>NC_142985.1:4397500-5022500 GCF_061535395.1 Colias eurytheme
AATTGAAGTTGAGAAGTTGATGACAAATCGTAGGTGCTATAACAAAGTGTGGGTAGTTCGGTTGGATATCGATCAAATATCCAAGCAATGACGTCATAGAGTAAAACTAAATGACGCTCAATCTTGATTCCCTGATGCTCTATTTCTGAAAAATTGTGACAAGAGATACAATAAACTCTTATTTTATAAGAACGTACCTATTTATTTAAGTAGCCAATGTATTATTTACCTCTTTATTTACGTAGTAAATGTTCCCAACAGTTAATTTATTCAAAGCTTAAAGAGATCAGATGTTAATCATATTTTACAGCAATTATTTTTAAACAAAGAATAAAATGTACTTTTTCTCTTTATTAGCTCGACGTACACCATAGTTATAGACTTTAGTACAAAGAAAAAAAAACAAAGAAGTCTTGTAATGCAAGTATAATTTCAATGAATCATTCGTTTAGTGTTGTGATGTAAGGCTTCTTAGACAATCAAGTGATGATATTGCGTGTTATACAAGATACATAAATGAGTGTTTTATATTCTCTTGCTTGTGCATTTTTTTATATTATAATATACTAGCGACCCGCCCCGGCTTCGCACGGGTGCAATGCTGATACTAAATACACTACATAGATAGCCGGGCGGCCGGCCTGTAGCGCTGCAAACGCTACGTCCCGCAATTTTTAAATCTGTAATATCTTCGAAAATATTCACTTAAATCATACAGTGTAAAGGGCCATATAGATCTATATTAATTGAACAATGTATTCAAGGTATTTAATTGGTTAAGGATTAATGCTGTATTGGTTAAAATCGCATCGAAAATTAGCCATTATTTGTCGTAAAAAGTAAATGACAAAAAAAAGTTATTGTGGGTTATCCATAAGAGATAGACATATACCATCGCGGACTTTTCTGTAGACCTTTTTAATGTGTATAATACTTAGTACATTATTTTGATAAAACTCGTAGGATTCAGCCTGCGTTTGCAATTTAAGCGGAAAAAATGTAATTTTTTACGACATCACATTAGAAACCCCAAAAATAACAGTATTTCTCCACTATTTAATGGATGTTATTATACATATAAACTTTCCTCTTGAATCACTCTATCTATTAAAAAAAACCGCATCAAAATCCGTTGCGTAGTTTCAAAGATTTAAGCGTACAAAGGGACATAGGGACATAGGGACAGGGAAAGCGACTTTGTTTTATACTATGTAGTGAAGTGAAAACACGTGACAAAGTAATAACTTTGATATTGTAATAAATGAATACGTTTAAATTTGTTATGCATATTTTAATATTCAAAATGATGTGATGATCAGTGCTGTTGATGAGTATTATAGTTACTTTATTTTTTTCTTACAGTAAAATGCTAAGTACCAAATGTGTAATTTACCCTTTCATTATAAAAATGTATAAAAATGAATGAAATTGGTGAACAAAACAATCCAATCGGCAATCAAGCATTCGAGATGCCTGTGTAATTGGTTAAAATAGGTAGGTGTGTGTAATTACGCCACGATTACTCTATTACTGGTATTTATGCAAGTAGTGACGTAGTGGACTAGATGTTACCAGCTTTTCGTGTCGACCGAATCGACGTGCGTTTTCCCCGAGTTTCCTACCCAATAGACGGATGGTAGGGCTGACAGTGAGAAGAAAAGTTTGTAATAAAGTACGGCCGTGTACAGTTCGATTCAAACTTAATGGCGGTTCGATAGTTAGGTGGAGATGCGAGTGCGAGTGCGCACAGGGCCCTGAACATCCCGCTAATAACTAAAATAATTGTTTTCTGCGCATCGGATCGTACGATGTTCCGAGCCGCCATTGAGTTTGAATCGTACTATACTGACCTTACAGTCCGGTGCGTGAGCGTACAACCAAGAGGTCCTTTGATTCTATGTGGACACGATGAAAAAAAATGTCTCTATCTGACACAGAAGGCTTACTTACTTGTCACTAAAGAAAATCGATCAGTGAAACAGATGAAGGTATGCACAATGCATCTGCCCCATACCCCACTAGGGGACATGGGACTTCACAGCCGCGTAATAATACGTAATACGAAGAATTTCGTACATTAACATGATATAACCTATTTTGTCGCCCCTGCTTCCTGATCATTAGGGTCGGATGTCATTGCTCCAATCAATGAAAAAGTGTTTCAAGACACAAAGCAGCGTTTGGTTGACTCTATGGTATTTAATTGTCAGGAAATTAAATACTTTGATTTGCTTTGAGTTTTATATGTTGTTTTAAGTAATCTATAATAAACTCGAATACTTGTTTAAACTTCTTTATTTCAGCTTCGAGGAAAAATAAACCTTTAATTTGTTGTTCTATATTTAGTTCTTAACAAGTTTCACAACGTTTCTCGTTTTTAAAGTCCTTGCCATATGTAACACCTTTTTGAAATACGGCTAGTTCGGTAAAACGAAGCTTAAGAGCAATAATTGCTCTCAACATATAAAATGTAACCAGTAACAACACCAAAAGTCGTGGCAATTTCAATTGATTATTAACGTCACGTAAATATGTTCAAAATAAGAAATATATGCGTATTACAAAAGTTAAAGAGCCGTACAAATGGGCTATTTTATAATTATCCTTAATTCATTTTTTTCAGTTATAATAATTAGGTGGCAACCCTACCAGCGGCCTTGAGGTAAGGACGAGTCGTAGCACGTTCTAGCGAATATTGCGCCACGCGGCCCTCGCCGCTGCGTTCCACGCATTTGTACTGCGATTTCATTTGAAATGGCGATTTTTTATTACTTCTTCTTCTGTCTTACTACGCATTTAATAATATAATAGATCGAATTAAATAGGGAGGTATATACAACCTAAGAAGAGGGAACTGTTCTTCTTATAACCTAAGAAGAGGGAACTGTTCGATACTTCGAATATAAATTGCAGTCTTATAATATAACGGTTTAGTTTGCGTTTACAAAAAAAGGGTTCAACGATATAGCAATATTTGCCAAATTGATCTAAGTTTAAATCGTACATTAAAAATATAAATTCTGCGCAACGTGTAAATATCTAACCCCGGCTGTACACACTCGTCGAGAGCCTCTCGTCGAGAGCCTCGGCCGAAAAGACTCTCGTCGAGAGCATGCCTGTACACACTCGTTCTAACATTTGAACTGAAGACTTACACGAGAATGGACGTAGAAATAGCTGCTGCTATTTGTCTTTGTGCCGTGAGCTATTATAATTTTTTAAACATTTACTATAAAAAAAATTCTCAAACCATGGAGAAAAAGAAGATGGTGGATGATTACTATGCACCGCAGTAGAAACAGGGAAATAAATATAAAAACTTCCTGAATAGTTAATTTATTTTATTGTATTTTTAAGGAATCAATAGAAACGCTTCTTTGTTTCAGAAGTAAAATGGAAAATCAATTGGCTGAGTTGGTGGCAGAACCTTCTGGCCAATCCATACTAATATTATAAATGCGAAAGTAACTCTGTCTGTCTGTCTGTTACTCGATCACGCCTTAACTACTGAACCAATTTGCATGAAATTTGGTATAGAGATATTTTGATACCCGAGAAAGGACATAGGATAGTTTTATCCCGGAAACCTACGGGAACGGGTTTTTCTTTGAAAACGCGGGCGAAGCCGCGGGCGGAAAGCTAGTTTAAAATAAATCCATAAAAAATAAGTTCCATAAAAAAGGTTCTGTTTGATAGCACTCCAAAAACTGTAATTCTCGTTCATTAAGCGCGTCACACACGGTGAAGATACTATAATATTTTATCTTAAGATACTGTTATATTTTATATTACAGTATCTTAACGCTTCCGGTATCAGCGTTCGGACCATCATTTTTCTTTTTGTCATTGCGTACCACCCACCCCTGTAGAACCGCCATCCTGTTACAAATGACGCGAAATTTTGTGGGTCATTTGTAACAGGATGGCGGTTCTACAGGAGTCTTATTACGCAATGACAAAAAGAAAAATGATGGTCCGAACTCTGATACCGGATGCGTTAAAATACTGTAATATAAAATATAACAGTATCTTAAGATAAAATCTTCACCGTGTGTGACGCGCTTTAGACCACATAGTGAAACACGTGCGTTCATAAATATCGTCAGCGAGCAACTAACTGAACGAGTGTGTACATGCTCGCTCTCGTTTTCCTCGCGAGACTCAACGAGACCCTTTGACTCGGGCGCAAAAAACCGACCAGCGACCGAGACAGCCGAGGCGAGACACGAGAGTGCGAGACAAGACGAATGCACCATGTACATACTCGTTCTCGGCCTGTCTCGGTGTGTCTCCGCGAGTGTGTACAGCCGGCATAACAGGTAGATATTAACTTAATTAAAGGATAATTAATTGCAGAGTCAAAATACTAAAAAATCTATAAAATAAATACATACTCAGTAAAATAATCCATAAAAACTCGAACATATATTTTATACTTAATAAATTGTAATATGTGGTTTTGTCTGTCCATTTATTTCCTTACTTGCTGACGCTTGTACAAACCACTTTTCTTGTTTGTTGAGGTTAAATCATAAATGCTTAGCACCTACGCACTACTTCAAATATCCTAATCCCTCAGTCCCGGAATCACAGACACAATAGAAAATCTATTGTGTCGCGGCCCGATCGGGCCGCTCGGTGGTCAATGGGCTAAACCAGGACAATTGTAGATAGACTGCATTTACGTTTGAAGAAGCAGGATGAAGCGTACGTAAATTATTTCCCATCGGAAGTGTATGCAAATGTGTCATAAGTGACACGTTAAGGATAATTTGGAATTGGTTCAGAGTAAGGTCTAGTTAGATGCACTAAGTTAGTCCAAAAGAGATAACTTGCTTGTGGTGTCTCTGATAGCATTTTTGTGAGGTTCATACATACGTTCATTTTAACTGGCAGATAGCAGAACCATTGACTTTTTTCAAAGACAATTTATTCAGGGGCAATAGGTTTAGAAATAATGTTTTTCTGTAGACTGTACCTAGTACCTACATACACTTCACTCTTCAGCCTGAATTGAATGCTGCTGTAATAAAGCAGCAAAATAAGTTTGAAAAACCTTGCATTCATACACATTCAGGCACTAATTAGTTAATCTTTTTCAGTTCATAAATAGTAAATACTTTTTAATTTAATATCTACGCAGTTCGTTGACTTGAAAGCTGTATTGAATCCAATGACGTCACACATAGATTTTAAATTATAAGTAGATGTTATTTGAAACTTGTTGTAAGATTCGGAATATTCCTAACGTTATTTTAATTTTCTAATTGGTTAGATGAAAAAATATGCTCAAGTAATAAATAATACTTAATATGTTTCTGCGTCTTGCGGTTTTTACCATCCACAATTCATTATTTTTAATGACCGATTAAATGTTTGAATGTAAACACTTTCAATATAAATATAACGATGATGGTTAAGTTGTTTTTTTATTAAAACCCACTTAGATAATGATCACTTGATACGGATATTTATCAGTTCAATTTAAAAGAAGAAAATAAGATATATTTTGCTTGATCGCTTGTCCCAGTTTCACACGGATTGATAAATAAAATTAGAGTAACTTTTGAGTTCAATCGTAACATATAAACAAAAAAAAAGACGGGTTGCACTCCGGGAGTGCCGGCAGAAGTGAAAACTCGTTCAGCATGTTTGATATTTTGGAATGGTATCCATCTTACGCATGGAATATAAGGGCTTAAAAAAAATCCGTCTTACGCTTTTTCGATACGTGTCCTGACGCGAGTTTAAGATTTTATACCCAACGCCGCTAAAGAAGTTTTCACTTCAAAAAAGCAAGATTATGCTTCTTTATGATGTGTATTAGTATCTATTTTACCTTTGTACCTAACATTTATCTGGTTACTAACTGCCACCCGCGTGGCTCCGCGCCTGTTGGTCTAAGCGTGATAATATATAGCTTACTAGTTTTCCACCCGCGGCTTCGCCAACGCAGTCAAAGAAAAACCCGTATAGCGTTCCCGTTCCCATGGAATTTCCGGGATAAAACCTATCCTATGACCCGGGGTAAAAAGTAGCCTATGTCCTTTCTCGGGTATCAAAATATCTCTATACCAAATTTCATGCAAATTGGTTCAGTAGTTAAGGCGAGATTGAGTAACAGGCAGACAGACAGAGTTACTTGCGCATTTATAATATTAGTATGGATAGCCTTCCTCAATGAATGGGAACGGACCAGTAGTTCCTGAGATTAGCGAGTTCAAACAAACTCTTCATCTTTATAATATTAGTATAGATTTATTCACAAACAAATAAATGGTTGTCTATTATAATTAGCAAAACAACATAATTTAATTTATTTTTGCATGCAATCTGTAAAGTTTCTAGTAAGTACTTCTGTTATAGATTATGTACATAATTCGAAATTCACCACTACGATACATTTCGAACTGTTGTTAGTGCAATATTCTTATTTGTTTATTTGTGTAAAGGTGAAGCATGTGGCATTTTTATTTTTACATTTTAATACTAAAATAGTGGTGACTGCCTCAAGGCTGCGTTTCACTCGTGTTTGCATTTATTTTTTGGAGTTTACTGCATTTTATAAACGGTTTATTTATTTTTATCACTATGTGGGAAAGAAATGAGGAAGAAAATAAATAAACATGAATTTTTATTTTTTACCGTAAGTAGGTACATAATATGTAAAACAAATTCTGATGAAATTTGACTTTTAAAATTTTTTATATATCAATAAGTACCAACAATTACTAGACAGTGATATAGATTAGAATTTTACCTCAGTGAAAGATCACACTGCTATAAGGCTTTTCCTTTGAAAACTCGGGCGAAGCCGCGCGCCGAAAGCTAGTATATTAATATTTTAACTATGTATGTGTGTCATCGATTTTTTTCTTCTCAGTGCGCTTGAACTTCAAATAAACGATTAAAATATGTATATAGAACTACGATTCGATCAAAGTTCAACGATATAGCCTTGGTGATTTTCTTTGTGTATTATTTTTTAAATGTATGCATTTTGTCTTTTTATTAACATTAAATATGCATTATAGGTACATGAATATTGAAGAAATATCAATAATATTTTAGATTTTTTGTAGATTTTTCTTAGAATATAGAATTTGAGTTGAGTTTGAGTTTAATAAGAATTTCCAGACTAATAATAAACCTCAACCAACAAACTCATAAGGGAGAAACAGAGTAACCGCAGGTGAAACAGCGTGGCATAACTAGTTTACATGCAGCAGGGATGGAATCTACGATACCCATCGTGACCGCTAAACTAAACTAGGCAGTTGGTATGACAACATTGTCGCACATATTCAAATTACATACAGATGTGGGACTGTTATTTATGCAGATAACCTCTCAAGGACGTGTTTATACACAGTTGTTACCGAATATCGTTTTTATGTTTGAACTTTAAATAAGTCAGGTTACTTAATTTATGTACTACGTCGGAGATCATTTTCGTCATGTTATAATGTTATTCAAGTGTAAAAACACCAGCAGAGACACCGGCCTCGTAGGCTCCTCATACATAGGCTTATTGGCGTTTGGCAACGGGTAACAGCTTGACGGGGTTCACTTTTGCATCGCATCGCAAAAGAACATAACAGGATTTTAGTCGTAAGAATCTCCTAATAAATTAGGTATGTCATGCCTTAAAAAACCTCCTAATATATCTTATATATATCTTATCCATCGGGTAAGCCGGTTACGATGACGGTGTTATATTTTAATCGTTCCTAGTATAAATTTATCAAAACACGAATGTTTGTTATTTTTAAGGTTGCGTCTAATAATAAACATGACCGACCATGACATAAACAAGTTTTTTTAACCCTTTGTATAATTAACTATGCTATTATGTCTATTTTATGTATTCAGCACATATATTATATACTTTATATGTTATGATAAGATAAAATATAGCCGATGATTTCATTATTTGTATCATAATAGTAGAATACGTAAACTGAATTTGTTTATTTGACACGCTTATGTTTTTTTTCTGCTAACGCTTCACCTGTGTTTGTATGTAACACTTGCACTCGATTATGAATATAATTCAAACTTTGTACAATAATTATATTATATTAGGAAAGATACGCGCAAATCTCAATAAAACTAATATTTACTACTTCTGACTCATGCTTTCGTAATCAAGAAGATAACGTACTTGTGATAAAACGTATTGTAAAGTGATAATTGAAACTAAATATTCACGTATGCTTGACGTGAAATCTACACATGTACCTACACGATGCAATTAGTCTATGAAGGAATTAATGACTACTAATCAATATTAACAATAGATTTACAGATTGATTATAAATTAAATAAAAATTGAGGTTTCGCGTTTGGGCCTATTTTGCAAGTAGTGCGGAAAACCCGAGGTATCGAATGGGAAATTGTTTAGGAAATTGATGCGATAAAAAATAAGGACATAGACCAGACTTTAGAACAAATTAAAGATCACTCTTAAGTATATATGTATTTTATTAAACAAATAATTTGTTTGTGCAGTAAAAAAAAGTTGAACTGTACATTTGAGCGAAACGGTAAAATGAATGAAAAATTGTTTCAAGACGTAATTGAAAAAATGCAAACACACTCGTCAAAACGGATGCCAGCCCCCCTAGACAAGTGGACGTAATCAATCGTCGTCGTCGTCGTAATGAAACGTCAATCTCATACATTCATAATCTATTCTATTGAACTTTACGATAATAGAAAGCCACTTGTCTAGGGGGCTGGTCTTTCAATTTTTTACTTTATCGATCGATATCTCGATAACGATGCACGATACAGTAAAAATGGTCAGGACTTAATTGTAGAGCATAAAAAAGGAGAGGGAAAAGTTTATTACTATTTCTGTAACTAATCTGTGGAGATTTATGGGAAAAACATGCTAACACATAGTGCGTGAGGGAAATTCTGTGAAAATATGAAAAAATTGATAGTTTAAGTCAACCTATTGCATTATTACGTATAGCGTTATTCATTAATTTTCATATCAAGGAAATTTAATATTTTAGATACTACCTACAGACTAAAAAGGAAATATTGTGAATATTGAAAATATTGAAAATATTGTGTTTTAAATATAATATTTTAAAACTGATTGTAAGGTAATTTTATTAATATACTTTATTGTTTTACCGTCGTTAACCTTAGAGTGTTATAATGAAAAACAATTAAAATGTATGAAGAGACAATATTCATTGTAGTAAATAACACGTTTACCTCATTTTATTGTTTTAGTGCGTGTTGGTTCCGTATACGGTATACATCCTAGGTGAAGAAGATTGAGCGTCTCAAATATTGCCCACTATTCCAATATTTAATATGAAGAAAGAAAGTTACTTCATTCTAATAAGTAATGATAAGAAACTCCATCCTGCATTGCTGCAGTTAATACCAACATAATAGTAATTCATCTCAATGTAACTTCTAATCTTTGTAATTTGGAAGAACTAGGTATTAGTGAACATTATTTGTTTTTTATCAGAAAAAGTAGAGAAAATGGTAGATATGCGATAGGTACAAATAAATTAAACTACCACATAAATATTTCACTATTGAAGTTGCTGTACAACTTCAAAGATCAAAGATTTATGACTATTGTAGTTTATAATTATTGACATTAGAACTAACAATGACTAGGCCATGTCTAGGTTGCGTCTCAATGCTGAATACGGCCTTTATTTATCTCATTATTCGTAATAACTTCACTTCCTAGTAAAATGGCTGCCATCATTAGTCAGCTGTTACTATTGGTTTAGCGTGTTTGCATTCAAGCTTCAAAGGTCGATGTACAGGTCACGAGGTTTGTGGTTTCCAATAATGGTCATTGGTCATCTATTATATGAATTAGTTTATAAATAAATCGTACTTAGTACTAAAAATATTTATACGATACGGAAGCAATAAGTTTTTATTTTTAATCATCTCATCATTGCTTAGGAAAGTTGAAGAATTGTCATAATATGTACCTACTCCTTAGTCCTTACTCAGTCTCCGTCACAGTGTTAATGCTGTCTTCGTCCTTCTATTTCGTAAATTTATGTACTTAAAAACATATATTACTTATGTATACTAAGGTACCTAATAGGAAAATTTTTTCGTTGTTTGTTCTGAAAAAAAAAAAAACAAGAAATGATTGGACTGAAAATTACTATGTTGTTGGTAATATTACAGATGTTATTTGCCAAATATAATAGACATCCATTTATTTGTTTGTGAATAAATGTATGTCTATGTCTTTGAATATGGTCTAAGTATTAGGGAAAATATAGGGTGCTTTTGTTAAACACAGAATTATACTTTTAGTTTTCGATAATATACCTATGAAGTAAAGTTGGTTATGGTCGAAGCAAGTATGATATACGAGAACATGATACCTAAATGTGTTAATACATAATATATGTAATATGAACTTTGGACCTATATTATCTTCAGTAAAATATGATGAATGTACCTAGGTACATAAAGATTACTTGTGGTAAATGACCTCATAGAAAATTTCCACGTTTTAAGCCTATGTGTTAATAAATTACAAATTGGTTAAAAAAAAGTATGACTAGGTATATTATATTTTAACAGTGGAGGAACAGCTCGCAGTCACGTATATATGTATGTTTGTTCAAGTTATTTCGCAAAACTACAGAATGGCATTAATAATACAAGATTTTTGTGATTTTTTAAACTAATTTTTGAGTTTCATAGACAAGCATTACATAGTACAAAGTAATGTAGACTTGTAAGTAAAATATAACAGTTATTTTTTATGTCTACGTGCTCAACCGCATATGTTTTAATATATTTTTTATTTTATTACCAATTTACTCGTAATTTTGCACACATAAACCACGAGATTTTTATTTTATTTAATCCGAAACACTTAATTTCTTGTTTTATACAAGGAAGAACGATAAGGTTTGTGCGACATATTTAAAATATTTATATTTTTATATGTTTTTTATAGGAAGCACTTTAAAGACATAATTGTGAATATTTTTGCACATTTAATCGAAATATAATAAAATTGTCGTAATTAGTTTAGCAAAAATATAGTTAAGTACCTAATTCTTCTAATCATGTTATTATTAATAAGTAGATTTAAATATGTATGAAAAATACTCCCTTTTTATTATTTTTTTACGAGCACAAAGTCAATGGTATTTGGTAATTGGTAATTTGATCATGAACCATAAACTTGATCACAATAAATAAAAAAGGGCAACTATAGAGTTTCTTGCCGGTTCTTCTCAATAGATACTGCTTTCCGAATCGGTGGTAAATGTCAAAACTGTTATGACGAGTTAGAAGAAGTCTAATTGAATAAATAAATATTTGAGTTTGAGGTTTAGTTTAAATACATGCGTATTAATTAAAAATAGATAAACATATTTCTTATAATAGTATTTAAAATGAGTTTAAAAAACAAATAAGATAATCCTATGGAACATTACGATTAATCTAGAACGGTGTTGCGTGAAACAACAATTATATGCGCAATTAATTAATTACGCTAATTATAAAAAATAAAGACGTCTATCTTGACAGATGGCACCATTGTTTGTTGGTTTTCACGGTTTATGGAATAAACCAATAATTAGTCATTGATTAAAATATTATAGGTATCTAATGGGTATCTAGAAATAAAACACTTTTCACTAGATATGACACATTTGACACAATTTACAGTAATTAATAAAATATTGACTCCTCTTAGGTATATAGACAACAAACAAAACACTAGAATGTTTTTCGTGAAAAAGCACTCTTTTAAAACAGTCGTGTGTTTTAAAATAAACCAATTTTGAACAATTATTGGTGTTGCTGGAAAATTGAAAGAAGTAATACCAAGCTCCTTCTACGACGTAAAGCCTCCCAAATAGTATTAGAACCTAACATACCATAATGATGATTCAGAAACGTATGAAATTATATAATTATCTATGGTTTTGTAGCTAATCTCAAACCCTAAAAAGCCGTTAAACCTGTTTTCTTCGAAGTGTTATGTCATTAGTCATGTAGATATTTTATTCATGTGAATCTATTTATACCATAGTTAATAGCGATTTAAAAAAATAACTATTACCTAGCTAAGTAATCGTGAGTTGCCAGCAAGCTCTTTTTTCCGAGAGGTGATCTGGCTCAGGCTCTATTGAAAATCCTGTCTGGACTCTGGAGTGAGACATTTTCATAAACCTAGCGTTGCCCCCGATTCGTAGTTTTCTTTCTCTTTAATGATAAATTAATTAGGCTTATCTATACTTATATTATAAAGCTGAAGAGTTTGTTTGTTTGTTTGAACGCGCTAATCTCGGGAACTACTGGTCCGATTTGAAAAATTCTTTCGGTGTTAGTTAGATAGCCCATATATCGAGGAAGGTTATAGGCTTATCATCACGCTACAACCAACAGGAGTGGAGCCACGGGGGTGAAACCGCGCGGAGCAGCTAGTCTTTAAAATATACATAGAGTACAGGCTATAAAGAGAAGTTAATAATATGTTTTCATGCTATTGCATTTAGGTATTATTTTTTGAACAATGAAATGCAGGCAAATAATGCAGGGTAGTAGATCCCGATAAACATGTAGTGTTAAGGTCATTGCGAAGGAGTTATTAGATTCAACTTTATTATATTGAACGTAAAACACAGTTATTTAATTAATAAATGCTTAGGCTCGTGCAAATACTTGTGAATTGGCAGCGAGGCCGATTGCTCAAGTTGATTTCACAACGTGAGCTATCACGGCCTATGGCTATTATGTATCACTGTTTATATAATCATGTTTAAATTTACTTAAACTGGTCATATTTCCTACTCTACTATGATTATTATTATGAATACAACTGTATGTACCTAAATGATTTCAAAATAACAGTGTATGATGTACATTGAGATACTAAATATCTCAATGATGTGGTAGAGTGTGCTTTGCAAACAAACATTAGAATAGCAAAGAGTGTTTTAGTGAAATTACAAATCAATCTAGACAACAGCTTAATATATCTTTAAGTTAACTTTGACATATTATGATGGAGCAGATAATTAAGTTTTTATTTTTCTACAGTAAATATAACTGGTCAACAAGGTCTGGTGTTCACTGGATTTGTAAATAAGGTGGACCCATCGAGATAGAATGTACTACGTACTAGAGAGGCGATCGCTACTACACTCTCTTTAACACGAGCTAGAGGTAAGAATCACAAGTCTCTTTAGTCTGTGTCGGACTGTGCCCCCCGCTTGCCGCGTCAACACGTGTTATTGCTCTGTTCAAAATGCCTTCGTGTTTGCTTAGATATTGTTTTAACAGTTCCCATAATACAAACAAAGCCCGAGGAGTGACTTTTCACCAGTAAGTTTCCTTATTATGAGTAAGTCATGCATTTTACTAATATTGTTATCATTTTGCGAAAAATCACCACGCGTTCTGCGTTTCGCGCCATTTTTCATAGACTAACAGCACAGACGTGACACTATCGATGAGTCTGTTAAAAAAATGTAACTGGATTTTTTTAACTATGTATATACAATATCTACTAGGAAAGATTACCGTGGTGTAGTACCTAAATATTTATACTTTTACCCGACTACGCAAAGTAAAACGGTAGGTTATATTAAGTAATATTTATTTATTTACCTATTTTTATTTATTAAAAAAAGCCTAATCAATAGTTGTTCCAATAGGATTTATAAATTATTATGCACAACAATTACAAATAAACACAACATTCACAGAAACTAATACAGTAAAAGTTCCTTAATCGCGCTTCCTTTATTCGTGTTTTCACTATTCGCGGATTAAAAAAATGCGACCCAATTTCTATATTCACGACTAAAAATTTTTTTTATTCGCGGATTTAATAAGTACATACATAATAATAAAATTATTCCAATAGGTATCTTACCCAATATCCTTGTCAAATGGACTAATAAGAAAGTAAAGTAGATCTTATAACAAGTTTGCCTAAAGTACATAATATTATGTTCTTAAATGATATCGCCGAGGCCTTTGACACAAGCCGCCTTTGTCGCAAGCCACCTCTGCAGCGATTGATGTTTTTGAGAATGTAAATAAACAGAATGGAAGCAACCTTATAACTCAATAAATAAAGTATATTTTTAAATGTAGTTCCGTTTATAGTAAAGTTACAAAAATTGTGATCGAGTAAGGGGGCGTCCATAAATTACGTGAGGTGTTTTTTTAAATTTTCTGCACCTCCCTCCCCCCCTGGTGAGATGTCGTGAGAATTTATTCAACCCCTCCCCCATCCTCGAATCTCGCGTGAGATTTTTCAAAATGTGAGTGATCTTATACGTAAACGCCATCAACATTGAATCATCGTATCCATTTAAATTACATCATGAAGCAAAAACTGATAAAACTATTGATTACTACACAAAACGACAAAAGCTTAATAAATTGATATTATTTAAAGGAAATTAAAATACATAGTTTAATATAAAATCCTCGTTTTATTAATTCCCTAGTATCAGTACCACCAGATAGTACCGAGTAAACAGATTGCACAATGTGTCGCATCTGCACGCATTGCTTAATCTTTGAACTTGAAGCCACGCCTCGCTCGTTCCACACGTACCCCACCACATCGGCCGCGCGCAATGTTTTTGTTTGGAATAACCCCTCTAGTAATATATCTCGATGGGTGGACCTCAATTCTTCATATCACCGAAACGGGCCCAAATAACCGAAAATAACCGGTTAATTATTAATTGTTATAATGTTATAGTAATGACCTGGTCAATGGATCTATCATTAATTTGGTGTGTGATAAGTACGTGACTTGAGAGAGATGACATTTGGCCTTTACCTTGTATAAGTGGGTTATGAAATATATTGTACTGTTACATCAATATTTTCCCTTGATGTACCGTTTGTCATATTTCTTAGTATCAAGAAGCGAGAAGTTATTAAAAGAAAATTAATAATTAAGAGGAAAGTATATTTATTTATTCGACAAACATATCCAACATTGTACTTTGTAAAGAAAGTAAACGAGGGTTTTTACTTTTTTTATTAACATATTTATGTTAAAATTTTAAATAATAAGACTTCCGTTTAAACACAGAATACAAAAGGACCGATGTAGGACGTTATTGTGCATTTACATACTTACAACAAATTATTATAAACAGATTTATTTATGACGTATTAGAGTAAACAAAGCATAATATTTGCATAATTATTTTGGTACACAGATAATAGCTGATTAACAAGATCTATTACAAAACTCGTAGGTACATATAATTCCGATATCGATGACGCAAATCTATATGTTTATTGATTTTAATGTGAATAATTAACGTTTATTTAGCACTCTTGATATGATAATTATATATAAATAGCACAGATGAAGATAAGATTTCGCTATGCCAACAAGCATTGTTTGGTTTGCTTAAAATATTCTTCAACTTGTAATCAGTGATCGGTCATTTTTAAGCAGTTCGCATTAATTCCTTGGACTTTGTCCATTGCAAAATTGCTTATTGATAATTTATTTATACGTCTATCATACATAGCAACATCAATATTTTATTTGACCGATAAACTCATAAATTAGCACGTTTAATCTAAAGCCTTTTATATATTAGCGTCGGTACTTACGTCAATAATATAACGAATAATCGGATATATCACTTCTGTACAATCATTGTTGTTACTTTCTTTCTCGAAAGGCACGCTCTAACATAGTAAGTGGAAGTGCAGAAAACAGTGTCACACGGCATTGCAACAGTCGTATATTGCTTCAAGTGAAATTGAACATTATGAATTGCACTTTAAAGGTCAAAGTCCCTGCCAAGTTACGTGATTAAAGGTTATTCGTGTTTGGTGCACGATGACGGGTGTCAATATGCTGTTCAAAGAACTTTCATTGTACCGTCCGCGTCGCTACACACTCTGTAGAGTTTATGATTAGGTTATGGGAAATATCATAATAGGTAATTAACCTTGACCACGTCAATTATTATCTATTAAAAAAATCTACAACAGACATTGCTATCTGATATTGTACAGTGTGTTTACTTGAATAAAATAAAACTTTCCACGCTTGATTTTGCTATAATTTCAAAGAACAAGTAGGTAACGCTTTTCTTGTGCCCATAGAGAATCGTAACGTATTTAAGTTCTAGAGTACCTACCTAGCCAGAATATCTCTCAAACAAAACGCTAAACAAATCTGTTAACAGTAACAAAACAGTGGATACCAACTGTATGTGTGCTCATTATCTCCCAACGGATGTTCCAGGCGACCCTTGAGTGTCCAATAGGTATCTGATAATATTCCAATACAAAGTTCGTGATTCGGAATTCATAGGAACGTGATCACGGCGTGTCTCACGAGGTCTTGGGTTATTTTTGACTGGACTAATTAATATTTAGCGCATTATAGTATTGCGATGTTTTTAAATTGTTTAGTATTTTTTTGCGTTGTTACGTCAGTCGGGTGTTGTTAAGAGGTTCTTAGAAGGAAAAAATTGCTCATTTTTTAGATTTTATGAAATAAATATAGGTAGGTACACATTTTGAAGAAAACGTACAAGTCACAGGTAGTTAAGTTAGTTGAAACATAAGAATAGGTATTAAATATGGTAAAATTAAGGCAGTTATCTATGCACTTCGTAATTAATTTTTAGTTTTTACCCTGTTTCCGTACTTATCATATAAATGAGAATTTTAAATTACATTGGTAATTCTAATAAACAACCATATGGTTTTTCATCTATATAAAGGAATTCATAATTTTCTAGGGTTTGAGTCTAGAGAGGAAACATGGTAAACAACCCGGTCACTTTTTCTGCATCCGTTCACAAGGTAAAAAGAAAGTCCGGGAAATAACTTTTAAAGTCCAATAGGTCATCGCACACTCCGGGTGACAAGTTTTAATTAAATTACAATAATTGTGGAAAAATAAAACGTATAATATAATTGTGAAAAGTAAAACGTATAATACATATATTAGGTACTTACCTACTATTTATTATTTGTCTCTTACAACTCTTGCTTCTTGGCCTATCCACCTTTTATACACTTTTGTTCATTTGTCTTCTTATATCTAACAATAAATACAGCGGAATAATTATGATACATTAGCTGTGCCGCGCGGTTTCACCCGCGTGGCTCCGCTCCTGTTGGTCAATGGTCATAGCGTGATGATATATAGCCTATAGCCTTCCTCGATATGAAGGAATCGAATGGGCTATCTAACACCGAAAGAATTTTTCAAATCGGACCAGTAGTTCCCGAGATTAGCGCGTTCAAACAAACAAACAAACAAACTCCTCAGCTTTATAATGTAGTATAGATATAGGCCAATTTATTGCAAAGCTTCCGAGTTCTGATTATTGTAGGAAGTTGCGCTGGCGCATAAAGTGTAAGGTGGCATTTAATGAAAGGAAGGAAGAAAGTGGAGATGAATAAAAGTTTAAATATGCATTTTAATATCCTTACACTCCGTTTCTTTTATATTATGATTTTTGAATAATTTAAATTTTATTGAATATTGATAACGATGTCATGATCATCATTAGCTCATATTCGTTCCCACTGCTGGGAGACCGTACAGGCCTTGTACAGGCCAGTACAGGCCATAATCCACCACGCTGGCCAAGTGCGGGTTGACTACGATATAACATTTAGCAATTGTTAACAAAAGAAAGATACATACCTGCTTGTAGTTGTTTTATTCCAATATAATTAGTACACATATAAGTACATAATATGTTGTCTTGTTACTATTGGCATAATAAGTAATTCTCGTTAAATTTATGCGATAATCGTGATAATCGAGATTACTTCTTAAAAATAGCTTAATTATAGCTAAATACTTATTGTAAAAGTAATCCTTTAAGAATAAAAACGTCAATATATTTGTATATAAAGAATATTTGTTTTCTAAACATGACCATTGATAATAATTATTTGGAATGGCTTCTGAGGGAAATTGCTAAGTATAATGTAGGAAGTTAACCGCCTTCTTGTGTATAACAGAACCTATGTCAAAAGTTAATCCAAGAACTCAAGTCTCTCTTCAATCTATATTAAATAAAAACATACACAGGGTGTCCCAAAAAGTAGTGATGAACGGAAGCTGGGAGGTAGAGGACCTAGAGGGCTATCCGAAACACCCCCATGTATGTTATACGATTTTTCGTATTTTCGGAGTTATGACGTTTTTTTCAATTTTTCACCTATTGCCGAGTACGATGATATTTTCACTCATGGTGACGTCAATTATTGCGGAAGATGCTTGATTTTTTTTGTGTGCTAAGCTGAAAGATTCGGTACACCCTGTATATACCTACGAATGATTAAGTTCCAATATAATATGATGACGAGTAGTTTCAAAGCTTAATTTTATGATTCATCAATTCTACTTCCGGGTAATATATACTTTTATACCCATAATATCTATAAGAGTTAATTTTTGATCTTACGTACATCTAATTTTTTCACGTCACAATCACCTTGGAGACAAGATGTCACTAAAGACAATACATGCGTAGGAGGAGGAAGTATTTTAGCTTTATTCGTATAGGTCTACCAGAATCTGATGGCATATTTATATTTAAGAAATAAAAGATTTTCATGTGGCAACTTATTTGACAACTATCAAATTGGTTGTCAAATTATTTGTCTTTTTTGCAGTTGATAAATAATTTTTAGGATTTTGTCTAAAAAATCTTCGAAAATGTCGAAAAAGCCGCTGTTATCACAAGCAAGAGGTGTTGTTTATAATGTGTGTAGAAAAATATTTGATGAAGAAGGGTCAAACACATCACAATTTTCAATTTAGAAGATTTTATTGGTAAATTGGACTTACCCGCTTTGATACTTTCAATTAAAAAATATTATATGTAGGTAACTATAATATTATTTGTTGATTGGAATATAATTTTATGAAAACTTATTACAGGAGTTTCCAATACGGCTATTCGTCAAGTCCAAGCTGTCCAAGTCAATTTTATAATGTGTGTATCTGATAATATGTACTTACGAAAATAAACAGTTTTATTTTATTTTTATTTTATTTTATAAAAAAATATAAGCAGTCTAGTTTTCTATCGATATAACATCGATATTTTCACATGGCATAATGATAATGAACATACAAATATAGGTATGTGTAAATAATAATATGTATTACCTGTATAAAAGTAATATGTATATTATACATGTAAGTATGTACCTACATAATATTAAGTGGATATCTCATTATTAAGTACAGTATTGTCCACTTATGTAATGTGACTAATGATATTGAGAACAAACTAAAAAATAAGCAGTATCAAGATCGTTCAGTCCATTTTCCCTAGGGTTGCACACTCAAAATTTTGATTTCCCTAATTGCCATCAGATTCTGGTTTACCTATACTAACTTTATGATAAAATGTAATTAATTATTGTAATGTATAGTGTATAGGCACAGAATAGTTAATGTATAAGATACTAAAATGTCAATTTGTAATATTATAGTAGAGCCATTTTAATAGGCAACATTTGACAGTTCAACAAAATTCAAGAACGTAACCTAGTAACGACGACATAGAATAACATGATATTTCGTTTTGTTAGAACTGCACATTTGCTTGACTTTTTTCAATTACAACTACATATTTATAATAACAACTAGCAATGCCCTGCGGTTTCACCCGCATAGATAGCGATATCGTTACAGTGAAAAGTCTACTATAGGTCGGACTATAGGTTTAATTTTTAATCACATGAAAATCACCTTTACCCCGTCCCGCACTACGGCCTTTTTTTTTGTTTTAGTGGGGAAATCTTTCATAGATACCCTTGGCCTCCGGGGGAGGGGCCGTGGGTTATGTCGGATTCCTACCGACCAAAACCCCACTGTGTTCCGTCAAGACGCATATTGGTAGAATTCCTCCGTGACCCCCGCACTACGGCCTGCTCGAACAGTATACCTACTATTTTCTGTAGATTGACACTTTAAAAAATTCGTTATATCTTTTGAATGGAATATCCAATTCTTTTCATTTAAAAAGTATTTTGCTGGTATTGAAACAGTCTATAATAAAACATCATTTAATGGGATAAGGATTAATATATGTGTATGGATAACATGGTTTGATTACTGTCGGCACTTCTATTTACTTTGAAAACGTAAAAAAGTTGTTGTAGTAACTTAACTACTGAAGATGGACATATGGTATCGCGGACTTTCTTGTAGATATTGATTCATTCTATAATATCGTAGAACATTTTTTTGTTCTATCTTCAATAGATTCCGCAGCGCACGCGATGACAGAAGTTTTATTGAGGATTTTTTTACACCTTGGGTTACATTATTGCATTTTTGGTAAGGATCTCTAATTTTTTTGAAAATGCAATATAGCCTATGTTGCTCAGTAAAGATGCAGCTTTCTAATGGTGAAAGAATTTTTGAAATCGGTCCAGTAGTTTATGCGTGAAAACCATACATACATACATACATACTTACATACATACTTACAAACTTTTCCTCTTTATAATATTAGTATAGATGACCGATACAAGTAATTTTAAGATTTCATTTAACTGATAAACCATTTTAAACATAATAAACAATTTCTGAATTGAAGAACTGACGTCACTACAATTTTGTGTCAATAAACCTTTTTTCTTTTTAAATACCAGAGACGTTACTCTAAAAATCGAAATATGACATCTAGAATCGAATGCATTGATTACTTGTGAATAAAAATTATCATAAATTAATAAATTCGATTGACAAATGTTTCAAATCCGTATCGATTAATTCACTTTAATCGATGTTTTTAAGCAGGTTACCTCTCTTCGAAGATAAAATTGAGGGGATTACAAGAGCTAGCTGAAATTGAGTGACTCGCGCACACATTAACACAATCGACGACGGTTAGTGGTTAACAGGCCTCGGCCGGTAGTGTCGGTACACAGGCGGTTCACGCACACATGCGTACGTTTTTGGTTTGGGAATAAGAATTTGCGATTTACACGAAATCTATTGATTGGACTAAAAAAATAAAACGAAGTTTTTTTAGTATGTTGCTTGTAGAATTATTTGCCGTAAAAACAGAATGATTGCATGTAGTTTAGTATGGTTTTTATGTATCAAAAGATTTTTTTAGAGGTACCTTTGTGATTTTTTTCTATCGAGTAAAATAAGTTGTATTGTGTTTTCAGCACGATATCTAACTAGTATATATCCTGAAGAATATCATATATTTGTCTGAGATTTTTTACTACAGTTAATCATATACTTTAAAGCATTATAAAACTCGAGTTTTGCCTCGTTTAGCTCTTCTAAGCCCCTTAAATTGGCTCGACAATAAGTAATTAATGTTCTACAGACTACATATGTACTGTTATTTTTGGAATTTTAAATATTCTTCATCAAAACGTTAATAATACAATGTAATCAAAATTGGAGATAAATAAATACGTATTCTCTTTTATTGTGGAATACATACATCTAAGACATACATATAAGGGATTCCTTTTAAGATATAATTTATATAACTTCTTATAATCAATTAAACCGTGCCATCCATAAACAGTTTAATTGTGTATTACTTATATCAAATTATCTTATTTTATAGAATACACAAATAAAAGTTCTTTGTTCTCTTTCGACGTATTTTCCAAGCGATTCAATGTAAAACAGGTTTCATGCTGTGATAAAAAATAAATTATACTTATACCCACCTAATTTTTTTTTATTGCAAAAAGATACGAATCAAAGTTTTCGTAATTGCTATGTAATTTGCGCTGCTGCTTTTAATATTTATTATACTGTAAAATATAATTAGTAACAATGATACTTACAAATTATATAATTATTACTAGTAGTACCTATTATGGTTTATTTAAGACTAGTGGTCCGCCCCGGCTTCGCCCGTGGTACATATTTCGCAATAAAAGGTAGCCTATGTCCTTTCTCGGGTATCAAAATATCTCCATACCAAGTTCCATGCAAATTGGTTCAGTAGTTTAAGCGTGATTGAGTAACAGACAGACAGACAGAGTTACTTTCGCATTTATAATATTAGTATGGATTACACAAATATAAATATTTAGCCCCGTATGCCCGTTTTAGGTTGTATGTATTTAAGTGTATGTATCTTCGATTAAATATATTTTAATTTATAATGTTGTTTTATTTACCTACTCCTTGTTAGCCCTGTGCAATGGCTACACAAGCTTTTAACTGGCTATTTTTCTAGAACTTTCAGTAAGTATTCTGCTTCATTTGTGATTTGATGTTCTTTTTTATCGTTGCAGTAGCCTTTAGCAGTGAAACAGTGGAAATCCTACAATCCTACTGGTGGGTGTACTCTACGTTTATGGTATTTTAGATATTTTGATAGCTTTTTGAGCTTTTACGTAATCAGTTCCTTGTTAGTTTATTATACAGTGTTTAATTTTTTTTTGATGTGTTGTGTTATGTGGGTATTTTTGAAGTGAAACTTCTTTATCGGGGTTGGACAAAAATTTAGTGTAACATTTTTGCGTTACGCCGTACGCGTGAACTTTTTGCGTTACGCCGTACGCGTGAAATTTTTGCGTTACGCCATACTCGTGACATTTTTAAGGTCATAAAGAAGTTTCACTTCTTACGTGTGTACTCTAGTACACGCATACATTTTTTTTGAAGTGAAACTTCTTTATCGGGGTTGGACAAAAATTTAGTGCATTTTTGCGTTACGCCGTACGCGTGACATTTTTGCGTTACGCCGTACGCGTGAAATTTTTGCGTTACGCCATACTCGTGACATTTTTAAGGTCATAAATAAGTTTCACTTCTTACGTGTGTACTCTAGTACACGCATACATTTTTTTTTAATATTAAGCACTATTTCCGATACTTGGACGCATTTATTTGAAAGTGAAACCAAATTAGTTAACCTTTATCGGTTCATCATAAATGCCGTAAAGCTCTTGAACCACTGCACTGCCACTAAAAGCGTATATTGATTGACATTTTCAGTTCATTACATTAATATTATTATATTATAGACAACACATTAATATTCACTGATTACCTATGTACTTACAGTTTTAAGTAAACTTTTGATAGGTATATTCTAATACGAAAATACGTGGCTAAACCAAAATCAAATCACGTACACCTATAGGTATGAAAAACGAGTCGATAGATTTCCAGACAGCGTCATTTATAAAAATACTTTATCCAAACGACGAATAATTTAATTATGGATGTTATTCCACACATTTATAAACTTAACATTACTTCTTTCTATTGATGACGTCATACCACACATCACACGTCACCAAATCAATCCACTCTATTCAGTGGAAGAAGGGCTTTATAGCCGGGTTCGCAAAAAGCCGTTACCGAATTTGATCGTGCCAAATCTCGGTCAGTGGTCGTGCCATCGCGCTATATTACGGTACACGAATTATTTGCGCATGCAAACTGGTACTATCTGTGCTATAATCAATACCTTCCCACGTGGTATGACAGGCCTTGGATGCGGTTATAGCAAGCTAGTGGGTCACTTGCTAGCTTTTTTATAAAGGCTAATAAGAACTGTAGATATAGCTATGTCTAATCTTAATTAAATAACGTTCTGCGTTTTTGTAACGGTTATAACTACATACGTACACTACAAATGTAAGTCCATTTTATGTTTTACAATTAATGTACTTACAGCAGTGGGTCCCAAACTAAGTGAAATACTTGACTACATAATCTATCTAAACAATAATTCAGAGGTCAATAGAGCCACTAAGAATAACTATTATCCGCTTAATTACTTCTTTAATACGTACTTACACTAAAAAAATAAGCTACAAAGGTGATAATCTATCTGAACTTTTGTAAAATTAATAGGTACCTATTACGTTTAGGCACATAATAAATTAATGTATAGGTCAATAGATCCATAGGAATAACTACCTATTATGCCTTTAATTACTTCTTTAACCCATTGAGCCCCGAACGGCCCGATCGGTCCACGACACAATCATCGGACACAATAGATTTTCTATTGTGTCTGTGATTCCGGGGCCTGAGTTATTAATGATAACTAATTGTAACATTTATAACTTCTATCGTTGCAGTTGTAATAAATTGTGTATTTATTTTTTTTATAATGGAATATATTAATGCACTATTATTTACTTTACTCTATGCATATCGCATGATATCATCTACTCTTGAATGTAAAGTATCGTATTATATTTGAAGTGTTATGTTAATGCGTACGATTAAGGATTAAGTTTAATTGTAAATATTTAAATTTAAACAATGCTATAATATTTAAAACATATTATTAAGTCATGCGAAATCTGAATAAACAGGTATTATCTACAATTGTTTTGAGAATTTTCTAGAAACAATTAATACTTATTTTAGATTGGAGTCGAGACTTTTCAAGAGCGCTTCAACTCTTACTGATTCACTTCATTAATTTTGAGATTAATATTTTAAGCACTTTCGAGATTGAATTGAAATTACACAAAGGGTAATAAAGTAACTTGTGAAAAAAACCCATCTGCTTCATTAATTGATTTGTAAAGAGCAAGCTCGCGCTATACTCGACAATTTTTTTTTATAATGACGCACCGGAGATAAAACGAGCTCTCTATTTAAACCATTTTTGACAAACATTTAACTACTAGATTTCCGCCCGCGGCTTCGCCCGCGTTTGCAAAGGAAAACCCGCATAGTTCCCGTTCCCGTGGGATTTCCGGGATAAAACCTATCCTATGTGTTAATCCAAGTTACCCTCTATATGTGTGCTAAATTTCATTGTAATCGGTTCAGTAGATTTTACGTGAAAGAGTAACAAACATCCATACATCCATACATCCTTACAAACTTTTGCCTTTATAATATACTAGCAATGCCCTGCGGTTTCACCCGCATAGATAGCGATATCTTTACAGTGAAAAGTCTACTATAGGTCGGACTATAGGTTTAATTTTTAATCACATGAAAACTTATGAAAATCACCTTTACCCCGTCCCGCACTACGGCCTTTTTTTTTGTTTTAGTGGGGAAATCTTTCATAGATACCCACGGCCTCCTGGGGAGGGGCCGTGGGTTATGTCGGATTCCAACCGACCAAAACCCCACTGTGTTCCGTCAAGACGCATATTGGTAGAATTCCTCCGTGACCCCCGCACTACGGCCTGCTCGAACAGTATACCTACTATTTTCTGTAGATTGACACTTTTAAATTCGTTATATCTTTTGAATGGAATATCCAATTCTTTTCATTTAAAAAGTATTTTGCTGGTATTGAAACAGTCTATAATAAAACATCATTTAATGGGATAAGGATTAATATATGTGTATGGATAACATGGTTTGATTACTGTCGGCACTTCTATTTACTTTGAAAACGTAAAAAAGTTGTTGTAGTAACATAACTACTGAAGATGGACATATGGTATCGCGGACTTTCTTGTAGATATTGATCCATTCTATAATACTGTAGAACATTTTTTTGTTCTATCTTCAATAGATTCCGCAGCGCACGCGATGACAGAAGTTTTATTGAGGATTTTTTTACACCTTGGGTTACATTATTGCATTTTTGGTAAGGATCTCTAATTTTTTTGAAAATGCAATATAGCCTATGTTGCTCAGTAAAGATGCAGCTTTCTAATGGTGAAAGAATTTTTGAAATCGGTCCAGTAGTTTTTGCGTGAAAACCATACATACATACATACATACTTACAAACTTTTCCTCTTTATAATATTAGTATAGATTTAACTATAACAGGCGGGTAATTAAACTAACTATAGGAAAGTACTACAAAGGAGTACGTAGCTCTTATTGCAAAACTCCATATTGATGATTATTATCAGCTAGACACATTTTTATATAGGTATGTCACCAATACATGGCACCAAGCAGTATAGCTTCAACAAACCACAGCGTGATCGGATGTTTATAAATATTCATAGGTATTTTCCGACATTTGAACCGGTTTACGCGAAGTTACTCGTATAACAATATTTTCTAGAAATACTGGTATCCTAGGTAATCAACGTGAAAATTGCGTGAACGCCATTGAACTATTGATATTGAACAAATTGTAGGTTTTCAAATGGTTAATATAGATACGTATTACATTTACTATCTCTAATAACAAATAAAATTGATGTTTTCTATGAAATCAACGTAAATTTTAAGTACATAATTGGTAATGGACTCTTTAGTGTATATTGTAAGTTGTTATCTCATAACTCGCTTCAAAAACGAATCACGGCTAAAAACATTGTCTAAATATCTTCTAAATTCAATGTTTTCTACACACTAAAATATATCCTTTCATATTCGAATATTCATTAAATATACTGACCCATCAGGTCAAGTGAATCATAGGTCAAAGTCATTAATTCGCATACCTCAAAGTGTTCATCTGCAAAACTAGGAAAATGATCGTGATATTACCAGTAGGTATAATGTATATATTATTATGTCTCTCTCCATAATACACGGGTACCACCAGAAGGAAGGTACCCGGTCCTTTGGAAGGCTTACGTGGGGACACAGGTCCAACGCCGCAGCCTGCCCATGACTGCACTATAGAGATACAGCCCTGGGCAGTCTATTATCTGTGATAATTATTAACGTAAATGTTCTTGAGCATAGGTAGATACTAGATAGATGGATGTAAAATTCTTCTTGGTCCGGATATGGATGAAATATAGTAGATTTATGAAATTTATATTAACAAATTATACTTTTGCTTCTTTTCTACATAGTAGCTACGGCCTACCACAAGAGAGCACTGGGCTGAAGCTTACTATGTAAATGATTTTAGTTTTCCATTAAAATGTGTTATGGTGGCAGTACACATTGGGCCAACGTGTTGGGCCAACGGGTTGGGCCAACGTGTAGAGAGCTACTTGGCGGTATGTTGGCTTCATTAGCCTAGTTGGCGCCAATATTGGCAGGCCAACCGAATGTTGTCGGTTTTTTGTGCACACATCAAAGGATCTTGGCGCGCTCCACAAACAGCGTTCACACGTTGGTGTCTTGTTCAGTTTGTTGTTACTCGTCAGCGGAGACAGTATCGTTGCGCGTCAATGAAATTTACGTTTAACCATGTTCCGATAGCGATGGCGGCGCCGAGGTTTTACAATTCGTAGAATTGTATCGACATGAAGGAATAATTTGGAATCCACGGCATGAACTACACAAAAATAAAACCATATGACTCAAAAAATTAGATGTTCTATTTTCTATTTATTATATTATTCTAGATGTTTTTCTTATCTCACTTTCATACAATGCGATAAAAAAATGAATATATTTATAAAATGATTAAAACAGTATTAAAAAGTTACTTGTTCTTAAAAATTAAATAACAATATACAATGAGCATGATTTTGATCAAATTGTGCTTTATTACATAAATAATATTATCATTTAATATAATAATATCTAAAATCTAATCTTTAAAGTTTCGTTTTATAGGTAGTTAAAATTAAATTAAATGTACCTAAAATGTACATATTTTAAACATTTGAAAAAATCTAAACATAATAGTTTTATTTATACAGATATAAAAAAAGGACAATAGAGATTGGAAAATGGTATCATCGCAGACGGCAGAGTACACTCATTGTTATTGATGCACATGTACGTAATAATTAAACGCACTGTATATAAATAAATTGCCGCGGCTGCAAGAACTTCTACGGACTACGTCCATCTTTGAAGCGCCAATGCAGAATGATCAGTACGCCAATGTGTGAACAGGAACCTTGATATCCTTCATTTTTTCCCTACACGTTGGCCCAACGCCTTGGCCCCATGTGTACTGCCGCTATTATATTGTACGAGATAATACCAATATGATACAGCATTATATAAGAGTAAAAATATATCTAACCTTCTATTCGTCTTTCAAACCTTTCATTACAATAGTTCATATAGATTTTGCAACTGATTATTTTCTATTATATTAGACACTGTTTTTCCAACAGCATTTTGTATAATGCATCTCCAGAACTCTATACTCCTTTGAAAAAAAAACATATTTCTTTGTCTGCACGGGATATACAAGATAAGATTAACATTAGAACGCAGTTACACAATTCATTTAAATATAATTTAGAGACACGTGGATTATAAAGCGAAGTTATCCATTGTATATTATGTGTAAAGATCACGACAAGTATTCCCGAGGTCAATGTCGCGAGTCAATTCTACTTATTATTAAAAATAATTCTTATTGGTACAGGTACATACTAAGTTTATTGCGAAGCCCTTGATTATTTTTCTAAAAATTATTGAAGTATTGATTGAATGTTAGTTTATTGTCATCTAGATACTCAAGAAATCTAATCAAGACAGCTTATTATATTGATTATTTTTGTCCCGTTGGCTTCTGGTATTTCATAAGGACGATCGATCTAACTAGGATTGATTTTTCGATTATCTAGCTATAGCTTAACATTAATAATACATAATTATTTCATTTATTTCAGTACCTAGACTAAGTGAGTACTTGAGTAGTTGATCCTACAAACAAAAATAAAAGTATAGGTAGGGTAGTTGATTGCGCACGTGACGTTATATTATTTCGTGTAAATTTGTAGGCAATAACGGCAATTATAATTCATCCAATTGAAGATACACACGCACAGTAATTCAATGCTAATTTAGATAGCGACGTAGAAGAATTTGGTAATACCGAGTATAGTTTTATGTTATCAGTAGTTATACATAAATGCAAGCGATCTACCTACTTATATGTATTTATAAAGACAATAAGTATCTACATAAAATTGACTTTTTACCTTCAAAAGTTGTAAACGGGATCTGATAAATTATTTAAATTTTATTTTGATATCGTGATTACTTCTTTAATTACGCACGTATCTCAATTAAGGTAATAAAAACATTGAATTTAAACTTGAAAGTAAACCTGAAATGCGATATTTACGTTACAATACCTTTTATAATATGTACTATTTTTCAGAAAATAAATATCAACTACTGAGTTCTTTAAAATATGTAAAACGACTCTATATTTTTTCATCAGTTGAATTGGTAAGAACGTCTTTGTACCAGTATTTTCTAGTGCTTGATTTTATGTGTATGTGTATTAAAACATTTACAAATTAAAGTCTTGAATACTTTGTACTAGTCATTGTTTTAAATATCGCTTCCTATACAATACTGTATCTAGCGTTGCTTACCCCAATGACATGACAAATGTATGCGTTCAAGAACATTTGAGGGCCTTAAAAATACGAATACTCCCCTGTTTAAAACCATTATAATAAAGACCGACACGAGGCTGATATGCTAAAATATATTCACTTACATTGTAAGCCATGCATTTGCTTATCATACTGTATTGTAAAGATCGTTATGCTGTACAAATGCAATGATTTGTTAGTTGTTACCTAGAGCGATAAATACTTGCTATCATATTTTTAAGTATTTCGTCAATGTTTCGAGAATACTTAATCGATTTAGTTTAAAACAATATTTGTATGTATCTTATATATAAAAATGAATCGCAAAATGTGTTGGTAAGCGCATAACTCAAGAACGGCTGAACCGATTTCGATAATTCTTTTTTTATTATATTCCTTGAAGTACGAGGATGGTTTTTATGTAGAGAAAACGTAAATATGTACCACGGGCGAAGCCGGGGCGGACCGCTAGTCTTATATAAAAATGAATCGCAAAATGTGTTGGTAAGCGCATAACTCGAGAACGGCTGAACCGATTTCGATAATTCTTTTTTTATTATATTCCTTGAAGTACGAGGATGGTTCTTATGTAGAGAAAACGTAAATATGTACCACGGGCGAAGCCGGGGCGGACCGCTAGTTTATAATACATTTATTTTAGAACTTAAATAATTTTAACACTTTATTTAGCTCTATGGAAAAATAATTAGAATTTTGGAAAACTTCAGTCTGTGATTAATAAAATGTTAAACATTGTGAAAAAGTAATTCAATCTATAAAAAATCAATTAAGTAATACCTACATATTTAATGTATGATTTTCTTGATGATAACAATATTTTAAATTTTTAACACCTTGAAAGATTTTGCACGCATTAAAATAAGGAAACAAACGAAGTATTAAATAATTAATATTATTTAAAATCGACAATCCGGAAGACCAAAAGCTGAGCCCACTGGATCAGATAAAAATGGGCATTATACCATATTTAGCACCCTTTAGTGACCCTACTTCCAAACTAAGAGATTCTGTGCTAAGAGTTACCAATTTGCGTCACTGAGAAAAATCCGTCGAAACAAACAAGGAAAATGAATTTTTTACGTACTTAGCTTGGATACGATTGTATTCACAAGAAATTTCAAAATAATGGATTTACGTAACCTACTTCATAATACATATATATTTTTTTTTGTTTTGCGATCTCGTCATTGTCAGAAGGCGAATGAACTCCAATCGTATTGTTAATTATCAAGGCAAGTTCTATAGATTATTTTATCAATGTCATGATAGTAATATTAAATAGTTCAAGGTCAGATACACACATGGAAGACAAAGCACTTGTATTAATTTAATAAAAAGATTATCTAATCAGTTTTAATAATTTGCCATTGGATCCTAAACATTACCGATTCAAACAATATGTTTTAAATGTAGGTATCTTTTTTTTATAGTGGAGAATGCATTTAGGAATACCCAGAGCGCTCGGGGAAAGGGCCATGGGCTATGTCGGACTCACCGGTCACCCTGCAGAATGCAGGGACCTACCGACTAAACTCCACTACGCTATTTTTATTGAAATATCTTTGGATAAATGTATTACATCCAGAAGCCATAATCACAAAATTCGGAAAAGTGGATGATAGTACTTAGGTAGACAGTCTGGATATTAACGAACACACTTGACTGGTTTCGAACAAGTTGCAGATTTTCAATACAAGGTTTAAAACGGGTTTAAGATATTCCGTGATCTGTGAAACTTGTTTGCAAATTGTCCAAAAAACCGCTATGTTAATATTGTGATTATTATTTTAATTTATTACAATTAATTATTTTTGCATACGTACCTATCTATATTCAATGATCGCGTTCAACGATCTTATAATATGTATATGATAAAATATAAATGAATATTTCATGAAAATATGTACTTGCTTCAACTTTATGGTAAGAAAACGTTGAGATTGCATCATTTTCATGTTATGTTATTTATATGCCCTTTTAAATAAATGTATCTAGGCACTGGCTTAGTAAGATAAGCACCGCAGGAACTTCGTTTTTATACCTATACTAGCTTTCCGCCCGCGGCTTCGCCCGCGCAGTCAAAGAAAACCCGCATAGTTCCCGTTCCCGTGGGATTTCCGGGATTGCGTCATTTTCCCGGGATAAAAAGTAGCCTATGTCTGTTCTCGGGTATCAAAATATCTCCATACCAAATTTCATGAAAATTGGTTCAGTAGTTTAGGCGTGATTGAGTAACAGACAGACAGACAGAGTTACTTTCGCATTTATAATATTAGTATGGATGTAGGTTATTTTAGGATATAGCAAAAAAAATATTTTCCAAATTTTTGGACTAATATTGAATTCGTCAATTAGGTACAAACTTAATTAAATGACCTTAAATTATTTAATTAACAGCATATAATTAAATAATTAATGATTGAAATAATCATTCACACATGGTAATACGGTGAATGACACTTCCGATTTCTTAAGGTTATCAAAAATATGGGATAAGATAAATCTATGACCTAGACTTAATAAATTAATATTATATTATGTATCTAGTTTAGATATCAGCTGTAATTAATAAAGACTATGTTGTATTAGAGAAAGTGCGATCAATGTATCGTTAAGATATAATTAGAAGTAACATATTAGATTATTGGCACTGTTTTGTAATAAAAAGCGCAAGCGTAACGGTTATCAAAAGGTCACTAATGAATGAGATTGTAGGGAACTACTCAGGAAATTGTAATACGTAATAGTGATATTCATTAATGGGATTGTATGAAATCTGTCTATACTCTATGAGTGCGTTTGTACGTTTGTTTGTAGTTTGACTACGGGACCGATTTCAAAAATTATTTCACTGTACATACGTTATCTCTGGGTGCTACAGCCTACAGGCTATGTAGAGGCGAAGCCGAGGCGGACCGCTAGTGGTGTTATAAAACAATTGTATATGTATATGTATTTCTCTAGTTTTTACCATCATAAATGATTGAGAAATTGTAGTACTTATTAGTTATTTTAACGGTAGAGTTTGGTATTTTGTGACTTTATTCGTGGAAGGTAACGTGCAAAACCACAACATCAGAACTTTCACCATGCGGTTTTTATTTTTCGCATAACTATATTCAGCAGTATAAGATTTATCTTCTTTGATCCGAGCAAAGCCAGGGTGTTCTGCTAGTATTTTACGAATGAACCAAGTTTTAGATGTACGTATTTGCAATATTACAAGAATTTACACGTGTCTCACGGATGTAAATCATCAATTATCTTATGAATTACCACGTGTTGACTAAGGTTAACAACTCCTATGTAATTAGAAATATGTGATAATGTGTCAATATTGTAGATATGTGAAACAAATGAGATGCTTAGTTTGAATGGATCTAAAATGTTTTGATATCGAATAAAAAATTAGTATAGCCACCTTTTTAAATAAGGAGTTCATGAAATTGAAATTTGAGATTAAGCTCTGGTTAGGGAGCCAGGTGCAAATTTGGTTAACTATTTCCTCTCAAGAGATAATTCGTCAGACGCATGAGAGTATAGTATTATAAAGCCTCGTGAACGTCAGCTGGCGCTCGGTTGGGGGGGTGAGCGGTTGTAGCCTCCCACGCACATAGGAAAAAAATACATTCATTCATTCATTTCCTCTCAGCTTAAATTTTGTCAAATTGTAGCTAACCCAATATCTCAACGAAAAAAAATAGTCAGCTGGTTACAACATGGTGTATTATACGTCAGCTGGTGTCTCGAACATGAAAGTTAAATTTAAAGAAAAATTTATTTTCCGTTATTTCCACTCAAACAAAAATTTACCTGATGATAGCTTATATGTAACTGTGGATAAATATATATGTCAGCTGGCTGTATCTTGGTGGAAAAACCGTCAGCTGATACGGGAGGCTACAACCGCTCTTCCCCCCAACCGAGCTCCAGCTGACGTTCACGAGGCTTCATAATACTATACTTTGATGCATTTTACTAATTACCGCTTGAGAGGAACTTGGTCATAAAATCTGCTGCTGGCTCCCGGACCACTCCTTTTACTGAATTCCCAGATGATTTAAAAAGTTTATTTTAACGTCATTAGTAGAAGCTTCAATCACCCATACAATTTGACATATGAATATACCTATAATCTTTAAATTATACATATTAATAACTAGCGGTCCGCCCCGGCTTCGCCCGTGGTACATAATATTTACGTTTTCTCTACATAAGAACCATCCTCGTACTTCAAGGAATATAATAAAAAAAGAATTATCGAAATCGGTTCAGCCGTTCTCGAGTTATGCGCTTACCAACACATTTTGCGATTCATTTTTATATATAAGATTCAATACATCCATGGCAATTAAATTAACTATACTACATTCTTCTAAATCGTGTTTATACCTAGTATTTTAATGATGACAGTATGATCATGCTCACGCGCGTGACCCGTGAACGCCTGTCTGGGACTCTGACATAAACTTCGGTAGTTAATTAATAATAATTAATTGATAACACATCAGTTGTATTGTATACATACTTATTATCACGTTACGCATAAGTGTTACTATAGATTATAGTTTTAAAGTGAATTTGGCCTTGTATATTTGATTCAGAATTAGGTTCACCGGCTTGATAAAATTTATCGAAATAATAATAGTTTAATAAAACTAAAAAAACACGCTTTTTACAGAAAACCGAACTAAAAAATAGAAAATTTTATCAAATTAGTGTATTGTCATCGGTTTTCAATAAATCTACAAAGTTTGAACGAAATCTGGCCGTTTAAAGTGGGTCAAAATCGCGCCCAAAGAAGTCGGTTACAAACATACAAACATACAGGTGAAGCTAATATAAAGCGTGTAAAAATTATGTGTCATACCTGTATTATGCTAGTGTCAGACTGTATTTCAATTCATGTCAGGATTAAACCTCTCTACGTGCATATAATATTCTTATTACCTATACATAGACATAAAAAATACGGCAAGAAAGCTGTGCGAAAAATCATCGTATTTAAGATAGATAAAATCCAGATATTTGTGCCAAATGAAGAGACTCAGTTGCAAATCTGCACCTCTTTTACGTAGTTTTGTTAATAGCTGCACATCTCTTAGCAATTTCATAATAGTACCTATAGATGTAATTCCGCGAGTTATTCTTAGATATGTGTTGGCATCGACACTAGTTCGGATATTGCGTTGAAGTTGCTCATTCACATGCGTAGATCATGCGTAAAACTTAAATGTACAAAAATGTGCTATTTTGCTTCTACTTTTTCTCCTTCTTTCAGTCCATATAGTCCTGTCATTTGAGGGGGTTAACTTTGGAAAATTGGGATACCCAGTACATATATTATCACCGTAAAAACTCTGGTCTAATAACATTTGCCAACTGAGACTTTTGCCTTTAAATATCCAGATATACCTACATTCTATGACTAAGACCTTAAACAGACCATCCAATTTGTTTATTTCAGAGTTTATAAAAGTATTATCTTTATCCTTTAATCTAAGATAAATATTATAAATTTCTTTTTGACATTAATAAATCCGGTTGGTTTACCTTCTTAGGTGCTTGTAAACTTGATCGATGAATTTTTCTATTCCTTCTTAAAAAAATATGGATGGTAAGCTATAAATATCATCTTTATTCTATACTAATATTACTCTAAGAATATTACTTATAAAGAGGAGGAGGAAAACCTTTGTATTTTTGTATGTTTGTATTGAATAGGCTCAAAAACTACTGAACTAATTTCAAAATTGCTTTTACAATTACTTAGAGGGATTCTTCCGATAGGCTATATTTTATCCCGGAAAACGTAAATATGTACCACGGGCGAAGCCGGGGCGGACCGCTAGTGTTCTATAAGCTTATAAGTTACATATCTAGTTATGCTTCTTATACTCTAAAGCCGGGGCACACAGTGTTCGCAAACCACGGCCAACCTAAGTGGATACCCGGCTTTACATAACATACATCTTTTCCCTCGCTATAATATAGTCAATATAATTTCATTAGTACATAATTTTTTTTTAAGATTTAAAAGCTCAAAGGAAGTCTAGTCAAATAAATAAATGTTTGAGTTTGAGTTTATTAAGATGATATACCTAATACAATCAAAACCTACATTATCTTGAAACATTAACTATATCTATATATGGGTCATTATACAAAAATGGGGTAACTTTTGAGGATATTTTGTTTACTATATTTTTTATATCAGATTGTTACAAATTAGGGTGTATATGATAGCTAATCTAATGAATATATTGTTCCAAATCGGGCCAGCCACTTTTTTAAATAGATTGTGAGATATTTTAAATTTTCTGGATTTGGCCTCCAGGGGACTGACGAGGCTAACATGGTACTGATAAAAAACTATAACTTGTAATATTCTTAAAGAAATTCAATGAAAATTACTACAAATCTCTCAGTTTTAATAATGGCACATGTCTTTTACGTACTTAACATGTTTAAAAATGATAATTAATAATATGTGATACTGGGAAAAACAATGTCTCAATTTTTAAAACAGCCTTCTGACATTTAACGCAACGTGAATATTCTTACTCTCTTACTTAACTTTTACTACTTTGAATTAGTTTTACTTGATATTTTAAGTAATTCACAAACAATAGAAACAAAAAAACGGCCAAGTGCGAGTTGGACTCCTAACAAACCTATTGTTTATTATGTTTGTAACTTAAAATTTACACTTTTAGCAATTTTTCCTTTATCTGTGTTATAAGACGTTGCTATTTACCGAGTAGAAGTAAACTATAGTAGACTGTATACACGGCAAGCATCCTGTGTGTTTTTTTATTCCCTTGCGAATATTGAATTTTGTGGAAATTTGCAGCATTAACGGATGTAGGTATCTTTTGATTGCGTTGCGTTATAAGTTTGATTTTTTTACAGCCCCAAGGGTTCTTAATCTTGAGTATCCAATATAAATTTCAGATTGATACCTCCACGCGTTCCAAAAAAACGTCTTAACAGACAAACGGACAACAAAGTGATCCTATAAGGGTTCTGTTTTTTCCTTTTGAGGTTCGGAGCCCTAAAAATCTACCAATATTTATGTTAAAAGTACTAATTATTATAAAATCAAAAACCAAAGGCTCGAATGAAAGTCTCATCTGAGTTTTCATAAGAGCCCCTTGACATTTTTATAATGTTATTAAGTATATTAATTAACTTTTATGTTATTTTGAGGTAATTTTACTTCACAGTATTATACGTATACGTATTTATCTGATAAATATAAAAAGCTATGCCCTGAAAGCATCAAAATCAATAACTAAAAGAAAATAATATCTTTTTAATAAAATTATTAGTAGTTTGTTTCAATAGCTCTTTTCTTTGCTACTCTTTTTTAAATGTTTCTTCCCTAGTCAAATTCAGTTTCTTTTAGCGTGGCGCATGATGTTTTTAACTGAAATATAATATAGAAATGCTTATACCAATAGCAATCAAGATAAAAGTTCTCAAAAATGATAGAGTCATCAGTACTATGGGGCCCCGTCAGTCCTCTGGCGCGATATCTGACAAAGGACTGATGCCAGCGGATTGATGAAAAGGGACTTAATATGAGGTTATAATCACAAATTAGGTTTTTTTGCCTAATTTCTAATATCAACAAACTATATTTTTACAAATCATAGTTAACCATTTATAAATGAAAATAAAAATCGGATTAACAATAAAATAACGACTCACCATAGGACTGAAATGTTGACTGGCGCAGCAAGATTTTAGAGGACAAACACAACCCTAGCGCTGGTACAGTTATGACGGCCGTCAAAATATGCGGTGCACAAGTAACTTCATTACCAACATTAATACTTAGACAGGGATTTGACCTCGACTTGGTGATATTTAGCGAGAATTTCGAATTTAAAAAACACACAACGGACTGACTAGTGAAAACGATGACAAAGTTTAATTTTATTTTTTAAATAAAATGGAAAACATTGCGTTATGAAAGTTGTAGTATATAATACTATGTACATCAAAGATTGTAGTGAATTAGTAAGTTTTCTTAAATCGATGATAATGTTTAAACGATAGTCACTTGATTGTTGGTTTTCGGAGTTGTGACATGCCAAAGTACTGACGTTTGAGGTATTAATTTATTATTTTTATTCATTTGTATTTTAAATAAAGAAGTGAAATTGAGTGACCAAATAAAGGACGCTTCATTGTTTTAAAATAGATTGTTATTTGAATAAAATATAATAAGAATTTGTTTAAATTGGCTGATGACATCGAGTTACCCCATTTTTGTATAATCACCCATATGTATTTAGTCCTTGAGAACTTTTTGAAACTTTACGAAAGATTTTTTTGAGATGTCGAGAACAATAGTCATTTTAAGTCTAACAAAAAAATATATATATTATAATATATTATTATGAACAGGTACATAATTTTCATAAGTTTCATAATACGTATTTAGGTTGGAGTACTCGACAAAAAATGTTATTTTCTCAATAAAATTAACACACAATATTTAAGATCCGGAATTTAAATAATAAAAAATAGCACATGTGTAAATACATTCTATGATAATGGAATAAAACTGAGCAATTTTTAATATTATGTATTATGCAAACTTACCGGACAGACAGGTTTTATTTGCGTCAGTTTATGTATTTATATATTAAATAGCACAATGTTAGATGTACGATGACTAGATGCTGTCTCTTGAATCATGAATGTAGAGCGCTTAGAAATGATCTCAGAAATCTCATATTTTTTTTAAAAATCCCATATATTATTAACAAAAAGTAAAAGAGGAGAAATATTTAAGAGCTGGTATTTTTATAACAGATTGGTGTGAAAATTAAATTAATCAGCTCATCTCAGCTTATCATATCCTGTTGTAATCAGTAATGTATTTAAACATTTATATACGCCATAAAGTTTTTTTATGAGCGATTATTACTTACGAAATATAGAATCTATTAAGGAATATAACATGATTATAGAACACGTCAGTATAATAATATTAAAACATAATGGTTTTGTTTATAACAACATTGCTATTTATATGTTAGCTTTTATTCTTAGCTAAAAGTGACGTTAATAACTTGATATCAAAGGCAATTTAACAAAGGTATGTTATTATTGGCGTCGGGGAAATCTTTTCTTGAATGGCCTCGAACGTATTTAAGTAAACAAATCCAAAAACCCTTATGAAAGAGGTTATACCATAAACAAACAGAACAGTGAACACCTATTGACTATTTTTACTTTGTATATTATTATATATCTGTTGGGGCATTGCCCTGTGGCATAGTAACACTGCTTCGAAGTCAGAATGATTATCATTTATCACTTTTAATTCATGTTTATATTTCGACAGCATTGATAAAATTTTGTTGGTATATTCTGTAATAATCAGAACTTGTTACATTTTTGTGTATACTTATTATATTATAATATTTTATATATTATGCAGATAATGCTTTTTTATTTGTTGTCAACTTTTAATATAGGTAAGAATTACTGAAAATAGAGTTGCAGGTCCTTGTTCCAATATATGGATTATGGGTCTTCCCCATATATTGTATTGATCGTTACAGTTTACATGCAAGGAGGTAATCAACCTCACCTGCACTACGGACCTTATTCTAATTATGACGTTAGCGCGCTAAATACTATATCAGAGACGATTAGTGACTGGAATAATATAAACAATCATTATTAATTTGCTATACTTTTCCACGACAAAACGAGAATTAAGGTTCAGTAAGTTTCCACTGTAAACTAAAATACAAACAAGTTTTATAACTGGAATAAACGTTTGCGGATCTTGGGGATCTCCGCTAAAACGTGTGCGTATAATTGAAGCAGTTCAAATTTTAGGTTCGAGAAGGTTCGACCGTCGACGTGTTAAACGTGAAAATAGCTATTTTTACTCTTGAAAAAAGCCAATTTAGTCTTAAAATAGCCATTTTTAGTTAGTAGGTTTTAATAAACACAAACTTTTGTAATTTTCTAATTGTATTGTATTACTAATGATAAATTTTAAATAGCAATTTATCATCAATGCTAAAGCATTTCGTTCAGGTCAGTTTACTAGCGAGAAGACATACTAGGTACTGGTGCCGGAAACCTTAACCCACGAACTAGGTACCTAGGTATTTTTTTCTAGGCTCTATTTTTGAGAGGGCTGATTTTTCAATAACGTAGACCGTAGGTATGACACTACCATTTTAAAAATGTATTCTATTATAATTGCCCGTATTTGACAGTTTACAAGTGACATTTTCATCTTATCGTGTAATACTTTATGGGACGGGTAAGTTTTAACCAAGGATTGAAAAATCGGCCTTAAGTCTGCTGTCTGACACCTAAATGGTCAGCACTCAGCATAGAATTTTTCTCTAGTTGATTTACTCCTTACGTCACACGTCATAACTCTAATACATATTTTTCTATATAAATATCACATGATCACAAACTGGATGTGCTTAGAATTAATAAAAAATTACCAGCTAAATTGAATACTTGGCAATTGGAAGAACCTGCAAATCATCATACTAAACTAGTTTCAAGCAATCGAGCATAAGATTCGTTAAAGAAATTTAAAAAAAATACTGTTACAATCTGTACAGAGCCAGCTGATAAGTGACTAACCGGTCGGTGACGTAGCATCGAACGATCGCGAAATAATCGTCTCGTGTTTTTATTGCATCACGCCGCGGACGCCGAGTGCACGATTGTAATGTTTAGAAGCCTTTGACCTGACGAAAATTCAGTATATTTTTTATTATTCGAGTTAAATTGAGATGAAGTAATGCTTTGAGAAGCCAAGAACAATGTCAATTACATATCCCAGCTTTTTCCATTAAATATATTTTTTGTAGGTACAGCTGTTATTACTCCTTTATGTAAGTAAATCCACCGTAAATGTTCACACAATTTTGACAATGCCACGTATTATGTGATACTTGATTATCATGTAAAATGTACACAAGCAAGCTCTTACTTTTGCTTCTGACTTCTGATGTCGAGTTTTACTTTCGTATTTCAATGCAACACGCAGTAATGTCTATATAATAGGCGGATAAGATATCTGTAAGACATTAGGACCACATAAAAGATGATTGGGAGAAACCTTATATCTACCTATCTACTAACGTTCTAATCATACATTGTATTCGTCACAATCAAAGATAGATTTCTCAATTACAATACCTATATCCTTTTAGACTTGAAGAATGAAGATACATGTATGATGTACCTAAATATATGTACATACAGAGTAATGTACTTATTACGCAAAGAACTTCGATGGCTATAGTACGCGGAAATTTTACCTACAATACAAATTGCCTCTAATTTTTGGTTTACACATTCCGACTCTGCTTAGATTCACTATGGTAATTCGAGAGATCGTAAACAAATCGTCTAGAACGATATCCTAACTACTTGTTATTATTCTGTGACTTTGGTAATCAGAGAAATGATTCGTGTAGCAAAGTTTTTATCTGGACAGTACAAACGGCAGCGCAAAAAGGAGCTATTTGCACGGCTCCTGTACTATCATAATTTTTGTTCTTCCATAATACAGTCATATATTATATCGTTTAATTTTGGAGGCTATTTTTACAAATAATTACTGTACGGTAATCAAAACTACATAAGAACAATTTTACACTCTGACCAACATTCACTTTGTAACTGTTTAGTCATCTGTGCCAAGTGCAAGATAATGTGGCGTATTTTCGCAAAACAGTATCAGAAAAGAAAAACACTACTCATACAAAAATATACGTAATAAATTCTGTGTAAATTAATCATTAGTGTTTCAAAGCGATTGGTTTAACTTCCGCTAAATTTTCGGGAATGTATGCAATTAGGTACTACTTGTTAGCGTGTCTGGAAAATGTTTAGAATGCAAGATTATTTTTCTAACAATCACATTTAATTTAGTATGGCTTTGTTTTGCTGTAGTGCTGTTAATAGTATAACCATATTATAACCGTTAAGAATAGGTTATGTTTTGGCAAAATAAAATCGGTAAGTATAAAATCATTTTCCGCCTATATACGTATATGCCACCTAAAAGCTCCAAAACAAAAAAACATAGAATATTTAAAAAATTATCATCGTCGTTTCACAGATTATAAAATAGTGTCGTTTTCTAACATCACAAACAACACACATCAATTTATTTTTTGATTCCATTATTTTCTTCCTTATTGATATTTTTTATTCTTTCTTTATAAGTATGTACCTAGATTCTACTTATTTTACTTTTGTCAACAAAACCCAGGATGACAGTTAGTATTGTTAAACAAACATTAAATTCCAAGAAGTATCGAATACCAAAGCACCTATTCACCGATATTCCCATAATAACACGATAGGAAGGTACCTAATCTATTTTTATCTATCTTTAAATAAACCCGACGATAAAGCTCAGTAGATAAATGTTTAACGTTCACTTGCGTTAGATTTGTTTCGATAATAAAATGAGTTAAGTGTGAAGGTATCATATAAACAAACATATTGTGTAGCTCGAACTTATGTTTTAGAGTTATTTGAACTTGACCATAGACTAGGTACCTACGTTAATTTAATAGTGATGTATAACGTTCTGATTATAATTATAGGAATAGGGATAAGCGTTTCTTTACAGGATTAATGGCAATTATCTTAACGTTATTACTTATTTTGTAATAAAACAATAGTAAATTGATGTTTGTAATTTAAAATACCAACAATAATAATAGCTATGTGAATATTAAGAAAAAACAAACACATTATAATATTTTATAACCTAGACATTACGTTTAGAAAAAAAAATACAAAAAATGCGCGCGAATTGCGATGCGCAGTATGCACGCTAAGCAATTTTTTCCTCGTACACTTGACATTGTCTATGCCTTGTAACCTGTGTCGTAAGGAAGCAGCCACAGAATAGACAATAGCTCTTCGACAATTGGAATAGTTAACGCAACACACGGACGACAAGGCCGATTATTCGATTCATGATTGAATTTTAAGACGAAATGTTTCATCACTTGCGTCTTATGTCTTTGGAGCAGAATCTGAGTTAGTGTTATGTGCCTAACTTTATTGCAAATACGTTATAAATGACTCACTGTTGCAATATTCATAAAACAGAATCCTTCAAAGAAGCTACGTACCTACCTATAAGTATAAAATTAGTTGACATTGTCGACTTTCAAATGTAAAACATTGTCCCGTTTTAATAAAGATTGGATTAACGCTAGTTCTTCCATTAAATAAAACATTATTTAAATATCGGTTTACATAATTATTTATTTATGGCACTATATAGTACATCCGCGTAATGTTTAAGTGCAGAAAAATAAAAATAAAATAATAAGGAAAACAGTATGAATGGTTGTAATAACTTCATGAATTCCGTAAAAAAATTAAAGTACTAAAAATTATGCAATTCAATTAAAAAAAAAGACGGGTTGCACTCCGGGAGTGCCGCGGCCGGCAGAAGTGAAAACTTGATTATTAAGTATTAACGTTCAGCATGTTTGATATTTTGGAATGGTATCCGTCTTACGCATGGAATATAAGGGCTAAAAAAAAAACATCCGTCTTACGCATTTTCGATTAGGCCACGTGTCCTGACGCGAGTTTAAGATTTTATACCCAACGCCGCTAAAGAAGTTTTTACTTCAAAAATATTGAAGTATTAATTCTTGAAAGCTTTGTGTCTTTGTAAATTGACGTGGGAATTCGTAATATTTTAAGTTACTAGCAGCTCCGCGCGGTTTCACCCCCGTGGCTCCACTCCTGTTGGTCGTAGCGTAATGATATACATATAACCTTCCTCGATAAATGGGCTATCTAACACCGAAAGAATTTTTCAAATTGGACCAGTAGTTTTAATTAACGTGTTCAAACAAACAAACTCTTCAGCTTTATAATACATATTAGTATAGATTACGTCTTGGACTATATTACTAGTATTTTTGACGTAATTGGATAATTTTGCCAAACGACTCGCACAGCGCACTCGTAATACGTAATTAATGTATGTGGCTATTGCCTACTGGGAAAAGGGTATCATTTAAGCTATCACCAATTTAATTAGTTTTGTGTTTCTTAAATAATAGGGTTTGTCCTCAAAATAGTAGATCTGTCACCAAAATGTAGTCACCAAACAATGCGAAATCAGTTCCACAATAAATCACCTAAAATCCTGAGATATAAGGTCTAGTACCAAATAAATGTTTTTGTATGTATTATAATAGGTGTGTCCTAATAAGTATTTAAGCAAACTAATTTAAAGAGATCACCAATAAATCATATTATGTTACTAGAAATTTGCATTAAGTTCAAATAAAAAATTAGGGTTGTCATCATCGTTTCAACCAAAAGATTCTGCTACTTAACTAGACTCCCAAGGTTCTAAATTTCCACTGTATAAATTATATTTAAATAAAATTTTTAGCAGAGTAGTAAATAAAACAATTAAAGTCAAAATAATCAATATTTATTGTTTAAAATAATTACCACTGAACAATCAGCGCTGGTTTAAAATAGCTGGCTTATGGCTAGCAGAATAGTAGATAAAACACTTAATTAAAGTTAAAATAATCAATATTTATTCTTAAAAATGATAACCACTGAATAATCATTTGGTCATCATTGGTCAATTTTTAAAGCGCGCCAATTTGTCTCCGCCCCTTTGATCATTTTTTCATTAAAATTATAAATTGATGTATTAAATTGATAACGAATACTATTAATTTAATATCTGAACGAAATAAAATGTTACTACTGTATTGGTGACAAAATATCAAATAAAAAGGGGTCGCAGTCAGGGATCGATAATCGATTTATTTGGTGACAGATCTACCATTCTGAGCACAGAGCTATTATTTAAGTAACAAAACCAAGGGCGGATCCAGCTTAAGTGCCAGGGGGGGTCACATAGACGTGGTCAATTTTCAAAAGCTATATTTTGGTAATTTAATTGATATGTAGATTTAAAAAAATGGTCAAGTGCGAGTCGGATTGGCGAACCAAGAGTTCCGTACAAAGATTTTTATATTTTTGATATTAAATTTATGCTTTTTGCGATTTTTCCTTTATCTGTGCTATAAGACGTAAGATAAAGATTAAATATCAAGATTCTGTGTTCACGGGAAGTACCCTGTAGGTTTTGATTCCTGGCAACACTTGCGAATGTTGTTAAGCATGAAATGTATGTTTTAGCAATTTTTCCTCCATCTGTGCTGACATTGCTTTTAACCAAATTTCAGAACTCTGTGTTCACAGGAAGTAGTACAATACCTATAGATTTTGATTCCCTTGCGATAATTTACGGCATAAATGGCTGTATCTTTTGATTGCGTTGGCTTATAAGTTTGATTTTTTCACAGCTATAAGGAACCGTAGATTTGAGTATTCGGTATGAATTTCAGATTGATACCTCCACGCGTTCCTGAGAAAAAGGGTCTTCACAGGCAGACAAACTTGAAAAAAATATATTTTTTGCAATTATTCCTGTATCTGTACTATAATATGTTGCTTTGTACCGAATTTCAAGATTCTGAGTTTACGGAAAGTACCCTGTAGGTTTTGAGTTTTGATTCCCTTGCGAATGTCGAAATTTGCGAAATTTTTCGGCATTTACGGCTGTATCTTCTGATTCGTTGACATAGAAGTTTGATTTTTTTATACTTAGCGTAAAGGTATTTTAGACTTGAGTTTTTGGTATAATATCAAGTTAATACATGTCAGCGTTCATGAGTAACAGGGTTGTAAGTTAAAAAATTTTTTTAATATTTTTTTATATTATAATCTAAGGAAAAATTCATGCTTTTCGCAATTAGTAAACAAAGTCGTTGTCTCTGTGCCTATGTCCCTATGTATGATTAAATCTTTAAAACTACACAACGAATTTCGATGCAGTTTTTTTAAAGATAGAGTGATTCAAGAGGAATAGTATATAATTTATAAGGTTTTAGAGAAAGCGGGCGAAGCCGCGGGCGGTAAGCTAGTCTGCGTTATAAGACGTTTGATTGTACTAAATTTCATGACTCTGTGTACTCGGGAACTACCCTGTAGGTGTTGATTTCTTAGGGAGTGTCGAAAAATTTCAGCAATTACAGCTGCATCTTTTGATTGCGTTGGCTAAAACGTTTGAATTTTTCACAGCATCAAGGGGCCTAGACCGTAGGATTTCGACATTAGCAAGGGAATCAATACCTGCAGGGAGCACCCTGTCCCGTAAACACAGTCTTGAAATTGAGTAAAAAGTATCGTGTTATAGCACAGATGTAGTAATATCTGCGAAAACCCTAATTATTTAATTAAATTAAATAAAAATATATTTTTAAATAATTTTAAACTTACAATACTCATGAACGTCTACATGTATTTAATTGATATTCACATCAAAACTCAGGTCTATAATAACTTAAATCTGTTATTTAATTCAAATTCTATGTCAATGCAATCTGAAGAAAAAGCAATTAGAGCCGCATATTCTGTAATTCGCAGCTACTTGCAAAGGAATCATCAATCAAAACCTACAAGGTACTTCCCGTGAACACAGTCTTGAAATTTGGTTAAAAGCAACGACTTAAGCACTTACAAGCACAGATAAAGAAAATTTAAGATACAACATAATGAAAAAATATGTTTGCTCGGAGTCCTCGGTGCGCGAGTCCGACGCGCACTTGGCCGATTTTTTGTTGTATGTAATTTGCCTGTATTTTATAGTGTTCATTTGAAAAAAAAATTTGCTATTTTATGTCTTCTCCACGAACTGGGATATTTGAGGTTTTGTGTGAAAAGTGTAACAGCAAAAGTTGTAGAAAAAAAATTAATTACATACAACTTTACCATTACACTTTATTCCGCAGTTATAGTTTTTTTTTTAAATCGAAAAACCTGTTATTTGTCCTTAAATTACGACCACAGGTCGACCCTAATAAACTTTTTCTATATTTTTTGTTATATTCTCTTCCGTTACCGTTTGTAATTGATTTCATTGTTCTATATTACTTTTATGTCTCAAAATTCAATAAAAACATCATATTGAACAGTATTAATTTGTTAATTTAAAAAAGTTAATATTAAATTAGTGGTCCACTTAGGTCGTGGACCTAGCCCAGGGGGGGGTCATGACCCCGTGACCCCCCCCCTGGATCCGCGCTTGAACAAAACTGTTATTATAAGAACGAAGTTTATATTCATGTAATGCAATATAATTTTATTGGTTATCGATCTCTTATTTTACACATATATTAACATTAATTTGATAATTCATACCTGGTAACAATTTTTGTTTATCTGAGAACGAAAATATTTCGTGTGATAGATCTATTTATTAGGTGATACAACTTGATGACAAATATAAATTTTGGTGATAGAAAATATAGTTCCCCTGGGAAAATAAACATGTGGCACTTCACTGCAATGTTTAAATTATGCACAGAGTATCGACTGACCCTTTTAAAAACTTCTTTAACCACGAATTAAACTGAACTAGTTAGTTCAATACACTAGAAAAGTCGCTAAGCCTGAGATGATCTGGAGACTGGAATGAGGGTCACCCAGATACCTAATTTTATAAATGAAAATAGGTATATTATATTGGGGACAATGCCCGGCTGCTTCTACATAATATGTGCCTGTCTATATCATTTAGTAACAATTGAAAAGTTACTAGGTAAAAGCGTGTGTGCCGAGCACACGTGTCAGAAGTGAAACTTCTTTGGCAAGATTCAAAGGTACCAAAATCATCACCTAACTCCATGGCATCACATTATTGCCATGACGCGACTTTTAATTTTACTCTCAACGCGCCTAAAGAAATTTCACTTTAAAATGCATAAGATAATAATTTTACTATTATGTAGGTAGGTATTCTAGCATATAGAATATTGTATCAGATTAGAAATATAATTTAATAATTATCAGTTACTATTGCGTGAGGAAGACTGTGGCCTTTTTTTTAAATAGCCAATAGGTGATAATTATCTTTGATTTGTTCATCTGTTTCCGTTCTATTTACGCATAACGAAGAACAATTAAAAAATTATTTTACCTTTCATGTTTGTCTTCATTATTTTCTTCTACTTATTGCTATAATTTTTTATGCTATATTGATAATTGTTTAGACGATTATGTTAGTTCTAACGTGACTCGTAAATTATGTAAAATATTATTTTTTATTACAATTTGATTAGTATTTTTCTTTACGGGTACGAATTTTCACCCATAGCCCATGACATCATGCAATCCTATTGGCGGATGTAAAATGACTCACGCGCATATTTGAAAATCGCCAAGATACACTAATTGTTTATCTATTTACAGTCTCAATTCTCATTCACATTATCGATACTAAATAATTTTATGTTTACATACAAAATGACATACACATTCCTTCCTTCATGCGCAAAAGATGACCAGTGTTTACTCTCTTCTAATATTATTGACGTCAAACTCAGTAGTTTTTCTTGTGAACTTGTCATTTCTTTGCATCATCCTCCAAAAGTAAATAATTGTAAAGCAGTGGTATGGATTATGGAAATCAATGTTTAGAATTTCATTTAGGTATTATGTTTCATTTTATATGGTTTTTGCCCTGTACCACCCATTAATATAATAAAACGCTTATGAAACATAATATGTACCTAGGACTAGACTAGAGCACTTATAAAATTTTTACCGGTAATTTAACAATTTTAAAGTAATCATTGAATTTTTTCATGGTTTGCTTTCTGATAAAAAGTGTAATATAGATGTTAAATACTATAAGAAAAACAAATGAAAACAAGTTAACTACAACGGTTTTTACTAAGGTTTTTACACGTTTTTACGTCCAAAACAAAAAATGTTTGACGCGTGGGGTTTTAATGATGATCTACAAATTAATTGCTTAGGTATTATTTAGATACCCAACACATTTAACTATGTACATTTTAAATTTTATTAACTAGAAAAATAATTAATCAGTAAAACTTTACTATAATAATAGCTTTATCATAAAGCTGGTAAATTATTTGATGATTATTGATAAGACAATACAAGAGTAAAATAATATACAAAATAAGTTGAGTTCTTTTTACTTAGGTAGATAGAAATAAAGAAACATGCATAAAAGTTTCAACGGAAAAAGTACTTTCTGAGTGCGTCAATTTAAATTCATTGCACAGATTATATAAGTAATAGTAATGTTCATTGTTCTAAATGTGAAAGAACAAAAAAAATCACTATTTTCAGTCTCTAAAGATTTAAAAGGACCTTAGAGCTAGCGCGCACGAGCAACTTTGTCTCCGCAACTATTTTGTCTCTCCCATCAATTGTATGGGGAGTTGCGTCGCTACGTGCGCGCACTTTCATACTAGCCCATGGGTGGAGAGACAAAATAGTTGCGGAGACAAAGTTGCTCGTGCGCGCTAGCTCTTAGTACTCTCGGTCTATGTAGCTACTGCATTATTGATTCGCGTGTTATATAATCATAATATTACTTATATCAAACTATCTTGTTATCGTTCACTCACATTTGTAACTAGGGTAAATATTTATATTATGTTGGGTATGACCTATTTACATCTAGTAATAATGACGTAAATTAGTATGCGACGTAAACAATACTATGAGATTTATTTACGTAATGCATAAGTAAGTACTTACCTACTTATTAAATGAACGTAGCGACCACAATAGCTATTTCTAATTAGAAGTGTCTAGAAAACAATATTTTGAGCAATTAGTTAAGACATTTTTAATATTTCATTCAGTTTACTCATATCCAACGTACCTAGTCGTATTGTGAAATACTTGAACTGCTGTTTTTAAATACATAATATTAATTATAATTCACTCCAATCCAAGGGTATATCAGACGAACGAAAAATTTGCGGTCATAGAGAATCAAAAATAATGACCTATAGACGGCGCGGCGCCATATTGAATATTTAACGAATCATAGGACGCCATAGATATAAAAGAAGTATGGTAATTATTGGTCATTGGTCACAGACAATAATAATTAATAAGTAATGTCTAATCTTTCTTCTTATATATAAAAATGAATCGCAAAATGTGTTGGTAAGCGCATAACTCGAGAACGGCTGAACCGATTTCGATAATTCTTTTTTTATTATATTCCTTGAAGTAGAGGATGGTTCTTATGTAGAGAAAACGTAAACATGTACCACGGGCGAAGAGAGGGATTTCCGGGAATGCGTCATTTTCCCGGGATAAAAAGTAGCCTATGTCCTTTCTCGGGTATCAAAATATCTCCATACCAAATTTCATGAAAATTGGTTCTGTAGTTTAGGCGTGATTGAGTAACAGACAGACAGACAGAGTTACTTTCGCATTTATAATATTAGTATGGATTAGGTATATTATTCCTATTTTATGCATGACCAGTATAATATTTTGTTGAGCCGAAAATTTAGTAGGTAAAGTAAAGTTTTTTCTATGTACTTATATAGACTACCTTTAATATTTTATCATACCTACATAGGTACATAATATTTTATATTTCTGCTTTGAGTAGATAGTAGATACCTATTTATTTGCGTAAGTTATTCTCTCCGATGAGAATTATTGGCAACGAGCAGCTTCAAAGAGAACTCTCACGAAGGCACAAAAAGTAAAATGTTTAACCTTGGGCGGTGTTAAACACGCTTCGCTTTAAAAGTGGATGAACTTAGTTACGTAGGTATTAACTAGAGTAGGTATATGAATTAATTATTACTAATCACACCTTGTGTAAAAACTGAGATTAAAATCAATGCGGTTTATTGTGTGAATATTTCCTAATTGCCTGATTTCACCAAGAGCCAAGAGGATTATTAAATATAGGTAGGTACCTAGCTATTCGTCTTAGTCGTAGTAGAATGGAACGATATTAAGCGGGTGATCCATTGGCGAGCAAAACCGCTGGTACGCTAACGAACTCGCGAGCCAAAGGTCTAAACCGCCAATGGAGCACTTAAAAGTCTGCGGACTTAAAGAACGGCGAATTTGCTCGCTGGCTCGTTGTGCATGCTTGAAATTCTAAGTCCGCGGTCCAGAAAACCGCCAGTGGATCAGGCGAGCCGGCGAGCCAGCGTTCCCAACCGTACGATAATTATCGTACAAACACGATAATTTGGTGCCTACGTACGATGTACGATAGCATGTTATTATCGTACGCTGATTGTACGATAATTTCTATCAGGCAAAATTCGAGAATTTATATTATTTCACCCATACAAATATGAAATTTTGACGTGTTTCATATCGAACTTTCATGGGAACAGTGAAATTTTGTTAGATTGAATTTTAAACTTGGCGCGTTTATTGAACATAAAGTGGAAATGGAATCGGTCTGTAGTCTGTACCACGCGTAAAACCAAAGAGTATAATGAATATTAAGGCACGTAAAACGTTTGGGTTTCAGTGTCTCGTTGATTTGACAGCGGTAGTTAAACAAAGAATATCTATAGAGAACTTGCATACTTATCAATATTACAATTTATATGATTTATTTATTTTTAATTGACTTTATTCTAAAAAGTACGATAATTTCGAACCAAAAACGCCTAATGTACGATAATTTTACGCCCCTGGTACGATAATCAGCTCACTTCAGGTTGCTAACACTGCGGCGAGCCTACAGTCTTTTTGCGACTTTCGTGTAGACCGCACGCGCTGCGTCTAGCTACAAAAATGGATTTACGCTCGTTTCGTCGCGAGTTTGTGTCGGAATTTATAAAATGTTTTTAGGAACATGATTGTCTATGGAAGTACATCAGCAGAGACTATAAAAATAAATTGCTAAAAACTTCCGCGTACAATAAACTTTTAGAGATCTACCAAAAAAATGATTCCAACGGTACAATATCTGATATTAAAAACACCATTCAATATCTGCGTCTTTTCTTCTTTTTTTGTTCTTTCTCCTGATTTAAAAGTACCCCCAAGTAACACGCCATGACTTTGCCAACGATGAGAGTAAACTGTTTGGTACGCTAATGGATCACCAACGCGAGTCGACGAGCCAACGAGTCAACGATCTAAACCGTCGGCTCGTCGGCTCGCCAGTGGATCACCCGCTTAACCGAAGTAAGCATTTTCGTACGTGTACATAACATTATAAAAGACTTAGAATTACTTAGTGGGTACAATCTTTATTAAAATGTCCTCAAAGTCAAATAAATTATACATCTAATTTAAATACCTACTGAATGTTATGTAATGAGCATCTCTAATACCTACGAACTATAATTTCAATTATTCTATACAATAAAACCATTATTTTATTATCATAAAGAAATTTAAAGTGCCGATGATAGATTGAACACGAATTACTGTCATTAATAGAATTTATCTACTTTCTTATCTTTACGACAGTTTCTCGTGCACTATGTATAAATAAAAAAAAATGTTTATTGATATTAATTCATTATGTATTAATAATTTTAAGACAGTGGCGTAATATGCACCTCTTTACGGTACATCGATTCCCGAAATAAGAATATATAAATTTTTAAGAAATAATTGTTTACACTGCCTTATCTTGTTTCTTTCATTATAAGGGAAATTGTACTCTAATATGGAACTCTATTGACAATATAGTCAGAAGCCATTAAATTTTCAAGTGTATACCTACCTATTTTTAAATTTCTGTATTTGTAACTGTATATTTTCAACTTTATGTTACCTCTTAATGAAGTAAATTGGTTCAAATTGACCACCCTACGGGCTTTCTTGTGGAATTATGTCACATGCAGTGAATAGGTGAATAGTGATATTATGCAAGGTCACATCAATATCGCCTACTCAAAATAACCAATTCATGAAATTATGTAACAATGTCTGACTAAAGAATTTGTAGCAGCGCGCACTTAGGATCGATTCTGGTGTATTCAGTTCAGGGTCACCTGCTGTGCCCATTTAATTAAATGATTTCTTTCTAGAAAGTGTTATATGGTGCATCAATGCGTATACAATGTTGTAAATTGTAATACCTACTTAATTTCTTGACAAAATACCTATGCCGGATGCCCAAGATAAAAAATGTTTATTATTACTAAAGGTGCTTTTGATTCAAAACTCTGACCAGAACTCTTAAAATTACAAAAATTCTCACAATGAATTGCAGTACTATTAATACCTACTCAGTTGGTACTCACATTCAAGTTATGATGATCAACAATCAACATATTTATTCATTTTTATTACCATTTGTACTCGTTACAACAAATATGTATTTTTTTCATTAGTAAGATAATTATTTATGTATATTATTTATGTTAGGTAATTATTTATCACTTTATCACTTATGTGTACATGCAATTATGACCTACCCATACATATCTCACATTGCCCAGTGATATATCCCGTTAGAAACTTATTAATATTTGAATTTTATCAAACGGAAAAACAAGATCTAGTAGAATAATATAATCAAAGGTGTGTCGCAGACCGCAGTGTCATATTAATTGATACGTCACGATATTTTTACTGCTCGAGCCACGAACATATAAATTTCAAGGCAGAATTTTTATCACGTAATAACTACTATATTAGCCATGAAATTTAATAGATCCTGGTTTAATTCAGTGTCACTTTTATTACTTTTGTGGGAAATGATGAATGGTGTGTTCATTAGCTTTCATTCATATTTCTTCGACTTCAAATCGGAGTAGGTATTGTGTTATGAAACGTTCGCTTTACGAAATGTTTTAACATTGAGAGTCTCTTATGTAACTATGAGCACAGTTTAGATAACAGTGCATGGTGATGTTTTATCAACACCTTCGAGTACATCAGCGATATGGCTTCGTAAAGATTAGTGAACACTTTGTCTTGTGGCAATCATATTTATGTGTTTAACATTCAAATTAAACATTTATCTGTCTTTTTGATTTATCCAACAGATATCAAATATGTACCTACATAGTATTGAATTAATAGTTCTACTACTCGACCAAGCCAACTAGACCCTTTTCAACTGTGACGTCACCAGCCCATGTCTCGGGTACAGATAGCAAAAAAAAAATATTAATAATATCACTGTTCGCTCTCCGCTATGAATAGTCTTATTTTTCCCCATTTCGAGGGCTGTCTATGAATAACAACACAGTAAAAACTTAAACAAATAACAACGAAAAACTTAACAGTCAACAACAAGCTTTAACGATTAATAATAAAAAGTACAGAAATAACTAGCGATGCGAAACGTACGAATGCGTCGATGCTGCGAACCGTACTAAGGCGAACGCGGTACCTGAGGCGGTAAGCGGGCGGGGAGGCCGCATTCCACCCGAGCGTCTAGTTGGCTTGGTCGAGTAGTACACACAAACCCAAAAGAAATTCATATTGAAATAGTCAATTGAACTTGTATGATCTAGTTTGTAAATAACTTCATGTTATTTCACAAAACCGTGTAACTGTAGAATGTGTAGCTCTAATTCAAATTCAAGTTTACTTAATAGATCTTAGTCATACTTAGGTATAAAATGTCAGCATTACTCAATAGTCTAGATGAAGTAAGCTAGTAGCAACGTTTTAGATTATCCAAATAAAACAAAAAAACTTATTGACATTTAAGTTTATTAAATAACCACATAACTTACTGAGATTTCCACACACGTCCGACCCTATAACCTATATTTACAGCGCGGGTCGGTTAGCCTATATGTACAACATGTGCAGGGCAGGTTTGATCACAGGTAGGTATATTTTAAAGTTTAAACGGGGGCCCCGACTTCTTCTTGATACGATCTCGTGAGATGCGCGGCGGCGGCGGTGAGGTGGCGCAGGCAGCGGCGCAGGCCGCGGAGATGGCGCCTGCAGTTCGCCGCAGCGCGGGCCGCCGACTCCCTCTCGTCCTCGCCGTCGATCCCGGAGTCTCCGGCCGCACTGGACGCGTCACTCTCTGTGTCGCTCATGTCGGACACTCTCCTGCCCCGCTCTACGTGCTCCACTTCGGCTCCGGCCCACAGAAGCTCAGTCTTCAAGTCGTTCAGCATAGCGAATAGGCTGAACGGGTCATCGTCACCCTCTTGTTGCAAGTTCATCAGCCTGCTCGGCACGAGCACGGTCTCGTCCATGGTATTAACCATTTTGACGAACTTCTCCATGTCGTTGAGGATGCTTTCTTTGGAGAACTCGGTGTCATCATGTCTGGCGATTTTTCGCAAGGTGTTCCTGTAACAATGGAAATAGACTTTAAGAATTTTGCTCAAATATTACACGAACATGATTAGGTACTTTAGAAAAATAAAAATAAATTTAATGACAGTAGAATATTCCACTCAGGTATAGAATTGTTTGTTATCAAAACTACATTTTTATCTTAAAATTATCACTAGGTGCAATAAGTTTTATTATTCAATTTATTGCATAAGAGCATATAAAGATAATATTATCTATTATCAGGAAATGGGTAATTACTCATCTCAATATAATAAGTAAGAAATTCTTTCACTTTTGAGATATAAGACTATAAATCTTCTTAAAACTTTAGCGCTATGTAATCTTTGATTTTTCTATGGTTTAGTCATAACATTTTTTAACTTATTACTTACTTTTATTATGATAATATACAGTTACTGTATATTTAGTAAAATTAAATTGTAATACTGAAATGATTTAAAAGAGCAACTATGGAGTTTCTTGCCGGTTCTTCTCCATAGATACTGCTTTCCAAATCGGTGGTAAATGTTAAAAATATGTATTGACGTTTCAAAAGTGCTTCTCGAAGAAGTCTAATTGAAAAATTTTTGAGTTTGAACTGCTTCAAACAAGTGTTTTATTAGAAAAAGCACCCTTAGATCCATTTTTATATAGTCCAATAACCATAATGTAAAAATACTGCTCCTAAGCTGTACTTAACCCATGCTAACTTATGCAATGCAATATACACAAGAACAAATGCTGTTACACAATATTTTCCATTCCTAGTATAGTTATTATTATTATTTATTAGTATAGAAATATTACATCTTAATGTTGTCTATACTTTTATTTCCTTGATAATAATTGAAACAATTTACGTATACTATGTATTTAGATTTCTGTTTTCTATGTTAGATTTATAGATTGAAATTTATTTTTAAATTGATAACTTTTATAGATTGTACTAAAAAAAGTTTCATCAATTCATGTGCGATAACATTTATGCCATGAAATAGCGAAATAGTGATTGGTTTTATACAAAACATTTTACATTTAAATTTGTTAAGTATTTGTATTTATGAATACCATTTTATAATTAAATAATAGGTTTCTGTTCAATTACTTTTATTTTATTGGGACGTTGTTAGCATTTTAACATTTATTAGTATGTCACTATTATAGCGATAACTGTGATGCACTTTCATTTATCTCAATAATGTTTTGTAGCATACAATATATTGATACTTATTTATTATTTTAAAATCACAATTCATTAAAATGTCCACTAACTACTTCAAGACAATTGAATAATGTCCTTGCCCTAGTTGACGAAAATTGACTTCTGACGGGTTGATGATTGTTTTTTTCATGTAAACTTATTTACAAAAGTCATAATTATACTACTCAATGTCCACTAACTATATTCAGGATGAGGAATTATTCTTTAACAAATTTATATAGTAGATAGAGTAATAGAATGTTATCATGCAGTGTTACTGCGATAGCCAAACTACAAATTTTATAATATAATGTAAGAATGCCTTCGTGTTTATGTGTCTACAACCTACTATGATAACTGTAAGTATTATAGTTATACTAATATCATTAATAAAATAAGACAATAATAGTATTCTGCAAAAATTCTGATATAAAATGAATGTATTAAATTTTATCATCACATGGAATGTTTACATATATGAATTACAGCCTTGCAGCTCTTGACGAAAGTGTCACCTTGCTTTCAAATAGGTCATGTTAATCTTGACCTTATAATATGACGTTTTTTACACATTCAAATTGTTAATCACATGAAACATGAGAAAAATATTAAAAAAAAAAACAAACTCATTTGAATTCAAGGTGTATGACTGAGATGTAAAATCACCATTCTATTTTGATAGCCAAAGTCTTCGTTATTGTTCATTGAACAAGCATTTAATAAAATTAAACAATTTTACAGCTATCAGATGTAGACTTCAATAAAATATTTGGTAAGTAGTAATATTCTATTCAGTTAAAATATGTATTATACCGTAAAGTTTTAAGAGATAGGAAGAATTAGGTACCCTGAGTCATCTCAGGGCGCACGCCCAGATGTGACACGATTCGTAATCCCTAACCTCTTTGTACTAATCTGAAGATGAAAGTTATTTATTGAAGCCTCTATGATTAGCGTGACAAAAATTAACAGTCAGAAGCATTGCGTCAGTAGTTCAGTACATTGAAAACTGATGCTTATTATGTCAATGTGAAAGGAATTTGGTATTTCAACATACATTGAAGTTCCGGAGTATGCATCAATATTATTATTTTCTATACAATGCGTTTATTAATGTTCTACTTAATCAATAAAACACTGCTATGCTAATCTATGCATCACGCGGAGGTCTAACTAAAAGGGACGGGGTCGATTAAAAATGCGTCCGTACCTGCTGTTCTCCAATTTAGTCGAAATGTCGGTGTTGAAAGACATCTTGTATTATTTATGTTTGTTTAAATATATCACTGAACACACACGCCCTTATTTTTATTCACTTCTCTAACGCTAGTAACTCTAGCTTACGAAACGTCGCGAAAAAGACTGATTTCAATTTTCACCAGACACAAACGACCGCACACTAGAGTATGATTTGACGTTTGGCTAGAAGTGGGGAGCGTTCTTGGGCTTTTATATGACGCCACGATCTGCGATCATACGATGCGGGGTACGAAAAGCATTTATCGTGCTATGTTGTGGCATCTCGAAGCAGTCGTTATCTCAAGCTTATTGATGAATGAAGACGATGTTTATTTTTAAAGTTTATGCATATAATTTAATTATAAACGTGAAAAAATTAGTTTAAACAAAAGTTAAGCTACGAAGCAAAATAATATCAGCCGCGAAGCGCGTGCCCTCAAATCACACCACATCGTATCGTCCGTTGATTGGTTAAGCAGACTTTATGAATTTTTTTCATTGGACAACTGATTCAACTGCAACGGCGGTAAATTTAAAGATAATTTTCAATAGAAATTTTGACTTTTCGGCCTTTGTAGGGTGATGATAATCTATTATGATTTATGATGGTACCTAGGTATTGATTAGTTCGATGTTTCGTAATTTAAGACTATTATTGAGTTATTTCATAATCCTAAAATAAAATAAAGGATACAGATAGCTGTACCACAGAACAGACACAACTCTTTATTATTTGTATATATATATATATATATATATATATATATATATATATATATATATATATATATATATATATACTTAGGTATGTGTTTATTATGTACAGTTATAGATGTGTATAAAAAAATACATAGTAACATACCCTATCTCCATGTAAATAAAATTACCTTTCATCGAGTAAATAAGGTGAAAGGCCTTATGAATATATTGAATGTGTATTGTATTCAAAGTATTGACCGATTACTCCTATTTACAACTATGTATAAATTAATATTGAATCCATCATTATTATTCCATCAATACGTACCTAAACGTGGAAAAATATTTCCTATATTATTATGCAATAGACTATTAAGTATAAACATGTTATAAACTTACGATTTTAGTTTTTTTTTTCGTAATAATTATGGTTTTCTCTACAGAGGATTAAAATACTATTACATCGCACTAAGAGAAAATAATAGGAATTGACAAAATCATCGCACGTGCTGAGATTTATAATTAAAGATCATTCTTAAATCCATTAAAATAGTACCTACTCAATGACGCATTACCGCAGCCGTGATGTGTATTATGAACCATTTGCGACTTCAATATCAACAAATTAATGATATTTATCCTCACGCCTATTTGCGGAAATTACACAGATAATATCTATTTAGACTTAGAATAAATAAAACAGCGATTCGATATCTTGTTTTCATTGCACACAAGTTCGCAAGAAAGTGACACACCCACGTTACGTCACTACGCTCGTAATTGCAACTAGATTCTGCATCAGATGTTATCTGTTAACACATTCAGAGTTGAGGGTCATAATTGTTATGAACGCTAACGCCCCTCTAGGGGTCGCGAACTTCATAAATATATTCCGCTGCACTTCATAATATTGTCTCTTTTTGATTTTAATTTTTTTTAATTCTCGATTCATAATAACCGCCCGGGGGAGCTTATATCCGTTTTTATCACAGTTTTTATATTATCGTGTTTGTAAATACATAATGCCGATCTCTATGAAGGTCCAAAAAGCGGTATAATATTTTCAAGAAATTTGTTATTACATTACTAATTACTATCACAGTAAATTTACAATATATTTCCTAAATACATAGGTATATATATTATAATACTGTGTTACTATAACATATACCTACTAAGTATGCATGTTTTCCTGTAGTCCTCCTTCTTAATATTAGTTACAATAAATAAATTTTCATTAATGAATTCATAATTCATGGATTTCGGTTTCATCTATATGTATATATTTCATCTATATTCTATTCTTATCGCAGGTATCGTTATTCGTAGGTAGGTAGGTACATAATCCTACAGCTATAAATTATAATCCTACTAATATCCTACTAATATTATAAATGCGAAAGTTTGTATGGATGTATGGATGTTTGTTACTCTTTCACGTAAAAACTACTGAACCGATTACAATGAAATTTAGCACACATATAGAGGGTAACTTGGATTAACACAAACACACACACCTCTAGTATATTATATACTAGATTTCCACCCGCGGCTTCGCCCGCGTTTTCAAAGAAAAACTCGCATAGTTCCCGTTCCCGTGGGATTTCCGGGATAAAACCTATCCTATGTGTTAATCCAAGTTACCCTCTATATGTGTGCTAAATTTCATTGTAATCGGTTCAGTAGTTTTTACGTGAAAGAGTAACAAACATCCATACATCCATACATCCATACATCCATACAAACTTTCGCCTTTATAATAGTATTAAGATTAAGATTATATAAATTATATATTTAACTCGTGTCCTTCTCGTTGTTGTTGCCTAGGAAAACTTGGTGAAAATGTGTAGGTAAAACGGCTGAATTTAATGATTTTTATTTGAGCTTATCAGTTCCAATTCGTTTACAAATTAGGTAGGTATATGAAAATAAATAAGAGTACATACTAAGGTTGCCCGTAATTATTTATATTAAAAGCCGCGTGTTTACGTTTTATAATAAAAAATAAATATTTGTAAGTAGGTACCTACATGTCTTACGGAAAATATTAAAACATTAACATTCTCGTAAGATTAATGACCTTCATTTCTGAAGGTAGAAGAGTAACATTAAAATATTACTGTACAATTTTACAGGTTTAGTTTTTCGAAACAAAACAATTATTAGATTAAGTTTTTTTGTAAATATCCTACATTTAAAAAGAAAATTTATGCATTCAGCATTATTTTTCGGTAAATTATTAGAGGTAATCTATCAACGTGAAACCGTTATTGTGAAATGGGTATTCGATACGAAAAGTTACACAAACCAAATAGTGAAAAGTTGGGTAGGTTTAGTTCGAATAATTATTTAAAAGGACACGAATAAGGGACTCTCGAATCTAAAACGGCACCTGACCGACCGCGACGTATGGGAAAAGTAAATTTCGATACTGCGATGAATTCGCATTATTATATTATGCTAACGAAAATTGCGCTAAATTACAAGTAAATGTTACGGATCACAGTTTGTCGGCAGATTACAATCTCGCGAGAGATTATAATCTACCGGTTTTTACAATGTTACAGTGACAAATACCTATACATGGTACCTTCACAGTATTACAATATATTCTATAAATTTCTGACCGATGGCGCCATCTCTTGATGGGTTAAATAAGGAATTCTTTTTTTTATATTTTGCTCATGAAACTTCTTTACAGCGCCATCTAGTGTGCTAAAATTATTATGAACAACATAACCTGACATTAATTAGTTAAAGTTGTAATCAAAAGATGGCGCTTTAAACAATTACAATATATTCTATTCACCTACAGATGTCGCTACATAAACGAGTCATAAAAATTTTGACCAAACAAAGACTAAACAATTAACATGTTTGAATCATTTAATTTTAATTTTATATACAAAGTATTTCGATTTTTAAATGAACAGAAATTGATTGCTTTATAATATGTTATGTAAACTTACTAGACACAAACAATTAGTGGATGTTCTTGGAAAACCGCACAAAGAAAACATAAAGCATGGCATAGGAAAAAAAAAAACAAATAGGTAGGTGAGTCGTTTTCAAAATAATTGTACATTACTACAAAATGTTTGTCCCCTTAAAAAACCTTCGAAAAAAATATGGTTACGACTTAAATAAATCATTGTTAACGTTTTACAGACTAAACTTAAGCATACTGCATATCATTTCTGATAAAAAGCAATGAATTGCGATTCAAATTCTTACATAAATTTAATGTGAAAATAAAGTAACAAAAAAAGCTCCATACATTTTTTTATTGTCCCCTATGTGGACGACAATGAAAACCAATATTTTTATCAGAATTTTTGTATGAAACTTCCTATTTTTTTGTATTATAATTAAAAACCAATGTTTGAAGTATTATATCTGATAGATTAAACTATTTAAATTACCTTAAATAAACGAAGAATTACATATTATAAAAATGTCCCTATCAATCGTTACAATTTCGTGACACTGATTTATTGACATATTTAACCAACTTCTTGTATCACAAAGAAGAGGAATCTAACTCTAATCATTGGCAACACTGGTCATGTCACGAAAAGTAAGGTCACATTAACGCGCCGCCATTTTGTTCGTCGTCCAGACATGGAAGAAGTCCAGTAGTGTGCTGTGCAAAAAATTTAGTTACAATTTCCTAACGACGTATTCTCAACAAAAGTAAGTACATTTTGAAGAATTCACCTACCGCAATTGTAATATACTTAAATTATGACTAGAGTAATAGATTACACTTTCAATCTAATGGTAAATGTGATTATGTTTTGTGTAAAAGTATTTCTTAGGTTATTTTTTACATGTTACTGACGAACAATTTCTTGACATTTACTGACGTCAGTAAATTGTAGACGGTAAAGCTGTGGTCTCATGTGTAAAGTATGAAAATAAGATATTAAAATGTGTGTTAAATTAATGTAACGAATAATAATAAAGGAGAAAAACAATAAATCTCTCAAGATTATTTTTTTGTAACTACAGGCCATACTTTTTTAAACCATGATGTAGGGTTAGTAAAGTCGGGCTTAGGGACTTGACTTTTCCTGGGATCTGATAACTTTTTTATAGTGAAAGCGGATCAGTGAGTCTTGGCCTCCAATTTTACAAGTGGTTTCTGATGGGATAACGCTTGCCTTATTGCATTTAGTATTGATCGCTTTTCCACCCACACGAGTGATGCTGACTTTTGTTTTTATTTTTATTCAAAATACATATATCCAACAGCTTTTTTTAGTTTCAGAATGCCGCTAACCGGTGCCGAACGGCAAAAAAATACATTGAAAAACTAAAAAAGCAAAACCCTGAAAAATATGAAATGAAAAGGAAAAAACACCTCGATAAAGTGAAACAAAGACAAAGAAAAATATCAGATCTTAATGACAGTGAAAAAGAAGCTCGAAGACAAAAATGGAAAGAAGCTAATGATAGAAGAAAAGAAAAGGAAAAGCAAACAGAGAATTATAAAAATTGATTGTTTGTTGATTATTTTGTAACTAAAAATATATATTTTTTTTAACTAGTGACTTCTTAATTTTTTATATGTAATATTACCTTATTCTGAATACAGCCTTACTTTTACAACTTCCTGACATTTCCTAACGAAACAGTTTACTGACAATTTCGTGACGTACAAATATTTTGAAAATGACCCAGGTACCTAATCATGAAGAATCGGAGATAAAATATGACAATAATTATAAAATTATTTTAATTAAAACATAGGTACATAATATTTATAGTCAATTAGTCATTCACTCAGACGTAGTCTCTGATCTGTGCTTAGATCAATGATTATTACTCTTTTTTGGTCTGTGTTATTAGATATCACTAATTGGTACCAAATTAAGTAGGTACATGAATTACCTATAAGTATTTTGTAGAAATGTAGGTAGGTTAATCATGTGTTAGTTAATCCATCAGTAAATCCTATTTCATCTTGTTGAACGTTAATTCTATAAAATTGTATTTAAAACAAACGAAACAACAATATTCAAATGTAATTAAAACGGCTAATTAAGAGTAAAACAGCGATATCAGTAGTTCTGGTAAAGTTTGCTGTCTGCTCATCGAGTGAGCACTTTGCGGCTTGTGGTCGCTAATCAAATTAAGCTGTGGATACTAGTGCTGTATAATATGGACATAGCTTTATTTTTTAATTTTGACAATCTAAAATTACTGCATTTAAACAAAGATATGGCGTGAAACAAGAACATAATATTATATAGTCTTTTTGGTAAATAGTATTATATATTATGTACAAGCTAAAATTATAAATTTAATGGGATGCAAAAGAAGGATGTTTTCGTAGCACATTTTCATAGTAAAAATAATGAATAGAGTATTTCTAGAATAAGATTCGATAATCAAGTAGAAACTTTAGCAAGTGTAAGTAATTAAGTATAAATAAAATAATGAAATAAAACTTCACGTTATTCAATATTTAAATATAAAAAAAAAACAGTTTGAGTCACATTTTCATTCAAAAACCTACTTAACAATAATACGCATCTCAACTAATTCACTAGGGGTAACGGCACCAGTGGTCAGCCTCATAACAGCTTTTTGAAGTTTTGACAATTGCCATTTCTACAACAATCGTCGAATAAAAAAACGTACAACATGTATGGATTTATTGTTTATTGTAGTTTCGAATCAGCGTTTATCAAAAATAATAATTCTCTTAGTAAAATTTATAATTAATTTTAAACAAAAAATGGCCCAGTGTCCCAGTGAACAGCCTCTAAAAACCAATAAACAGCCTTGTTGAACCCAGTGTTCAGCCTTTAGTAAGTATAACTAATTATGAGATCAAAATAAACAATGTTATATCAAAATCAACTATATTAATCACATTTTTATAGCAACGATTCACTTAGCACAAAAAAATGTATATCGCACATAATACAAATATTATTTTAAACATACTATTACAATCTCTTTGTGTCTTCTTATTTTCTAGGAACTTCTTATTATTTATCATAAACACAGCAATAATTCTTTTTAAAGAATACAGCGATATTAGTTTATAATATTATTATGTATATATCTATAATCCACAATATATATAATTATAATCAACCACAGGAGGATCTCTTTCGGAGGATTTCTCTGGAGGATACTGTTGTCTTGGCGGCATTTTTAGCTAGAAAAAAAGGGAACAATAATAACTTTTGGGTATGAATACACATAATACCATTATTTTAGGTAAAACTTAACTAATGAAGTATTACTTATAGATTTAAACACAAACATTCGCATTTATACTTAAAATATTATTTCAATAACATCGTGGCTGAATACTGGATCATTGAGACCACAGATTGAGACCCAGTGGTCAGCCGCTTGAAAAAAATATTTTGAAATACGGCTGACCACTGGGTTTTCTAACAATTAGGAATAATCCCAGTAATCAGCCCCAGGGGCTGTCCATTGGATCTTTCATAAAAAATCAGTATCCAATGGTCAGCCCCTCAAATTTTTAAGTAAAAAAACAATATTTTTTATCAAATTTCATAAAATTAAATGCTCTAAGTAATCTATAAAGTTATTATCTATAAAACACAATCACATTTCATACTAAAATATGTTATTTCTCACCTTTCAAAAGAGCACCACGTGAAACAAAAAATATTGCAGACATGACACTTCTGCTCTTGTCGGCGGACAGCACCTGTACGAACGTGTTTACTTCTCTCCTCTGACCCCCTGCTGCTCCCATCGCGTGATGCATGAACCAATAACGAAACAGAGCTTCTATTTAAGTGCGCGTGATTTGGTTATTTTGATTACAGCGATATTTATGGCCAATAAACAGCGCAATAGGCTGATCACTGGTGCCTGGCTGACCACTGGTGCCGTTACCCTATAAAAGACAATATTTAAAATAATAAAAAAAGATCCATCTCCACTACATCTGACCCTTGGGATATTTAGGCGATTTCATGGCTGGATATGAACGAGTGTGCAAACACAGCAGCTCGGTTCGTTCGCTTTGATTCCTACGAGTGGCGGCAAACGCAAAAATATATCAATTTCATTAGTCAATGTAAATAAATTATTCGATATGAGCAGTCTCTGTTTATTTACCTTTATACGGGCTCATTACTAAGCTCTTATATTATGTGCTTGACGAAATATATGCTTTTATCATAATATTGAATATAATAATAAATAAACTTTCTTTATTTTTTTGCTTTCGTCTGAGGAAAACAATAAAGTTGATTGTTATTTAAGATTATCAATTTGTACAAACATTTTGGAATAATTATAGAAAAAAGGTAGTTGATAACTACATAAGGATTATCTAAGAATTCTTAAAATATATAAATAACACAATACCACAGACTAATAATAATACCTATACTACGTATACAAATAATACGAACATTAATTATAAATATCGTGTTGACGTTGATAGTTAAAATCCGTATGAAAGAAAAGTGCTGAATTTGGAAACAATATTGCTAAAGAGTAAAGATATAGAAAAATTATCAATGAATGGGAAACCTTGAACGTTATTCATGTCTTCAGTTTTATTACCCGGGGTGAAAAGGGGAAATGTTTGTATGAGGCTCTATATATCGGCTCGCTATAACCTTAAGCTACTATTATTCTATGCAATATTTTAAAGAAAAAATTCATTATTATTTATATTTAACTGTTCTCCTATATGATATACTAGCTGCTCCGCGCGGTTTCACCCCCGTGGCTCCACCCCTGTTGGTCGTAGCGTGATGATATATAGCCTATAACCTTCCTCGATAAATGGGCTATCTAACACCGAAAGAATTTTTTCAAATCGGACCAGTAGTTCCCGAGATTAGCGCGTTCAAACAAACAAACAAACAAACTCTTCAGCTTTATAATATTAGTATAGATATCTACAGATAGAATTTGGAACTCATAAAAGAACAGCTTAGCTATGTACTTACATACTTTTACCTATTTATCTTCAAATATCCATGTAACACCTTTACACGCGACGGCACACGGTGGTAAGAGTACGTAAATTGTAATCACAATTATTTACATAATAAGTATACATATCATCAATATAAATAAACCCACTTTATTCCTACCAGTAAAATATAAAACTGTACTCCATCTGAGAGCGATAAAACAAATACGAAATATCTTTCCATTATTATCTGAAGGAGAATCAGAATAATAGCAGAATAAATTAATTATTCCCGGCTCTTTAGAGCGCCGCGAAATCAAAGCTTTATAAGACTGGCCTTAAATTTTCTAAACCCAGCTAAAATGAAATCGCCTTCGAGAAAAAGGGGTTTTGGTTTTAATGCCCATCACAAAATAAATGCTCCGAGACAATAATGTGGGATTCGTTGCTAGATATAAATTCCGAATAAAAATACACTCGGCTGAGTTGCGTAGGGATGTTCTAAGTTTATCGATGTTTGAATTAGTTTTTATACATTTTACTAATGTCATAATGGAATTAACTAAATCAATTAATAATGTTTCATTCTTTCCTTACTTCTAAAGTATTTGTTATGTTGTAAAGACGCGATTTTATGGCATAATTTTTGTTTCAGAAGATAGGAGGCTATGGAATAATGAAGGCTGCTTATTTCCTTTGATTACGCGGGCGAAACCGTGGTCGGGAAGCTAGTATGTTGTATAATAAAGAAAATATCAAATTGGATATGTACCTATAGAAGATATTAAGTATGAATTGAAAAATATAAAGTATATTTCTAGTATATTATGTGTATTCAATATTCATATTATTATATCCGCTGCTAATATTAATAAAAATTTCGTAGAGTCACCCCTTTGTAGATAGATCTAGTAGTAGATAGGCCTGTAGTAAAGGCAAGAGGTTCTCGACGAGTTGTTTTCTGAAAATTGATAAAATATTAGGTAATAATTAAATACACACATTGATATTCACAAAAAAGATTTCAATCGTTATAAACACATTTAAACAGAAATACATGCCTAGGATAGGAAATAAATGTTTCTTTTTTAGTTATAAGTTATCGATATTTATATTTCCCATCACTACTTCGAGACCAGCAACAAGGAGTACCGAGGAATATAAACGTTAAGACAGGATGAACAAATAAACGGACCGGTAGTTCGATACAAATGCTTTCCATAATAAACATAATACAAATTATGTTCATGTCTTGTCATTTACTTGGAATAATATCCAACTTACCGTGTATTAATTATTTCAATAATGTTTATTATGATATAACTCTAATTTAAAACACGTGTTTGTAATTTGATCCTAGGTAATTTGTTTAAGTTGTAGGTAATGTTGTATTTATTTTCATGAAAATTTTTATTTCAATGTTTCTACTTTATTGTGTCTTATTGCTAGTAGATAGGAGAGCTTTTATTTCCAGAATTAAAGGTCAAAATAAGCAGATATAAATACATCTAGGTACTTATGTTATTCCTAACAATAAATCTTATTACTATAATTATTAAACATAGTACTTGCACTTAATTGCAATGCAGTATCTACGATTTGCACAAAACATTTGAATAGTAAATAACAAAAATATATAAAGCAGTCGTCGACGGGCGACACTGTTGACACAGCTAAGTGAACCCGACGCCTCGCTTCATTTGCATTTCTCTTAATCCTCGTTATGAATAAAGAAAAATTCTTGGAGATGCTCAGCGGTCTCCGAAAGCCCGCCTAATGAAGAACGCTCCGGGATTACCGACCGCCCGCGCACTTTCGCGACATTACACTTTTAATTTGAACGAATCTTATTATTTTCTTTTGTTGATTTAAGCCTCGGTACCGGGAGACGGGTCGAGACGTGACCTGCAGTGGAAAAATGCGATTGCCATCTAAAGCCAACCGTTTAAATGAACGAGATTGGAGCTTAAAAAGTATAATGGACGAGGGGGGAGGGGGTCGATCCCGGGGGCGCAAGATGGCCGATTTGCGATTGAGATGAGACCTCCCCGCCACCCCACGGAGATCAAATATAATTAAGTTCGTTTCATACTAACTATATGTGGAAATAGCGAAACCTTTCGTGTTATTTTTCGCAACTATTTTCCTGATATGAAATCTAGATTTTTCTTTTTTCTTTTCAGTTATATAGATCACGTGCGATAAATAATAAAGACAAGTTATTTACTACTTATAGTACCTATCTATACCTACCATGACCTGCGTAATACGTCTAATACGTAGTAATACGTAGGTCATGGTCTACGTTCTCATTATAAGAATAATCCTTATAGGCTTCTTTTATACGCTGAACTTATTCATTATATATTATGATAATTAGGTAAAAAGGCACACATGGTTTTGGCATATACCTAATATGAATATGCCAGATTTATTTGCTGACGAGATGCTTAAAAGACATCCCTCCGTATTACATATACAACTTCTATTTCCTCATGAGTGTTCCAAGAACTTTTCTTTTTACTTTAAACTGGTCTATAGGTACCTATATGCTTTTGTAAGATTATCTGGCACAGAAAAGAAAAGAAATATTATAAGAGAAAATTCAAACCCACCATTTTTGCTAACAAAACTATTCCCTCTTATGAACATTCAAGCAGAACCTTACCCACAGGGCACAGACCTTACCTTTACTTTTACGTCAAACTCTGTATACATTGAGATACTAGTATACTAGTAACTCAATGCTTGTATATCTTATTATGTCTTCATAGTACATACTACATACCTATAGAAAACAGGTATTATAATTTGCACTATTTATGGTAAACAAATGGTCATATATCAACAGCGAGTATTTAAATTGTTCACATTTTAGTATTTACATCCGTCGTTAAACAGATATTTTGATTGGTCAATCCATCTTTCTTACATCCTTATAGGGGTTCAGATGTATCGCTAGTAGGAAATAATTTGGAAAATCCAAAAGTGCACGCCTCATAATTTTTTTTTAATAAATATTTATTAATTATTATTTTTGTTTCTTTAATAACAATTAAACCACATCGAATCAGACCCTGAAAAATGAAAGGGTTCTATTCCTGAGCATACTCAAGCGTAAGAGAAAAAAAAGACTCGATTAGTAAAGTATTTCGGTCGCTATCGTGTTAACAAGAAAAAGGATCCGCACATACAGACACACGGACGTCCAAGACAGAACTTTTATAAACTGTTTTTTAACTAGTTTAAATAACAAAAATGACATCAAAAATATCATGAACGTTAAAAATAGTGTTTTTTCTTAATATGTGTGTGTATGTATTATCTTACAAGTGCAATGTATGATACATAAAGACATTTTAAGTTTGAAAAATCAGATGTTTTGCGCGAAGTGACAGTAGTACCCACCTCAACGCTTCGCTTATGAGGCGTGCAATATGCTCGCTTTGCAAATGTAATAAAAAACGTATAGATACATTACCTTGCCTAATTGGGTTAGATTACTTCTACATATGTTGAAGTTAGTTGAGAAGTTAACTATCAGCGCGTATGACATCATTAAAAACTCGTTGACTAATCGGTAAATAATCATCATAATATCAGAGAAAGACAGAATAATATAGAGAAATAATAATTTGACTATAATAATTTGACATAATAATTTGAAATAATAATTTGACTATAAAGATATTTGAATACCAATACATTTGGTTCAAAACGTTTTTTTGCATTATCTCTTTTACAAATCGATTATAAAACATTTTGACCAGAGCATTACGTTGCGCGACCACAGATCATCCAACTGGAAGCCTACTGGGCACTGTAAAACTGAACGAAGCAAAGCTTTTCCTTTGTGGAACTAAGGAAAAGTTGAGAAGTATCAGCCGCCCGACCGCAACCCCACCTGGGGACTAAAAAATATACTATAAATGAACCGAAGGGCCCGCCTCCTGAGCCGCGAAATTTCTGCCATACTTTCCAACCTATAATCCCTCATAATCACCTTTACAAAGCAAAGATTAAAACCGATTCTCGCCCCGCCGCCCCCAACTCTAGTCTTTTATATGCGAGACAGCGAAAAGTAAGATTAAATCATTATTTTTCTTAAGCTCCTCACGCTTTTTCTTCGCTTCGTTGAAAGTTTTTTTACTCGGACTTTTGATGCGGACGATCAAAGACTTGTGTTCAAATTTACATAACATTCTTAAATAAATTGTGGGGTGGAAGGGGACGCAATTTAACACGGACCTAATGTTCTGTATAAGCTTATTAATGCGAATCTCTAGATAGATGTTTAGTTTACTAATTTATTCAAGTATTATCGAAAATTACTTGTGTAAAGCCTATAAGACGTAGGCGCAAAAAGAAAATAGGTAGTTAGCAAGGAGAAAAATTTGTGATAAATGGTTATTCAATAACGATCGTGGGAAAGCTCGGATCGTCAACTATGAATCAAAAAAACTATCTATATACGAAGATTTCTATAGAAATTTATAAATAAAGATATTGTTTCGATACAGAAGTAGCGCACTCATTTTGACTGAAGTTTGCTATACAGATAAATTAATTACATACTGGAAGCTTGGTCAAGCGTTGCATGCAGTACCTACTACCTTTTATCCTCCAAAAGTTTGGTATTTTATACAACATTGACATAAATGAACAACTGAAGCCACACGTTCACACACGAACACTTATCTTACTTAAGCCACACTTGTATTTAGTTAAACCTAACCGTTCTAACATGTTTGCTCAATCCCTAAGTAGCTGTTTGATTGTTTTAGGCGCAGGTAGTTGAGCCGCTGTAAAATATGTCTCTACTTACTGTTAGTAAGCCAAGTTTGAGCTCAGCTTAAGTTTTACAACTTGGATACTTGTACGTGTAACTTAGTTTTGGTTACTTGCGGCATATATGGCAACTTGTCGATACCTAAACCTATTATGTTGCTAAATTCTAACATAGAGATTTTCTATCAAGATCGGTTTTAATACCTACTTGGAATAAAAGCTACAACATAATGAATAAGGAGTACAAATTACACTAACTAGAATTTCGCAATTTGATGAGTATACTCAAAGCATGGTACCAAATTTCAAATACATAGATCCGATCAGACTGTTTTGCTTGAAAAATGAAAATAAACATCCAACCAACCTTTATTATGTTAGAAGTAGTAAGTAGCAGGTTGTTGGATTATTGCAGAGAATAGGGGCGTTTATCGGGAAATGGGAGGTGATAAGGTACTTTTAGTCAGAACAAAAATAGAAGCTGATCGATACATCTATTGCATAAAATATAAATAGTGTTCGTGTCCTTATCAGCGCAACGCTTACAGCAAAGCCTTTCTGCGCTGCGTCGCTAAGCTTCAGAAACCTCCTTTACATTCCACTAAGCTTCAGGCGTATTGATTTCCGCAGACGACACAGAAATAAAACAAAAACGTCTCGTCATAAAAACTTCACTACATCAGTCCCGGCGGAGTTTTAATTTACGAAGTTATACGACGATTGGCAATAAGCAAACACGATTCGCAAAGTCGGGGGTATTTAACTTAATTTTTGAACCAGCCAGAGTTAATTGGGACAGGAGCAGCGGAATGTCGTCACAAAAGAAGCACTTAAATGAACGACAACGCCACTCGGCTCAAAATAAACTTATCTCCTTCGGGCAAGGGTTAAAATGATTTGAAAGCAGGAGGTAATTGTCAGGTGGGCGCCACGAGGGTTGACGTATTGATTCAATCAAGTGCCACTGTTCTACTAATAATGTTACTTATTGAGTTTTTGAAGGCAGGATGCGGCGCCGACGTCACCGGTTAGTCAGGTTAAGGTAAAACAATGAGAATGTTCGTTCCTAATTCAATATTGTGATCCGCGTTGAGCAACTATGTTAGCGCCTGGTATTTTTAAAGAGCAAATTGTGCTCCACGTAATTTAGCTAAAATAATCATAATTAAATTAATTTATTAATGCATAATATATTTATTTTTATACCATGAACGCAATAAATTATGTTATTAAAGTAAAATCCATTCTTTAAAAATAACCTCAGTAATCAATCACAATTGTTTAATGGATCTATAAATTGTGGTGGCTTACGTGAAACACTTTTTTGCATTTCGTGAAATTCATTAATAGATCAGGCAGTGACAGTATTACCATAATAAATCTACAAGGGCCCATCAATCAAGGAGATGACTTCTTTCAAAAGGCTTCTAAGCCCTCACTTTCATCTGGACTTTCCCGGCGAAATCAATGATAATTATTATGCATTATGCTTTTGTTAAAATTCAGCCTAAATACAAAGAAATTATTTCAAAAAGAAGTTAATTACATTAAATAAAAACACTACATTCTGCAAAGTACCCGTTTGTAATATTTTTTCTTGTAAAAATAACCGTTTTCGTGCATCGAGATATATGTACTACGTACACATACTATCTCGATGTTTTCGTGGCATGGTTATAGCTAGAGTAAAGACTAATATCTAATATTAACATTTTAGAATAATATTGAAATAAAGAAACAGAAATAAAAAATTGAAAAAAAGAGTACGGGCTCGTCCGGGATTTGAACCTGGGACCTCTCGCACCCAAAGCGAGAATCATACCCCTAGACCAACGAGCCGTGTGGTGAAAGGAAGCAAAAAAACAAATGGATATCATAGGCTTCACGTCATCATTTCTACCTCTAATAACTCTAAAACAATTTCCAATATTTTTAACGGTCAATCAAAGTGGTTGAAACTGTTTATGTTTCAAAGTTGCATTATAATTTAAAATTACTTGAATAACTAATTTATAGAACAACTTTATTTTAGAACTAGCTGTTGCCCGCAGCTTCGCCTGCGTGGAAAAGATAAATTTTCATCCCCTATTTTACCCCTTAAGGGAATGAATTTTCTAAAATCCTTTCTTCACCTTTGAGTTTTATATATTTTAGAATATGTACTACATAATATGAAACTTTATCAGATTTTGATTAGCGTTAGCATTTATTTTATAGGGATATCATATTATACAATATAATATAGGAAAAACTTACTGTAAAATAAATATTAAACATGACATTTATTAATAAACTCTACAATTATACGAAGTCATATTAGCTAGTTCAATGAAGAAACGAATCTTCAATGGCGGCCAAAGCTGACTTTGACAGATGGTAGGATCAGCAAAAAAGAAAATAAAAATAACGTAAATTGATAATTATTTTATTTATTATTTTGTTAATTATTTTAATTTGTTTGTTGACAAACTGTTTTGTTATGATATTTGTGTATTTATATGAACTATCAAATGACATATACAGAACGCAACAAAATCCCCATTAATACTCGTAGTCTCGTAATTAGCCCATAAACTGAACAACTTTCCCCAAAGAATATATTATTAAAGAAAATATTATTTACTAAGTATAGCAAATACATAATTGTCATTCTAAATATAAATGGCGAAAATGTTACAAACTAAAAAAAAAAATTAGGCTCGCCGGTACAATAATTACCCACGATTTGAAACTTGGTGATATTACTGTGAAAAGTTCATATTATTTCTCGTCCATATTTTTTTTTTGCAATTTCAAGGCAATTCTCAAAACTTTAAACTCCAATATCTCAGAAACTAAGTGACTCCTCACCCCCCCCCCTTTGGAGGAGGGATTCCCACCACTCCCCCCTCCCCTCCCCCCCACAAAAACCTTAAATTCGAGGGTTGTATTTGTACACTTCTTCCAAAAATTATAACAGGGAAAATTAAATACATTTTACTTTACCCTATTTTTTTTGCATACCGTACGGCCGTGTGTGAGCGAGAGGGAATGATAAGCGCCGCCATTGAAGATTCGTTTCTTTAAAGAACTGACTAATACCATAATTCTTAGAGCATTAAATAATGCTCTAAGAATCATAAACTAACCATCAATACACATTTATATTTCTATATAAACACATAATATCAAAAATTCCTCATATTAAATACATATTATAATTTATAATGCATAACATAATATCTTGATTACTTATTAAGAAGAAGCGCGTCGCCTCAATCTCTATATCGATTGATTAGCAGTATGACCATTATGACCTAGTTTTGTACTGTTTAGGAACATGTATCGTTGTGATGAAATATGTGAAATATGAGTAGAATGACGTTTCTGCCTATCAAAAACTATAGGTGCTCAGGTTTTCCTGACGTTATACTTTTGAAACTTTTTTGAAGAGTTGAATTAGATATATTTAACTATGCAGATGATGATTTGTAGTTATGCTATAGAATTATCATATTTGTTGTCCTGGAGACGGGCAGCCGCTGATGGGGTTACGGACGAATTCTACTTATACCCGTGGCCCCGTCTTTGATGCGGCTTGACGGAACACAGTGGGGTTTTGATCGGTACGAATCCGACATAACCCAGAGGCCGTGGGTATCTATGAAAGATTTCCCCACTTAAAAAAAAAGGTACCTACATGTATGCAGATTACCCACAGACTATTATAAAGTTTGTTTTTCCAAAAATGTAGCAAAACACAAGTAGGTAGGTACGAGAAATTTTTAAAGAAAAGAGAAAATTTTGTCAGGATGCGCGTATTCGAAACCGCCTCTACACTATGCCAAATTAGCATGGATAATATTACATTGTCCCTGAATTACTATCTCTCTTATACCAGTAATACTTACGTTTATTATTATACATCTAAATTTATGATCGCAGAAATAGAGCAGAGCATTTTAAGCTTTATAATTTCAAGTTTGGAGCGTCGGTCGTTCATTTATGTACTTTTAATTCCGCCATTCCTTAGCTGCGAGGATCTTCGTTCATTAGCTGGCCAACCCGCTGCCATTTGGCTACGAAGCCATGAGAATTAATGCTGGATTCGTTTATTTTTGAAGCAATAGCACACCCCGGACACTCCATACAAAATGGTCGTTTTGACAGTCACACTGTAGAGACTGCAAATGTGTATGTTAACGCTTTATGGTTGGCACATTTGTGACTAGCGTAGAAAAAAATTCGCGTTTTTCTGATGAAATACATCCGTAAACAGCACAATATCTAACCATTTTCTACGAAAAACGATAATCACAAATCCAAAATAATAAAATTACTTTAAGTCAATTTGATTAATGTTGTCAATCTTCGTTGCGTATCGTCCTTGCAGAAAAATATGGCCCATTTTATGTCTGATCGCGCGGGGGTGAGGTAAGTTTAATTTTGGCGGGAGGCGGAGAGTGTCCGTTCTGTAGCGTTTAGCTACTATTATGTATTCTGTGGCAATAGTTTAATTTTATATGAATTGTGCTAAACTTAAACTGGAACTTAATTTATATTTATATTTTTTATATATATTTTTTTTATTTTTCTTTTTATTCAAGGAAACTTAAGTATTTAGGAATAGTATTTTGGAAACTACCACCTAATACTACACATGTTATTTTTCATTAGAAAACAAAATGATGGTCATTCGGTCTTTTACAAAGTTTTTTGGCAAAAGTTTCAAAAATAATGGTCTATGTCTATAGGTATTTTAATGTCTCATTTCATATAAGATTTTATTCATACTGTCGGTTTATTTTTGGCTACATATTATATTGTTGTTAGGGACCGTTTCAGGCGAGTGATACGAAATATTCAAATCAACACTTTATAAAGGAAAAAAAGTAGGACAAATTGTTATCACTTACAATTATTTAATTCACAAAAAAATATTATTGTGACAAATATGAATGTTTATAAATGATAATACAAATATTACATTGTTGGATTTTTGATGTTCACAAGTTGTTCGCGTGATTTTTTGACATCTGCAAACATTCATATTAGGTTATGGAAATGTAACAAAGTGTGTACCTACTTGTTTAATTCATTACGATAGCCACGGTACTTAAGAGCGAAAGAACTTGTAAATTTATTAAGCGTTTCTACCCCACGAGTAGGAGGGTATAAAAACAGTTCCGAGGCAGTCCGCCGTTTCGCGAAATTTACGATTGTAAATAGGACATTCCGTTTGTTTACTTATGGCCAAGTAATTCGGTGAATCCGTATAATTACTGGCATTAAGATGATTCCGTTTCCCTCGAAACGTGGAATGTAAAAGTTTATAAGTAATGCTTGAGCATTGAACGTCTGCGAATTTTGGAGAAATTGTAACCGCGGTTTGAGGTGGTGAAAGATGATGCTGTATATAATTGCTATTAATATCGCATGTGTTAATGTCAGGGGTTTTCATTGAATGGACGTGGGAAGCAATTTACAAAACAATTATCCTCAAATGTGCAACAGTCTGTTTCTTCTTGTTTTGTCAGTGTGCACATTATTTTGATGATCAAGAAGACTCAATAATCCTGAAATTCTGATAGAGTTAAAAACCTCAATTCAAAATCTTACATAGTAGCTATATTTTCTTTATTTGTATTAATTGATTTTAAAGATAGGTATTCCACCTATATTTTGCTCCTAATTAGAAGCAGATATTAATAACATAAAATATAATTATATGAATATAGGTAATCGAAATTATCGATAACATCCCAATCAGCTTCGAAGTACGTTTTCCTTAACGAGCGGAGTAAAAAATACATAATACTCGAACCTTTGCACGATTGAAGACGAAGTCTCTGAGACGGCTAATGATTTGCTTACGATATTTATATTTTAATGCAGCGAAGATTATTTGATATTTCCTTTGAGATCGTTTCGTATTGAGCATTACATTAAGACGTTCTTTGATGGTGGAAATGTATTTTAATTTTGGCCTAATATTGTGGGGATAAAGCTTCATTAATTATCTTATTTAATAGAGATTATTTTTCCAACCCAAATATCGACCAATAGAATTGCACCATTCGACGTCACGTGGTACAACCTACATGGTATTATACTGATAATTTTTTGAAAGTTTTCTCTGGTCGTTGACGTCAAACTGACAGGTTCAATTCAATTGTGAAATTATTGGCCGACATTTGGGACGGAAAAATAACGAATACCACACGAGCTTCAAAATTATCTGGCATTTCCCTCAAGGTTCCCTGCAAACAAATAAAGTCGTCAAGTTTTTCAGGAAAAATCACTCGCGCTTCGCGCTCGAGATTTTTTAACCTTGACTAAAAACTTGACTCCTTCATTTGTTTGCAACGAACCTATCGGAAAATACCCGATAATTTTGAAGCTCTTTTGTGGTATTATAAGTGAAAATCTAAGTATGTTGAAAAACTTTTGTCATACCTAGTATTGATATAGTGCAGCCGTGCAGGGTATGAATATTAGATTAGTGATGATGAAAATTATTTTAACATCAAATAAAAAAAATAAAATTATATATTTATTTTATAGTTACAATCTACATAATTATAAGTAAGTAGGTATGTAATTCGATAATCTTTTACATATAATATCCGTAAGTGAAGTTTATTTAAAAAATGAAGTGTTTAAACTAGCTTTAAACATAATATTATTTTTTTATGTATAGACGATAACTAACAGGATGTTATATCAGCAAAAATATCAATTAAATGAACAATTTATGTAGAGATCACGGTCAAAAATTTTTATTTTTGTAAAAAAATGCCAAAAGAGGAACAGGGCTCGTCCGGGATTTGAACCCGGGACCTCTCGCACCCAAAGCGAGAATCATACCCCTAGACCAACGAGCCGATGTTAAGCCGTTCATAAATTGGCGTCGGCTTATGTTAATTTTACATCAAGTTGATACAACCTACATCTTCACAATATATATTCAATAAAAAATGCATTTATTTGGGTTGTAATAGAGTCTATATTGTTATAAAGATGATACGTGTGAAAGTGCGCGTCAGCGAATGTGATCTACGTCACAAGTGTGTCAAACGTGGTCAAACGCTTTATGGTGCGTACAAATCAGAATATTTATAGTTAAGTTTACTTTTGAGTTATTCTTTTGTCATATATGAAATTGAAATCTATACTTAAAAATATATTTCTAGTAAGAAAATTAAATCATGTATGATTAATTTTCTTATTAGTAGTAAAACATAGTGGCCCTTAAATCTTTAACGTATACTATAAACACAAAGACGAAGAAGAAAAAGAAACTCAATGACAGAAACTCAAACAACCATACTCATATCAGAATAAAAAACCAAATCAGAATTGAGAAGAAAGTGTAGAAGAAAACTATGAGTCACATGACACATCTATAGTTTGTACATTTTGGTGGACAACTTATTCGTATCAATTTTAAATTAAGCAGGTCACGCACATTATTCAGCCCTTTACATCAAATATTTAAAATAAATATATCAAAAGAAAGAAGCTAAATTCAAAAGTTATCCTAAAACTAGGTACAACCATCACACGCATGAAGCACATACAATAACCACAAGCTTTCTCATGAGATGATACCGTGCGAAGCTGGGGCGCAATGCTAGTATATAATAGTTAATTATGTTATCATGTTTATAATAGAATTTACGACTAAAAATTCGCATAGAATCTTTTAAACATAGCTGCGATGAAGCCTTTCAAGATTGTGGGATTAACCTAGCTTCTATAGAAGGTATCATTAAAGAATTTATATGTAAATGTCATCTATTTCTGTGTTTCATTTATTTAATTACTTACAAGCTTTTAGCCCGCGTCCTCGCTTGTAAAAGAACATGTTTGGTATTTGTAGCAAAAAGTAGCTTTTTCTCGAATAATTAGGCTGTTTTATTTTAATAAAATTTACCAACTTGATCGTATTGGACTACAAGAACCTTAATTGTTAAAAAATCTAAGGCTTTTCTGCGTTTTGCATTAAGATTTAAGACTTATGCGGTAGGGCCTTGAGCTGCCGCTCCTATTCTCGAAATTGACGAATTGGTACATTACCTAGTAAAAGAACGAAGAAACGTATACAATCTTTTAAAGCATTTGCCTCAAACAAATTGCCCAAACACAAATCATCCCACACGTGTTTGCACACGACAAATACGCGAAATGAAATTCAATAATTTACAGAAATCGTTTAAAAAGCCACTGAACTGAAAAAAACTCATTCCATCTCGTATTATCTGAGACGTTACGTAAATAATATTGGCGTCGCGTTCCACGAAAAACATTTTCTATTTGCAATACGTTTAATACACTTTATTACGATTCATTCGTATCTCCCATACGAATGGCGTTTAAACGAAACTTTATTTTCGAAAGCGAGACGCAGATGCGAGTCTGAATAATTTCCAGATATGAAGATACGGTGAATGGCTGTTTCTTTTATATTCGCTCAAGTTATGGCGGGAACGTGATACGTAATTTACGTCACGTTAACCAAATACACAGCGTTTGTAATTGTTGTACTTTGCTTACACGTGGAGCCTGTCATTGTATATGTACGTGGATTCTGTAGCACAGATAATATAATAGTATGGTAGAAGCAAAAATGGAGATTCTCTGAATTGACGAATTCGACGAAATAATTATGGAAAAAAGAATGTATCGGCAGCGTATGTTATATTTAGTAGAGCCGATAATATTCGTGTACATTTTCAGGTGTCGAAATATCGATATTCCTTATATATGTATATAATTTCAAAAGTGCTTCTCGAAGAAGTCTAATTGAAAAAATAAATGTTTGAGTTTGAGTTTGAGTTTAATTGCTAAAACAATGACGAGAGTTATAGATTTTTTAACAAAAGATCTAGACTATATAATTATATAAGATCAGATATTTAAACTTAAAAACAATGCACATACCACTTTTATTAAAAGTCTTTTAGTTTATATAAAAAGGTTAATAAAATAGAATAGGTAGACAAACATTGCACATTTACCTACCGTTCCACGAAATGAAGCCCTTTTAATCCCTTAAAACGTAAATAATTATGAAGGTGAGATATTCGCGTGGTCACTAGGTTTGCTTAGGGGTAGGTCGGGAACGGATCAACAGTCACATCTCGCAAACAGCAAGTCATATTGCCATAGAGCTTGGGGGTTATAGACTGCGCGTTTCAACACAATTTTTTTAAAGAAACTGTTTTTTTAGACTGTTTTTCATTAATTGTAAAAAGGTACAATATTATGCAAGACTCAACACATTTGACATACATATAAAGAATAATAATATCTTAAAAATTCAATTATAATAAAATCCACTTTACGTAGAGAAAATAGACGAATATCATTCTCGAAAATCTCGATAGCGTAGTAAGAATATATAGGCACGTGGATATTTTTTATCCGTAAGTAGATATATTGCTTGATAAATCTCTACCATGATATGATATGATAATTAAGAGCCCTTTATACTGAAAGTTTAGGCATTTTTGGGCACTGAGATGGCTCGCGCCCGCTTTGCGCAGGAGCCGGCGCGGCATGAACTCCGGTGACCTATGAAGGCGGGCGATTATGCCACAGTATAAATAAATCAGTAGTTCGATTTTATTTGCTATCGTAGGAATGTTGTTGATAAATAAATTTACTACTTATCCTATACCATTAAACGAGCAATATTTGCATATTTATATATTTGTTTGTATATATACAGTGTGGAAATTTTCGATGTGCCCTGAATGGAAAGTACTTGAAATACTAGGGATAGCAAATTTTTCTGAAAGGAAACATTCCTTTTTCAAATTTTATTTTATTATTCAAATCGATAGAAACAATATAAAAGATAATTTATTGTTAATTTCTCGTAAAAATTTTTTGGTCTATTTTATACATACATTTAAAGTTTAAAATGAAACTCTCGTTCTGGATACATTAATTTATTTTCTTCTGAAAATATTGGTAATAATAATTAAAAGTAAAACAAATAAAAAAGGCAAAATAATAATTGAATAAAAGTATGTAATAAGTAAGTTAGTGTATTCAACCAACTTAAAAAAGTGTGACTATTTTACAACAATTTGAATAATAATCAATTAATGATTTGTATTATTGTATGTACACAATATCGAAGCTTTTTAAGAAATGTATAAAATACTTTTTTATGAATTATTAATTATTATCATACATCATAATATTATGTTACCGGCAATATATTAAACCCTTCTTAGTAAATGTATGTGATTCCGAGAAACGGTCGGAATGAAATAAATTATATTCGTCACATTACCTATGATATCTTTAAATCTGAACTTTTCCTAAGTAGCAAATGTGGGTGGTTTTTGGGGTAGCGATTAACCAATATGAGGTCAAAACTAAAATCCAAGATGGCGCCGACGAAAATTTGAAATGTTTTCGTCATGGGTGTCATTTTCAAAGAGTTGGAGTAGCTATTAATCAATATGAGGTCAAATCTAAAATCCAAAATGGCGCCGACGAAAATTTGACAAAATTTCGTCACGGGTGTCATTTTCATGGTTTTTGGGGTAGCTATTAACCAATATGAGGTCAAAACTAAAATCCAAGATGGTGTCGACGAAAATTTTACATCTTTACGGCATGAGTTTCATTTTCAAGGTTTTTGAGACAGCTATTTACAAATCCCCAATGTTACCGTCGATAATTTGGTATATTTTTCTTACAACCGTTTACATATTTTTCGAGCAGAATTCAGAAACCTTGAAAATGACACCCGTGACGAAAAGATGTAAAGTTTTCGTCCGCGCCATTTTGAATTTTAGTTTTGACCTCATATTGGTTAATAGCTACCCCAATAACCATGAAAATGACACCCATGACGAAAAGATGTAAAATTTTCGTCGGCGCCATCTTGGATTTTAGTTTTGACCTCATATTGGTTAATAGCTACCCCAAAACCCATGAAAATGACACCCATGACGAAAAGATGTAAAATTTTCGACGGCGCCATCTTGGATTATAGTTTTGACCTCATATTCGTTAATAGCTACCCCAAAAACCATGAAAATGACACCCATGACGAAAAGATGTAAAATTTTCGTCGGCGCCATCTTGGATTTTAGTTTTGACCTCATATTCGTTAATAGCTACCCCAAAAACCATGAAAATGACACCCATGACGAAAAGATGTAAAATTTTCGTCGGCGCCATCTTGGATTTTAGTTTTGACCTCATATTGGTTAATAGCTACCCCAAAAACCATGAAAATGACACCCATGACGAAAAGATGTAAAATTTTCGTCGGCGCCATCTTGGATTATAGTTTTGACCTCATATTCGGTAATTGCTACCCCAAGAACCATGAAAATGACACCCATGACGAAAAGATGTAAAATTTTCGTCGGCGCCATCTTGGATTTTAGTTTTGACCTCATATTGGTTAATAGCTACCCCAAAAACCATGAAAATGACACCCATGACGAAAAGATGTAAAATTTTCGTCGGCGCCATCTTGGATTACAGTTTTGACCTCATATTCGTTAATTGCTACCCCAAAAACCATGAAAATGACACCCATCACGAAAAAAGTCAAATTTTCGTCGGCGCCATCTTGGATTGTTGTTTCATAAAAATAATATTTGTCATACTCATTGAATACAGATCAACCAACATCATAATAGTCTTTCTACTAGTACTTCAAAACTTTGCCGCTATTCCTATTCAACAACCCATAAAAAAGAGGATCTCAGGCAAGGTAATTTTTAAAACATAATTTTAAATCACTACATAGTATAAAACAAAGTCGCTTTCACTGTCCCTATGTCCCTTTGTACGCTTAAATCTTTGAAACTACGTAACGGATTTTGATGCGGTTTTAATAGTTCTTTCGATTCCCGGTCGAAGAAAATGAATTTTTGAAAATCTTTGAATGCAGTTCTATTTCTTTTTAAAAATAAAGGAAATTTGCTATCTCCAGTATTTCTAGTACTTTCACCCAGGGCCCATCGAAAATTTCCACACTGTATTTACAAACAAATATATTAATATGCAAATATTGTTCGTTTAATAGTATAGAATAAGAAGTTAATTTATATTTACAACAATAATCCTAGGATAACTAACAAAATCAAACTACTGATTTATTTATACCGTGACATGCTCGCCGTTTTACTCGCCGCTCGGTTCTAATACGCGAGCGGCGACTGCAACGTGGTCGGGAGCAAAACTAGCACAGGTCCTCCCTCGATAACGTCCGGCTGGACTCTGGCTGCACTGACGTGGTGCGCGCGAGTCGCATTTTACGTATTATATTTTATATAGAAAAAAATAAGGGCTAAATTAAAAATCTATCCAAAAATTTCCCTGTAAAACCTGATTAGTAAATGAAATGTCAAATTTTCATAAACATAGCGTTCCCCTAATTCTCATAAAACTGATTATGCTTTTAAAATCGATGTTACTTCTGATTTTTTTTTGATCGAGTCAAATGTTTAATATTGTGTTTTTATCCAAAAAAGTCACTAGATCAAACGTTTATCTGTGCTATATATTTTTTTAGGATTTTAAATATGATGATTTCTATCCAAAAACCATGATTTAGAAACATACATTTCGTAGCATGGCCCCTTAAGTTTTCTTGAAAATTAATTAATAACAGTTATCCGTATCTTAATTCAATAGCTAATTTTAATTAGGTACAATAAACTATTAATTTAGATAACATAATTTTCACTGAATTATACTACGCAAACATGTTTCGCTATCGTTCCACATGTAATCTTATTTCATATTCTTCGAGCGTTCGTGTCTAATCTTTCTATGGTCACAGGTTTACCTGTAAACGCAGGTATTCACGCGAGGCGAATTTCCCGGAATCCGACGATGATCCGGCGCATTTGGATAACATAAAGCATCATCATTTAGACACACTACTCAAAAATCTACTCAATCTGTTAAACTTAAAGTTGAAAATAGCTTGGCAAATTGTTGTGTTATAAGTCTTTCTGTATGTTTTGCTGCTTTGATAAGATTGATCGAGTGGGGTAAGGAGAACAGATAATCTGTTAAGTAAAAAAAAATAGTGACTTGTCAAATTCATCGCATTCTAAAAATCCGATTTCGATCCACTATCGACGTTGAAATTGGTTTTGGGTGCACAATTGGTCAGGTTTTTTTGGATATCTTTAAACTAATTTAAAATGTTTAATACTGCTATGGCATTGAGGAGGATTGAGTTATGGCGTGAGGAGGATTTTAATATGAACCTGATTAAGAAATTAATGGCTATTTAATGGATTTTAAACACGCTTTATTTATATCGTCTTTTTAACACTTCTATAGCGTAATTATAATTATTCACCGAATTGTGTTTCCAGAGTTATTACTCTGGAGGATTGAGGAATGGTAACTTAACTTCATATATTTAAAATTCAAAATAATTCAACATTACGAATTGACGAACTATTTTGAAAATTGATATAACCCGATTCACTTAACATTGTAAATGTAAAATATATGTATTACTTAATGACGATTCAAAACTGTTTCTAGAAGAAGTATAATTGAATAAATAAATGTTTGAGTTTGAAATAAATGTTTGAGTTTGAATTGTGCAGGTTGATTGCTCTAAAATATTCTATAATTACTAAGGACTAAGGAGTAAGGTAACTTACCTTACTCCTTAGTCCTGCTTACCTTAGGTAAGCACTGAAAATATTCTACAAATAATCGTTACGTACTATCAATTTGCGTGTATTCAACATGAACACGATCAGTAAGGTCGCGGGAATTAATCTCTGTCTTATTACTTGTCGAGATAACAAATTCAGAGCCAGGGGGTACCTCCCACCCCCCAGTCTGAAGGTAAATCTATGAATATTAACAGGTTTTAAGTTTGATTTTGGTCATTTTCGTAACGTGTACGTACTGTGTAGCATGTATTTTGGTTAGATAGGAAATATTACTTACTTATATCGTGAATTCTAGATTTTTCTGTTATTAAGAATATGCAGCTGCAAAATGCATGTAAGGTTTTTAACATAGAATAATAAGACAGTAGTATAAGTAGTAGAAGTAGTGGTAGAAGAAAAAAATTAAAAGAAAGTGTATTGAATACCTAATATGTTTGTCATAGGATATACAAACAATTTTTGTTTCGTGTATGGAATATATCTATATACCGTATACCTATGTACCTATAGGTATAGTAAGTTAAGTACTACTTTGAAGATTTAAGTGTAACAAACATACCTACTAATGAAAAGTCCAATATCTTATATTTGCATTAAATCGATCTAATTTAATTAACTAAAGGACCTTGGCCTTGTAGTATTGTATTTTTAACGAAGTTTGTTCTATTCTATCAAACGAATGATCTATTTACTTTTAAAATATTAGGTTTATTACTAGGAATTCTCTAGCTAATCATACCTATTCCTATATTTGCTTATATTAAATTAAATCTGTTATTTGTTACCATAATAAACACCTATTTACCTATAATATTTAACCAAGTGAGGTTATAAGTTATAACAATTTATTTTTTCATCATCATTATAATCGTCACTTATAAGTTACAGGTATAGATCTTTAAAATGGTCTCAAAACTGTCATATTTTTCTTATAATTGTTACTAGGTACCTATGCTTTGTAGTTTTTATCATTTTAATGAATGTCATGAAGAAACCTATTTCTAGACATAACGAATAGAACGAATGTTCGTAACTTAACAATGAGTTAGTGCAATTTGCGGTTCCAAGGTTAGCGAACTAACAAGATACCAAAATTAGAGACTCGATTAGTTTTTACAGCGCTCGATAATGTAGTCATTTATTTGTTATGTAGGTCACTGAGATTTTATACAATATTGATATGTAATAAATACGTTGTTAATGAGGCATTTCAGAATCTTTACAAATAGTTTTCTCTGGAGGGTAAATGATTCCTAACGTGTAGAGCTTTAACTCTATATTATTCAAAAAACCATTTGGCATGTCTTGAAAAGTATCCTTATTATCCTTATTATATAAATAACTAGTGGTCCCTCCCGGCTTCGCCCGTGGAGCTACGTTTATTTCGCAATAAAAGGTAGCCTATGTCCTTTCTCGGGTATCAAAATATCTCCATACCAAATTTCATGCAAATTGGTTCAGTAGTTCAGGCGTGATTGAGTAACAGACAGACAGACAGAGTTACTTTCACATTTATAATATTAGTATGGATTCTAGTAGAAACTATTGTTTAGCAGATAAGTAGAGTAGGTCTTCAAGTGGCGCGTATAGTAGAGGTCTTGTGATAGAGTTGAGCTCTACGACTATTTATTGTTATTGTCATCATATTTTTTAATACAAAATTGTATCAAGTTAAGTTTTTTTTTAATTTCAAATAGCAATGTGAAATAAATTACAATTTATGATTAAACAAAGCATATTCAAAATTATGTAGAGACTGTAAAATGATAATAAGGAATTAGGAAATAGTGAATAACATGAGATTATTGAATAATCTATTTTTGAAAACGAAGTAAAACTAATTGTATGTGTGTGTTTAAATGAGAACGAGATTCTTTTCTTATTTTAATTCATATTATCCATTTGGTACTAAGTATATTAGTATAGGTACTCTACATAAGTTACCTACTACATATTTTATTTTTATTCTAGTTACAACATAGTAGATACAACTGTAAAACGGCACCAAGCTCACAGACAGTATGTTGCAGTCGTTACATCGAGTTAAATATAGATTGACGGATAGACGGGTGACGTCACAGTTTTACCGTTGCTTATCTGTGACGAGCGCCGGATGAGCGTGCTTCGTCTCTCGCAGATAACAGCACAATGCTGAGCCAAGTCTACAACTGTGCGAGTGAGCCATCGACCGGTGGGCGTGGCGCCAGCCCGCCCCGCCGGCACCGCGCCTAATCCGATCCCGGATAACGGATAAACCTAACCCGGGCACACGGGCATTGGAGGAGGCTTTAGCGAATGTCGACGCCTAGCCACGCTATTGGCATTCGGATATAGGCCGATTAGGATATGTAAGCCTTATGTAATCCACTTTCAGCGCGGATTTTCAGGAGGTGTGCTCTTATCCCGTTGGGTGTCGGCATTTACCGCTCAGCGCTGTTTTAAATCTTATTATGTAAGAACACTCGGCTCGTATTAGTGCTTATTTATGGAACAATCTGAATCAATTGCAACACGCCATTTAATATAGGTACGTAAGCAAGCATTAACTGAAAGATAATCGAATTTATTTTTATTCTATTAAATTAATTTATACTTTTTTAAAGCGTGACATTTCAAACATAGCCATTAGGATGTACTGAATATATAGCCAAGTATTTATTTACGCTTTTATTTGCCTGAGTAGGTACCTATAGCAATGTTTCTAATACCAAATTATCGTGATCGCGATAATGATATTTGCACATAGAAAACCCAACCCATTTTAGTTTAAAGATAACGTAAATTCCTGAAAATAAGAGGTTTAGGTATAATATACCTACCTAAATTAGAAAATCTATAAATCTATTGTTGTCTCAACTTATCAACACCCATGAAGAAACGATGTCAATACTTTAGGTATAGTATACCTACCATAACTAGTAACTACTTACTTAATTCATTATAGAATCTTGAGATGATCTAATTAGCATCGTAGACCGTGGAAAACTTCGTTTAAATACGTATATGTTTACACCATAGGTACGTGTAAAGGAAAAACCATGGTTATTTTTAACCTATATAGGTGTATTTTTGTAAAACAATTCATGTTTTTGCTGATTAGGATTGCTAAAAATAGACACGCTTAATCAAAAAACAAAACATTCGGTACATGTTAATTTATGACAGTTATTGACGTATCTTCAAATTGTTTCATTGACATCTGTGAGATCGTGACGTTTTTATTTCGTAGATGTGAAGAGATGAAACATGGAGTAGGTATACGGCCTGATTTAAGAATTAGGTAAGTACCTCCGAAGCTCTTTTGGAATTCCAAGTTTTGACCATTATTTTATTTCTTCAACGTTAAACTTTCACTATTTGTGTGCTACTAATGGTTCAAAAAAAATTGATAGGAATTTAGAACTAAAATAACTTTCAATAGGTTTCTTAATCTTGAAAAATAATAATTATACCTACAGGTAGTAGGTACAATTTCATAGAAAGAATTTGTATGTATAAAAATGAGTAACAAATAAAATGTTATATTTATTCCTATAAACATTTTTCTTTATTATGTTTAATACTCTCTAATAACTCATAATATATCATTAATGGTATTTCCTTGTAATTGTTAGATAGAGTTTACGCAAGCGAATTATAGAGTAGGTACGAGTAGAATATACGCAAGAAATAATATGAAAATTTTACTGATACCTACTCCAAATATACTAAATGTAGTTATTAAAAAAATCACATAAATAGGTACCTAAATAAAGTCAAAATTAATAATAAAACGTGCAGTCTATCAATACCTAGGTATTATTTTAGTAAACTGTTGCCTCATTGTCTTGTCTATAGTCCAGACATATTTAGCCACTAGTGGTCCGCCCCGGCTTCGCCCGTGGTACCTACATATTTCGCAATAAAAGGTAGCCTATGTCCTTTCTCGGGTATCAAAATATCTCCATACCAAATTTCATGCAAATTGGTTCAGTAGGTAGTTTAGGCGTGATTGAGTAACACTTAACAGACTGTAGATAGACAGAGTTACTTTCGCATTTATAATATTAGTAGATATGGATTCATTATTCAATCAATGTATCAGAGATAAGATCTCTTATGTTTGCAGGATATAAAGCTAGAAACAAGCCGGGAGAAGCTAAAACAATAGTAGATACAAATTCATTGTTTTATCCGGGCGGGTAACAAAGAATGTCGGTCGATATAAAGCGACCTACTTGCGTTCCGTGAAGCCGCTAACGGTTATATTATATTATTATGTAGATAATCTGAAGGGAACTTATGATGGCTATAAAGAATCATCGTTTGTTGTACGTAAACAATGTTCGAAGATCTGGTTTGACGGTAATCTTGTTAAGCTGTTGAGAGATTATCCCCATCGGACCTTTTTTCAAAGTCTATTTATTGATTTATATTGATATAATTAAGTGTTTTGATATTAATATTTAATAATAATTCGTAAATGTAATCAATAATGAAGGAATAAAGCTACGAACATAAACCCGTAGCTACAAATTATGAGACCGTTTCATTATAATTTGTCATAGCTGGCCGTTAATATACTAGAAGCTATAGAAATTAAGATAAAATGCCGCTTGCCGGAAGGTAATACCGTTTAAACGGCCACGTACAAAATTATAGGAAGCCGTGACAATTTTTTTTTCTTCAGAATAGAGCAGACGGGAAGCTGGGGTGATTTATTTAATGAATAAAAATGCTCTAGTACCCACCTAACGCTTGCTCGAATATCATAATTAGCGATTTTTATAACTTCTGAAATTGCAAAAATATTCCCAAATTTGCATACAAATGAAGCCTCGTCAAGTATCTTCCAATTGCTATCATCAATACCAATGACCGAATTGATCAAATTGTATACGTTATACGAAGCCAATTTCGAAGTATACAATAACGCGAAGTATTTAATCAAGTCAGGCATGATTACGGCTTGTTAAAATTCATGCAGTCATGTTGATGCGCGCTTTGCGAGATATAAAGACGCCTATCAGCGCGTCGCGTAATCGCAACAAGATAACGCCTAACACCCTCTCAGCGAAACAAATTAAGTATCGTAACAATCTGTGAATTACAAGTGTAAATAATCCAAAGGCCGCCCAACCACCACCGTGGGCTGGGCTTTGTATGGAAAAAAGAAACTCGTTAAAATATCGGCTTAAAAAAGAAAAGCGCTGAAACGGGAGGCTGTGGTGGTATCGGTTTTTCTCGACGCGGGCGGTTCGCTGGGCGGGGCCGACCGTCAGTAGCGCGCCGCCGGCCGGCACGAACGCACGCGTGTAGGGTGATTCTCTCGCCGTTCTCTCGGGCACATGTGTGGAAATTTCGGTATGTTGATGTCGTGAATCGGAAAGATGGACTTTCAGAGTGCTATGGAGACATTCGCAGAGGCATGGGCTGCGGCCAACACGGCTAAATCAGAAGCCCCGAGCGATCTTTCACAGGTAAATTATTTTTGGGATATTTTTTAAAGTTGACTTCTTGCGACGATTGACATATTATTTGAAAAAAAAATGTTGAACATGATAACGGAGTGTGTTTTTCAAATACAAAAAAATGCAATATTTTTTCAGTAAAGGGACAAAATTATATAAACAATAAGTAACTGTTACGGCGTATTAGACATGCTCAATTGATACACTCAAACAATAAACGAGCAAGTTCATCTTGATAAGCGAAATTAGCATAAATATAATGAAACACTTACATACCAAATTATATTTTGGGTTCAGACAATAGTTATTGATATTTGGCAAGGTCACTGAAATATAGAAGTGGAGCATTGCATTGCACTAAGGACCTGTATTGTATTATTTGTAATTTATATGAAAAGATTTTGTTTGCAATAATATGCTATTTTTATACCTACGTTGATATTATACCTATTATTTTTGTTAATAGTTACGTAATATTATGATGACATTGACCGATTTTTTTTTATTAAAAAATGCAATTAAAAATCGTAGATTCATTTTGATTATCCAATTTTAATGGAGAATAAATTAATCGATTCGTATAACACTTCCGTCAATTTTTACATTAATTTCAGCCGATTTAATGAAAAAGAGCCAGGTGAAAAGTTATATTATTTGCAAAAATTTTAACCCATATTTTGCAATTAATATAACTAGGTATTTTATCAATGAATATTTTTTTTATGTTCCGATAGTTTTGTTTCAAACTAGCTAGCAATATTAACCATTTCAATACGATTAAGAAGTATCTGAGAAAATACAAAAAATGCTTGAAAATTTTGATTTTATTTTTGTCAAAACTTTAAAAAAATTTTAAGTATTGCATATAATGTTATATAATTGGTATATAATTAGGCATATTTTTTGATTCAACGTAACATTTAAAGATTTTTTTACTTTTTCTATCACTCAAAAAAGCATGTGTTAAGTTTTTTTTATATGGAAAAAATACGGGTGGTGACTAACAACTGTTTATTTCGTAATTAGACAATCAAAATACCAGATAGTTTGCAATACTTAACTAATTTATTAAATCCGCCTGATTACTTCTTAGTTTTGGTAATTATCCGTAACGATGCGGTTAAGCTAATTAAACTTGGATTTAAAATAATTTACTGATTTGTTTTTTTCTTGACAAACATTTGAGACAAGATATTTGATAAGACGTGAATGTTTGTCAAATCTTGTAGGTATTTATTAATAACAACTTGCATGGTATTATCTTTTATTTGTACATATAGCTACATAATTATGTTAAGTAGGTATTAGGTATTTCGTAAAAATGTACTTTCCGTAAGCAAATAATAATGCAGATTGCGTTCTGGATTGTTGTTAATAATAATAATCAAACTGAAAAACACCAAATTATAACTTACTTGTATAATATTAAAATTTTGGAAAAAATTAAGCTAAGGGACGGAAAAAAATACATTCCGATATATTTTTTTTAACTATTAAATCGATGATTTTTTTTAAATGAATAAGTCGTTTTTAACTGAAGTCAAAGAACTTAGTCTGAACTGATTGATTACATTTCTATACTTTCAAAGTGACGGCTCTACAAAAACGTTTGTGACGGCTCTACATTTCTATCTATAAACATCATGTTATCACATAATATTAATTGAGCAGGTTTATACTTTATAGTTTCTTATCGTCGAATATAATTTGTATCATAATGTGAACTGTAGGGTAATCATAAAATTAACTTTTTGCATAAATTATAGACACTTTTATAGAAGTTTTATTCTCTAAAGACATGTAAATTAATCATAAAAATTATAAGTTAATTTTTAAAGTGAAAATAACGTCTGTGAAATTAACTAACGCAATCAGATTATTTTACTAATAGGTTTTTAATCTACTCCAAACAGGTTTACTTGCGGTTTAGTTTTACGAAATTGTATCGTTATTTGCAAGGTTCGTGATTATCTTTATTTGATATGTTTGGCAATAATACACTTTTGTAAATTTTATGTGTTTTGTAAGAATATATATTTCCTACTAGATTTCCGCCCGCGGCTTCGCTCGCGTTTGCAAAGGAAAACCCGCATAGTTCCCGTTCCCGTGGGAATTCCGGGATAAAAACTATCCTATGTGTTAATCCAAGTTACCCTCTATATGTGTGCTAAATTTCATTGTAATCGGTTCAGTAGTTTTTACGTGAAAGAGTAACAAACATCCATACATCCATACATCCTTGCAAACTTTCGCCTTTATAATATACATTAGATAGATAGAGTAGCTTGTTTTTTTTTGTGATTCTCTATAAAAACTAGTTAATTCTTTCCGACCCTCCAGCTATCAATATGCAAAAATACATCAATTGGTTGCTATGTTAAAGACGGGTAGCTATACAAACATACACATTTTCTCGTATATATTTTTTTAATTTTAGTTTTAAAATCAGACTAAAATATTATGAAAAAAATAGAAATACAAAAATTATTGTCGTACAAATTGGTCGTATTAGTGCCTATTGTATTTAGGTCCTACCTATAACACATATTACTAAGTAGTTAGTAGTAACTTATATCTATTACATAAAAAATTTATAATTGCAAAAAAAGCATATTTGGGAATGTGTCAATAGTACCTACCTTCTTATACAAGTAAAAAGAGAGCATAAATACCAAGAAATTATTAAATTACCATTTTATTATACTAAAAATTAGATTAATTCATAGCCGCAGACAGGTAAATACTAATTCAATAAATCGATATTTTAAAATAAGTGTTTAATTATGTTAATTAGTAATTATAATTGCATTAATTAGGAGTAATTGTAGTTATAAAATTATTCGTTAGCTGGGTTCGTGTTGTATTTTATCCGCAAACCTTTATATTTTTATAGTAAATGTAAACAATTCTGTCGCAACTGAAATCAGTTCAGTTTATCTACGCTACCACTTTTTATTGTGGCTCTTATCGTTTCAATAATCGTGGACATTATTCGAATCGACTTCGATTAAACGCGATAGCGGTGTTTATAAATAACGACGTGCCAGCTAATCCATTATCGTGGATTACTGCAATAAGTGCTATTTGCCTATATGCTCTAGTGACATACTTGAGATTTATTTTTTATTGGCTTTTAATTAATCGTTTCCCCCTTAATATTCGCTACATGGGAATATTGAATGGTAGGATATCAAATAGGGACCAGCGTCGATTGCTACCTACTTTTTCGCAGGAGGCTACTCCTTGACTGTTGGCAATCTACAACTGTGCGCTTTAAAAGATCTTTCTTCCCGCGCACTACAGACATCTGGAACAAACTCCCTCATGCGGCTTTTCCAAACGACTATGATCTGGGGACCTGCAAGAAAAGAGCATATTCTTACTTGAAAGGCCGGCAACATACTCACAATGTCTCTGGCACTGTGCGTACCTACATATGGGCGACGTGGAGCACTTTCTACCAGGTGACGCGTCTGCTCTGTTGCCCCCTATTGCATAAAAAAAAGGTCCTAGAGCTGAATTTAGTTGATGTTTTTATGATCAATTGGAACTTTGCTATAATATTGGGAAGTGATTATGGCCTGTGAGTAGATTAACTACGACAAAAAAGAGACTTTTTTAACATCATCATTAACACTGTGAATTATATTTTTCCTGTATGCAGTTTGAAATACATAGTTGTTTTAATACATATATTTAAGATTTGATACTTGATATTTAATGGAAATGTTGCCGTCTGTAATATTAAGTTTTATATATTATAGTGTAGGTGAGTAAGTGTTGTTGTACCTAGTGATTGTAGTGGGGAATAGTTGGAATTTTTAATGATATAATTAACATATAATTAATAATATAGGATATAATATTAAAGATTAGGTAATTCTAATGGTTACCTATCTTAATCTCGAATTTTAATATTCCGAATATCATAATCCAGAAAACGTTTGGACATTTTTGCATAACCCCGAATTTTAAAATTTCGAAGTTTTGTTTGCCATATAATCGCAACTCCGAATTTCATTTGCCCATTTCTTTATTTGTACGACGTTTTTCAATCCAGACGAATGAGTTCCAGACATACGAAATCTAAATGCACAAAATCCAGATGACCGTAATCCATATGCACGAAAGCCAGATTTTTAAAACACAAATTTTTGAAATACAGTTAATTGATATCCAGACAAACAATGTCTAGATTTTTGAAATTCCAATAAACGATATCCAGCAAAACGTAATCCTTCCCAGGGGGACGCAGCACGGACCTAACCTAACCTTCTGAATAGATTTTAACACTTTAACCTTTCTGTAATGGGCAACTAAAACAATAGCGAGTCGGTTCTGGCACTCGCCGGCCGCTGCCGCGGCACGCTCGCTTCGCTCGCTCGGCTCGTGCATGGGGGGTCACAGTTCAAACCTAACCTAACCTACTGAGTCGAATTTGATACTTAAACCTTTCTGTAATGGGCAAGTAAAACAATAGCGAGACGGTTCTGGCACTCGCCGGCCGCTGCCGCGGCACGCTCGCTTCGCTCGCTCGGCTCGTGCATGGGGGGTCACAGTTCAAACCTAACCTAACCTACTGAGTCGAATTTGATACTTAAACCTTTCTGTAATGGACAAGTAAAACAATAAATTTACTTACTGTCAATGTTTATTTTCAGTCGATAGTAATAGTATAATCACGATTGTATGGAAATCAAATAAAAAAATTATGAAAATTTGGCAATAGTTTATTTGGAAAATGGTACGATGGGAAACAAAAAAAAGTATTCTGAGAATCTGGTATATTGAGATCTGGATTATGAGAATACGGGAAACAAAAAAATACTTTTTAAAAATCTGGTTTTGGTGCATCTGGAAATTGATTCATCTGGGAAATTAAAAAAGGAATTTTAAAAATTTGTCATTCATTACATCTGTCTTTTAAAAGTTCTAACAACCGTTTTCGGGGTTTTAAGATTCGGGTAATAGAAATTCGAGTTTTTAATAGGTTACCAATTCTAATATTGTAAAATAGAAATGCCCTAGTATAATTCATTCGACAAAATTAAATTAACAGCTAAAAAAATTTCGGGATATTGAATGTTTTCAATTACATGCTAGTGCATACCTACCTAATCATATCAACACGTACGAGCAAAAGGAGTTCCTAGGACCTAAGTAATAAAAAAACAAATATCACAATCAATTTATAATTAGCTGGATAATCACAAAAAATACAGTCGCATTGATTACTTCCTACTCTTGAAAACGGTTGCAAATAACGTTGCATTGAATGCACGCCTTAACGAAATCTTAAACAGCAATAATACCTAGAAATCCATTATGTATCTAAACGAAGACCAAACCAACCAACTGACCGTTATCAGCGCCGACAATGACTAACATAATTTCGGCGCGAAAATAAAAAACTGAACAAATTATATCCAGATGCTTGGTACATAGAAAGTCGGCGCGTGCTGGACGGTCCACAAAAAGTGATGACGACTCATAATAGATAGATCCGTGCAATTCCACACGTACAACTAAGATATTTATTGTTGTATCTACGCTGACACCGAATCATTTGATTAGGACGGTTTTTAACTATTTGTTAGACAGAATTACTTGGATTTGTATGCGTTTTTATTAAAGGCTTGAGAGCGGTGTGAGAGCGTTTTCGAGCGCGTTAGTTTTTTTCCGATAACTGTTGAGATATTTAAATTATACAGTGTAAAGGATTATCATAATTTGCGTGAAATGTTCAAGGTAACTAATATATTTAAGTTGATAACGATTAATACTGTATCGTATAGCTTTCAAAATACAACTTTGTATGTGACCATTTTTAAGGGTAGGTAGATATGCGATAGATGCTACCATAGAGTTTATTGTAGAGTTGTTAAGAGATTCAAGTTTTACCATCAAATATTTTATATTATATATCTGGAAAAAGGATTAAGCAATGTTTTCGAAAGCTCCCAGGCCGATTCACAATAATACATAATGTTATTTTGTAAATTCATTATAGTAGAAATAATAATAAAAAAATACGACATAAATGGTCTTGTGATTGTGCTCTATCAACATTGTTAAACTGCAAAGTATAATATGACTACATAGTAGACAGACATAAAAATGTATCAGTTATATCTTGCAACATTTACGATCGAGACTCGAGTTAGTTTTCGATTAACAAATTGATCGTGTCGATATTGACTATTTAGTGTGTAGCCTTGTCGAGCACGCGCTCCGCCCGTAATAAGCTCCATCTGTCGGATAAAGCGGCGACACCGTTACCTTTCTCAAATCACGTACACTATTGTAATATCCAATCGCCCAGAAATGAGATTGCGGCTAACAAGTTATTTACATTGACGTTTTAATATGGAGATCTGAAAAAACTATTTAAAAAGGTAATTATAATGTGGTGTCCGTAATAGCCACCGTACGCGCCGGCATGCAGCCTTTGTGACGCAGCTAAACCCCGAGATTAATTTTGGCGTCACAATGAACCGGCCGAACGATACATGCCTCAATAAATATCTTGCGATATCGATTTGTCAATTCTAAATTTCGAAAGCTCCGCTCCCGGCCGCGATGGGATCTCGGCAGTTTTTTGGAAAAATGATTAATATAATGGATGCGGACGGATAAGTAGTCGAGATTGACGCGGGGTCTGTGACCGTGTGAGGCGGCGGGGCGAGGGGAGTGAATGTGAAAAGCTGTGAGGCTGCATTGCGCAGGCGATGCCAAAAACTAACCATAATTTACGGACTACTTGCCGGACGGCCGCTGACGACACGCGCGGTACTTTTTTACTACACCCCGATCCTGTTACAAAGCAAATTTCTCACGAGCACCTGAGACAAATTTTGGAAGTATTAAGCGTTAATGAGCTTCGAAAAATCAAGAATGGTAATAAGTACTACATACGCAACTCGGAGATAATTTGCAGTACCCACACTGTGGTGGTACAGATATAATTACCAACTCAGTTTTCCTCGTTATAAGCACAGTTATAGGTAGTTAGAGTTACTAATACAGTAAATTGATTAGATCAACAATTACTCCACTGAAAAAAACAATGTAGAGATGAATATCTCGCAACCCATAGAATGCCAACCATGACATTGACTGAAAGTTAAACCAGTAATTAACTGTCAATTTATCGATATCAGAATTTTTATAATGTTAATGAGTTATGAGTCGCAAGAATATCAACAAAAGAAATATTTTGCTCGTTTATATTTGCTACGTGAGAGGATTCCCTTCGACGTGGGCGATCATGACACATTACTACAATAATGAAACCCAGATATAGATTATACAAGGCACGTTGTATCGATCATTGCGAAGGATCTCTTGGCATTGCCATTATAATTTAAAGCAGTTTAATATATTCATCGAAACCTGCGTACATGCAAAACAAAGGCATCACTTCAGGGGACTCGCAATCTAGCGATTACCTGTATTTTTTGCCCCCCTCATTATGCAGATTCTGGCGAAAAAGGAATAAATTTAATAACACGCATTCGTGAGCTCGCCTTATCGAACGCACTTGCTTCTGATAATCTGCGCGCGCGCTGCAATTACCGCGCGGGGCGGGGAGCGAGGTGCCTCAGAAAGCCAATTCGGTTTTTAATTTAAACTTTCGCAATCCGTTCTGAAATCGCCGACTACTTCAACTTACCTAATCCACTGGAAATGCTATTAAGTTCCGGTGTAATAATAAAACCTATTTGTTGTTCAATTTAAAGTAAATAAATAACTAATTGGAACGACATACTTTTTAACAACAGTGCTAATATGGTATTGCGTAAACTCGTTTGACATAAATTACTTTTTCGTTAAATTATTATATTAATATTGAGTAATAGTTGATAAATTGCTATTCTTTATTCTACCACGGTCTTGGTGTTTTTGCATTTGCTCTAGCAAAAATGTCTTGTTTAATAGCCATAGTCTATGATCTGTCTTTATCTTTTCTCCCCATTCTGTCTCTCATATTCCATTGTATATCATATTGTACAAATGTTGCTAGATCACGCTTGTAATCCAATATATTACTTAAATTAATACATGCCGTGTTGTAAGGAAGCTTGAGCTTTGCGGTACCCTAATAAGGATAATCTTAGCACCTGAGTGCAATTAATAATGGACGGGTGTTTTCGGTAAGTAACTACGATTGTGCAAACACTGTTAAGATGGAGATACGGGCTAAGTAACGGTGTATGTTTGTGTCGGATTGTGTCTATGTACCTACCGAAGGTTAGGGGAAGAAACTTTGACGTTAATTTTATTTTGAGTCATCTTTTTAGTTTCGCTTCAATGTGGACAATGTCTTCTTATCCTTTTTAATTACTCTAAATCTAGTTTTCAGGTGTATCTATCAGTATGTTAACCATCTCATTTACATATCGTTGGTATGTTTTGGACACATGCAAAAGTAAAAACTTACACGAATCTCTGCAAAAGGAACACCAACGTCTCGTCGCCTGGCATTCAAAGAACATTAAAAAGTAATTAATAAAAATTAATTTGCCGATATAAGTGTACCATTCCATTCCCATAGCCATCAATGAAAAAGGCTCATTAGCGTTTTTGCCACGCGGTGTGACGCGTAAAAACTGACGAATGCTCCACTTTGCTTTCATTTTTAAGGAAATGTATTGTCGATCAATCCGTTTTCTCGGAAGCGTGATGAAAGTTGGTGCGTAGCGGGTGCAGGGGCGTTGAAGTGGCGGATCAAGTCAAAAGCGGCCAAAAACTGGCCCCGTATAGCCTTGAATGGCTTAGCCCTCTGGTCACGAGCAAATAGCTGACGTGGCCCGCGGCCCGCCGCGCCCTGCATACATAATGCGCGGCGCAGCGCATAGGGATGGTGTGGAGATGACGTCTAATGTTCTTGACTTATGTCATTTTAATAGATTTATGAAGTCTAATAACTCTTAACTGCTACTCATCTTTGAGTTAACTGAGAATCACATTTGTGCCGTGGCATTGATATACCGTTATTAAAAAAAGAGACTACTTTTAAAATATGCAATAGCAACAAAAAGTTACAAAAAATAATTCGTAATTACAAATAATCAAAGTATTCCGACATTAAAAATCGTGGCATTCAATCACTCCATCACTAACATTACATCTCATCTCCATTTGCAAAATACCATCTCGTATTCACAATATTGATTAATTAAAATCACAAATAATTTTCCGATAAAATCGAACACCGACTCCACGCCACCCGTATCAGTAATGGAGTATTTCGTATTTGTTTCATTTTCATTTTTTGCCAGTGCGATTACTCGAACGGCTCTCATGCTTCTCCGCGAAATTCGGGAGCCTCTCAGCCGTCCAGCCTCCAGATATTAATTATTGATTGACGATAAAGCATGCGTAAATGTAACGCTCACTGTGATTACGGACCACTTTTTGCATTACCACCAAACACGATTTCAGTTCTGGTATCGTAATGCAGGGGATTATTTGGGAACTTAATGTTCGACTTGTGTCTTGCCTTTGTTTATAATGGAGGTGAATTTTTTGTGAATATTAAAAAGGTTTATAATACAAGTAGAATAAGTTATAAAATTATCAAGATATAATATAATATGCTCTATAGTATTCATAATTTTGATATGTAATAAAGGGAGAACCGTTATAAAACTTCCAGGCACTCATTATGGAGTAAGCTGTAACTGTCCTCTACATCAAAATGACAAATTAATTTCTCATATATTGTCAAAGGGGAAAGTCGGTGATAGCAATCACCATACTTCGCTAATAAAGGCACAATAGGGTGGTTAATTGCTAAAAATTCTCAAAGAGCTCAGCTGTCGTCTGCGCCGGCGCAGCCTGAAGAGTTCATAACGAACACCCCACTTTATAATCCATGCTTAGCGTTGCCTTTGAAGTAAAAATGTGGAGCGTTTTGAAAACTTGCGTGGCATTCTTAGCGAAAATTAAAATTAGCAAAAAAATCTAATAGCAATATTAATTCAGTGTTACAGATTGTTAATGTATAAGAGTCAATTAAAAAATGAGTCTAATTATGTACTTACACTCTACAAGATGTTTTGTACAATAATAATTAAATCTGATGATTTATTCTGGTAATTTTTTTGAAGCTTTTGTCATTCCTAAATTATGAATGCCAGGGAAGATACCCTGGAGGATAAAAGCAAAATAAAATTAACATTCTCAGTCTCTCTGATAGTTTATAATATACAAACAATAGATGTGAACTATAGTTACACATAACCTAAAAAATAAGCCCCATGTTAACATGGCCCCGTATATAATCGTTAAAACCGTCCACAGTTTTCGCTGTAGCACCAAGTGTGCATTGTGTCTAAAACAAAGGATTCCGTAGCACCACTCGAGCTTAATTTTTGAGTGCGAGTTAGTATTTGAATTGGTTTTAATCGTGGGATAAACAATGGGGTGAGAGCTGTGTACACGACACGCCCAGGCCATGTGCGTTTCGCATTTGTTAAACGTTTTAATACCTGGGAGTTGTTTAATTCAATTTGTATTCCATAATTCTTTGGTGTTCGCTCATTGTTGTCGCATGGGACAAGTCTGGTCAATTGTGGAAAACAATTGTTAATTATAAGGAACATTTTGAGCGAATTATTCCGTTCAGTCGGATTGTGTGTATGTTAAGTCGTTTTCTTTAACTTTTTGTATAAAAACACGCTTGTTTCTTATAATGTTTACGCTAGACATTCTTCGCATTGCTCGCACGATTGCTGGTATTCCGAGCATAGTTAAAAGATAATTAAAGACTTAATATCACTTTGTATCAGCTAAGCGCATGCGTCAATGGTTCTTCGTGCAGCCTACGTATGTAGATTACCGTTTTCTGTTATAAAACATTTCGAGGTGCATAGTAAAGTCTATGTAAATTGTGTGTGCTATCCCAGGGGCAGGGGTGAGTGATGCGAAACGCGTGAGCAATCATCGCGATCGGCGACTGCGCAGGGAAATGACGGAAACAGACGAATATTGATGGCCACGAATGTCTATGTGTGCCAGCATAATATTATGTGTGCGTGACCACGTTAGGGTAACTGCGAAACATAATATTTTGATACGTCGATACCTTTTTATACGAAACGTTTTGATGCGAAACATCATAGATATATATAATATATATGGCTATAGGCTATTTTATTTTAATGGTAAATAGATGTTATTTATTAACACACGATAAGTCAAACAGAACGGAAGGTATTTAACTACTTAAACATTTATTTCATCAGTGAAAGATATTGAATACAAAGCATATCAAATCATAAAGATATTCGATCGACTTAATGATTGTTTTCTATAAAATAAAGTGCCCATTACGTCGAATTTATTATCAACCTGTCCATATAGAATATATTTAACATAATACTGTATTTGTTTCTCATGCAATAAATCGTTAAGTTGACAACCCTAGGTCGATGGTAACTATAAGCACACTATAAGCCAATGTTTTTATGATGCAGATATTAGTAATCCACTGTTAAACACATGCTATGCAAATACATATTTATACGGCATTAGCGATTACGTATGCAACTGCAGTTTTTATTTTTTATTGATTTTTCACAAGAAATAAGAGTCATGGCCTCACGGGGTAACAAATAACAGTCGAGTTTAGCAGTTACTAATTATATTAAAGGGATATCTACTATGATAACCTTTAGTAATGTTGCTTTGTTTACTACAATTGTTGTGTTTATATTTATGAGATTTTCCTGGAAATTTTAATATTCAGAAAGCTCGGTAAAGTTGGAAAGATTGTTTTTATAATGAAAACAAGCAATTAATAATAGATGTGAATCTGTTATTCCAATTGCCAATGCAGTCTATGAATTGATAATATTTATGATTGAAAAATAATAAAAAAAATATGTTATAAATGAAATTTAACTAAAATGAATTAATATAAAAATGTAGAAGGGCCGAGTGAATAACAACTATGACCCATGCTAAACCTGACAGGAATCACGAATGTATTTACCTACAATTTACGCATTCTTCGTTATGGCTATTAAGTAAGCATACTTCCAATTTGTTTTAAGCATACTGCATACTACCAATAGTTAGCCAAAACATTTCGCAACATTATTACAGACTTTGATAAGATCACATGAAAGTGAGATAGACATGTGTGCACTTGTCACGCACACATGTCGCTTCTATACATCATATGCGTGGAGGAAGTGGTTTTGGAAAACGCACGCACGGCTATTTGACTTGCATGCTGGTCACTGGATTTGAAATGACATGACTCGCTTGTCCTTAAGCGATAATGCGTGTACATGTTAATTTGGACGGATTTGTAATGTACCCAGTGTTTGCCGTGTGTTAATTATGTATCTATATTGCATGGATTTTGAAATGTAGGTAATAACTGATTAACTGTAAACAACTGATTTGACAAACGAAACGAAAGAATTATAATTACTTAATGATGAAATAATTAAATTTCCTACTTTATTTAAACACGCAAATTAACTTATACAGTATGTTTCCTGAATGTGTCTTAACATTAATTAATAATTTTTAATATTTTGTTATTTTGTTTTGAATGTGCGTTTGGTTTAGCCTAGGAGCTTTTGCTTCTAAAGTTTAACATTTGGGTTGTATTTGTAATCCTTAAAACTATGAAATTTATTTACAATCATAAAAAATATATAGAATTTAAACAGATTATCTTATAATAAACTTTTTCCCGCGCTTTTTCCAACATTTCTCACCGATAACAAATTTCATACATCAACGCACACCGAGGATTTGATCTATTCATAAGCTATGTTATCCGCAACATAATTGACGTGCAATATACTATTAAATGAAACCCATAAATGTGTTTATCTCGTATAGCTTCGACACGATACGATTTTATTCATAAATATCGTTTCGGTTCATGCGCACGACGCGATAAGCTCTCAAAAACGCTATCTAGTGCGTTAAAAAATACATAATTGCGGTATTGCGTTAGAAATCGCACGCGTTTATGCACGCATTGGTATTAAGTAATTAATTCCACGCCCTGAACTATCGGCCGACAATCTGGAATCGCATCAAATGTTCGACAAAGCTTTGTTAATGAAGGAACGCTAGCAACGGTTTCAGAATAAACATATAACGCAATATAACATTTTAACGATGTTTAAATCTATAATGTTCACAAAAAGATGCCCTTTAATTGACTACATGTGAACACGGATATTATAATCATCATATAATTCAAATGAAGGATTTTTCTAATGGTCGAATACGTAAGTGGTATTTTATTTGCATATACATATTTACTGAATATCTTCGATTAGACTGAGAGTCTACACAGCAGACAACTACGCAGTAAAACAAATGTATTGTTGAGAAAAATCTTTATTTGAAGTAATTAATTGAAATGATACACACACATTATGAGACGATTAAATCTTGGTTTCATAGATTAAAACAAGGCGAGAAAGTAATGAACGTGTTGTTATAAAAACCTCATATCGTTTGTACCTATCAACAGATCAGTCAACTCTCCATTCTATTACTTATTCCGATGACAATGAACCGTTCCCCATATTACAATCGCCTGCGCAGTTTTTACTCCGATTCCGCCGCATAGCGCATGCAAACTACGTTGAAAAATAATTTTCCCTCTTAATTAGAATGGATATTTGCATAAACAAGCCGGGATCCCATACTAGGACGATCATTATAATAATTGTGGTTTTTTCACGTGAAAAACCTATGCGCTGTAACGGCTATACTGGCCAGGGTATCGATACTTCGATAAGGGTGCGTATGCGCTGATGGAATGGATGCAAAAATGTGGTAAAACATAATATGTTATAATAATAATTTGAATATGAATAAATTTACATATTTTTCCTAGAGTAACGCATCAGGTGTATGGGCATTGAATGCGTGGAAACTATACAAAAAGAAAGAAAAATAGTTTCATTTTGTAGTATCTTTTAATTACGCAACACACCAATGTCTTGCCGACATATTTTACCACAGAGCACTATAATTTAAACGTAGATATAGCTATTAAAATGAACCGATGTGCCCAAATAATTCCGTTACGCATTAGCCCTGTGTTTGTCAAACTCTTTTAAAGCGGCTTAAAAGGGAGGGAATTGAAAGTAAAGGGTTCTTATAGAATGGCATATCGCAAGTTTAATCTTAGCGGGCAAATTAGGATTAATTGAACTTCTTACTTATTCTTCAAAAACCTTTTGTAATGCGTTCGAAGTAATGACATAGAGCTGATAAAACTTCAATTTCCAACACGCTTATCTTTTATCTGCGATCAATTGAATGCACTTATAATGCAGTATTATCGGAATAATTCAATATCTAATTTAGTGATTAACTTTATCACTTCCATAGTTTTGCGATATGAAAACTATAATTATAACCATTATGACAACAGCACAGTGATAAGTTATTTAATAATAGATTGGACTCTTATGCATCTATTACAAGCTTGTTATACATATAAAAAATACATACATATATTGCACAGTTACTAATAAGATCATCAAAATGTTTTATCAGCTTGAAACTTACTTGGACTTGGACTTGGACTTGAAGTTGCAGACGTCCGAAAACAACATCCACAAAACTAAAGTTCCTGCGTGGGAATAAATTTAGGCGGTAAACACAGCTCCATATCACCGCCACGCATAGTGCGTTGAATTAAGGGGTGCGGGGTAACGCCCGAGGGGTATCTATATCCAGTGGCGGTTAGACGCTCTCAGGTGTGACGCAGCGGAAGCCCGCTATCATTAACCTACCCACATGTAAGTGTACATGCACCCCCACATTCAAATGCTTTGTTTACGCGAAATGTCCTTACGGGGACGGATTAGAATATTGCTTTTGTATTGATGTTATTACGTACTAGAGACCGCGGTTTTACCCGCATTGCTCCTCTCCTACTGGTGGCGTGATGATATACAGCCTACATATTGGCCCGACCTGCAGTTGGTCATATTCATGCAAAATTTGAAGTAAATCCGTGCAATAACTACCTACTTTTTTAATTTAACCAGGACATATACAGACACACAGACAAAAATTCTAAAAAATATATTTTAGGCTTTGATATCGATTGTAGATCATGCCCCAAGCAATGATATTATATATACAAACAAGAGGTATCATTGGCCCCAAGTATGTATTCTATAGATTCTTTATTGCAGTCAATAGCAAATGGGCTTGTCTCATGAAACGTTAATAAATTATGCTTATTAATGATTGAGCTTAACCTATTAAAGAAATTTAATTTTATGTTTTACTAAATATGTACTAATGGTTTTGTAACATTCAACATTTAAGCCTCTTCATACCCTTTAATGTAATATAAAAAATAGTAAATGTAAATTTCTGATATAATAATTATCGGTTGACTGGTTTCAGAGATTATTCGTTATAAACAAACAAATCAATCTTTAACAAGACAATATAACTGTGAATATATACCTTGCTACTCTTCGTTCTTCGTGTAAAGATATCTGATAATCTAGTATCTAATATCTAATATATATTATAAAGGCGAAAGTTTGTAAGGATGTATGGATGTATGGATGTTTGTTACTCTTTCACGTAAAAACTACTGAACCGATTACAATGAAATTTAGCACACATATAGAGGGTAACTTGGATTAACACATAGGATAGTTTTTATCCCGGAAATCCCACGGAAACGGGAACTATGCGGGTTTTCCTTTGCAAAAGCGGGCGAAGCCGCGGGCGGAAATCTAGTCAAAAATAAACCAGATTTAATAAAAATAATTTTTAATTAATCTGTGGTTATACTAACCTTGTTAATCTACCTTCTTGGTGTAATGAGTTTTGAATTAAACTATTACTAAAAATACTCTAAAAATATAGTAAAACTATAGGATAAAAGAACAATGAATTCATCCCTGCTTCGCCTGAGGGGCCGGTGACACACACGACTACCCACCGGGCCTACAATACTAAACTACGAAATAATTAAATAATAAAGCCATTTTATTGCTTTTAAATAAGTGACTATTTATATATTAATTGGAGATATTTGCTTGGCGTGCGCTTTGCAAATTTTATAATATTTTGAGAAAAATGTCGTTTTACACTTTTTTTCAAAGATTTTGAATGTAAGTAGTTTTATTTGTGAGAATTTCTCATTCTTCTATGAATTCAAGTTCTAATTATTTGATTGTAAAAATGTTTTAAATGGAATACACCTTACCTTTGTTGTCTCTACATTAGCACTCTACATTTGTATGTGAATTATTTTTTTGCTTTAATTTCACTTCATTTTACTTTTTCTCGGTATCAATAATCTCAAATTCAGTAACCGTTACCTAATAAAATACATTTAATTTCCGATCGTATCGCAAAATCATGAATGTCTAATTGCACCCCATTTAACAAACGCAATATTTTCACATAAATAACGTGACGAAAAAAATAGAATAATTACGTATTATCAGAAAGTGATATCGCGATAAGTTAGGCCTGTTACTTGTTAGTGTAGCGATGCGTTCCCGTAATTAGTGTAGAATCTTATATATTTACATGTAGACTGTAGTCGTACGAAAACCTTTAATTATCCAAGAATCAAATCATTGCTATTGCTATTAAATATGTACCTATTAAACTCGATAGAACTTCGATAACTGTAGAACTGAAATTTATATTATCAGACAGCGCTTTTTCTTGATTTTATTTTCATTATCATTACTATTTATTTATAAAATATATATTGCTGAATTTGATGCTCTTTGTTAAATATATTATATAGGAGAACATTACGCATTTTGTTTTCAAAAACATTGTTTAAAGTTGAATAATTAAGGGATTTTCTTCTATAATGCATGTATTTTCGTGAGTTATCGTGATGAGTTGTTTTCTTAATAAATAAGAAGCTGTGATGTATTATTTTTTACCACTTAAGTAACTGGGTTTTTATTTTATATAACTATATTTTTTATATACCTATACGATGTTCTGTTGTCCCTTAATCCTGTTCGATACCCTTTGCCCTTCCTGTAGATATGTTTATTGTTAACTCAAATCGTTTGTATCCTATAAAAGTAACTTTCCAATATCAACAAATAATTTATTACTTCATTTTATTGTTTTAATTATTTGTTCTGTGGCCTTGGCTTTTATACGATTTCTTCATGATTACGATTTAATAAAACTTGTCTTTTAATTTTCATGTATTTATAGGTTTGCTAAAATGTAAATTAACTATGGAATCTATTAAGTATGTGATTTACTTGTTTTATATTCAAGCAATGACAATGATAAAAAGCATATTACAAAATAGGTACCTAATAGGTACTTGTAAATAATATTATACAATTTGTTTCACTGAAAGAAGTAGTAGGTAATTTTTTTGGATTAATTTTTGCTTCTCGATATTAACAGTTATCTACATTTATAATCAACTAGCCACTTTCCGCGGCTCTGCCCGGGTTTTTTGCATTTTCAGTGGCTCCCGCATTTTTGTGTTAAATTTTGTTAATATAATAATATCTGCTGAAAGAAAGAAATTCGAATAATTTGAAAAGTAATCTGCATCTACTGAAACAGCCTTGAATATTAAGTAATTTATTTGGATAAGGATTAATATAGTCTGGTATTTTAATTAACTTTTTAATAATAAAAACCATAGATAAAAACTAATTATAATGACAAACTACAATAGTTACAGATATGGTATCGCGGGATTTTCTGAAGTTTATGATGAGTTGGTACTTTTTACTTTTTTTAAGTATTTCAGGATATATTGAATTTAATGAAAAAGCAAAGTTACCTTGGTTAACATAATTGCGGGTGTCGTAGGAATCTCTACTTTTTTTAGAAAATAAAATGAATGCCATATAAACCATCTCATAGGATTAGAATGCATAACTAAATAAAACATGCATTTACATTATAAAACAATGCAACAAATAACACGAAATTAATAAGTTCAAAATTACACGCATAGCATTAATTTATCGCAAAGGTCTGCTGACATCAGCATGTCGGTTGGTATAGCATAAGTGCCTATATTTAGAATCTGTGCTGATTAAACGTTTAGAACAACGTATGTCTATGGTTTAGTCGACGTCAATTGACATTGTAACCTTTGGGACACTATCTAGTATCTGTATATCTACCGTCATTCACGCTTTAAGATTAAGATTGGTATTTTCAATTCAACGAAATAATTGATCGAATCACTGATTCAGAACTTAGGAAATTGTATTTTGGATTTATGTACTTATGTTAATAAACATCATTTAACAAATTGTATAACAAATATTTTAGTTTTAAACAGATTTCTATGTTAGAATGTTTAAAAACATTTGTTTTTTAAGCAATTTGTATATTCATAATTGTCCGTATTTAAGCAAAAAGGAACCACCCAGCAAAAACGCACTTCTGAGATATTAAAGGATTTACAAAAACATTTGCAGCTCTGTCAGATGAAGTAAAATTAAAATTTATTTTATTTAAATTCATTGATAAATTACTTATTTAAGTATGTGTATATAAATTTGCACTGAATATTCTTAAACTTTCTAGATAATTAAGAAAATGTGCATGTGGTTCCTTTTAACATTTATCAATTGATAGGTTTTCTCTTATACAAAAAGGAACCACATCCCAGGGATTTAATGATATAAATGAAACTATGTATTTATAATATCGTAATTAAAGCTTTAATTAATAAAATATATAAAATAATACTTATATAGGACGTTTATTCGACGTTATCATCAAATTGGATTTCGAAATCCACCGTGTCTAGTCCATCTATGTGGTCTTCTTTTGCATCATCACTAATGAGACCGTTATAAAAACTGTGCATCTTGTGGAATGAGATGTAATATGGACTGAATATCGCTAGAAGGTGAAGAAAGCTTCTCCAGAGGCAGCGACGTATAAGGTTCTTCGTTATCTTCTGTAATAAAAAGAAAAAAAAGCTTTAAATCAAAACAATAAAGCCGCGTGGCTTTTATACGTAGGTATATGGCGACAGCAAAATATTATTAGTTCTTATAAAGCCGTGTCCCTACTAGACGACTAAGTATGTTGTATGTACATGCGCCATGTACAAAAAACTGGCTAAGTGCGAGTCGGACTCGCGCAACGAAGAGTTCCGTACCATTATCTATAAAAACGGCAAAATGTGATGATGATGTGATGATGATATTGTATGGGAGCTTCTTAAATATTTATTAAGCTATTGCATAGCTTCTATCGCGGGCCTTGAGCGCGGGGACTGAATCGAGAAATTCCGTAACGAAAAAACCTCACTCCGACGGGCTCGGAGGTGTGGCTTGAAGGCATGCTATGCAATAGCTTTACCGCGGCAGTCCCCGAGTGCCACACGTCTTTTTTATTCTGTTTTTTAGTATTTGTTGTTACAGCGGCATCAGAAATACATCTAAACGTATTTTACCAAAATAGTAGGTAGGTACCTAGATCATCGACAGTTATTTTTAAAACAGGGTTTAGACTTTAGTAGTTTCATCTCACAATGACAGATGAATCGTAACAAAATGATCTCTTAATTCGACTCGCCGCGCCTTCGTGAACAACGACATTGTCGTTAAAATACGTAAATCCACAGAGGATTCCTCTTGTACTTACTTAATGAACTATCTTCTTAAAATCACACCACAATCGGGAATGAATCAAAAGTGGATAAAGCGTACCTGCATCTCAGATTCAATAAGTACTTAAATGCATTAAATAAAACTACTTACCCGTTGTATCTTCATTATTATCTTCGGTGTTCGTCTCCAATGCTTTTCTTACCCATTGCTTGCTTATTTATTTATTACTAAACATTTTCACATTTAATTTTAAAGGTAATTAACAAAAACAATAGAACTTACTTCGCGGAGGAAAAAAACACCGTCACGTATTCGAACTACTTCGCTGAATGTCACCTATATTGACAGATGTTCGACGTTTTACTTTAAAAATTGGAGTTTTGCACTTTGAGCTATTTAAGTAATGAAATACGTTGTTTAAAGATGAGAAGCATTGTAACAAGTCAAGGCATTTGGTTCCATATAGCGATGATGGGTTTCAGAATGTTTTACAATATTTATTTATGCATAATAGAACCGAATGCTTGTGGTTTTATTTTGCAATAAAAAATTACAATTAAATTATGTATTTATTTTACGCATAACCATACCACAGAAACCTGGTTCCATTTTGTGTATTAAAAATAATTGTTATTAATAGAAATATGTGTAATGTATAATGGTACCAAGTAGGTGTGGATCTGTTTTGTATAAAATGACATGATAGTAATATCGTTTATTTGTTTGAACAAAGCAGTCCCGTGGTGCTGTGGTTCGGTTTTGCTTAATATGGTATTATTCGTTGTTGCTGGTGGTTCCTTTCTGCTTTTAGTATACCTTGTTTCCAACGTAAAAATCATGTGGTTCTTGTTTGTATAAGAATTTAGACCACTTTTGAATGAGTATTCTTCAATAAAAGCAAAAAACGAAATTTGTCGAGTGGTTCCATTTTGCATAAATACGGACAATTATTTGAGATCTAGGTAAATAGATTTATTAAAACTTTTTTTATACAAAAAATATAGCTAATTATCATTATATTGATTGTTTATGTGAATACAAAGTAACTGATTAAATAGTGCAGATGTTATGTTAAACAGAGTTTTAAAAAGTGCGTAAGTTCTGTGTATTTATGATTCAAAGCAATGTTTTCAATACTTATTATTTGTCACAATTTATTTTTATCGTGTACGATAATTACAGTATTGTAGGGGCTAGTGTTTTCGGTTAAAGCAATAGATTACGAATGATCGTACGGCTATCAACGGATGCGATAGTGGTAATAGTGGTTTCTACATTCAGATAGATTCTCTTATCTATGGCATGGGAATTTATACGTATACTAGTTGTGGTTACGAGTTTACCATTGTTTGTTTTAACAATAATTTTTAATTTACACAGTTATCCTGTTTGAAAGGAATGATCATAAACTTAATGGTACAGGTACATCGCTTTTTAAGTGGGCTTAAAAAACGCCCTTCCAAATAAAAGTTTTTATTGCATTCAACTAAAACTCAAAAGCCTAAACATTCATTGTTTCTATACAAGATAGTGATAATAATTCATTATCAGTGTTTGATTTAATTTGAAATGGAATGTTACGTATTCAATTCATTTAGGTTTCGGGGAAGTCTGCTATAAATAAGTATAATTAGATAGGGTTTTTACACTCTATGTGCATACTACTTACCTTGAAGTGATCACTCAATACATCGATGCTCACATGAGCAGGAGTAGGTACAATGCACAACAGACGGTGGCATCGCACGCACAGGTCACACGAGATCAGTCGGAACGCATCAAGTGCATTATCAAAGCTAGTCGTATATCAAAGCTCGTAGTAAAGTTCAACGCTCAAAGTGCATAATCGTAGTAATCGGACGCAGCCAAATGTCATCGACCCACTTATCTCATCCGCCATCCCTTTTACAATTACAACAACAAATGAGTAAGAGCCATGCAACGATACGCGCATCGATATTGATGCAGAGGAATAAAATCCTGTGTGAACGAACTCTAATCTCTGTTTTGTGGCTGCTTCCAGAGCCCGAGATGTACGTATAGATAGATAGTCAATGAATCACGCCGATCCCAACCGAGTGTAAGTTGACTGTGGTTTGTAAACAAGAGGACGCGTATAATCGTATAGTTACAATAAAGACAGCAATGAAAACAGATTAATTATGTGAGATTGATTATGGAATGAATATTCAACGGAAGACTTCTAAAGCCCTCTTAGAAAATGTTCGTTCAATTTTACAGCCGAAAAAACCATGCCGACGTAAAAAGGCAACGACGATCTATTTTATGAAATTACAAAATTTGTTGTTTTCAGTGCAATAAAAAAAAACAAAATAGCTACCGTAATTTACTTCAAACACCAAAACAACGTATTTCTATTTCTAGGATAACAAGATAAGTTAACTCAAATTAAGCCGAAAGGGTCGCAAAGAAGTTAGTTTATCCCGTTAATTTTTTCTAGCCATAAATAACAGATCAGGTAGAACGTATTCACAATGTCCTCGGGCGTCAAAGCTTAACTGATGATCCTATTTATGGGGATATTGTAACTGACGTAACAGTATAAACAATGGCAGGACATAGCCGGATTTCTTATTCATTGTTAGGATCATAAAATGCAGGTATACGCTACCTCACTTACAAGGAAAGATTCACTTAATTGCCTTAACAGAATCCCTCTGTTTTGAGTTCCCGACACGTTTGAAGTATAAGCAAAAACCTTGATTGTATGCTTTCCATCTTAAAACCAGATTTGTCGAATTGTTTTACGATAATTATTGTCATTTGCTGAGTTATGGTGGTACCTGTTCATATAAATTTAGTTCTTTCTGCTTAACTTAGAGTTAATAAAAAATTAAATACGTGTTCTTAATTAAATGCGATCATAAATTAGCTTAATTATTGACCATAAGATTGCATTGTAATTTTCCTTTGGTCTGAAAAATATAATTAATGAAGACATCAATTTACACATCTAAAAGTAAAATCTAAAACAGAATACTTTAAAAAAAGTTTAAATTCCCATATAATTTTGTATCTAGTGTACAAAACCTTTACAATTCACGAGCCGAATTCGAAATTACACATTACACATATCCATACTAATATTATAAATGCGAAAGTAACTCTGTCTGTCTGCCTGTTACTCAATCACGCCTTAACTACTGAACCAATTTGCATGAAATTTGGTATAGAGATATTTTGATACCCGAGAAAGGACATAGGCTACTTTTTACCCCGGGAAATAGGATAGGTTTTATCCCGGAAATCCCACGGGAACGGGAACTATGCGGGTTTTTCTTTGACTGCGCGGGCGAAGCTGCGGGTGGCAAGCTAGTATATAATATAAAGCAAACCTTGATACATTATTTTTAGCGGCATCAGATAACAGCTAAGTAAACTTTCCTTTAAAATATATACGCATTAAACTGTTCCATATAATATTGGCAACGGTTTCATTATTAAAATATTCCAGCCTCGTGCGCGCTTACTACTTTGGATAATCCATAGCAATACTAATCGATTCATTTTCTACTTTGTATCATGATTCTTTGAAACTAATATTCAGACATTCGAAGGACAGACGCACACGTCATTTCAACGTTGTATTCAATCTGTATGCACTTTACTTAGAAACTGAACTGTCGAATAATAAGTGCATTGTGTGACCGTATACGTATCAACGGGATTAGTGAGGGGAATACCTAATGTCGATAGTTCGCACTCATTACCACTTTTTCGTTACAGTTACCAACTCATTACACTACGTGAATTTTTTGCTAATTAAAGTGGAAAAAGAACGTATCAATATTAAAATTATATAATATAAATTTATTCATAGTCGATATCGTCTATTAAATGTAAATAGACGCGCACTTCACATGCAAATGCGATTCGATTTACATGCGAGTTAGAGCAGGCGCGGCGCGGCTCGCTCATTGTCGCCCAGTTATTAGAGGTTAAGATCTCGGGCGGCTTCTTAATCTGCCCAATAACGGTCCATGATAAGTTTTATCGAGGTCCTGATCGAGGTCAACGACATGTGGGCATATCGACACATCGAGCGGCGGCGGGGCGCGCGCCACGCACTTCCGACGCGACGGATTTGCCGGAATCGGCGCGGGCGCATCAAAAGAGGTTGCAAAATTCGGACGGAGGCGCGCGCGCGTGAATCCATTTGAATATTATTTTTCCGTGCCGACATGGGAATGAATGCTCGACGTGGGCGACTGTGCGCAAAATGTCAACTACTCTATACTTAATTCGACCAAAATTAAAACGAAAACCCCGAGAATTTTTATAGCGCATAATCTCATCATGTAGATGCGTTCGGAGACTACGCGATGTTTTTCATGGGCATTATTAATTACGCTCGCCTCATATGAGCATCGCAAGAAGTACGATTTAATTACGAAAAAATGTCGCCTCATAATTATAAAAATAATTTTTTCGGCTCGATTCAGTGCATCTCAGTTTCGGCGAGATCGGAGCCCACACGGGTTTTCTTACTACCTACATCTCACGTTTTTGAGTAGCCGTAATATTTAAATTGCCGACATAGCTCCTGCGGGCATACCTTGCATGGGAATGCGCGACAGCGGTCGTCAAAACCCGCTTTTACCGAATGCGTCGTGCATTGTCCAAACGCATCGGCGCTAACGTCTCCATCCCTGTCTAACTCGAAGCCAATGAACCGTGAAGACAAAGAGGCGTCGATGGAAAGTATGGTGACTTTTACTGGACGTTTCTTACATAAGCAAACGCATCCCGCCTAAAATTTTGCATGGATGTGTCGCGCATGCGAAAATGTAGTCTGCGGGCGCGGCGGCGGGGCTTCGGCGCAGCGCACGTACGCGACATTACCTGATGATGCATATTAATTGAAGAGGAAGTTTTGTCAACAATATCTAATGTGCTCCGCGGTCAGCCCGCGGCCCCATTGATAGCTTTTTTGTTCCCGGTGTGTTTCCAAGTTCCTACGTTATATCCATATTGCGCCGTAGACGCTCCTTATAAAATGCATTATTGCATAATTTATGGCGTACGTTGCGAATACAATAAGTATTATTCAAAGTCGATACTTCACGACTATTTCGACCGCGAGTGGGTAAACTGGGTTACTTCGATTAATCTCGGTACTCGAGTGCAAGTTAGAGATAATCATCGCTGTAGGTAATCTATCGTTGATTAATTAATGGTGTATGTATCGAGTACACCTATCTGGAGTGTTTAGACCGTCGATACTGCGAACTTATAAATCCACTACACATAGATTGTGCTGGATAATAATAAAATATTTACAAGTAGGTCTTAGTAGGTAAAGACAGTCAGTGCCACGATTACACGTGACTCGATAGAATATCATCCTTGATTATTAACTGACCGAGATTGTTTCTTATTCAACTCATTCAATTGGTAATAAAATAAAAATATAAATTATCTGATCCATACAATGCCTCAACTGAGGAATAACATTTAAAGATATTATTAATCATTCAGTGACATAAAACGATTCAGATAACGACTTTAATAAAACAAAGCCACAGGAAAAAATCAATTTACGCGATTATCTAATTAGGTAACGAATTAAAATGCACAATCTTGCATTATCGTATTCCTCAAATTCGAAACAGATAATCTATTTCAATTCAAAGTAAAATGTGCGATAATAAAATAATTCAGAACTTGAAAGAGTGCGTTTCATAGAAAATCAAAAGTGATAAGTCACGTAGATCAAATGTTAAATCTGATTACGGATAACAATATGTCGATAATGTCTTAATTATAGGCGTTTATCGAATCAGCCGTGGATTACGGAGATTAACACACAGATTTCCTTTTATCGCATTAAGTGTCGGTATTTGTGCACTTTTCAAAGAGATTATGAGATTACGTATTGCGTTGTTTAATGTGATTAGGTTTTCGTGTTCAATATCCGTTTGATTAATTTATTACGTAAATATTGTATTGATTTGTATTTAATTGGTGGAAATTATTGATATATTTAAGTAAATAGATACGTATTTGTAATTTTTAATGAGAGTTTATTGTAATGTTTTTTTTTATTTATTTATTGAATTTATTTACTTTCTTATATTATCTTAGAGATGTGGAAATCTGATTTTAACTTCCAATTACTAAATTTCCAATTGGTGCTTGAATGTAAGATTTTAAAAATATATGTTTACAATACTCATGTTTATTCTTCTTATTCTTTGTCGATTCACTCTTGGCAGAGTGGTCGTGGTCACGTTGAGACGTCCACATCGGTGGTAGAGGCGGACATATTATGTCTATATAGTATGTATTGAACTATGATATACATAATTATAAGAGGATTTAATATGTATAGATAAGCATGAATAATACTTTGTCTTTGCTTAGCAATTGCTGGGTCATCCATTCGGGTGATAACTCTAATGGGTGATTATTAAAAAAACCTTTTAGCATTAAACGTCACAGTATGTAGACCTTACAGTAGCAAAACTAAACTGTAAAACGTTGCGACCGTACGTTCTGAAGTCATTAAACGTCACAGTATGTAGACCATACAGTAGCAAAACTAAACTGTAAAACGTTGCGACCGTGTAACGTTCTGAAGTCATTAAACGTCACAGTATGTAGACCATACAGTAGCAAAACTAAACTGTAAAACGTTGCGACCGTGTAACGTTCTGAAGTCATTAAACGTCACAGTATGTAGACCATACAGTAGCAAAACTAAACTGTAAAACGTTGCGACCGTGTAACGTTCTGAAGTCATTAAACGTCACAGTATGTAGACCATACAGTAGCAAAACTAAACTGTAAAAGGTTGCGACCGTGTAACGTTCTGAAGTCATTAAACGTCACAGTATTTAGACCATACAGTAGCAAAACTAAACTGTAAAACGGTGACAAACACACACGGTGAAGATACTATAATACTTAATGTTAAGATTCTCTACTATAAACCCCTGTAGAACCGCCATCCTGTTACAAATGACCCGAAATTTTGTGTCGGTGTTTCGGGTCATTTGTAACAGGATGGCGGTTCTACAGGGGTCTTAGTACGCAATGACAAACAGATAAATGATGGTCAGAACGCTGATACCGGATACCTTAAGATATATTTTATATTAGAGAATCTTAACATAAAATATTATAGTATCTTCACCGTGTGTGACGCGCTTAAACGTCACAGTATGTAGACCATACACTAGCAATACCAAACTGTAAAACGATGCTCGATGGTGTAACGTTCATGGCTCACACGCTATCCAAATTGAGTTAGCACTCTCTACCATTTGTTTCCAATTTGTTCAGTTCGACAATATGCCCTGCTGTGTTTATCCCGTACAAAAATAGTGCAAATGACACTAATTAGGAGGTTCTAGCGGACCCGTGTTAATGGATTGCTCATACTGAATTCGTTTAAGCTGCATTGAACCGTTTCGAAATTTTACACGTGAGTTTGTGAGTAATATTATAATTTTGTTTTATGATCTGTTTATTTTTCAATTTTATTTATCAGATTTTTTATTATATTAATACTGTGTAGACAGACGATTTACCAAAAACGTCGTTCAGAAATAATGTAGAGTATTCAAAATAGATTTTCTTTTTGAATTTATAAAAAATTGTATTTTGACTCTCTAACATATTATAAGTGTTAATTTAGAGTACACACACAAATATTTATTTCATTTTATTATTCACAAAACTTAGATTAATAGATATGTAAGTAAAAACTAATAATTTTTTAATTTTTTTTTAGTTTGTAGTAAGGAAGTTATGTCTTGATTAAAAAAAAAATATAAAATTCACACGAATCGAGTTGCAGGCCATAGCTTGTTAATCATAAGTGAGAGATAATTAAGTAGATAAATGCAATGAAAGATAAAAACTACTCCAATATTGCATTCAATTAATAAAACGACGTTTATTAATTAATCAATATGTCACTGAATAAATACAATGTTAGGCATTCTCTTTGATAAAATTAATTTTATAGACCTCAATCAAATAGATGATAACAACCGCTTCCGTAGTCAATATTTATTGTTTTATTTAGAATGTGGGAATTAAATATATTGGTGAGTTATATGGTCAATGAAAGATAGCTATTATTTGCTTGAAATCGTAAATATTGTTTTGTAGATATGCGATATTTAACGTGAATATACTTATTGACTTATTTTTTCGGTGTAGTACTGGAACGTTATTTAAAAAATCTTATACTGCAATTTTCTATAATTCGGTCATGTGATGCGTAACAGCAAGAAGTATGAACTTCAACTCATGCAGGGCAAAGTGGCAGGTAGAAGGAGACCTGGCCACAGACGGATATCATGGCTCAGAAATCTTCGTCAATGATTTGGGAAGAGTACAAAATCATTGTTCAGAACAGTGGTTTCCAAAATTGAAATAGCCTTAATGATCGCCAACCTCCCAAAGGAGAAGGCACATTCAACAATAATTTTATGATTTATCCAGATCTGAATACGATGTCAATTTGACAAAATCTGCAAAAATATACAAATTAGCACGCAAAAAGGCTCTAAGTTCCAGCATCTAAACCTGTAAAGCACCCACTAAATACGTAAATAGAACTAATGAATTCATTAGATCATCGATAGTGGTTGTAAACGTTGTACAACGGATGTTTGACAAGCGTTTCATAGTATGCCCTTGGAATAATGAGGGAAGCGCAGATTGCCGCGCCGCGCATAGAGAATGTCTTCGGAAAATATAACGGTGCTTGTGGGAAAAGTTGCTGTTGCTTCTGCGAAGGGCTAGTTTGATTAATATGCACGTGGATAAATTCAGTAGTTCAGTGGGGGCTTTCAATACATGATTGTTTATACTTTATACCTATACTAGCGGTCCGCCCCGGCTTCGCCCGTGGTACCTACATGTTTAAACTATCCTATCTCTCAAGTTGGATCGAACTGCACATGGTGTGCGAATTTTATTATAATCGGTTAAGTGGTTTAGGAGTCCATTGACGACAAACATTGTGACACGAGATTTATATATATTAAGATTAATCATTGGTAACGTCTAACATTGGATTGTATCCGTTTCAACGCCTGCAAGTTGCAAACGTTTGTCTTGGAAGATAGGGTTAAATTATGTGTTGATTAATAATAATACAAACTTAATTATTCAATTAAATAAAATTTAATATAAATTAAGTTATAGCTCTACATTATCCTCGGAACACCATTTACAATATTAAAAAAATGTCTGCGTGTACTAGTGTACACACGTAAGAAGTAAAACTTCTTTATGACCTTATTTTTCAAAAAATAATTTACTATATGTAACTTTACAGAAATACGTCAATCACGCGTGGTAGTGATAAAAACAAGATGGCGCGTAACGGAAAAATGTCACGCGTAACGAAAAAATGTTACACTAAATTTTTTCCAACCCCGATAAAGAAGTTTCACTTCAAATAGAGTTACATACATTACATTGTATGTAACTCTATTTTTATAAAATTCCTATCTTTTTTAATACATAGAAGATTCATCTAATATTTCAGTTTTTCGTTGTAGTTGAAGTATGATGTCTTCCCTCTCGTCAGCCACAAAAATTCTACCCTACAGATCATCTAGAAAATACTATAATTTAAACAAATAGTACTCTTAAAATGGGGATTAGACGTCTCCATTTCTAATCTTAAAGATAAATGTTGTTATCACCACATTCCGAGGTTTATTTTAAAGCTCTTTCGGCACTATAAAGTAGGCTGGATTGACATAAGGTTAGGCTTGAGCGTAGTCACTGGATTACACGAAGCCTGGCTACCGCGGGAGTGTAAACAGTATTTAGATATGTTTTAACGTGTTTTTGGGAAGTTAGACTGAAGTATGGGAAAATAATGGAAGGAAAATTCTGTTTATTATTTACGTATACTAATATGTGAATATTAAGCATATGATTTGATACTTTATGACTGGAAATTCATACTAGTTCGCTGCAGATTATTACTGATTAATATTATTCTCGAGAGCAGTGGTGGCTCAGTGGTGAGACCTCGGACTTCGAATCGATAAGTCCGGGGTTCGAGACCAGGCGAGCGCGCAGGAAATAAATTGATTTTTCAATTTATCTGCGCATGTTGTAACATCACCACTGCTCGAACGGTGAAGGAAAACATCGTGAGGAAACCGACATGTCGAAGAATCAAAAGTTCGACGACATGTGTCATCCGCCAACCCGCACTTGGCCAGCGTGGTGGATTATGGCCTGTACCCTCATAGGAGGCCCGTGTCCCAGCAGTGGGAACGTATATGGGCTGATGATGATGATTATTCTCGAAAATTAGGAAAACATAATATAATCGCTAAAGATATAATAATGTTCGCACACTCATAAACTAATATTTTGAATATATTATAACACAGATCGATCTAATATTCAAATTATTAATATTACATCGATTCACAAATACGTGTTGTTTGTTGTAAAATAATCAGAATATGCTTAATCTCCAAGCAGTCCATATAATAAAAATGCTATTAAATTATCACATTTTTTTTTAATTTACATATCGAGTGGTCATAAAACTGTATGTCATAAAGTCACATAAAAGCCATAAAAATTATGAATATGGTTCAAAACGGGTCGCGTCCATGGCTCTGATGACGGCGAAATGATAACTAGAAGTAAACTAAATCAGCCATTGATAAACATAAATCCAGATTTGTCAAATATTCGTGTAACATTGCAGTGAAGTTTGGTTATTTGCTTTTTAATTATGAATGATTTTTATTAATAAATTTGTATGTGTTATGTGTATTCGGTTAGTAGAAATTTAGAGGAGCAATAGTATTGATGATTATATAAAAAATAAATTTTGTATAACTCAAATGTTGAAAAATAGCATAAACTGTTTTTTTTAAATAACCATGCAATGATTTTGTTGTTTTTAATATCGCGGTTTTACACGAATTATTATAGCACATCAACTATATTAGAATGTTTTGCTATTATGTATCATATAATGGATAATTATGTATCAAAAATGGTAGTTGATAACATTTTTTATATTTATATTTGTTTGTTATTAATTCCTTAAAATCCGTATGTCATATTTAATACTATAGATACATTTTAGGTTTCTTATCACCGCTGTGCGTATTTTTCATATCTAAAGTAAAAACTTCCATACGTGTTTGCTAAAATAGTATGTTGTAATAGTAATGATTACGTCATTTTATATATAGTAGCGATTATATTACATTTAAGTAATTACCTAAATGATGTTCTTGTATTTATGATTTACTAGCGACCCGCCCCGGCTTCGCACGGGTGCAATGCTGATACTAAATACACTACAGAAAAATTGTGAACGTTGTATAGGTATAAAAATATAGCGGCCCGCTCCGGCCTCCGGCATCGCACGGGTATAAAATACATACATAGCCGGGCGGCCGCAAACGCTACGTCCTGCAATTTTTAAATCTGTAATATCTTCGAAAATATTCACTTAAATCATACGGTGTAAAGGGCCATATAGATCTATATTAAATGAACAATGTATCCATGGTATTTAATTGGTTAAGGATTAATGCTGTATTGGTTAAAATCGCTTCGAAAATTAGCCATTATTTGTCGTAAAAAGTAAATGACAAAAAAAAGTTATTGTGGGTTATCCATAAGAGATAGACATATACCATCGCGGACTTTTCTGTAGACCTTTTCAATGTGTATAATACTTAGTAGGTACATTATTTTGATAAAACTCGTAGGGTTCAGCCTGCGTTTGCAATGTAAGCGGAATAAATGTAATTTTTTACGACATCACATTAGAAACCTCAAAAATAACAGTACTTCTCCACTACTTAATGGATCTTATTATACATATAAACCTTCCTCTTGAATCACTCTATCTATTAAAAAAAATCGCATCAAAATCCGTTGCGTAGTTTCAAAGATTTAAGCGTACAAAGGGACATAGGGACATAGGGACATAGGGACAGGGAAAGCGACTTTGTTTTATACTATGTAGTGATTTCTATTATTTATATGCTTCACATTCGATTTACATTTCTAGGTTTTAATATGTTATCTTTTTTTAGTTTAGGCCATTTAATCTCTTATCAATATTGCTAATATGTGATAATAAATTATATTATAGCTTTATGTTTAAATTTTGATAAGTTAAGCTTTAAGTAGTTATCACATTAAAGTTGCTCTATCAAGGTATTATTTTATGGGTCGCTTGATTGGAACACATCGAATTCCCATATCGTGATAACTGCAAATTACAACAGGTACATCAGTCATAACTGACAAAGAAATACGCTGACACAATTAGTATGTACCTAATATGTAAAAAAATTACAAAATTTTGGTAAATGTAGAGTAATAAATATTTTAAAATTTCGAAATAAAACAAGACCATATTAAAAAAAAGACGTGTGGCACTCGGGGACTGCCTCGGTAAAGGAGTGTGCCCGTCGGAGTGGGGAGCGTGAGGTTTTTTCGTTACGGAATTTCTGGATTCGGTCCCCGCGCTCAAGGCCCGCGATAGAAGCTATGCAATAGCTTAAAATCTCCCAATTTGTTTCCAGTGTTGTGTGTAGGAAAACATCGTTGGAAACCGACATGTCAGAATCAAAACTCAAAAGTACGACGACATGTGACATCCGCCAATCCGCAGTCCCCACTTGGTCAGCGTGGTGGATTATGGCATGTACTCTCATTATAATATTGCCCGTGTCTCAACAGTGGGAACGTATATACTATATACTATACTAGCTTTCCGCCCGCGGCTTCGCCCGCGCAGTCAAAGAAAAACCCGCAGAGTTCCCGATCCCGTGGGTTTTCCGGGATAAAACCTATCCTATGTCCTTTCTCAGGTATCAAAATATCTCTATACCAAATTTCATGCAAATTGGTTCAGTAGTTAAGGCGTGATTGAGTAACAGATAGACAGACAGAGTTACTTTCGCATTTATAATATTAGTATGGATAGGGATGATGATGATTGTGTGTAGGTAGGTACTTTTCTTACGTAACGCTGATCTATTAAATGGAATAAGAAGTAAGAACACAATGAGCATGTGAGGTACGCCTCCGACATCGTTGACAGCTGTAGAATTAAAAGATAACTCGCATCTTATACAAATACGAGATATTCACGTTATCTCGTATAAATAAGTGGGACATAAATAATCGTGGCTCAGTGCGATAGACAAAACGCGTAATGCCATGGTAAATGTTACTATCGTGTTTTGGTTGTTGTTTGTATGTCACCATTACGCAGCCCCTGTTCAGATAAGCATGTTCGGTGCGATCTATGTTTGATGCTACAAGATTTAGTGTGTTCAGGTTTCTTAACAATACATTTGAATTTAATTTGCCTGCGTACACGCATCGATTTTCTAGTAAACTTTTGTTAGAAAAGGTCAACATGTCTTCGAATTTGTATAACGTCATGTTTGGCATAAAATATGTTTTAAGCTATTAAACTATTGTAGAGTCGAAATTGATTCTAATATGCTGTTTTAGACTGTAAATGTATTAAAAAGTTTAACATATTTTATTAAAACCCAAAAAATAATCATTTCAGTATAATAGATATATTATCTATGATACCAAAATTAAAGTTAACTATTTCCTGGTTCATTTGAAATCGATATGTGTTGTTTGTGGCAATGAAAGTATTTCATAATATATTGTTTGCGATTCAAGGGCGCTTAGTAGCAACTATTAATTGTTAGATTTGATTGTTACCAAATCATTATATTATTAAAAAGTTTTATTTTTACATTTAAATATACTGGCTTCATTATGATAAAGATGTATGATTGTTTTATAATCACTGGAGTTTCCTTGCTTCGAATTATTTTTGCTTGTTTCTTTCAATAGCAACAAAATTGTAAATAATTTACTTTGTTATAATTGGAAGTTTGGAGGATTGATATTAAATGTGTTTTTAATTTTTAAGCAATAAAAACTTTTAACCCTATTATGATTATTATCAGATATAGGTATAATATACACTGCATCTGTAGATATTTGTTTTTTTTTTTTTTTATTTTTAGGGTTATACCTTACTTTAAACGTTCAGTAGTTTAGTACTTATAGTCCAATGTAGTGGAATCGAATATATATTTGCAAAGATTTCCATGCTAGTGTGTCACAATTCACAGTAGCACAAATACATTATTTAAACAACATCATGAGATAAGTTGGTAAATAGAGTAAGTGTATTATTCCTAATGATCTTACGTGACATTCGAAGATTACATTAACTGACAGCGTTGAGCTCTGTTTGTTAAAGCGGGGAAGGCGTGTTTAATTACGTATTTATAAGTTTTTCGTATTAATTATTAAATTGTTACTCGTTATGAAACAAATGCGCATAATTTTAAACGTGTATGTCTGTATGAGGATATCTTTTTGCAAGACACTTTATAAGGGGTGATGCTTTTGGTATGATCCACAAGATATGATTTTTGTATGACGTTTTAATAACATAATTTACAATTTCAAAGGTTTTTGTTGACACACAGACAAACATATTAACAATCGCTCTGAAGTTTTCATGTTTATGACACAGTGTTGGTTGTTTTTTAACCGACTTCAAAAAAAGGAGGAGGTTCTCAATTCGGCCGGTACCTATATATTTTTTTTATAATTAGTTGATACGTGAAACAATGTTAAATAAATATGTTGTTAAGGGTGATAATACCCAAATCAATTACTCCCACGGTTTATATTTAAAATAAATATTTAAGCGGAAGCATGTTATCGTAGGTAGGTTATATAACAAAGAACTATTTAATTTGTTCTCGATTCGTGTCCTAACTAAGGTAAATATAATGAGGTGATGTTTGAAGGATCATTAAGTTAAGTTAAGTTAAGTTTGATTTTCTGTTTGTCTAGATTCCCAACCATTTTTAGTAATTTCAATTTTTGGAGCTCAAAATATTTATATTTTAATTAAATTTATTTGATTGGGTCAAAATAACCTTATTATGTACCTACTCATGAATTTATTTCTGTTGATATAAATTTTAATATCTAATCTACTGAAATATTACATAATTCTCAATTCATCATAGTACAAATACAAAACAGCATCAACCTCTTCGTCCTTTCAAACGCAAGCATTTAACCCGTCCATACATTACTTATCACGAAACAAAATAAATTGTAGGTTCGGCGAACGTATCCATTGTAATTGTGGTGCTAGCCGTGATTGCAAGAGTTAACACATAATACATTACAGTTTGTGTCACAACACAATCATGCTGGGAGGACGAATCAGGCGCCGAGGAGCGTAATCTAGGTTAACAGGGGTCAAACGGCATCACAAATTCCAATATGATATTAGACAGATCTGTGGCGCGAATCGACGATTCTATGGCCTCTTATTGCCTTCCTTGTTGCAAGGGTTGCTGGCTGGCTCTTCAGTTTTGTGCATTTTGAGCGACGATTGTATGAAAACGAAAATCATTCCATAAGAATTATGAGCGTAATAATGAAGCATTGAAGATAAATAGCACAGGAAAAGGGTATAATAATTCTTAAACATTATAAAAATTTATAATTTTTAAAACAATTGTTTACTATAAAGTCGACATGAGAACGTATACAGTTTCAAAAAAAGCTCGGGTACTCTACGTTCTTGTATATGGACCCTTTACGCGCGCTCTATGTATTCAAAATACAACAATTTAACGGTCAAAGATGAAGTATCCGGGAAAGTACGGACTTTATAAATAAATAGAAAAAACATTTCATTTCATTATTCAAATATTTACGTACCTGTTTTATTTAATAAATCAATTTAAACTAACTGTTTCCTTTACAAACGTTCACAAAACCATATATTGCTCCATTCACCTTTTGCAAATTGATTAGCACAACAATTTATACGCGTCTGTCTGTCAGTGTTTTTATCTATTCTGTTTAACCTTATTAAAGCTCAGATTCGCCAATCGCCATGTTGTGGAGCCTCAATCGTTCAATGAGCGTAATCAGTGCGGCTCATGAATGCTCTGACGCAATACAAGTGTCCATTTTGAATCTCTTTGTCTTAAGTGGTTCGACTTTTCTTAGATTAGAATTGGAATTATACCTGCATTTTTATGTAGTTACAATATAATTTATTAATAATATAAAATACAATGATGTATCAAACATTCGTAGGATGATGCAATAATATGAATAGGATATTTCTTTTTTATGGTTCTCTTTGATTTTATTGTCCTTTAACAATTACCTTATTGGCATAAGGGCCCACGTAGCTTATTATTTGCTATAACCACAATAACTGAAGGAAATCATTTTCCTTAAATAAGAAAAAAACATGACAAATTACAAGTTGGTAGTCAAAAAGTTCGGAACTGAACACACTTCTCTAATACATGGAATTTGAAAAATAATTAGAAACTACACTCATTCTCTATATTTTACATTGATTGTCTTTTGAACGACTTTCCATATCATTGCTGACTCTATCATCAGAAATATGTCATTTTTAAACACATTTCATCATTTGATAGAATAAAGAGGCGAAATTTTGGCGCTGGACGCGGGTCCGAAACCCGCCTTGTGATCGAAATTTTTCTACTTTAAAAATGTCCCATATCTCATTCACATCAACTAATTTCTTCCAATATTGTTCCAGAGTCTATCATCAGAGATCCGTCGCAGCAAGACGCCGCCGCGCCGCTCGCCGGAGGAGCGCACTGTACCCCGCCCGCCCTCCGCGCCGGTCCACCACGACCGGCCGCTGCACACCCCGCATCTGTCCCCGAAGAAGGAGGCCTTTAACAACATACTGAATAAGGGTATTACTGGTAAGTTGCAAGTACTAGTTGTTTTTTTTAGGAAATATTAGAACAAATATATTTCAAAATTAAGCTTTGATTGGATAAAACGGTAGGTGTGCATTAAGCAGTAGGTATACTTACAAGTATGATAATTGTAGAGGTTGTACTCAAATAAAAAGTATTTCAAATTTATGGATAATCTATGCATAGAAGTTAGAACCCATTTAGAAAATTAACATAAGTTTTTGTAAAATCTTTATAATATTGCAAATAAATTTAAATATCGTGTTTATAACGTTTTTCAAACTAATGAAAACAAACATCATAAGGAAATATATACCCTCCCTATTTTTTAATTATTTAAAAGTGTTCAAATTGTACATAGATTTCAATCTTTATAAGAACAAAAGTTTTAAACTTAACTTAGTTCGGCATGTTCTTCAAAACTTACGCCGGAAAGACACAGTATCAATGCGTCTATCAGTAGGATAAGTAACGATAGTCTATAGAAACGTCGCTGCACCGTTTATTCCTCGTCACGCGCGGTCCCCTCGCACTCTTTGTTGGACCTCATCTTGCGTTAATCTCCTCTTTAATTGATTTACTGATATCTTTCAATTCGGCCGACGTCAGTTTGGTTTGAGAATTTTCGGCGTGTTGATTATACTGAGATATTTTATAGAAGTTCTATGGGAAAACAACATAATAATTTTTAATGTGATTTTAATTCACAATATCATAATTTAGAATTTCTATCAAACTATATTGTGCCATATAATTCAAAATAGTCGCAAAACAGGAAAATGCTAGTTTTTTTTTATTTAGAAAAAAGATATTTTATGATTAATATTCATAAACCCCGAAAGGATGTTTAAAACAAATTAATTCACGATTTAAAGTTAATGAAAGTCCTCAATGCAGAGCAGGAGCGCATACTCCATGAAATCCAAAATGACACGAATTCATAACATTGAGCGTGCGCCTTAATTCCCTACGTTGATTCCCTCCGTTATAATTTTCCATTCATTCTCTGCTCTTTATGAATCATAATCTCTAAATCTCTGATCTTTTGTCCCTGTCACTATATAGTAAATCTATCTATGTCTATCCCTTTCGAGTTCTTTTACCCCTTAAATCTAATCCGGGACATCCCGTCTGGCCGTAAGGCGCGTACAAAGCTTAAGCCGCTCTACACACTCATACAAACGTTGCGCAACACATTCAAAAACAATAAGAATTTCTTTAACGTATCAAACACAGCTGTGCTTTAAATAATGAGACATTGCACGATTAAAAAAATTAAGAATGTTGCCAGTAATCTAGAGACGCAATTTCCAATCTGGGAAAAGTCATTGAATACAAAAGATATAACATTTTCCCATAAAATATTCCTTTTGGAATCGCTCGCGAACATGCGAAGTTTTTCTAAGATGTTTAACATAGATAAACATAATTTTATTTCCCTACTTATCGTTTACAAAGAGCGTTAAGCTCCGTTCGTCCGATTAGCTTTAAGTATCACCTGTCATATTATACATGCAAATTTGAGTCTTAAATAAAAGGATTAAGGCTCGGTACATCGAATAAAAGATAAGAATAATATACTCGTAGAAATTACATACATCACGTGGCCCGCCAAAGACACGGTGGCGAGTTAATACCTAATGCCTCTAATCGGTCGGTATAAATCATTATTAATTTCAAGTCGAGTGCGTCGATCCGCGCCGATTAGCGATTGCACAATGCCCCTCGGATTATACTCCGCTGTAGATATATCTTTTTGTCAATTCGTACCTGTGTACCGATAGCAGACAAAAATATTTTTATTAAAAATTATTTAGCCTATAGCTTTTTATTGTTTTAAAATATGCATCAATCATATACCAGATACATTGAAAAATTGAAATGAAATTAAAATGATTTATATAATGCAAAATACTTACCTATAATATGATTGATATTCATTTCACAAGTTATAAAATTATTTTATTCTTATAATATCGATAATTAATATGATTTTATATGATTATGAACAGATAAGCCATAAAAATATAAATTGAAACAATAGTGCTTAATCTGCCGACGCTTCATCATACGAATTAAGCCGGTTTTATATAGATAAGCCGATTTGTTTTTTTTATTGTATGGAATTTTTTATTTTGAATAAAGTATAAGGCGTATTGTAAATAATAATTTTGCATTTAACGTTTTTGAATTAAAATTATGACATTTAAAAATAAGCACGTATGAGATCAAGGTATCTGATAAGAGAGTTAAATTGAACAGATCATAATAATTATTCATATTTTTTAAATATTATTATATTTCCTACAGATGATATTATAATGATAAGTCATAAGTATAATATTTTTGATATTATTAACATGAAATAAAAAATAACTAATTTGAATATGAAAAATATTAGTATTTGGTATCAGATTATACTGAGATAAGAAGTTCTTTAGCAGATTTTATAATTAATCTTGCATGCTTAAATAATATTTTTAATGTATCCTCATAATATCGTAAATGCTTCTAAAGTTTCCATTCCTTCCTGCATCGATGAAATCAAAATATCTACCATCTGTATCGACGCACACACAATTTCAAATACATATTATAATTCACAAATCACATTCTAAAAGGATTATCCAAAACCAGGTAATTTTTCATCGAAATCTACGCGAATCAGCTCAGCCACAGTTAACATTATACACTTAACATTTCAAAAATGTCCTTATCCAAATAGATTTATACGTTTTAACATAACGCATCTACACCATTCCAAACTATATCAAATCAATATACACAGCATACGTGTTACGTATCCAAAAGCGTAGTGAGGGGAGTACCCGTTTTATCTCCGGGCGACACGAGGCTGATCCGGCCCGGATCATCCGGATAATCGCAGCCTGTACGTCCTATCGATTTATATTACGACTAATAGTGTTCAGTTTTAAGCCGAATATTATTGCAATGCCTAGCCCGAGATTAAGCTAATGAAATGCCTATAAAATTGTAGTTTAACGGTATGTTCGGGTTGGCATAAATATGTGGATAGAAAGAGCTTTTTATGATTACTTTTTTAAAAGCTAATGAATTAGAAAAAACGCAGAAAAATTATTTGATAATGTATAAGCCTGTACTTTTGTTACATACTGTAACATAGGTGATATGTATACTATCTAATTATAATTCAAACAGTAATATTAACTAATAATATTAAGTAGGTACTTATACATAATGATCTGAACATACTTATTTTAAAGGAAAAGTTTCACCACTTGCGGATAATGTTACTGTTAGACTATTTAACACTTTTTGAGATCTATTTTCAAACATTACTTATCATATTAACTGTCAAATAAGATAAGTACATAACATATTGAAACCGGTCGTTAATGAAGAAAACCTGGAAATTTTAACTTCGATAGTAAGGATTTGCTTTAGACAATATTTTTGTTCACGGAAAATTAAAATTCTAAAACATTTTTCGTTCGCGAAAATCTATAATATTTTCGACCTCAGGATACAATCCAGATCCGACGGTCGAGTAATCCGGCTTAGTCCTGATCCATACACGTACGTGTATCCGTGTGTGCTACACTTCAGTATGTGTTGACAAAGAGATGGATTCAATCTCTATAATATAATCTGTGTTGTTTGAATTTCGAATTTTCGTGTTGGTTTTGGTTCCTTATTATCTATGGTGTTATGATTGTTTATTCGAATTTATTCTTTTACAAATTGCCAGTATTTTTGCGCGGGAAAGTTGACAGTTCTTTTATTTAGCACGTCACTCTTGGTTATAAATTACGTTACAACGCAAACATAGTTTCGTTATTTTATAAATTATGTTTTTTAATAAAAAAAGAATTTCAATTGGTAGTATTATCATAAATTAATATTAGCATATTACGTACATTATAACTAAATGGGATTCATATTTTAAAAGATAATCGTGATTATGACAATCTATAAATCGGACGTTTGACCCTGGAGCCCACTAATCCGCATCCGTTATGTTTGCTGTAAGTTTATAACCTGTTAAACTCTTCATTATATTACCATATATATTTTAAAACCTAATCATAACTGATTAATTTATTGGTTTATAGATCGACAAAGGCATGCGTTTTGCATATGACATATTATTTATTTTAACAATTTATGTTGTTTGATTCTTAGCTTTTCAACAATTTTTTAAATAAACATGGTAACGGCTTCTCAATTTATATTAAACCTGCAACATTTATTGAATAAGATCTTCTTCTCTCCTTTTCCATTCACAAAGTCTTATAAGAAAATTACTAAATACAGTAATGTTCTAATAAGTTTGCATAAATACTTATCTTGTTGTTCGTAATTCTTATTTAAATTTGCAAAATAAAATTGCAAATTGAAACAGAACACTTTGCGTACAAACAAATTATCTCCCAAATACTAAAGCACTAACGAAAAACTCGTGTAAGACCTGTTTTTATACCAATATAACACATCCGAAATTCTATTACCTAGAAGGCGATTACAATGTAAATCCCGAGCAAGTTATTCAAGTAAATCCGGATTTTCGTAATCCCGTAGGAGATGTATCCCGGGCGGTGGGCAGCGGCTACCTAATCCGGTTTCATCCGGATCAGACCAGTAAGCTCTGTATGTGCTATATACGATTCTTCCTTTGTTACCGCTAAGCTAAGCTGAAGCTAAGAATCGGAGACGATCCTTGCGTATTCTAATAAGACGTACGAATTGTGAAATCAAAGTAGTGGTGCTGATTGGAATTTAATGACCTTTTAAAATAGTTGACACCTTTCGTTTAGAATGTTTGGAGGATTATCTGGATAAAATTGTGAATGCAAAATTAAAATTATGAACGATGAAATGACGCTTCTAAAAGTGTAGGTGTTGTTTAGAAATTTGTGAATGAAGTCGGGAATTTGAGTAGGAATTCTGATTAAATAGATACGCTCCTAGACTTACCTAATATAAAAATTATTTATTAGGTCTATTTCTAAGCTGTATATTTATTTTCAGATGTTTCGTTTTATGATCAATCTTGATAGTGTTATGAATTATGATACGTATTAGATTTCGGATCTAGTTTAATTTTTATTGATTTTAGTATATTTTCAAGGCTATTGCGTTTTTTTTAAACTTCAATAATTAATTTATTAGGTATGTAAAACTTAAGACACGACAAATATTTTCCTTTTTAATTAAATTATACATCTTATAGATATAGAAGTATAAAAGTGTAATGTCTGAAAAGTTTCATTTAAGAAAAATACATGAAATAAAAATGTCTTTCACGTAAATATTTCATAGTATAACTAAAATTCAATTTCGCTTTGATTTAAATGTATTTGTTTGCTGAAAACGCAATACGTTCGGATGTTACAGGCGGTAAGCCTGCTTATCCCACAGGCATTACCGCCGGCTTGATCCTTCGGGATTATCCTATAGATTTCTACCATAGTAAAAACTTTCGTGCTACACGCTATTATAGCACATATGTACATGTATGTAAGAGCGATAGTCGTGTCACTTTTTTGTTTACACAGGGTCATTCGTGTTTTGATTTTAAACCCGAGTTTACTGCTGTAGTTTGTTATCGTGTTTTTATATTTTTTTACGCTATAAAACCTATTACGTGACGGTAACAAATAAGTTCATTGTATCTATGATGAAGATTTAAAAGCCGCGTAAACATTGCATAAATACGGTTAAATTGCAAGTTCATGTCAATTAGCTGGGTCCACACCGGACGATCTAATTATATTCTAATTAAATGCTACAGCTAATAAATAAAACAATAATAAAAAAAAACAATGATTAGAATATTTGACTGCTTTATGCTTTGTTAATCCGAGTGGCAAAGCTTCATTGAATTTAATTTTAGCGAGATTAAATTGAACTTAAATCACGCATTACATTTTGTCATAAGGCATATTCGTAAGACAGCGAGGAACAAAGATAAGAAGGGTGGCTGGCGGCTGCTTCATCAATCATAGGGAGATTATCCCATGCACTTGAGCCCAATTTGTGGCTTGCATTCAGCTTAACGCACACACGGACACGAGATTATATATAGCTGTGTGTGTTTTATACAATGTTTTAACCTTGCATGTGTGTGTCACAAGATACACGGATGAAACTGTGTGTATATTCTAATGTAAATACGCCACGAATTAGACTACCCTGAGTGAAAAAGAAAAAGAAATCTAACTATTGTTATTTTCATTTTACATTATACATTTGAATTTTGAATATAGCATTAAATAGCGGAAATGTGAGTAGTTAAATTTTAATATTTTAAGGAAAACTTATTATCGACCTTCTTCGAGTATGATAAATATTAACTCAGAAGTCATATTGAAATTTAAATACTTTACGTATGTGTACTTTACCTACAGCTGTATTTAATCCGTTGGCAATAAAGAAGCGCAATCAGCTAAGCTTGATATGGATCGATAAAGTCGATTCACGGATGCGAGGATGATCCGGTACATTTGTCAAGATCGACCGTACTTGGTTGCGGCTTAACCTTATTCTACTTGTAATTAAAGATTTTGAAATGCTGAATTGTTGGTTTGTAATGCATTTTATGTCGCAAATATATCTTGTCGAGTGCATAATAGTTAGTAGACCAAACGAATGTTAACTAAATATTAATATTTAAACACGCGGTTATTTTAAACAATCTACAATAATTTTCCGTTCGTAGAACGTTTATCGGAGTCTTTGTAGATTTAAATAAATTTACTTACTTTATGTTTTATGCATCAAAAATGGATTAAAAGTGTACAAGCTAAAGGCCCCGCTTAAGTGGAATGTAATAAATATTATAACATTTATCCCTTCGTCTAAGCATCGTAAAAACCATAGAAGTGAACGACAAAGGGTCCAGACCCCGCCTGGGGTTTGTACACCCGCCCTTAGCAAAATCTTAATCTCTACAAAGGGTTAGCAATATTATCTTATTACGTTATAGGTATAGCCCTATAAAACGGCTCGTTAAATTTAAACAGCTAAACAATTATGCGTTGTTCTTTTAATTATTTTTGCTCTGCTTTTTAGTACATTTGTTTGAATAGATATTTGGTCAATGTTCTAATGAGAAGTATTATTGTTAACATATTGTTTTAATACTTCAAAATAATGCTGTGTTTTACCCATATCTTGTTTGGGATTTTAATAATTCCCTCACAATTTATTTTCACTACAACTGAATTTCGTGAGTGAATTTTAAATTCAAGGTCTGAAAAGCGGCATTGCTTACATTTATCAGTTCAATAAAGGGATAAAGACTTGGCTATAATAATCCTCATATCAGCTTCTTTTCTTCACGCGGTTGACTAACATATAACCTGCGTTAACAAATCTATATTTATATGAATGAATTCGTGAAGCAGGTGTAGGCAACATTTCAAATTGGAAATCTTCGGATCGCTTAAGGCGGATTACGGCAGCTGCGTACGTCCCTCTAGTGTCAACGTAATCTGTCGACGTGCAGAAACATAAATTTAGCTTCAATCGCGCGTCCATTGGCCATTAATCGCGGATTTAGTGTGGACGAGCCTTAATAAACGCTGGGTTAATAGGGCTGCGCTAAGATGATACCTGATTTTTAAATGGTCACTCATGAGTTTTTGGAAATGATGTGTGCTGTTAAATGTGCTTTGTGCTTCACATTTGTGACTTGCTTAATGAGAACCAGTTAATAGTTTTTAACATACTTGAGCGATAACTATAATAATTAAAAAGTGCATTCAAATTAAGATATAAATTCGTAATTACGTTAACGTTTAATGCCTTTTAATAATTAAAAAAAAAATATATTTTTTTATCAAGTTTGGACATCCCTGACGGATAATCTTACAACTAACATGTATGCGACCACTACCGCGGTATATCTCCTAAGATCTGATAAGATTCAAATAAGGGATTAGAGCGAGACGGGGATAGGATTTGCGGATACTGCCGTAGTGTTAGAACGAGACACATGCGATTATCTCTGGATGGACCGATCCTATTATGATTTATGACAAATAAAATATATGATGTATTGTTTTAATATTGATATAGAAATCTTAAATACGTCTTTTATTTTATATGTATAAAAAGGTTTTTATAGTATTTACACAGTTAAATATACCAATTAATAAATATTAATCATGATGAATAATAATTTACTTACAGACAGACTGTCTACAACTGTACACTGAGAAGTTATTGAATATTCAATCACAATCCTACATTATTAAAGTTACATGTAAATAAGGTAACGGCTATAAAGAATATTAACTATAGCTATGCTATGAGTGAATAAAAACTAATGTAAGCCTTAAGTTGGTTGGTATTCATTATACTTTCCAATTAACACTGAATAATCATTAGTTTTTTGTTCCGTTCATGTATTAACGAATTTATTGTATTCCTTTTAAAGTTTTCTCTACATATTATCAGACTGTGAGGTATTGGGATATAAAATGAGGTCCAGGAGGAAAAGGAAAAAGAAACCTTTTCTTGTAAATAATTTTTGGAAGTTTTACGTCTATTAATATATCTGTTCTATTTAATATGTATTATTTTATGTGTCTGTTTTTGTCGTTTACAATATAAAATTTTCGAAGTACATATGTATTTAAAAATACTTATGACAAAGTTTCTTCCTAGAATATTTCATTCGGTGTAAATTAATAAAAAAAAAATACATGACCTAATAATTAGTTTCAATTATTTTAAAAATAAATCAGCTATAAATAAATATTATAAGAATTAATGAAGCTTCACCTTGAATTATAAATAGATGGATACATAAAAATATTATCTTATAAATACTATAGATTTTATTCATGAAGCGATAAGTTTTATCCATACTTACTGATTTTCAAAAATAAATTTAATTATGTAATATTAATAATAGTTTTATTTTATTTCTGACGACAAATTCTAAGAATGAATACTGCCCCTACACTTAGTATTTCTGAAATCAATTGAAAATTACTCATTATAAATGTTTTTACAACTTTAATTTGTAAACAACAGCATATTAAAGTTATTTATTTATTATTGGCTATTGTCACTGCTGTACTTTGGTTAATGAAGACATCTGTATGCTCAAAAAATAAGTTTTACAACGTGTTTTTCAAGTATCCAGTAATGAAGTTAGTACCGGTACACAAAATTATGGTGACCCCAATAATGTAAACGGGATCTCTTATTTGGTATCTACTTTACGTGCTTTTTAAACTATATTAAATGTATTAATATCTTTTTAATGTGAGAGTAAGGAACTATAAAATATGTTTATTTTTTTTAATGTTTTAATAATTTATGGAAAATATGTTATTGTACAAATTACTATGAAATATAAAAAATACTGGATTATTCCTACCTTTTGGATACTTAGCAAATCCGCTTGCTACGATTATCAATAGAAAGTATATTAACCTACATTCCAAAAGTAACCCTAATACGACAGGGTAAGGTTTATTTTTTATGTGATCGCTTCGGATTTGGATAGTCAATGAACCTTGCACTGGGGTAGAACCGCGACCTACGATAGGGTCCCGTGTATTAGCGGGTCGTACAAACATATACCTATATGATGTTTTTCGTGTTTTATACTAAAACTGAGGGATGTTGTGCAGTTTAAATGTGTGGAAATAACGAAATAGCAATTGTTCGATCGAAGCTTTTAGTAAAGGATTGTAATTCTATATTGGGTACATATTTTCGTTCTTTTTTTATAAGTTGTGATGACTATAATATTCTTCATAACTTGACTGAAACACCAAAATTTTGCAAATGTATATTTCGCAAGTATAATAGGAAGCTTTACAATAAATAATAATTAAATGATATACATTATCTGTGGAAACACGCGTGTACGGGTCTTTGCGCAGCAGACAATTATTTATAATCTTCTGCTTAATCCATTAATCTGACTACATTCAAAGGGAGGATTGCAGTCATGTGAAAGATCCAATTCAATAGTATTTTTATGGCTATTCAATAGTTACTGTTGCCAAAATGTATAAACATTCGTATTAAAGAACCGGTTTTTATCATTTTTTGGCAAAGCTTATTTGAGTTTTTAGAAGTTTCGGGTGCAATTCTAGGGACATGTAATTTTATTATCATCTTCCTATTAGATTTTTTTAGACGAAGTTAGCAAGGATAAACAATTAAAGTTTAATAAAATAATATAATACTTTTGTTATGAATAAGTAGGTAGTTAACATTGAATGAATGTAGACGAAATTTCTGAAATAAAATCTTGGTTTTGTTCCACTAATTAAAGCAGATTTCTCTCAGTCAATGGCATGTTATGAATATGGAAATAATTATTAAAATATACTCATATACTCGTAGAATATTATATTTTATCGGGATAACCTGGTGGACGATGTAATCCGGCCCGGCTCGTATAAAGAGATAAGCTCCGACTACGGATTATGCGCCGGTTTTTGAATATTCTGTAAGCTACGTTTTGCGCTTTAATCTTTGTTTCAATATATTAATTCATACATATTATTTGCGATGTGTTTATGCGTGTTGGTTTGGAAAAAATAAATGCGCTTAAGCTGGTGTTTGTGTATATGCGTTATAAATCAAGTTTGTTTTGGGTTTTAGCAATATTTTTCTACCCTATTTCTTCACCTTATACTATCTACTCATTCCCAAATTTAATAAGCCACATTAGCCAAAATAAGTCATAAGTTGTAAGTATTATCCGATTTAATAGATACACCGGGGTTGAATTGAATACATGATATATGAAATAAATAAATATATCCCTAACGACATGAGCTTTCATATGATATATTCGTTGTTTACGTTCTCACGTGTTACCGTTTGATGTATCTCCCCAGTCTTATCCAATAAGGATAATGTTGCCTTTGATTATGGCTTTTTACCTCAATAACGATACGGAGGCAAATAAATTGGCTGTTAGCTGATATTAGCGGAATTAACAGTGTGTATGCTCAGAAATACCAACGTACTTTTGTCAAAGAATGATTTGATCGTGGGTTAAGGAGTAAAATTCCCGCTGTTTGTTATATATTATATACTGTGATTACCTATACATAAATAAAAAAGAGCGTGTGTGACGAACACACGTGTCAGAAGTGAAACTTCTTTGGCAAGATTCAAGGGTACCAAATCGCCGCCTTACTCCATCATGTGACGGTATTGCCATGTCGCGAACTTGAAATTTTACTCTGAACGCGCGTAGAAGTTTCACTTTAATAATACAGTTAATTTACTACTATAACTACGCAGATTCAAGGCAGATTTCAATGAAGTATAATCTGGGCCTAATGAATCTCCAATCCGGATTACCGTTCCCCCGTAACGGTTGAGCGGCTTGCGAAGCGCGGATTAGTTTGAAAAACTTTCATTATCTAAATAAATATATGCAAATTGCGCACACTTGGGAAAGGATAATGCTTGTGTTACTTTTTTGGGGTTAAATAATGCTTTATTTTATAACAAAACTTTATCGTTTGCTGGTTATTATTTTGTTGGGTCATTTAACCTGTACATATTATGTAGGTGTAACATGGCCAAGAGCATGTAGATATTGCAAATAGAAGCATAAAACAATAGAAGTCGAAATTACACTGGCTACATTGGCAAGATATCTTCCATTTGATCTTAATTCGGACAACTGATTCCGTCCAATAAATTGTAAGGGCCGGACGACACTGGGCTAATCCCATTGTCGGGCATTAGAACGGCTTTGTGCGGACAGATCGCACTCGCACGACGAAATTACCTAGCAATTGGTAACCGAGCCGAATTGCCTGCGGGCTCAGCCTAAATCGGCTGCAGACACTTTTATTACCCGGGTGGAATCCCGCTGACCCGGGCTTCAACCGGTCCGCTTTATCCCGGCCCGCTTAATCCCGGATTTGACGTCGCTTAATCCCAACCCGTGTCGGATATCGCGTCGACACAGGCGCTCTCGACACGCTCGTCGCTCGTCCTATATTGATTCCGAATTTTATTCCTGCCTACCGTACGTATACATAAATCTCGAATTTAAGTCGTCGAAATTCATTCATTTATGACGTAATGAAATAATGCAGCTTTATCGCGATGAAATAATTCAATCTCGTCAGAAGTAATCCGTATCTATCAATGTGACGTGGGATTACGCTTCGCGAAATGCATCGCATTCAGATATTTGAACTCAATGATATAAAATTGTATGCAAAAAATGAGGAGATTAATTTATGTTTTCATCGGACGGTGCGTTATGCGAAAAATTGAGCGACCCGAGAACAAAATGAAATGATCGCCTCGTATTATTGTATTCCGTCGGATTGCCTTTTATAAGTGCTTAATTTCTTTTCGTTGCTATTATCATTCATATATGTAGCGATTCAAATATATACGTGTATTGTTTTCAGTTTATCATGCATTTATGTCATATGTGTATATTGTTTATGTACCTATATACTAATTAATAATGAAAAGTATTTGTAAACATAAGTACTTTTCGTTTTAATTACAAAGTACATTTCATGGCTGGAGTATAATAGTGAATTAATTCGCAATGTAAACACATATAAATGCAATGAAAAGATGTGTTAGGATATTTAATGAGTACATTAGAACCGCGCTGCGTTCATCCGATTCGCTGAAACACATAATTATATTCGCGTTTAGAAGCCAAAATTATATTTGATGGGAAAATGAATAGTCGCCTATTCCCATTTTAATGAGGATTATAGTTTCTAGTGCATTTAGAGCACTTCGCGCGGTAAAATTAATTACTAAATCGAGTCTGCCTGCGTCGTCTAAATACTGCGTTTTAGTTCGCACACAATTTCGATGTTCGTTAATCTAATCTCTTGTATGGACTCCCCCATTTGAATGGGCTTATAATATTATTATAGGTTTCATACAAAATTAATCTTTTGGTGTGGGGATGCGTAGGTTGACCGTGTCCTTGGTGTAACGGCGGACGTGTGATCTTTACCTTGTGACGTAGAATTGAGAGTATACAAAGGTATGCATTTTGTAGACATAAATATTAATTATTATCAATTTATCGAAACACATTAATTGACACAGTTTAACTTTATAGTATAATGGAGATAAATTATTGTATTACCCTGGTATGCTTTAATATAACTAATGTTAACTTGCTTATCAAAAAGAAAACGCATTACTCGAAATGCGTTCAGTTTTCATACAATTCTTACACACTCAATAAAATATCATATCACGATATGGACAATCAATGTCCATTCACATTTGTATCTAAAATCACTAATGACCACCGCTCGCAACTAAACATTAGGACAATTTAGGCGATAATGCCGCTAAGTCCACTTCTACACTGGGCGGTATTACCGCGCGATGTTAATTAGTCGCTCTGCGTGGCTGCGGCCTAACAATGGGCTTTTAACTTTTCAAATGCATTCATTAAGTGCGTTGTGATTATTGAACGCTATTTTAACCAACGCTGATTTAGAATTATGCGGTATTAGCGCGATAGCTGTTCAGTTTATCCGTGATTGCTGCTAATTATTCGAGCTCTATTGGCCAATTCGAGGATTTTCTACCGCGTCTAGTTTATTAACATTTTTCGTTACTTTTTTATTTGTAAATTCTATGAAATATAGTAAGGGACATCCCCAATTCTTTACTTGCACCGTTCTTGATACATCTCAAATTATACCCTTATAGATATACTTTGTATTCATCAGTGTTTATTGGAAAAATTCACATATTGGTATCAAATTTTGGATTAATACTCTCTACGGCTCTACATAAATCCTATAGGTAATGATATTATTCCTTAAAAAATTAAAGCTCAAATTTTAGGGAATATTCCTTAGCGAATAGTCATTTTCAGGTTACTAACTAACAATTAATCTCTTATCTAAATTAAACTTTCACAATTAAGAGCTGATATTGCGTGAAGAAATATTAGAATACATTGTGCAATATGGCATCATACTATCTATCTATTATTTACCGGAACTCAATGAAAAAATACACAAACTTATGGTTACAATTACTTATGAGTTATGTGAGAAGTATATAGGATTATATAAATGATTAGTAACTCGCCTTTGCTTCGCTATATGTATTTATCACTGGTACATTAATCGTCATGTCAAAAGGTGTGTAAATACTAAATAATATATGGGTAATAAATATTCCACGGGATTAAATCATAATCGTTACGTACTAAATTAACTGAATAAGTAAATTGTAAATTCTTTGAAATAATTAATGTCAATAATGTCAAAATTTATAATTAACTAGCGGGCCGCCCCGGCTTCGCCCGTGGTACATATTTAGCAATAAAAGGTAGCCTATGTTCTTTCTCAGGGTCTAAAGATTGTCTGTGCCAAATTTCATCAAAATCGGTTGAGAGATTTAAGCGGGAAAGCGTAACAGACAGACGAACAGACAGACAGACCAACAGAGTTACTTTCGCATTTATAATATTAGTAGGGATGTCTCTAAACCTAAATTATACGAATTTATAAAAATCAACAACGTTTTAAAAATCATCAATAAATTGAAATAATGGTATCCCTTCCACATTTTTCGATTGCATGCTTTTGAATAAACATTTTGCGTATGCGTTAACGGTTAAACTATCAACCGGCTTGCAGCTAAAGTTTAGTTCCAAATTGTTTCTAATCCAATATCCAGTCAGTTTTCCAAATCGAGTTACGAGAACCGACGCATTTTAAAGGTAACTGCAGTTTAGAGTATTAAGTTTACACATTAATTGAATGTTGCATGTTGTTGTAGACTTTTTAATGAAAAATACATTTATAAGCACTAAATCTTCTTACAATATGATGTTACATATTTAAGGATTTGCCATAAATGTAACGGGTAACGATTAATTTCAGTAAACACTCAACAGGTGTCTAAAATGTTAATTATTTGTTATGTCAGCGATATGAAAAGACATTCTCGTAAGCAAACATTGTTGTATATATCTACAATATTTGTATATGAGGCAGTGTCTTGCCGGTAAAGCCGGCCTAATCCGCGTTCTATCCGTCCACCGCAAGACGGCAGCCAGTAGGGCTTCACCTATACTTAATATGGAATAAATTGTTTGGACCAATTCTTCAAGTATTAGCTTTATTTTTGTATTATTTCTGCGCAAATTAGCATAGCGTTAAAATGTTTATACTCGTAAGGCTGTTGTAATTGGATTTGTTAAATCGCTGTTTGATTAAGTTCAACTATTGTATAGCTTCTTTGTTTTTAATTGTATTGCACAATAATAGCAGTGTTTATTAAAGAGTGTAACAATTAACACTTTTGTAAAGTCGGTAAAGAGACGTAGAAATAATTGAAACTCGAAAATAGTTTCGTAGAGAAGGCCGGCGAGCCTAACTGTAGCGGGATTAAGTTAACCGCTCGACGCACATCGTTGCAGATTAATTATTTATGGGAGGCCCCACTGCCCGCCGGGAAGGTTTAGCTCCCAGACGTTCTCCGATTCCTCTCTCATGCAAACTACACGTCTTAAACCGAAATTGGCCGTCACTATTAAATATTAACAAATAGAGTTCACGTGCGAGATATTAAAGTCGCTTTTCCTTTGACTGAATAATTTAAACGCCCTTTGTCTTCATTGTCCGTAAAGATCCCGGGTTTGCGATGACCACCTTGTCATGGCGAGCTTTGCTTTAAATCTCCTCTGCATCTTTGGCGCACGTAATCTCTTAAGTCCGGCTGGCTAAGACCGAATTATATATTCGCTGTGTTTATTGAATTTCGCCTTCATATAGCTTTAATATGGAATATTATACGCCTATGTAAATATCGATTCGTGTTGTTTTAATCCTTAAGGCGTAGCAAAGCACGTAATATGTAGAAACCTTCTTAACCTAACAGGATTATCGTGCAGAGGCACGCATTTCAGGGCCGGATCACTCCTCACATCGCTCGGCTAAGGCACAGATTTTATTACACAAATGGGATTAATACACGAACGCACACGCTGTTACATAAGTAGGCTTCTAAATAACACGCTCGTTGCGCGCTCATTTAACGAGGACGAGTCAAAGTCGAATATATTTGTTTCGCATTCGCATTGTATAAGATTTACCCTCGGTAACGATACTTTAGCGGTGTCAATTAAAATATGAACAGGAGTCGCTCCCTCAAAAAGGTCATTTGTTAGAGACAATCACTGCTCCCGGCGCGAAGTGACAAACGACGGTGCGATAGCGAACGTCTAAACCGAGCTTCTGAAGTTCTTTGACGCCAGCGAGTCGATAAGCGTGGCGTATACTATTGTGGCGCCCGCGATCTTTACAATGGCGTTCGTTTCGCGAGTTTTCACCCAGTAGTAAGTAGGTAAATGTGTTAACGATTGACAAGGGACAGAACAAAAGACTGGCAGATACACGCAGCGTATTCATAAAGTTGCTACGACACCAGCTAAGATAATGATCACGTTTCCTTCTTACATCCCTTGTGGAGCTTTTGCGTTTAAATTAATTACGGGGAGAAAATAGTCTATTACAATGTCATATCATTCCGCCAGATGCTCTTAGAAATCTCGTTATTACGAAACATATAAAATATTAGAAAAATAAAACATAATTAGAACTACGATATTATATAATTATATTTTAAAAATATTGCTATCAGTGATCAAGAGATAAATCTATTGTGAAACTAGGTTGAGTGGGGGATAAATGGTTTCTTAATTAAAATCAGCGCGCCCTTTGACGGCTCATACAATAATTGTTAATTTTATCTCTGACGTATGGGGTGACATGGAAATTAGGATGATGTTTACACTTACATATAATTCGCAGATTAGATATGTTTAATACTTAAAATAATATTTTTTTAAGAATTACGTAAACATTTTTAATGTATTTCCTAAAACATAAACAGATAGAGGTTACAATTTTATAGAAGTAGGTACAATCTATTTATCGAATAAAAAAAATATTAAAATATTTTCTTACATAAAACATAAATGTTTATAAATATATCTCTCTCTGTATACTTACACTTAAATAAGATTTAAAAAAAATGTGTGCGTGTACTAGTGTAACGTAAGAAGTGAAACTTCTTTATGACCTTATTTTTCAAAAAATAATTTACTATATGCAACTTTACAGAACGTCAATCACGCGTGGTAGGGATAAAAACAAGATGGCGCGTAACGGAAAAATGTCACGCGTAACGAAAAAATGTTACACTAAATTTTTTTCCAACCCCGATAAAGAAGTTTCACTTCAAAAATTAAGTGTAAGTATACAGTTCGGTATTAAATATGAGTTTATATTGCTATTGTGAAGTTAAATCTCGAGCTTAAAGTGCAATATAAACGCGAGGCGGCTTAAGCAGAGCTTCAGGTAAGCCTCAGTATGTGGCTCTAAGACTCAGGTGTCAACTTACTTTTGTAGTCTACCTATGGTCAGCTGATAGCATAGACAACACTGCGCTAAACTTAGCATAGATTAAATATGAAAATAAATTCCACAGACTATACTTTAGTTACGATAGAAAAATAGGTACGCAATTTTAATATCCTAATCTTTGAACTAGTTGTGACTATAAGATTACGTAATCAAGGGTCAAACGTGATTAGTTTAATCATTTTACGAATTTTACGGCTTATGGATATCAACAGTTTTTACGTGTTTTCGTGCCTAAAGCTGACCCGATGCTCTTTAGGTAAATTATTGGTTCGATAACGAAATTAACATTGTATTTGTTATGTAAACATTGATTTAACGCAGACTTAGTGTAAATACATTTTTATTTCGGTAATCTAATTTATTGCTATTTATAAATTGGCTAATAAAGTTTATTTTGAATAGATATAAGTTTGTGCGGAGAAATAGATAAGATAAATGTTATTTTTATACTAAGAGACATAAATTTTCCAATCATTGATCGTTTCATAAAATACACTATGAGTGTTAATTGTTAAGTTTTTGTCTGCTTGTGAAATAATTATTGGAAAATAAAACTAGTAGGTGCACATTTAATCATAAATGCTGTGTGGAATGATATTTATTGTTATGTATTTCTTAAATATAAAAGTAACGTATATTCCTGCATTTTACTCATCTCAAAAACAAACTAAACTATTTCAGATTAAATAAAACCCAGTTAGCTTCATTCTATGCATTGTTTAGTTGAGAATAGTTCGTCTGGGATGTCCAGGTGAAAGTTTTGGGGTCTGTAAGGGGATTACTGGACAGGCTTAGCTGTTAGCCCATACGTCCCCCGGATTCTGCCTTGATTTGATTTGAATTGGACCTGTGCAAAATAAATGAAGAAACGGTATGTGTTTCATGGGTTTTGTTAGTGCTTTTTTATTTAAAGAATACCTTTGGAAAGTGAAAGTAAGTTCGTAATGCGAAACATTAGAGAGTGCTCTACGAAAAATTTATTTTTGCCTCGGTTTCGCAAATATTTAATTAATTACACGATCCACGGTTCTAATCTCCTAAATCTGCACAATATTAGAGATAGTTTCAAGATTTTGTTTAATGGAGATTAATTCTTTCACTGGTTAAATTCATTCAAGATAATAGAACCAGAAAAATATGTAGAATGTATGAGTAGGAACTATGAGTATGTATTTTGTTAATTTAATAGATTATTGTTGGTATTTATTATTCCAAAAAAGTCCAGATTGTGATATTATTTTTCCTTGATGTTGATAAAGTTTATTTGTAAAATCGTTTCATGTCTCCATTGAAAAATATTATTTCACTTCAATTTGAATTGTGTACTCATTTTTGTTTTCCAGTTCTTTAGCTCATTCTATTGAAAATATAAAATATTTATCCCAACTTTTTTAAAATGAAATCTATCTAAAAAACACGTATTCAATTTCCTATCTCTATTTCACATAAAAAAACCTATGTAAACCTGAATAAAATACCGTGTCGTTTGATGACACACTAATTACATATCTATAGGAATGCATACAAACTCCTGTCACGCATGTACCGATTAACCATAGTATTTGCTTGGCTTCAGCATCTATCACGCCACGATCTATCCGATCTAAATAGATCATCGCTCACGAATGAGAACTACATGCTAAGCCTATTGTATCCCTCGTTGTACGTTAGCGTTTTACGTTTTCATTGGACGTATGATTATTTATTACGTAAGTTTTTATTTTGAATTATATCGTGGTACGATCACAAAGGTATGGATGATTTGGTTTTAGTGGATTCTTTCATATGAAACGTGTGGATTGGTATTAAATTTGGCATAAGGGTGACAAATCAACATCGAGCTATGCTGCGCTGTACTGCGCTGTGCTGTGCTGTGTTTCATAAGCTACGTTTTTTTAACAATTAAACGATGCTGCGCTGTACTGCGCTGTGCTGTGCTGTGTTTCTTAAGCTACGTTTTTTAACCTTCCTATACTCGAGCGTTGGTCTGTGAGACCGATGAAACACATTTTCGTAATTATTTTTATGCAGGTAAATCCTGTGAAGTCGAGTTCCTTGCTAGTTTCCGGATTTGGGGCTAACTTCATTTTAGTGCAGGTCGCGGCGTGGTCGGCAGAAGTTCACGTGTCATAGCATTTGGCGCCAATCGGTCCGTGAGACCGACGCGAGTATAGGTGCAAGTTTTTGTGTAAGTATTAATATTATATATTTTGTACATTTATATATTTTTTAAGACTTTGAATACTTTATGAAGTATGTATAGTAACATATATGTATGAATGTTGCTCTAAATTACATTTTGAACAATTTTTTAGGCCATACTTCATGTCAAAATGAACGATGATCAAATCAGATTGTTGCTGGAAGAATCAAGTTCTGTTTCTGCTATGAAGACGAAAATGACAGTGAGGTGGAAGACAACGTGGAGATACAAGAAGAGACATACGAAACCGAGCAAGACGATGACAATGAAGAGATATCTGAAGTTCCCGTGATTTTTACTTGGGAAAAGATGGACAGACAAGGCTCAAAACTAAGCCAAACATAGATAAATATGTGCTTTGATATGTTTATTACTATTACTTAGAAGTTTATTTTGTTTTGAAAAAGAAGTTCTGTTTTTAAAGTGAAACTTTTATTACATCGTCTCAAACTTTTTGGTCTGTGTAGCGCATGTCGCGTGTATCGCGGCTGCCGAGTAGGTATACCTACTCGGCAGCCGACCGTCACGCGACATGCGCTACACAAAGCAGTGTTCGGAACCGTTCGAACAGTTTCACTTTTACCGTGGTTTCATAAAACCACACAACATTTTTTTTAGTTTAGTTTAGTTTAGCCGGGCGGCCGGCCGGTACCGCCGCAAACGCTATGTCCCGCAATTTTTAAATCTGTAATATCTTCGAAAATATTCACTTAAATTATGATTTACCGTATGCGGTGTAAAGGGCCATAATATATTAAATGAACAATGTATTCAAGGTATTTAATTGGTTAAGGATTAATGCTGTATTGGTTAAAATCGCTTCGAAAATTAGCCATTATTTGTCGTAAAAAGTAAATGACAAAAATAAGTTATTGTGGGTTATCCATAAGAGATAAACATATACCATCGCGGACTTTTCTGTAGACCTTTTCAATGTGTATAAATACTTAGTACATTATTTTGATAAAACTCGTAGGGCGTTCAGCCTGCGTTTGCAATGTAAGCGGAATAAATGTAATTTTTTACGACATCACATTAGAAACCTCAAAAATAACAGTACTTCTCCACTATTTAATGGATGTTATTATACATATTATAAACCTTCCTCTTGAATCACTCTATCTATTAAAAAAAACTGCATCAAAATCCGTTGCGTAGTTTCAAAGATTTAAGCGTACAAAGGGATATAGGGACATAGGGACAGAGAAAGCGACTTTATTTTATACTATGTAGTGATAAGCTCGACACAGCGCAGCATGGCAGAGCTCCATAAAAACATAGCACAGTTCGGCACAGCGCGGCTCAGCACGGCGGGTAGCGCGCCTCGCTCGAGACTGCTGCGTTTTTAAACAGAGCGTAGCCTCACACAGCGCAGCACAGCATGGTTTGTTTGTATCCTCATTAAAATATTAGACGAGCGAGTTGACCAAACACAGCACAGCGCAGTACAGCGCAGCATAGCTCGATGTTGATTTGTCACCCTAAAGCTAAGCTACAGTTCAATTCGGCAGCTTTTAAAGAAAAATAACCAGTAGAAGGAATGAAAAATTAAATATCAATCATAAATTAGTTAAAAAATAAATATGTAAATCTACATTATAAGAAGATTAAAGCGTTAATTAATATATTTTTGTCTAGTATATACTTAGCGAAGTACAATATACATATTAGCAAGTAAATTCCTTACATCGAAGGGGAGACCGGATGAGACTTTTAAGAGGTTACTTATGCTAACTCCGAGTTAAGTACGCACCTCTTCAGTTCATTGTTAATGCCTTCTTCACTCAAATAAGTGATTAGAATCTGTATTCGCTTTATTTGTGCGGAGATTTAAATATGTATTTATGTAATGAAATGTGAAATTGGCTACAAAAATATTTTGTATAATGTTGAGAACTTTCACGTAAAACGATTCTTAATAAATATGATAAGCGCAACTTAAATGAATATATAAACTTTATGTAATTAATTTTGTCTTAATACTTTAATCGTATTACAAAATTAAAAGCTTTTTAACTCCATTATTCTAAAGGCGCGTAGTAATTCGTAGCATCAAACGCTACACCGTAGCTCTACGAGCTCTACATTTTCTACTCCCCTATTAGAATAATCTATTTCACTACTTCTCAAGTACATACTATACAAAAGGTACCCCACTGTTTATACTTTGTTTTAACCAGCCAAGCCCGATTATGTATTCACACATCAACGTCACTAAACGTTCGTTAAACTCCAGTTGGTGTAAAGTTTTAATTCGCATTTCGCACTACTTATACATCAGGCGCTCCTTGACATCGGTGCACGCTTTTGTTAAAGACTGAAATCTTTTTAAGAGAGCTTAGATCAGTTAAGCTTTGGAGCGAGCGAACCTAATTGCCATTTTATGTTATGCGCTAATGAACAATGTAGCGAACTAAGATGCAATTTACGGTACAAGTTCTTTGGTGGAAGATTAGCGTGTTAGTTCGTATAATCCGTGATTGTTTGCGTATTGATCTATTCATATCGGTGTATTTGCGGAACATGTAAATTGTCTAAATATACAGGGTGTCCCACTTTCGGTATACTAAGCGCAAAGGGACTTGTAGTTTTGCATACGCTGAGTACGTAAAAAATAATTATAAAATTCCAGACGCATTTTTTTTTTAAATAGAGGAATTCTTAAAATTCCATGTGTACACCCCCAACAAGCAAACCGCCCAACTTTGCCACCCGCATGTGAGCTATCGTTTAAGATTATGTTTTCATAGACAAAATACTCACATTAGCGAAGCGGTATATGCCGGCTGCGCGAAGCTAGAGACGAATACATGGATTTTAAGGAAAAATTTAGCAAAAAATTTTTCGCGTAATTTTGTTATTTAAGTTTTTTTTATGTGATCAGTGTATGCAAAACTACAAGTCCCTTCGCGCTTAGTATACCGAAAGCGGGACACCCTGTATATGCATAGGAACTTGTATCGAATTATCCAGAATTTTTTCGTATGTTGATAGTTCAATAGGTAAACGCTATTATTGTATTAAATTATCATTTTTGTAACTAATAGTAATGAAAATTTTCTCCATTAATAAACTCGAATCGAGATTATTTATCGCGCAGAACCTAATATTAATAAAGTCGGTAGTTCTAAGCCAAGGGATTTAACTGACCGCAGGACCGTCCGGCCCCGCGACTAAATCACAACTAATCCATATTAAAGCATAGGTGCTAACCTGAAACTACCCTCCAAATCTCATCGACTAAAGAACTTGCTCGAAAACTATTGAAAGTTACATTATGAGATTAAAACCCATCATATTCTATTTTGACCCTAAATCTGAAGGAATTAAGTGGTTAACATTGTATCGTATTAAATTATCATTTTGTGTTTAGTGTGAAATGTTTTAGAACTGTGTGTTTTGTATTATTTTTTAATGAAGCTTGATTGAAACGAAGGTAATTATAATGTTTTCTAAATGAATGCTCGATACTAAATACATAGTAACAAAAAGTACGAATATTGTTGTTGTGCGATACCAAAGCAAAAAAGTTAAAAATATTTTAAAAGCGCCAGTTGCTTTTTTCATAATTTTAATGCATCGGCGTAAAAATGCAACGAAGCAGCAAGAACTATTTAATATCGCTGAAGAAAGACTCAAAGTGACGGTAAAAGCATTGGCCGACACAAAGCGATCTACAGACGGCTGCTTCGACACAGAGCAAGGATTAATTATTATTTTAACATTTCACTCTTTAGGTTTTTTAACGCTGCCATGAGCAAGTCAAAAGCATTTTCGCTTGAGAAGTTACTAAATAATTAATACGCTTTCTTGACGACAGTGTTTCGACGTCTTCCGAACATTTTTCAGGCGAGAAAAGTTTTACGTGATGTTTTTACTTAAGTGGACCGTGGACGTCGTCCCTCATTGCGATCTACGTCAAATATGAATAAATGAACTATGAGTAACTAAAGCTGTAAATAAAAGATTACATTTTAGGATTATTAAACGATTTCTTGTTTGTGTACTACATGTTAACTATCACCAAAGGTTAGGGAAGTTTTGGAGCATAATAAAATTTTACTCATGTTTTTTTTCTATTGTATTAATATACATACACATGATACATAATGTAGACATTTACTTGTCTTACAACAAAATATGTATATCTACCATGTATCTGCTTACACGTTACCTCTTATGCCAATAATTATACCTCACTTCTAACCAAAAAAGCATTCCCACTGAATATCTATTAGTAATTGATATATTAATTAATCATATCTATATTTGTTCAAGGCAAGACCCTGCCAGTCCACTGCGTGGTGGAAGCGGTCTCCTCTCTAGAAGAGGGAGCCTGGCGCCGTCGGGCTGTGGTGGAAACTGATAGCTACGTCATCATCCCCGCGGCAACCGCGTTCCATGAACTGGTGCCGGCTGCTATGATGCGGCTTGGATATCCTCATGAACTGGCTGCTTCTGCTAAAGGTAATCTTTTTTATTAGTATATAAAATATATATACATCACAGTACAGTAAATGACTAAATGCAATCGATCCTTATTTGAGAGTTAATCTATTTTAGCGAGAGATTTATCAAAACTTGCTATATGCAGATCTGCAATTAAGAGCAAGGAAAAAACAATATTGTACTTTATTAAATACGTTATAACTTTACATGTATCAATTGAAACAACAGAATTCGTGGTGCTACAATTGGGAAAAATTCTCCGTAACCTAATTTTAGGAAATTTCTTATCAGATCTTTTTGCTTTCACTTACATTTCATCATTATCTACTCTATCAAGATCCATAGTCACTTTATTCCTTACTCTAATTCAATACCTTTCCACCAGGATCTGTAGTCATAAACAACTGGAAGCCACTTCCCTTCGAGCGCATATCTGACGGGCCACTTGCAACGGTTGGCGAAGTACTGGGCGAGCTGACCACGGTCGCAACCCTGAGGATCCAGCTGCTGCGACCAAGACCAACACCATTGCAAGATATTAAGGACAAGCTGTTGAGATTGCTGCTGGTCCAGAGCAGACCGCTTTTGATGTCCACTGGCTGCCCCTTGGATGAGGTAAAACACGTATATATATCTTATAGGTACCTATAAATAGAGTAAAAATTAAATTTATCAATCTATTATGTGATAATTCTTAAATATAAAGCTAATGAACTTAAAATTTCTTAAGTATTCAAGGAAAGACCAAGCTATAATATATTGAAGGAAAAGAACAATGCCATGCATAGATTATGAAAAAACTAGGCAACTTCTAATTTCTAGTTAAACACACTAATCCACGTGTAATACGTTTAAACCTATTTATACTAGTATTTTTCAGTGTACAAACTACAATATACTAATAGCAATAAGTCAAATTAAAAGAAAAACAAATCGATAGATATCAACCTCTTACTTCACTACCATAGTTTTCGTTTCAACAACTGTATTTCAATACCAATTCAATACAATTGCGATTTAATTAGATCAACTAAATTACCGAGATGTAACAAATACAAATTCGGCGTATTATCTAAACATCTGTCAAAGCAAATAACATCAATCGAGGCATTAAAACCAACTCTTAACGACAATGCGATCGCGCTACACTGGGCTGAGCCAGATTCCCACTGTCCTGGTAATGTTACGTTTTAATACCTGATTGTAACCCCGGGACAGAACAATACGCCCCCCCTCACCCCTAAACACCCCCCCTCATTACCGGGAAATTCATTGTTTTCATATTTAAGCCGGCAACTGAATAGTCCTCCATTACCAATTGAAAATATTCGTGGTTATGTATAATTATTACGATTTTGTCGATATATTAATGCGAGGGCAGTGCGTTAATATTATAAATTTAATTATTGAAACTAAATATTTTACGTGTTTTTTTTGGGAACAAATATTGAAAAGTTGGTGAATCAATTTGAAATACATAATTACATTTTGCCATTTTGGTCATAGAACTGTCAATACTTCCATTTCGAGTTTCGATAAAGACCATTTATAGAAAACCCGGTCGTTATTAAATAAAATAACCCTTCATAGATAATTTTCCCCGAACATAACTACAACTTCACCTGAAATTTTCGTCGTTTTCCGACCAATGAAAACGCAATTATCGTAACCGTTATTCAATTAGGACCGCTACAATAACAATTGAAAGTACGGTAAGTCGTTGTATTTTAAGTCCTCTTAACAATTTCGACTTCGTATCTCAACATACAAATGCCGCTCATCGCGAGGTCGGATTTTAAAGATGGAGACAGATTATCAAAGTCTTGTTAAGTAGACTCCCGTATATTTGGGGCTCGTTATAATTTACACGCTGTCTAAGTCCCTGCTAATAAGGATCAGGGAAACGCTGTTTTCATATTCTTCCTTTGTAACAAGATGTATCGGAATATTTAATAACGTGTTTTATGTATGAATTATGAGAACTTGATATTTAAAATCTACAATGATTAACGACTTACCATTTTCTTACACTTATAATTATAAATTATGGTCGTTGTAAAAGATCTTCGGTTTTTTATATTTTCATTATGTACCCACTCCTTAATTTTGATGATCTGCCCTATAAAATTGTAAAAATAATTGTGAATATACAGTTTTATAAACTAAGACATAGCACATCAATGCCTCATGCTTCATACATAATACATTGAATTGAATCTGAGACTCATCCGCGTTGGAACCTTATTAAATTTTCTAAACATCCACTTCGTCATAGGGTTAGTTAAGTGAAGGTACTTTAGATTAAGGAGGAATAAGTTTAAAGCTTCCCCCTTTTCTTGCAAAACTTTCAGATAAAATAATACACCGATAATTTGCTCTTTTACATTCGTGATTTTAATTAAACCGTGAATTAAAAAGTCATATTAACTTAATTAATAAAAGCCATAAAATTTAAGAAATAAATAAATTACAATAATATTACAAGAGTAGGTACGTAGTAAATTCCATAATTTTCGCATAGGGATTTATTTTGCAGTTTTTATAAGATATCTTAGAACAATATTTTATTTACAAATTTTCGATCACATGTTTTAATCAAATAATAAATCCCCATTACCCACGTGCTCTTCCAATATATTAGCGTAATACAAGCGGGCCCGATCCCTCATCTTACCACCTTGAGTTAGCGAAAGAGGGTTAAAAGGAGTTTTAGATGTACGAACGCTTTTGATCTTATTAATACCATAAAATAATGCTTTATAATCTTATTAAACGCGAGGTTAGCGTTCGAGGCGCGCCCTCGCCTGACACGATTCGGGTTTGAGATTTCAATTTAGCGCTTTCAGGGTTATAGGGGAGACCGAGGGGTTTTGAAACAAAGGTGAGTTGAAACAGTCCCGATTTCTCGGAACCTAAAACCGTTAGCGATCTGGAAACGTAGTTTTTAATCACCTTCCACAACCCGCTATCGCGTCAGTTTACGCCGATGACGTCAGTTGTGCAGTTGTGTAGTTCTGAATGACATGTGCCGAAAATCGCTAAAAGTAAGTATTTCACGAATTTTTACGATGCTCGTACTTTATTAGTGGTTTTGTATTTTGGGTTGAGTTATATACGTTTTGAAATCTCATTATCTATAGATTCATGAAATATACTTGGTAAATTTGATTTCTGTGTATTTACTGCTTGATCGTGATTTGAATAAAAATTGGGAGGTTTTTTCTCACTGAGGTGTAAACAAACTGTTTCAACTCTCCTCGGTTTAAATTGAACATATAATTATAGCTAAGAAATAAAAAGTACTTTACATTAATGCATTTTATTGTTGATTTAATGTGTTTATTTGTTTCAACATCCCTACTGAAGCAACTAAAGCAAGAAAAAGATCAAAACCAGGCAGTAAAACTAAAAAGGTTAAGGTTCTCAAAAAAAGAGAGGAAACGAAGAAGGTGATGAAGGAGAAGAGGATTAATCCTGCTGCATTTGCTGTATGGAGCCATATTCAAACTACTTGTCAGATTAATGTGTTTCCAATTGATCTTTGACATTTTTTTCTAGTATTTTTACTTAAATAATTTATAGCACTGATTGTAACACTTAAAAAAATTACTGATAGTTAATAACTACTTTATGTCAAAGATTTAATTATATAAGAATGCAATAAAACATTTTGTTGATTTGACTGATTATAATTGATGTTAAGCATAAGGCGTCATGTTAATTTTTAGTAATTAACGAGTTTATTATTTGTATTAGACCTACTTGACTGATATGTCATTAAAATATTACTAAAAAGGTTGTTGAGTACTTGAAAAGATTGATTTTAATTAAAACCTTTAGATCAAATCATCATTTGCACGCCTCATAAGCGAAGCGTTGAGGTGGGTACTACTGTCACTTCGCGCAAAACATCTGATTTTTCAAACTTAAAATGTCTTTATGTATCATACATTGCACTTGTAAGATAATACATACACACACATATTAAGAAAAAACACTATTTTTAACTATATTGATATTTTTGATGTCATTTTTGTTATTTAAACTAGTTAAAAAACAGTTTAAAAAAGTTCTGTCTTGGACGTCCGTGTGTCTGTATGTGCGGATCCTTTTTCTTGTTAACACGATAGCGACTGAAATACTTTACTAATCGAGTCTTTTTTTTTCTCTTACGCTTGAGTATGCTCAGGAATAGAACCCTTTCATTTTTCAGGGTCTGATGCGATGTGGTTTAATTGTTATTAAATAAACAAAAATAATAATTAATAAATATTTATTAAAAAAAAATTATGAGGCGTGCACTTTTGGATTTTCCAAATTATTTTATTTTGCAGCTCCCATTACTGCCCAAAATCGTAATGTTTTAACTCTCCTCGACCTCTGTTTCATCTTACCTCGGTATGAGGAGAGTTGAAACAAGTTGACTTGTTACGGTTAAATCGATTTTTCACCACATTTTTTAAGGCTTACAGTTTCTTTTTGCTAACCATTCGCAAGTGTATAGAATAACCTATCGATTGGTACTAGTACCTCAAGATTTCTGATTATAGTTTGAGTTATATTAAACAAAACGTGAAAATTGTTTCAACTCCCCTCGGTCTCCCCTACATAATTGACGAATAATTACATTGCTTAAAAATAATACACCAATATCGAAAATATGGAGTCGAAAAACCTTAAAGCGAGAATTTACAAGTTGTGAAGCGATAACTAATAAGTCAAAGGAAGCCGCAATGAGGCGAGATAATCAAAGACATCGCTCGAAGTTAACAGTAGCTAAACGCCAGATGAACTCCGACTATGATATTATGGTAATTTATCGCGCCAATTTGCGCTACTTCCATTTCCATTCGCAACAAACTTTTACAACGCTCTTGAGAACTGTTTGAATTAGAATCAAGAGATGAATTCCATAAATGTGTCTTAATGATATCTCGGAGAAGTGTTATCTCCTCTAATTCTGACAGGTGTAAAGTAGCAAATATAAACAGAATGAAATTAATATCAGATAAGACTAAGCCTATTGTGTTCTAAGTTGTCCTTAGTAACTACGAGTGTATCAAGTGATGTTCGCAATCACACACCGAATTACGTACCGAGAAGATTACACATGACAGAGTTATCACGGAGGCGCCAGCTCTCGTAAATCTTACATGTATCTGAAGCAGACAATATCTGAAAGCAAATATGACCGCACTATTTAAAAACACAAAACAAAGAGGCGGATTAACGTATCACTGTGGCTAGATGCTAATGCCTCCAGGTTGACATGAATTAACACTATCTGATGCAATACTTGGCTACTGTTTAACTAACATTCGGCAATGCATAGACATACGTGCAAGGCCGACAACTTGCTTCACAACGTAATCACTGCTATTGTACAATGTAATCTACTGATATGAGCAGATTTTGCTTGCATAACTGTAAAGCTAAACATCTGTATTATCTTAAAAGATATATGATTCAATTTTCCCGCTTGAATAATTAATACTTGATCAAATAAGGGTGTCAAGATATGTTAAATACATAGTTATATAATTAAAACGAGACTTTGAACGTGAAAATCTCTCTATTTGCCTATTGTGTTAAACGAGTCGAGAGTGTACTTTTCAATCTAGATACCGACGAAACATTTTAGTACAACCACTTAGTTACACGGTGTGCCGGCGTTTCGTTAAGGCGTTGTAGGTGGATGCTAATTATAAAGACGCCCTTCCCGCTCATTGTTTTAGAGCAAACCATGATTGAAGTTTCGGCGGCGGCGAAGGAGTGATACGCACTAACCAGCGAGCAAACACCTCGCATCTGCACCGAGCCGGCCGCTGGCGCATGACACATACATTAACAGCCGGCCTAATATTTTCATAATCTAATGGCAATGTTCTGAGAAACAATGCTCGCTGTTTATTCAAACAATTATCTCTGTATCTGTTATTGGTTAGACTGACCTCTTTAAAACCATCTAAAATTGTTTGCGGTTTCTTTTTGTTTTCTGTTTGTTGTACAAACATTGGTATGGGTAGCGTGAGACTTGATATACTTTTTATTGTTACAGGTGACATTGGCGCAGATATGCAGAGGGCAGGATAGAACACCAGGGCCACACAATTTACATGAACCTACGGAAGAAACTCGTCGCAAATTCGAATCTTGGTGGAGTGCACAAGTGTCACCTCGTCCCCCGCCCTTTAGTCCTCGTCGGTATCCTTCGCCAGGACCCAAGAACAGATCTCCTACCTTAAATGCCATGCCGGAACATTTGCATCCAGCTCTTCAAACCGTTCAAAGTCAATATCCAACTCAAAAAACTAGAATGAGAACAAGCTTCGATCCTGAGCTAGAATTACCAAAGCTACAGCGTTGGTTCGCTGAGAATCAGCATCCCAGCAGGCAACAAATACAGCAGTATGTTCGAGAATTGAATAATCTGGAATCGAGAAGAGGCCGAAAACCATTGGACGTTAATAATGTCGTATACTGGTTCAAAAATGCAAGAGCTGCACAAAAGAGAGCCGAATTGCGCAATATTGGTGGATTGGGAGGACATCTTGGAATTAATGGCTTCAATAGTAGAAGTCACAGTCCTTCAAATGGGTCGTTATTGACTGGCAATGATAACTATTCACCGCATGATCACAATTTATTAAAAAGCCCAATGCAGCTTTCTGGAAGCCCTGGGCGATACCCAATGTCTGTGATGTCTGAAGACAATTTATCGAATGCTGGGTCTGATATGGAAGACGATGGTGTTGATATGAATACCGATGAAAGGCCAGACAGTCCAGATGCTCCATTATCACTCATAACTACTAGGAAAAACAACAATGAAAATGAAAAAGAGGAATTATCTAAGGAATCACCAAAGCCTCCAGATATAATAAAGGTAAATTTCATATGATACTGTAACAAAATTACGTTAAGGGTCTGGTAAAATTTTCTAAAACAAACACTCTTACTGACTTATTAGTTCTTTCTAAACAAATTTATTTTTACAGGTACATGACATCAAACAAGAGCCTCGAGATTTAACAAAATCTGAGCAGATGCAATCACCGCAACGGTCGCCAGCAAAAAACAGTGATAGTTCGCACAATAACAATAACAACAACAATGATGATGAAAATGGGGTCGGCGACGAGCAGGACCTCGCTTCTGATGATGAAGTTGTTCAAGAACGTCATTACAGACCTGCGTCACCACACCTCGATCGTCTACCGTTTCCCATGGTCCCAAACCATCCGATGTTCAGCCACGGGATTATGTATATGAGTCAGTACATGAGTGGCTTTCCTGGAGTTGGACCGGTTCCTGGTGAAGGCGCTAGTGGTTTGAACCTCGCTCTAGCGGGAGCTTCCGACGAACGCCGCAAACGCAACCGGACCTTCATTGACCCCGTCTCTGAAGTCCCTGTTCTAGAACAGTGGTTTTCCATGAACACGCACCCGTCACACAACTTGATTCTCAAATATACCGAAGAATTAAACAGAATGCCGTACAGGCAAAAATTTCCGAGGCTCGAATCGAAAAATGTTCAGTTTTGGTTCAAGAACCGACGGGCAAAGTGCAAACGCTTGAAGATGTCACTGTACGAACCGACTTCGCCGGGACATTACGGGCATCCGGGACACCCACACGCTATCGCGGAAAGGAAAATGGTCTGAACCAATACGATTGTATAGAAAAATTGATTGACTATCAATGTTAGCCAATAACCGTGACATCATTTTAGAAAGACTGAATAAGAACCGTTGATGGTGTGTAGTGCCATGTTAGTATTAAAGAATGTTGCATCTGTGCATCCTATAACGTATTACAGAAGTCTTTAAAGTATAGGTATTTAATAATCGTAAGCTATACGTTTGCTTGTTAGAAAATATTACGAAATCATATCTATACATATAATAAATCTGTAGAAGGGTCAATTCTGTACATTGAAAATATTGAAAAAATAAATAGCAGGGGGTGTTACTGGATCGATACCAAACCCAAATATGTGATTAAAAAAATTTTTGTCTGTCTGTCTGTCTGTCTGTCTGTATGTTCAGGCATCACGTAAAAACTAACGGTTCGATTTCGATGAAACTTGGTATAATTATACCTTATTATCCTGGGCGTAAAATAGGATACTTTTTATCCTGGAAAAATACGTAAAAAAAAATAATCTTAATTTTTCAGTTTTATCCATAGACGTTGTTCTGTAGAACCGCGAACACACGTTGCGTATTATTATAGGCCTAGCCGTATTTGGGTCCAATAGATATTTATAAGATGTCATTGTCAGAGTTACTCAAAATGGAGAAATAAACCATCCACGCGAAGACCGACATCCGCGCGGACGGAGTCGCGGGCGGAAGCTAGTGAAAACTAAAATTGGTATTTAAGTCCATTAAACTCAATGTAAAAATCATTTCCCCTTTGTCACGTCATTATGAATTTGAATCTCAAAATATATTACGTATAATATTATCTCGCGTTTGTATATAAGTAGCATACTTTTTATTTATTAAAGTTATAGAAATTGTAATACATAGTATCTAAAAGGTGGATAATCTCATCATTTGTGCTTATGTAGTTGGTACTTATCTAGATGAACATAAAAATAATTTTATGATAATGTATAGAAAATAATGAGTCAATAAGATATACTTTAGAATTATATCGCACATAACTGTATATTATGTTCTATATTATAGTATAATTGACCTTCTTGTTCGTTAGTCTCTACAAAGTTATAGAATACGCACATTCCTTATTTTTGTTAAGTAATACTCAATCCAAAGATTGATTAGAATAAAGTATGTTAAACCAAACTCATACATAGATACTTGTCTTACCGGCCCAAAAAATTAATAATAGGCATAAAACTGTACATATATGCAATATACGCTTACAATTGACAAAAATTAAACCTAGTCTGCTCTAAAAAGTATAATAAAGTGTACTTTTCTCTACCATTCAGATAAGAAATACAGCAACTAATTATTATAAGTGAGACAAGTTATAAACTGTTACAGTATTTACGCATTTATAAAACGAGGCTGTTTTTTCGCGCAGTTTCATAAAATATTGTTTTATAGTTTTAAACGAAATAGAAATAAAAAATTAAATTGTTTTGTTATTTCGATGTTATGCTTGTTTTGTGAAGCTGTGATGGTATTTCCAAATAATTGTAAATATTTTATTAATGTTATAAGATTATTGTAAAACTACGTCATTAGGCTCACAACAAAAGCATTTATGGCTTGTATAATTGATTAATATCGGCTAAATGTTTATTCCATTCAATTATATAAACGAAAAGTTTATTGAATATATTACGTATGATACTGAAACATGCTATTTTATTGAATCCCTTACAATATAGAAATTAAGTAAAGTAAGTATATACTTTACCATATGGTAAGTAATGGAACACGCAGCGTCACTCGCTTGGCACCAGGAAAAAGTAGCGTGCTAATCCAGACTCTAAAAAGTTTCAGAAAAACATCACCTACATATTTTTGAATTAATACATCCATAGTCAATACGTTCTTACCGAACTCATAAGTCATAACTTCTTACACAAACTCTTAATATAAATAGGATATGTTATATTTTAATCAATCGTCATTCATAAATTTTAAGTACTTAGGTAAAAATAAAAAATAAAAAAAATTATTCAACCTCAAACTCATACATTTATTTATTCAGTTAGACTTCATGTAGAAGCCCTTTTGGATCGTCATAACGTCCAGTTCAATGAGTATGAAGTAAATTGTTGGTATTTGTAGTATAGCTGTTGAAATAAATCTAATAACAAATGACTCTAGCTGGCTGAATTCAGTACCTTAGTTTATCAGATCGATTGAATACAGAACTCTCATACACAGTTAAATTCAGACGATGTCTAAGTAAGTTAAAACTTAAAAGTATGTTTCAAGTTATTCTTGTTTAGAAAATATACATACTAAAACGTATAAGTATAACTTTGCTACTGAAAAAATTGTACTGTGTAAAATCTTAGGAACACGGAACTTTAACGAATACTCCAATTAATATAGGTTGGTACAAAGGATAAACAGAAATAAAAACATTATATTTTATAGCTGGATAATTGACTCGATATTTAGAATTTTGGTCAATAAATCATAAAAGGTAAAATATAGATATATATATGATAAAATTATTTTATAGCTTCATTCAAACACCCACCTAATTTGTTGGATATCTAAAAATATAAATTCCTTTCTAGTTATAACTACTCCTTTTTATTCTATAAATATCTAAAATATATCGCAAATAAAGGTTCCAAATTTAGAAAGACTCTTTGTGAAATTCTAATCGATAATATATATTTTTAATGCTTTATAACAGTGTAATATTAAACAAATTTCAGAACACATGTAGTAGGTAGGTAGATTGGTCATTTTTTTTAAATATATTTACTGAAACTCATAAATTTACTCATATTATTAGTCTTTATTTTCACAATCTATTTATATCACAAATAATTGGATAGAAACATTTGCTCATAAAAAGTGGCAGGCGCAATAATTTTATTTGTAAAAAACATGTTTGTAATTTGTAAAGTCTATACAGTATTCATTTACTATATCAATATAACAATCCTTAAAATTTAGCCAATCAATTAAATTTAATCGGCATTTCACCGAACAATTCAATAACATGTGTCAATAGATATCGCTTGTAGACGACGGAAGAGTCACCGGCCCGACGGACCCAAATCACCTGTCAAACTTACAAGTCTTGGTGGTATCGACGATATCTGCAGACGTCTTTGTCGCGTCTTCGATCTTCACTGAATGACCGCCTTTATCTCGTTTGCGAGATCATTTCGGTTTATTATTGTTTTGGTTTATGAATTGGGAGGTATTCGGGAGATGTTGGGATTTGGCATTTTGGATTGCAATACAAATGATATAATATAGGATTTTGTAAGATGATATAAGGACGTAATTAAAAATATGGAATGAAATCTGGTTTTGGATAAAAACACAAGTAGACAAAGGTAGGTATTATACAATTAAAAAAAAATTATATTCAAATTAACTATGGAAGATGTAGTTATTTATATAATATAATATTAAGTTATTGACCGGTTGGCTTGGTTGGCAGTGGCCCTGCCTTCCGAGTCAGAGGTCGTGGGTTCGATTCCCACCCGGGGCAAATATTTGTGTGATGAACATAGATGTTTGCTATGTATCTGGGTGTTAATTATCTATATAAGTATTTATTTAAAATTATATATGTATGTTTATCAGCCATCTGGTTACCATACCTAACTCAAGCGAAAGCTTAGTATGGAATCAGATCGTGCCGTGTGTGAAAATTGTCCTGAAATAGGTATTTATTTATTTATAAAGTTAATTAATCATTATTGTGTAGTAACTTTATTAACATTATAATTATAAAGTCACGTAAATATTTAATAATCATAAATAGCATATAGATAAATAAGAAGCAAAAAAAAAAAACAATTGCATTTATTTCGGATAAAAATTAATATAAAAACAACTCACATATTCTTTTGTTTCACCTAATGAAAACATCGGTGCAACGTCTTGATACAAAAACCTTTGAGTACGATGTTATATGGATTAAGCCAATTAGCAGGAGATTTCGAGCTTCGTTGCGTCTTCAGTATTTCTTTGATCATACTTACACTCATCTTTTTCTTATCCATTCTTCACTACGATACTTACTAATGATGTTTCGCTAATTATATTAGCGTTGTAAACTTTGCGTTTATAATTATTATGACTAGTAATTATTACTGCGTTTTAATAAATATTTACTATTATTGTTTTTTATATGTCTAATTAATGAATCGGAAAACAGCATTCGCCCTTTTTGTGCATAGTACAAAATATATTATTGTTAATTATTATCTATAATTAAACACGCTAGTAATTAAGGCATCTCATTATAATAATATTTAAACACGATATTTATAAAAAAAAAATATCAAACGTGAAACATGCGTAGATGAAATTAGATACCTACTACATTGCTGTTTGTGATTATCATTGACAAAATTATTTTTATTATGTTTATTTTAACTACGTATATTAAATCCAAAAGATTTATAATTTTATGATGTAATAAGATAAGTATGTTGGTTTACTTATATGATAAAAAATACTCCTCTGTTACATAAATGATATTACTCCGTAGATTGAACTTTGCCCTTAGTAAATAACAGGCGTTAAAAACTAAAAATATTAATAGTGAAAAATCAATTCACATTAAGCAGCATGTATATTTATTATTTATGTATATTCTTATTTGGGCGTTGATTTTTAAATTCAGTCTAGTGCTAAATATAAAATTAAATCATGAAAAAAAGATACCCAACTATAAGCGAAACCGTCGCGGTCGTACCACCACTTAAAAATAAATTAAACAATCAAGCTTTCACACAGCGCTGTAAAAATATTGTTGTTTTCTCGTTGATATTAGCTAGGGTATTAAGTTTTAATCTAAACAAACTGCCTGCGAGCAGAGCCGAGCATTCATGTTAGTTAACCGCGGATTATGACGTTCACGTAATGAAGTAATTTATTATACGCTAAGTACCTAATAACAGAGACGGTTGTAACAAATGGTACATGCTGTTTACATAGTAATAAAGAATAGGTGCTATTAGCAATAAGTTGAAAGATTTTTAATGAGAAGTATCTATATACTAATACTAGCCATCGCAGGTAATTAAAGTTAGTAAACATATTTGGTGAAGTAGAAACACAACTTTATAAAAATAGGGACAGTAGATGCAGTTGGACAAGATTCAAGTGACATATTCTCTATCTAAAGGTTCTATTCATTTATGCGTCTTCTATTTGTCTATACATGTATTATGATATCTCTTAATCGTTAATGTATAAAGTACGTTTGATTTTTATCAAAACACTCGCAATTTATCTCAACTCACAATATCAACCATCAACATATTATAACCCTATTAAAAATTACTTGACATCATTCGTTCCACTAATCCAGCACACCTCAATCCAACATAAAATTAATTCGAAGCCCCAATTTGCGACCTTCAATAACTCGATCCAGACAGGCTTGTAGCGACGTGACATCTTAAGAAAACGGCAGCTAACCAGCCAGTTGTTGTACACAATAAAACTCTTAAGCCCGTTGCCTAGCGAGGAAGATTTACTCCAGCAACTTAATACACCGTAATATCGCCGGTTGGGCAAGTGGTCCAGTGGAAGCTACGAAGTGAGTAAAAATTTTGTAGCCCTTGCTTGGGAGTTGGGACGCTTAAAAAAATGTATGATAAGACAAGAACAAGAAATAAGAAAACCTTATAAAACTTACTTATAAACTTCAAGTATTTTTATTCATGCGTATTAATCGTCTGAAGCTAGATAATTAATTATAATATGCAATAACAATATAATATGCAAACAATACTGCTGATAAAGAACATGTTCGACTCTACAAATATTATGCAATTCATGCTGCTCCACACTCTAAGAAACATTACCTCATCTCAAAGAATTATATTGATAATCTTTTAGTACAAAACTTCAACTTCATCGTAGATAACGCCATAATATTGTTTATACAACTTGATAACAAATTACAAAACATAATAAACTTTAGTTTACGAGTAAAGTAATATAATTTTAAACTCAATACATGCAGTTATGAGCCAATATAATTGTTCTTTTTTAAAAATGTGAACTTGTATGGTTTTTTTATACAGATTTATCAAATGTTGTGTGATAAAGATTGTATTCTTTACATTTATTGTCAGCTTGTTATATTTTTAATAAAAAAAACATGTTTTTCTTTTAAAAACAGCTTTAACTCGCTCGCTTGTATCTGGAAAACTCGGCCATGAGCGTATCTGTCGGTCCGTCCAAGCCTTAGTTATGATATAACAAGAAATTGGCTAAGCCTCGGCTTACAAGAGACTTTATTAATTGACATGACATTTTTTGGGCTACAACGTAAACGTATAAGCTGTTTGTAAAAGATTAAAATAAATTATTATCTGAAGTATAAAGTATTTGTTTTTTTAATATTATTAAATGAGAATAAGAAATAAGATATGTTTTAATTTAAGGGTTTTATAATGGATCATTAATTATTCGGGGTAGGTACGTGTTTTATTTACAATTATTTTAATATAGCACAGTAATTTCTCATGCTGGTACATAATTACATTATAGATACTATCGTACAATATGATTAATAAATATAATATTAATTAAGTCTTAAGCTCTACTTGAGATGAATTTAAAAAATTTAACAAAATTGATGCTATATAATATAATAAAAGAAGAGACTGTAATATTCAATATTATTTACAATATACCAATTATTTTTACGGCAGAAAATAGAATACAATTATGACCCATATCCTTGAAATGCGAAATAAAATGCAATACAACAATCCTCTCTTTCACAAACTACCAATAACACAAATCCTTGATTTGAAGTTACAAAATAAATGAACAGCAAATATTAGCAATTACTTATTATTAGTCACAATACCAATCCTACCTATATCTATACTAATATTATAAAGCTGAAGAGTTTGTTTGTTTGTTTGTTTGAACGCACTAATCTCGGGACCTACTGGTCCGATTTGAAAAATTCTTTCGGTGTTAGATAGCCCATTTATCGAGGAAGGTTATAGGCTATATTTCATCACGCTACGGGCAACAGGAGTGGAGCCACGGGGGTGAAACCGCGCGGAGCAGCTAGTAATTGATAAAACCTAATACCTATAAAATTAATGAATCCAAACAACGTTCCATATAATCCTCAGGCGGTAAAACATAAAGGTACTTTATTTAATAAGAACGGCAATCCAAGGAGCCATAACTCAGAGTTGATCCTTACATTGACTTAAGAAGATGAACCTGCTTCGGATATGTAGCTCTTTTTGCAGCCACCCCTGTAATGACTATGTTGTTATGAAAAATATCAAGTATACATTCGATGTTTATGAAGAAATCGATTCACGAACATTTTATCAATTCTCTACATTCTACAATATTATCCTAACTCTACAAAAAAGTTTTGCCAACTATGCGTTGTGTATAATTTTTCATCGTAAAAATAATAGATGAAAATCTATCAAGGAATAATAGAACCAATTTATACCATTTTGGAAACTATGATAAAGAAATACAAATTAGTATTTGTTATTATTATATTATACCGATATTATCTACTTATTTTTACAAACTCTACATTACTCTTATATGTATTTTTATTAACTCTATAATATTAAAAAAAGAATATTTTTAAACTAGTATCACCGTAAACCTTCTAAAGTATAGTAAAACAAAAAACAACCTTGAAATTATAGCATACAAAATCTACAAACAAACCACGAAATTCTCTAAATAGAGTATTTTTCGCGTGAGTCGCCCCGCTCCGTACGGCGACTGTCGTAGTCGCTTGCGGCCGGTGTAATCTCAAATCTCCTGCCGTCAATTTATTTTCATTAGTGATCATCCTCGGTTAATTTTATTCCCTACTTACCCTGCGAAGGATATTTTGGCTAGGTTAGTGTGGAGAGCACTTGGTGGAGTTTTTTTGATTGTGAGAAATGTGTTCTAGATGACAAAACTTGTTGCATCTTTTTGAGTATTTTGTCTTGTAGGTATTCATTTGTAAAAAAGATATTTTAACAGCATTAAATTTTGTGATGTATCAAATAGCTCGCTGTTTGCAATCGATGAAGCGATCATAAATGCTCATGTTTAAATTATAAAAATATAGTAATCTAGAAAATTAGGCTCTAGAAATATGAATGTGTTTGTTTTTTTTTTTGTATTCCGAACCCTTGGTTACGATTTAAACAGTGCCCACAAAAACTATTTTGACCGACAATTTCCTAGCGTTTATGATTTGAAAAGCATGACTCCATACTTAGCAAGCCCCTCTCCTAGGCCGTAGTATCTCAGAGATGCTTAATTCATTTCCACGGGATAATATTATTTTTTTACTCCCTCACGCTTTTTCGGTTCAACCGCGGCTTATTTTTTATTCATTGCAGCCAATCGGGGTGGGATATTCAATTATCCACCCTCATTTATATTTCAAAGATAATCGAAGCGAAATCATGTTTCGGTTTGACAATTCTTCCGAATGAGCGATTGTATTGAAATTTGTTTGTTTTATACTTTATCTGTGTTCTGTTTAGTTTTTGTCCTGTTTTTATTTTTTTGATTTTTTATCATTTTTGAAAAAATACATACTTTTTGATTTGTTATGTGCATCTTGTAAAACTTATTTTACCTTTAAATTTTTAATTGTACCTCTTTCCTTTAAGTAGAGCTTAGATTGTATATTAGAGTAAGATTATAAAAATATTTTTTTAACTAGAAATCGATAGAACTGAACTTTTATTGTTAATCAAAAACTGGACCTTCACAGACCCCAATGTCCTCCTAACAATATTTCACTACGTTAATTATTCTAAGCTATACAACAAACAATTGTGTGCTTTAGGGGCAAGCTACGGGAGCGCATTTTATTCGCGTCTAAATCTGTGCTCGAATTAATTTGTCGCGACGTGCGAAATTAACGCATGAGTAACACCGCACACTCTGACATCTAGCGAGATCGCAGCTATGCACCAGGCTTTCAGTAATTATATAGAGCTGTTATTACGTAGTAAAAAAGAGAGACACATTATGAAGGGCTTTATCATAATGTGATAATGTCGCCCGGATTCACCTGTGAGTTGAGCTGACTCTGAAAGTAAGGCGACTAATAAAGCTCTTAGGAAATCTGTACTATACTTAGCTATATTTTTCTACGTCAAGCTATCTCGGGGTAGACTAAAAAAATCTTTGCTTAAGCTTTCAGCAATTGCAAGAGAGTTGTAGAGTATTATTTAATTATTTTTGTTTACAAAAATATATTTTATAATTAAAATAAGTATAGAATGATCCACTGGAAGCAACAATCTGCGCTTCAAATATCTTACATAGGTATAGTTGGTAATAACAGCTCCTAATAATTACCAGTAATTCCCGGCACTGTTTACCGCGGTCTCAGGTGAAAATATCCCACGCTCGGCGTCTGCATCTCGAGCTTAACTGTTTACTGCTCCTCATTCGTCTGTCGCATAATATTTGTCACTTTTTACTAGATTAGATTAAACCAAGGATTAAACATATCGTGACAGATGAAAAGGTTTTATAAATACTTGTATGATTTTAATGGCTTGTTTCTTATTGGTTCCATAATATGTATTAGTAGGTAAATACGTACAAAGGTATATAAAATACAGAGAACTGTATAAGGAGTATATGTAATCATATAGTTAATTATAAGTGCTAGAAACAACGAAGACATTTAAAACTAATTTAAATAATTTAAAAAGTAATACTCATTACAATACAATTTAATTACCGATTGAAAGAACAAAATCACGAATTAAGAAAACAAAAACAGAGGCATTAAATCGTCCCTCGGACTAAACAAGTTAATTTTTAACGATCACTCATCAAAATTGTTTAATTACATCCCAGAGGGTCTAATCGTAAAGTGAGGTTGAAGGGAGGCTAATCAACCGTTTAAGAACGACACTCCTTGATAAGAACTCAATTCCCTTTCGGAATGACAGCTTTCATTACCTTTTGGGAAAAAATGCGTGACCGTTGTTATGGATGTGGTTCCGTATTTTTTTTAACGATTTTTATGACTGAGCTTTTTTAGGGTAAAGCTCATTCGTTGATTATATTGTAAAAGATACAAGGTACAACTTTAATTTTGATAAATATTAAGCAATTTAATTTTTTTTCATAATATGAGAAGATCTAAAGATAGAACAGAACACGGCTTATCAATAAAAGTTAAGAAGGAATATATTATATGTTTGTTTTAATTTATTAGTAAAAGATAATAGACGTAAGTTTACGGATTTCACTAAAGATCTTCATTTTCCCCCACGTTGGTGAAGTGTAAAACATAACAAATTATCATTTTTAACGCTGGTGTGTATTATTTCAACCTATTGTTATCTTTTTAAAACAATATTTAACTAACACTTTTATTAAAATTTTATCGTTCTTTTTGTGAAGTTATTTTATTGACATCAATCGACCAATCCATTATCTAATACATATGTATAATCCATACTAATATTATAAATGCGAAAGTAACTCTGTCTGTCTGTTACTCAATCACGCCTAAACTACTGAACCAGTTTGCATGAAATTTGGTATGGAGATATTTTGATACCCGAGAAAGGACATAGGCTACCTTTTATTGCGAAATATGTACCACGGGCGAAGCCGAGGCGGACCTCTAGTCATTTATATAGGTATGTATTCAAGAAGTTGTTCTAATTATTATGTGCTTGGATACGTATAGCGTAAGCTTCTCATACCTATTCTGTGTTCTTTTTCAAAATACAGTAAATAAGCGTCTTTTTTGAAATCCTAGATGTTCTTTTAGAACATAATGTTCTAGCTTCTAGCACATAATAGCATCATATTACTAAGAGATTACATCAAAAATATGCTTTAAAAATACAAGGCACATTCGTAGCTTGCGGAAATGTGCAGCGATAGCTAAGTCGGTTTATTCGACAGATAACAGCAAATGTATTCAGATGCACAATCTTTATATTACCCATAAACCGACGTCGCAAATAGCTGATGAAGTTATCGTTTATTTCATTTCAGTGAGGTTTTTATTCAAGTAGCTAGTATAATTGTTTGTCTAAGGTTTTTTTTATAAAATATTATTATTAAATTATGTAAAATGTGTGTATACTTTCGCAAAGCCTAGTAAGAAAACTTGAAAACTTTTACAAAAAATGCAAACACACTGAAAATATACTCAAAATTCAAAGCATTCATAAGTTTTTATGTAAACATTATGATTGATAATTTTTGTTACATACACATTATATATTTACTGGATTTCTTATTCCAATGAAACAAACATAATTTATACAACTTTTCTGTTTATAAACCCACGCGTTGTATATAATAAGTAGGTATACATGTTAAAACTTTCAGTCTCCAGTCACTGTAGTTGTTAAAAGCTACGTCTAACAGAAAATTCAATAAAAAGCTAAAAGCCAATCTTATCTCGAAGAGGAAATTAAGAAACAGCGGCGAGCATCTGACATGGCGCTCTTTACAGATCTGTTGCTAGTGATGTGACGACTTGATACTATTATAATTATAAATTTTATCGATAAAAAATAACTACTTTTATAGGCAACTGATTAATAACAGTTTTACTGTTAAATTATTTGATTTCTCTTGACTAACAACAAATAAAATGATTTAAAATTCACTTTATTAATAGCTCTCTAGCTTATAGCATTAATAGATATGCATTTATAAAAATTATCTTGTAAAATAACGATTTGAAATAGTCTGTAAACTTATAAATTAACTTTAACAATTAAATTTATTATTAACTAGCGGTCCGCCCCGGCTTCGCCCGTGGTACATAATATTTACGTTTTCTCTACGTAAGAACCATCCTCGTACTTCAAGGAATATAATAAAAAAAGAATTATCGAAATCGGTTCAGCCGTTCTCGAGTTATGCGCTTACCAACACATTTTGCGATTCATTTTTATATATAAGATTAATTATATCTGAACTATTTGAAAATTACACGAGTCCTGAACATCGACATAATGCGACAACACTAAAATTTTTAACAGAGAGTGTACGACAGCGACATCGGACTTTGAAATAATTCGACGACGGGGGAGGCAGGAAACACAGCCTTATCTGGCAACACCCGCTTGTTATATTTTTAAATAACTCCACAGTATCTGTCCCCTCCACATGAATAGAGAAGTATTTAATGTCACCTTCAGTTCCTAAGTCATGACGGTTTTTTCACAATTCCGTCAGATAAGGTCAATGGATAATAAACGAAATATATTAAAGAAAATGTTGTGTTGCTACGAAGCTACGAGTGGAGTAATGACGTCATCAAGGCGTTTGTTAGCTCAATTATATAGTGATTAATTTTAATTATAAGGCCTGGTAATTATTGTAGGATTGTTAAATTAAGTTATTAGTATACTATTGTGTATAATTTTATAATTCGGTAAGGATTACGCATACTTTATAACGTAGCTGTAGGTAATAAGAGTGAAAATATACAATAATTTAAACATTTTCCTAAGAAATATTGATTCTAATAAATTAAATGACAATATTTAAAACTTACATATTTATACATTATTACATATGTATCTACATATTTAAAAACAATATTTTAACAGTTTCATTTCCAATTTTTTCTTGCATCGATTTTCCTAATACGGAAAAAATATCTCAAAGAAATATAGCACATCATTTAATTATGAAATCACTCAAGCCACTACGGTATATCAGGTAAGAGCTGATAAAAGCATTCATTACATCTAGCACACTTCTGGGTACAGTTTATCCCTTATCTGGGAATGCATTGCGGGAACAATATCATTACGGAGGCTATTCAACATTTTTATTATTGCCTTACTATTGTCTTATGGCGCGACGGTGCTCGATAACAAATTTACACACGGACGGCGAAAACGTAGAGCATATATTTAAAAATATGTGGACTTTTTATTTGTTTAAAACCACTCAAATATTTTTTTGTCAATCGTCCTGTGCTACGAGTGACTAGGCATGTAAACCTTTTAACAGTTTTAATATTTCTACACACCTCTAAGTCGCATAAAAAGTACTTCATATGATTCCAGTATGAGAATGTTCAGTGTTAAAATGTTCACTATATAAAAGGGTACTAAAATAACAAAATATACTTCTGCTGTAACACAGTCGGTAACTAGCAAGTTAAGAAGTCTTGCTTTTTATTTGTATAATTGTTATGTACACCTACCTATAAATAGATACCTTACTGAACACACATACTCACATACACATGTACAATGTTCTTTTGTAATAAATTATAAATAAATACATATATGAACATACCAAATCAATAATGGGAGTACAATTTGTATCTAGAATTTAACATTTTAAAATAACGTTAGCCGTTTTCAAACTCCGTGTGTTTTTCACATAATTCTTGTGCGATACCTCGCAGATTTATATGGGTAATATTTGTTGTATCACCTTCCCGCGAATAATGCGAGAGATTTATGAATAAGCTGTTTGTTTAGGCGGATGATTGTCGTGATAACGGGCGCTTGACTAATTTCCTACTTCATTTTGGACTTGGTTTGTGAAATTATATTCAATTTTAAATTTGAATGTTGTATTTGTGAGAGCATTGTTGTACTATGACGTGGATTGTTAAAACATTATTTGAGATATTTATCAATTGTGGAAATATATGGCATATATTATGGTCTATTGAATAGAGACAGAGTGCAAAGAGGAATTATCATTGCGTATGCCCTTAACATATTATATATTTACTCTATGTTAATTAACTCTATATGATTGGATGACGACAAAAACAAAATTCTAAGAATTTGTAAAGATAAATTCTACAAACAGTTGCAGTCATAACCTAAATTATAAATGTGACTCTACAATGTATTGCACAAAAAACTTTAAGGAATGAGTTAAATAAAAACCAAAACCAAAAATATTTATTCAGTAACAAATATGTTTACAATGTTTAACCAGTCATTGAGACATTCTTTTAAGCATTTAAATGCCTGTGTTAGAACATCTCGCTTTTCTGACATTACATTATGTTTTATTGTTACACGAATAACATTTTCTTCAAACCATACCATAATAAATGGTTTCATAAGATTATATAAGATAAAGTCAACTACGATCTTACTATAAATGTTCAGTCTAGGTTCTCATTAGCGTTTTAATACAGTCACGCTCCTTCAGTGAGCTTTTACCGAATCTGAGCAATGAAAATGCATTATATGACTTTATTCTTAGAATTCCTACCATCATAATTATATAACTTAGAAATAAATAAAAATAAATAAATATTATAGGACATTATTACACAAATCGACCTAGTCCCACAGTAAGCTCAATTAAAGCTTGTGTTGTGGGTACTAGGCGACGATAAATATAATATTTAATAAATACATATATAGATAATAACACCCAGACCCAAGACCAATAATTGAGTTCATCACACAAATATTTGCCCTGACCGGGGATCGAACCCGGGACCGTCGGCTCAGTAGGCAGTTACTTTACCACTGCGCCAACCGCGTCGTCATAGAAATAGAAAAGTAAAGTTTATTCCCCAAATCTATTCAATACCGACGAAAATTGAATAAACTTGATAAAATGTGTGTCAAAGGTCATAGAAAATGTGTTTAGAGGTGAACTGTTTTTATAGATATCAAAGTCACGAATTCCTTTGTAATAGTCTTCCGTAGGCTGTCAATATGTCTACTTCACAAGCATTATAAAATTTACATTGGATTACGTCGAAAAATATATAAACAACACCTACATGAAAATCTGTCTGTGTGAAATATTCACGTGTTTATAAAACCGGCTACTCACCTACCAGCTGCAAGGGCAATATTGGAATTGCACACTTAACTGGCTACTTAATTATGATGTGTATAGGCAAGCAGGGGCAATTTAGAGAATAGATGAAATTGCTCCGACCGCCGTGCAACCGAGATTGTACCAATAATGCCCCTACGGCATGTACGTGAGTAGCCAGCTTTAGGTGTATAACGTCTTACCTATTTGACAACTCACGCATTTATACCTATTTCCATTATGCAAATACCGAGCCCAAGGGGCTTGCTTACGGAGATACCATTAATCATTATCTAAATTAATTTGGAACCTTAAAATCTCCTCTTAGTTTCTTAAAGTCACAATAAAGAGGATCGCGGTGGATGCCATAACTCATCTGTACGTAAGATTACTGATCTTTAATCCCCCTTCTGGGTTTCTCTTAAAGTTAAGATTTACGACTAGGAATTATTTCGTCCCCGCGAAATAAGCCGGCAGTCGATGAAAAAAGTTTGCATAGGTGCGATAGGGGTGACGTTTTAATGTTTTTTTTAACGTTATATTATTTTTTAGATTAGCAATTTTTGATTGGATTATTCATATGCGATGAAAGTTTAATTGCAGTTAGTAAAGTTTTTTCTATCTCTTATTTTGTTTTCTTAACTTTAAAAAATATGCGTACCTATGTCATGTACCTACAATTAAAATAATCTATACGATGACATATTATTAGAAGAATTTATTGTATGAATATATAATATTACTAGCGGTCCGCCCCGGCTTCGCCCGTGGTACATATGAAAAATAGATGTTGGCCGATTCTTCGAATTACCCGATATGCACAGAAAATTTCATGAGAATCGGTCCACCCGTTTCGGAGTATGCAGACTAACACTGTGACACGAGAATTTTATATATAAGAAGAAGATATTGAAAAGGTTATTATTAAAATACTATTTTACACAATTTAAAATAAATACGCTATACCAGTCAATTTGAAGGCATAGAGTTAACTGAAGGAATATTTATAGCGGCAACTTTATTTAATATCTGGTTACATCGCGCCTCGCGAACAAAACTTTTAAGCTGCACCGACTATATTGAGTTTAGCCAAGTAATATCCATGCTTTGTGAAAATTACAAATATTCATAACCAGTGTTAAACGATTTATTAGGAAAATAAATATGTAAACCATTTATTAATTAATAAGTTTCTGTTTTAACTTTCATTTGCTGACAATTTTTGAAAATATGAGACTGCATAAGTTCTTTTAAAAGCGAAAAACAAAACAATAATATTCAGATTAATAAATATTTTCCATTTTTATTAAAACAGAAGAATGTATCTAAATACCCCATTCCATAACATCGCGCATAAGAATCTTCTTAACTTCCATAACACCTTCACTAGCGCGATAAAAGCATTATTTCTGAATAAGTTTCAAAATATCTTACTCAAAGTTGGCAACAAAGGTATAATTGAAAGATCGGAAATTCCCAAGCAAGCTCATATTTCAAAGACGCTCTTCTTGCCCGGATAATATAAGAAGATAGAGGACAGAGTCGGATATAAAATATGGCGTCCTTTCATGAATCTTATTAAGATATCCTCCGAAAACTGAGAGAGATAGAGCTTTTGAAGTCACTACATGTGTGAGTAGGATAGACAATTTTACAAGCATTATGTATATTAAAATAATACGTACGGTTAGAGAGGTGTGTGGTGGCTTCGGTGTGAATTTATCGTTTCTATGAATATGATTTTCTTTAAGACGCTGCAGTCCCATAAGTGTTTAGTGTCAAACGGCTATTATACTTAAAAAGTTATACCGGCTATTGTTAAGGAAAATCGGCTGGTTTTTCTATAAGGATCGTGGAAGTAGATACTCAAGGATAATTATTTTATCGTATGGATTCAATTCAGCTAATTTGGGAAGATAATATAAATACATCACTCAATAAGTTCAGAAGCGTATTTGAAATAAGGACAATGTATAAGTATCAGAAACAGAGTACCAATTAATTTTACAAACCAAAGACAAATTAAAATTCAATTTATAACATTCTAATAGCCTGAACGTAGAATGAAAAGAAGATATGTGCGAGTAAGCAAGTCCATAATTCACGTAACTTTTCAAAAGTGCAACACACGCTATCTTAGCTAACATGCAAAATAACTTTAGGATACGTTGCTTACCGAAAACCGATAATAAAGTTATACGGCGGAAGTTTTACAAGAGTTAAATTTGAATTTATTTCGCGTGTCTAAGTAATATACTGTTATCTTATTTTCTCCTATGTTTTTCTCCAATCTATACTAATATTCATAAAGCTGAAGAGTTTGTTTGAACGCGCTAATCTCGGCAACTACTGGTCCGATTTTAAAAATTATTTCTGTGTTAGATATCCCATTTATCGAGAAAAGCTATAGGCTATATATCATTTCACGAAGACCAATAGGAGAACACAGCTAAAACTAAAACCGCAGAGCACAGCTAGTAATAGATAAACTATATTTATAAATATCGGAATAGAATAATAATTACATTGAACTACTCGTGTAAGATCTGGGATTTGTTGGGGAAAACATCTATTTTGTAGAGATTTCTTAGAATGTTACTTCAAGTAATGTGTTCAAGAGAATCAGGTACCTAAGTCTATTTTTTTATGTTCGATGTACATGAAAAAAACATAAAATATTTTTTTATATCTGATATATATACATATTATATATATCAGGTCATATTTTGTTATTGTACCTATATCTAAGGGTTTTAAGAGAACTACTTTTAAGATAAATATATTTTTAGTAACGAGATTTTAAAAGAAAGGTTCACGTTAAGACAGTAAGGTAAACAATTTAAGTTATATTATAGAACGGTCTTTTACACATCGATAATTAGTTAAAATGATTGATCATAGTATCCAAATATACTGCGCAAAAATTGTAATATTGTAGGATTGATAAAAAATATTTATATCAGAAAGGTGCCACGTGCTTCTTCGGGAGGTGTAACTCTCTTTATTTTGTAATTCCAAGAATCGTGGCCAAAGTTTGCTCTTTAATTAAAATAATTCTATAGGTACCGTAAATATATATAAACGTAATTCACTTATTTTTAAAGACTATTATAACAAAAAGAATATTTCAAAATCGGTCAGTTTTAACATTTATAAGTAAACACACCCAACAAAAAGATCAGGGTTAAACAACCCTTATGGCATTATAACACGCCCATTTATTTCACCTGACGCGACTGCGATCACACTTCATGCATTAAAAATGTATGGAATCAGCTAATGTGTGTCGAGACAAATCTATCGTCATTTCCTTAACGCGAAGACGGTCCCTTATCATTCAATTCCGCGATAAAGGGGGCGATATGCAAAAATTACCCATCCGCGTTTATCCCCACATAAATAATATTAGATAGCGTGCGTGCGAGTGTTTTTGTAATTACCGCATAAATAATCATTCAGAGCGCCGTAGATTACTGTTAGAGGCTTGATGCATGGCGTTATAAGATTTAACTAAGACTGTTTCGGATAGAATTGGGTTGTAAATTATCGTTGGAAAGGTAATTTTACGTGAGGCTGATTTGATTGTGACTTTTCTTTGCATTTTGGAAAAACATTTTTTGTAATGTAATGAATTCTATGTGTAAAAAAATTCAGTTGAAAAGTAGATACTTATTTATATTATTGAAATATATTGCTATAATTATAGCCTAGGAGCGATCATGATTTTAGTGTGATTAAGTTTATTATAAAAAATATTATTGTTTGAAAAATAATTAATTGCCTTTAATATAACCAAAGCTTGACTATAGAGCCATTACCTACAAATTGTTTGAAAAACATTTCTATTACTTTCAGTTTATTTATCTGTTACAAAATTACACCATACATTATCAACATAATTTCCCAATTCCCGCTAAAAACTGTAAACAAAGATATCCAATTTAAACTTTTCCTATATTTACCGACACTCTATTAAGTTCTCAGAACGTTATCATCCAAGTTTAAGTAAATGCACAAACAGTATAAATATTCATATAAATTAACGCGACCTCATACTCGCGCTTAGGAATAAGCTGAAGAACACGGTAAGGAAAATTTCTATACAAAATCCCCTATGGCAATATTAAGATATAGCTACGAAATTGAAACATTAAACTAATATGGAGAATCTTTAACACGGCAGTGATTAGCATATTTGATTTTAGACATGGAAACATGTAGGTGTTCAGATTTGATCTATGAAGTTTTTTTAAGTTATTCAGACTTCTCCGACGCTTTGCGACTCATAAAAAAATTAATGCATAGGTACATATACATGTAATAATACAGAGCTTCCACACTTAAAACATGTGCTTTTTACGACATATTTTATACAAACAAGATAAGATAGTTCAACTTCTGCTTGTAGATTGACATTGCATCTCAAAATTACGTACAGGGTATGCGATTGAAAAACTTAATTAATCTATTTCTTTGATTTATTTCATAATTTTAGCACATCTATTTGTCTAATTTCAGGTAGGAGCTTCCGTACCATATAGAGGACCTTTTTGTAGCAATAAATACCAGAAGCTTCTATACTTAATCTCAACATCTTTTGATAAATGTTAAACACACAATACAACCCTGTCCAACTAACCCAAACTTAAGCTCGCTTCGCTTACCTCAGCAATAGACGGCCGCTTACTGCGACACGGTTCCAAGACGTTCGTAGATTGGAGTATTAGGAAGCGTTTACACGGGCGGCACGTAGCGTAATAAATAATATAGTAATCAGTGCGATTCCTTACATCCCGTCCTTATTAGGCGAGAACCAACATTCAACATTCGCTAATGCCCGGGCTTACTGGCACATGTGGGACGGAAAGATTCCGCGAGAATTTATTGTACATCGGCTTATGAATCATAAATAAGGGACTAATTAGAATTGCTTTATTGTACGAGGTATTGTTCCAGTATTAGATGGATATAGCGATAACCGCTCTGCCAAATGATATCGATTTTTTTATGATATACATTATACAGCGACTTCCTTAAAAGCTTTCGTCATCGGTTATTTCGGATTATATATTGTTTCTAGTATTGGTTATTTGAACAATTCGTGTTTAAAAAGATACATCTTGTAATTAAATAGATACTTATTCCAATTAAAAGATAAAAAGAGTGATTTTTTTATATTATTGTCTCTTGATAGACTACGCTTTAGCATATAGCTTAACATGTAAAATAACAATTAACTAAGGTACAAGCTTAAAAACATGCCAAATATATACTAGCGGTCCGCCCCGGCTTCGCCCGTGGTACATATGAAAAATAGATGTTGGCCGATTCTCAGACTTACCCGATATGCACAGAAAATTTCATGAGAATCGGTCCACCCGTTTCGGAGGAGTATGCAGACTAACATTGTGACACGAGAATTTTATATATAAGAAGATTATGTTTTCTTGGATATAATGTAATTGGAACTCTGCGCTATTTTTTTAATATCAAGGTAATTAAACAAAAAAACAAAAAGCTCTCCAGCCAACGATCGAATTATGGAAGTAAATGTAAATACGTATAACATGCACGTTCAATTAAGTCATATATCACTGATTTCTCATTAATTCGCATACACATAAATCTGATAACGTTCGTACACACGCCGATAATGCGGACAAATTACGAAGTTTTAACAAGTTCCCGAAATAAATCTTTGGCGAGAGGTTATCGTAGCTTTTATAAGTCAATGTGTTCCACACATTCGCCTTTGTATAAGAGGAATGCATTGATAAATTTATTTTATTTAAAAGATCATTTTTCATCTTATGAAGATTTTGGAATAAATATCTATTGGATACCTATCCTTAAAGAAAGAACAATAAAGCATTTATTTGACGAAAATGATACACAGTACGTTAGAATATACGTTACGTAAGAACTTAGAACTTTAGAAGTTGGATTACAAGTTAGAACATACTATACATAATAATACCGAGTAATGATAACGTTAAGGACATAATTCAGCACGTGCTAGGACTTTCCTAGGCTTTTTATGGCGCTGGAAAATAACAATTCATTTAGAATTCACCTTGTACACTTATTATTTTTTAACATTTAACTTTTATTCCCTCCTATCGATTATATGACTAATAATTAATTAATTAATTTAAATTAATAAACAAACAATTTTTCTACTCAAATTATATCACTTATATTCACATAATATTGCAAATATCGTTAAAGAATAGAAAGTAAAGTTGGAGCAATAAATTAATTGGCGACTAAGTTAGAGTAAGGAGGGAAAGCGGGGAAGATTCAACCAAGTTTAGACTATTAATTTGGGTCTTAGAAACGCCGACAAATAAGCGAGTTATGTGTGTGAATATGCTGTGTTTGCGTTTATGTGGAATTAATAAATGTAATAATAATTATTAGGTAAATAAGAAGAAAAGGTCTATTGGGTAGGTACCTATGGAGAACATATCTTAAGGGAAAGTGCATGTGCGCAAGTAAGCTATCTCGCAGCTTTATTATCTTTGGCAGTGTTGTTGTATAAATATTCAGAACAGATAATATTGAGTACCTAATGAACTTTTTAATGGTAACTAATATCCCGCCCAAATTATCGAACTACCAATGGAAAGCATAAAAAATACACGATAAATATCAACAAACAGGATATCCATACTTATACTAGTTAAAATTATGAATTAAGTACCTACTAGCTTTTCGCCCGCGTCTTCGCCCGCGTCTTCGCCCGCGTTTTCAAACGAAAACCCGCATAGTTCCCGTTCCCGCGGGATTTCCGGGATAAAACCTGTCCTATGTGTTAATCCAAGTTACCCTCTATATGTGTGCTAAATTTCATTATAATCGGTTCAGTAGTTTATGCGTGAAAACCACATACATACATACAAACCTTTCCTCTTTATAATATTAGTACAGATAATGGAAATCTCATGTCTATAATTTATAATATCAACTACATACTTATAAAACGATAACAAACACATCCCCTGAGTACCGCTGCCCCGTTCCGCTGATTCAATATTAATGTATTTTAAAGTTTCCCATACAAAATGACTAATTTCATCAATTTAGGGCATTAATTATTCCAATAAATTTACACGAGTGATCAGTAACTCGCAATTTGGTAATCTTTTAACAATATAGAGTTGTTCCATTGTTTTATGTGATAACGGAAAGCCTTTGCGTAATTTTATAGCAAAAGTTTATAATAATTTGACGGTTGTTATTATACAATTTATTGTAATGTTTAATGAAACATTACAATAAATTGTACTAAATGAGTTGGACAAAACCAACTAATGAGTTGGACATGATGAATAACCGATGGACATAAATTTTGTAATTAATTTACGAATTATGTTGTAAATGTAAGACAAATCGGTTTTGGATTAATTATTTATTTTTATACAGTACATACTTTCCGCCCGCGGCTTCGCCCGCTTTGTCTAAAACATAATAAGTTATATACTTAAACCTTCCTCTTGAATCACTCTATCTATTAAAAAAAACCGCATCAACATCCGTTGCGTATGTTTTAAAGATTTAAGCATACTTAGGGACATAGGGACAGAGAAAGCGACTTTGTTTTACACTATGTAGTGATGAAGCGTTGTGTACTTAATACTAATATGAGAGCCTTTTAACAGAAGGGTTTAAAGGCTAAATAACCCATAGATATTTGATAATTGAAGCAGGTGCGAAATATATCATTCCGATGCCACAACAAGGGTGGAAAAGGAAATTATTATCCAATTACGGTCGATATCCATAATAATTACTTATTCAGGTCTCTTAATTTTAATAAGATTGACTGATATTTTTATCACGTTAGGCTATTGTGAGTTTTAAGAATTAATCGCATAAATAGTGAATAACTTCTTAAAAAAATCAAAGGCTAACAGTTATAAATAAATGTTTTCAAAAATTATAAATAACACTAACAAACAACGTATAATTTAGCATTCTAATTGATAACGAATTAGCTGTTAAAATAAAATGAGGCATGAATAAAATATGGTTTGTAAACATAAGTATCATTTGAATGCATTAAATGAATTGAACAATATAATGAGCTTAATTAATTATGTTTGAATAACTAAAAACCCAAATACAAATTTATAACTAATTATTCACTAAAATAATTACACTAGAATAATAATAAAAGTTAGTTGAGGTCAGTGTGTACCTGTTATAAGCTTTAGATTAATCAAAAAAATGTATCAATATTGTTACAATCAAAATACAATAACCAAAGAATACCTATTTCCTTAGGTTACAAATCTGTGATGGCTATTGCAAAGCTCATCTTACAGTGACTTCATCTTAGATTGTAATATTTCAAAGCTAAAAAAGAAACACAAACACCTATTCAATCTAACAACACATACATTGACAAATCAGTATTATTACAAAAAAGCTGCTAAAAAGCGTTACCACAGATTTTTCTCATATCTCCCAAAGTTTCTAATGACAAAAAGCTGCTAACATAAAGCAAAAGCTCTACCACAGATTTAGTATTTATCTCCGAGCACGTGGGTGGGCGGAGAGAGCGGCGGCTCATCCCCACCTGTTGATCCCGGCTGATCGGCCCCCGGATAGCGGATATAACTTATCCGGACCACGCCTCACGCCCACACGGGGATTAGTCGCCTGAATGTGGCTAAATGTAGCGTGCTATACCTATGGTCTTGGTGGTAAATGTACATTTGATTGTTGGTTGTTTAATGTTGTATATAAAATGAGTCGATCAATAGATAGGTTTCATTCGGTGCATACATTTTATGAGGAAATTTTTTAGAGATGTATTTGAAAGTTTGAGGATTGAAGCTATCATAAAAGACCTTCTCTTTTAGTTTTTCTGAGTTTACATGGTTAAAGTTCAAAGCTTACTGTATATTAATCTTCATCGTTACAATTGTGTTTGTAAAAAAAAATAAATAATAAAAATAATATTATTTTTTTAACATTTTTATATCTTCTTTCAATCAATAAATATTCAATACTTCAGCATCTTTCAAATTCCTTACATATCAATTATCCATAAAACGCTCTCTTACAATCCCATTAAAGTTACCCACACGAATAAGACGATGAAACAACACAAAAGGGTCACAAATGGACATCTCAGTAACTAAGTTCATCTTACCTCTAAGACAGTCGACCGACAACTAAACTCCTAATTGCTTCGAATCGAATTACAAAACGGGGAATCGAACCCTCGATCCTGCACTTAGATCCTTTTAACGGTTTACTGAATGGATCCCTTGATGTATGCCAATTAAGGGATATAGAATAATAGAACGTATGGATTTTGTATACCTAATTTGAGACTTGATTGGCAGCGAAGAGAAAGGAGAATGGCGAACTCCCATAGGACTTTGGGCCTGATCGTTACACTGATGATTTATGTGGGGTTAAATAGATAAAAATATACAAATTCTATAAATATAACAATTAAAGATCTGTTCTATGGGATAGCAGAGATATTGAGCATGTAACGTCACTAAAATTGAGGTTAGGTTTGCTCGAGTTCAATGAATAGCTTTGTTTCTTTCTAAGTAGAGGTAAGTTTATATCCTATAATATACATTATTTAGATAAAGAATGTAACAGAAGAACACCTAGGTAATAGAGATATTGGATCGAACTTTTATTCTTTTAGAGTACCTACCAAAACATCGTAGGTACTTATATATTATAAAATAAAACACGTTTTTTCATAAATCGTTTATTCATCATTATCATCATAAACAATTAACACATCATCCAGAAACTGTGCTTGCGGTATTAAATCTGGTTGATACCTTGCCCAGCTAAGAGCGTATACGCACTATGCGGGTAGCCGCATTGCGGTTAGCCGTCCGGCTGACCGCAAGCACAATTATGTACGTAATATTCATTTCTATGCGCACTGTGCGGTCTGCGGTAGCCGCATCGCAGTGCGCATAGAAATGAATATTACGTACATAATTATTGTGCTTGCGGTCAGCCGGACGGCTACCCGCAATGCGGCTACCCGCATAGTGCGTATACGCTCTAAGGTACCATATTATGCACATAACGTGACAGCAGCAACCTACAGTTCTTCTTCCTAGTAAACAATTACAATAATAAACTGTTATTGCTTCCCTTCCTATGAGAGCCCTCACCCAGCAAGAATGACATAGATATGTTGCTCTATTTTCAATCTGTAAAGAAATACTTTGTTAAAACACCATTCATTTTTACTTTGAGATTTAAAAAGAAGATTATTGGCAACTTTTTACTTAAAATATTATCAAAACACTCAATAACTTAAATGACGAGGTAATATCAGACAAAAGAAAGTGAATATATTATAATATATTAATATATATAAATCTCGTGTCACAATGTTTGTCCTCAATGGACTTCTAAACCACTTAACCGATTATAATAAAATTCGCACACCATGTGGAGTTCAATCCAACTCGAGAGATAGGATAGTTTAAACATGTAGGTACCACGGGCGAAGCCGGGGTGGACCGCTAGTATATATATAAAACAATGTGTGTTTACGTTTTTGTTTGATTTCAATAGCTAGTACTAAATACCTTAGATAATACTAATCCACTAACCGTTAGAGGATATTATTGCGTTATCTTGTAACAAATGCATTCGTATTGTTACGATTAGCATTAATACCACAGCTGATGCAGTTCATATTTGTAAATGAAAAATCGGATGCAAAGTCGGTGTCCATGTAGGGTAGCAGTAGTGAGTCATAAAGGCAGGTAATCAAAGTCCGATGGGCGATGTGCAAGCGTTGGTTGGCAGTAATAACAGAGATCGTCAGTGTCCGTAATACGTAGCGAAAGTCGATAAAGATGAAGAAAATAAGTTAACCACGAAACGAAAAACCTCAATCAAATGCCAAAAGTCAAACGACAAACATGACATAAGCATGACATTGTAATTAAAATTGAAGCGGCCAGCTACATTTCAGAAATATTCTTACAAAGTGCGGCCGCCATTGAGTAAAAATGTATAGAATTACCTAAATAAATAGCGTGCTAAAAAGTTAAAAATAAAATATGTAACGCAGTTAACTTATATTTCTGATTTATAAAGCATTTGAATTTTATATAAAACTAAAAATGAAAATAAATATTCATTCGTTTTAATCGATATATCGACTATTTTACTCCTGACAGCACTGACAATCTCTGCTTGATAAGACCGGTAGTCATAGAAATCTAAATAACAATGCCGTTAGTGAACACATTATCTTTTTTTTCAAACATTTGTTTTCCCATAGAATCAGAAGTCAATATTTTACCAAGAATTATTAAAAATAACATAATGAATTTTAAATATATTATGATTTCTGTAAGGCCCTAATTTTGTTAGGCCCAGTTTCGCCATTCTCCTTTGATGTTTTAAGGATTCTAGTAAGTTCTTGAGTGCATAATTTCTTAGAATGAGATATAGATTTACTCAAAATTATTATAATAAAAAATGGTTCACAACATGACATAAAATCGTGAAATAAAGATGCAATGTAAAATTAACGGTTAGTTGTACTTGGTGGCTATAGTACTAGAGTTTTTCCGGTAAGCCGGCTAAAATAAACTAAACAGACTCTCAAAATAAAAATAAAATATATAAATATTGAATACCAAATGATAAAGGAAAACATATCGAGATGAAATTTATAGTTACGTGATGATGATGATGATCAATGATGAATTGAATATTTACATTCATCATATTATAATAATTTAATATCTTATAATAGTGAACATTAAATAGAGAAACATAATATTTCCAATAAACCTTAACGATATAAGCATGGCCTCAAATTGGTATATATCAAAGGATCATATATTGAAATTATTGGTCAAAGTGGTGACCGTAACTCCGTTTTAAGTTCTTGTGTCTGAACAAGACGCCCGAGCACTTTGCTTGCGAGGCTACTAAATTAGCCACGGAGGAGGAATACACCACAATCTTAACTAATGTTTAAACTGTCGTTTAAAGTTTATTTACGAAATTCAAAAAAGTAAGTTTACTAATGTCGTAATAGAGACGTAAACTTTTACGTCATTGAAGAATTATTAAGATAAAAATGAAATTATTATGAATTATTTTAATTGGCGTAATCTTGGAAGATTAGCGAAATAATAAGATGACAAATTATCAATAATTTCTGTGATATATCATTCATTTTATAGGAAGTAAACAATGTTAAAAAAGGGAAATCTACAGCGTCAGCTGCTGCTACTTACTGCGTTTCCAGAACCATGTTTTTTTTTAAATTTCTCAATACAATATTTTTATTCAAACATAAAACGAAAAGTCTTTGTGTTTTTGTATAACATATATTTTATATATCTTAAACTACTGTTAACCAGAATTAAACCGACGTTTATCGGAAAATTTCCCGATGGTTTCAATGACCCCCTTCCTTGGTCATCGTGCGCCAACCGTCTTTAGAAGCATTACTGGGAAATGCACTAATGCCTTCCGATACCGTGGAAAACTGTTAAGGGGCTGGTTAGAGGCTTTCTAAGACACTGATATAATTAGTGCATTGTGCCCTGACGTCCCACACAAATTGACAATGTTGCTTTTGCATACACAAACATGTGTGGACACTATTATATGCCCTAATGTGTTGTGAATAAGGAATATGTTATCGGTTATTGTAACTTTGTAAGTGATGTTCTGGTGTGTTTGATTTAGTTGGTCGTTTGGATGGTCATTATTATTGGAAAGCAGTGTATTCAAATGTACCTTAACAGTAAAATTTATTATGATACCTATATTTTAGTGATAAAACATTTTAAAGAAATCTCCAGGTAGCACTTAATTAAATAACAATCAAATATATTATAAACCTATTTTAAAACACTTTTTTTTTCAGCAAAAAACTTTTTTTTCTGAAACTTTCCTAGGAAAACATATATTATATATTTTTATCACATACCTACTCACGTTACATTTACTAAAGTATCCTTCATAATATGTAAGAACGTAACAACGTAAATAATATACAAGCAATTGTCGAGAAATACAGCAAGTTTTGCGTAATCACCAGCGCTGGTGCCATTTGCAAGGCAGCTTTGCGAATAAATATGGATCTTTTAAAGCGCCTCGCCTCCTAATTGCCTCAGATGGACCGACGCCAATTACAGGCGGTATAGCTTCCAACCAGCCCCGATAAATGGACTTGATATCACCATATCTTAACGTTCCCTTGACTAATGATGACACGATAGACTGATGCGTTTGTAATCAGTGTTTACCTATTTACTATACTGTATTTTTGTATACTGTATTCTTTAGTATACTGTATTCTGCAATGCAGATTGTCCTTCATCACCAGTAAATCTGTTATCGAGATTGGAAATAATTATGATTATTTCATTTGATCTGTCGGTAATAATAGATAAGGTTATTGAATATCAGGGAAATTTTTGTGAGTGATTATAAGATATTTATAATTTACAAATCACTATGTGACACATGCTAATATAAACTTTTCCATCCCTTTGATAAGTATATTTTTGCACACCAAGATCTCGATCGTCAGCCAGACGAATACTTTTACTACGGAAACTGAATTTTAAACTTTATATCTAAGGCTCTATCAAATTGGTTTTTCTCCTACACATTACTTACACCTAAATATTATACATATGTGAATGATAGGATGTGAGTGATATAGAAGATGAAGCTCTAGTCACTGAACGCTGAGCCAATTTTAAGGATCACGGAAATCCAAAACACATTTGACAATCATATAACTAAATACATCACATAACATATATTCACTAAGTATTTGACCCAATTAAAAAGAACACGGATATCCAAAATGTATAACAAAACAGATCTACTAATCCATACTGATATTATAAATGCGAAAGTAACTCTGTCTGTCTGTTATTCAATCACGCCTAAACTACTGAACCAATTTGCATGAAATTTGGCATGGAGATATTTTGATACCCGAGAAAGGACATAGGCTACCTTTTATTGCGTAATATGTACCACGGGCGAAGCCGGGGCGGACCACTAGTAATAAATAGTTATATAAGTTAAATACATACAGTACGCTAATGTAGCAGCTAGTTTATGTGGCCCGATAGGCGACGCCTGAGGTTATTCGTTGTGCTAATGTGAACTTGCAAGTCGTTTGCATTTATATTCAAGAGGGTTTTTGGCAGAAGTAATAGAGGAGTTCAAGATGAGAAAATTGTTTAAAGTTTTAACTTCAAATTATTACAGATGATAAAAATAATGACTAATTTATATTTGTTGTTCTGTTAGCGTTAGCTACTGTTAAGTATTCTGTGGTTCTGTGTCATTTCATCAGAGGACGCATGAAAAATAAACTTGATTCTTCTTTTTGATCTTTATCTTTGATCAACGTTGTACAAGTATGTATAGATATAGTTTTAAGTTAAAAGTTTGCACAGAAAACAAACTGATTATTTTGCAGAAGCACTAAACCAATAATTTTTATATAGAGTTCTCTGTTAACCCTAGAACTACAACATCCAAATTTAATGAAATGAACCACAACATGGGTCCTGGGTGACCCCAAAATAAAAAAATGATTACTTACAAAATATTAAACTTTTATAAATTTAAACAATTATTACAAGGTTTTTTGGATATTAATGGAATGTTTAAGGGAAAAAAATTTAGTACAAATCTGAAAATCTAGATACAATAGTGACAAATAGGTAACCTGTGTTGTGCACATATTTTTTTTGGAGCACTTTACACATTTCTCTCTGCCCTTCCTATCTTTGGCTCTAGTGCATAAATAGCAGTGGGAACTTGAAGTTGATCGAGCTTGGGCTACCTAAGCACTGTTTTAGTCATCTACTCCCAAAACATGAAGCATTATCACTTTAAGAAATTGGGGCAAATTTTTGACCTCATCAAGGCAGCGTTTCACGTAGGGCTGTACTAATTGAAGGATTAGGTTTCTTAGAAAGTAGTTCCTTTTCAGTTTACTCCTGCGAATGTTTGCCTTGAGTATTACATAGGAATTTACACCTCCAGCATCAAGATGCCGTAGAAATATCTTAGCGGCCACCTTCGTGTTTTTCTTACTGTTATCTTAGAATGACTTTCTTTTATGGTTTCAAAAAGTCTGTCAATTTGTGCATTGGTATGCATCACAATAATATCCAATATTTAGTCTGGAAAAAATTGCTTTCACGCTTCTAACTCGGTTTTTGCGTCGCGTGCGATACCTTTAGGACCAGGTTGATTTATCACGATGTTTCTACTTGCAGTGCGTGTATTAGGAACAGTGAACGGAGTTCTTCGTCAAGTATAACCATTTTTGCCCATACAGAAATCAGACAGAAGAACATCATCATCATCTGATCCAGATTCAACATCAAACAAATCATCTTCATCGGAGTGTTCATTTTCTGCAGTTTCAGATCCATCTTCGTCCGAAAAACTGGAGGTTTCACCTTCATATTCCTCCAAAAGTTGCTCTATTTCATTACTTTCAAGGGCTCGTGACGTTTAGGCCATATTGAAAGACTATTCGTGAAATAAACGTGAAATCACACAAAAATAATCACAAAAAAATAGTTTCGATAACCACAACACGGGTCGCGGGCGACCCCAAACGGCTATATCTCCGAACCTAATGGGCGTGGGCACCCCGCCATGCGTCATGGGCCACTGATTACCAATTACGGAAGGTACCTAGATGCACAATGTTTTAGGTGCAAAACTCGCTAAATTAAAATAAAAATACGTGTGCGTGGGGTCACCCATGACCCAATGTTGTGGTTATAGGGTTAATTCATTCATTATTATCTGATAATAAATACAGGAAGAAAAGATGGAACTTTCTTTATTTTTTCAAATACGGTGATTTTTATGTCTTAAAATGATGCAAACACGCTGCATATAAATGTAATTTATATCTAAAAGTGAGAAACTAGCTCAACGTCTGAAAATTGTTAACAAAAATGAAGGGGTGGGTACGGCAAGGTGGCACGCTCCCGGCTCCACTCACACTATTTTCATTTCGTGTAGTGCCACATTTAATTTTGTTGAAATTCTAACGTAGCTTTGCAAAAATGTCAACTTTATTCCGCCTCAGCCGGCGTCTTCGTTTCACTCGGATGCCTTGCTTCTTCATTTTCTCGAACGTTCCGTAGTTGCGACGCGCTTTGAGAAACTATAACTTTATGGAAACTTACAGCAAGTCAGAAGTAAGATGTGGCTTCAAAAATTTAGCTAGACGTATTTAATTTTCGTTATGACTAGTACGTCAATGGAAGGACTTATTTGGCTTTCATTTTGCTAGAAACTTTATCAGAATAAAAAGAAGTAGCAAGATTAATTATTTCATCCCACTATGGACGTAGGTACGTTTAAGCGATAAGGACAAAATAGAAATACTGAGGATTATATTTCATGATATTAGAAAACTTTTTTCAACATAATTAAAAACAAACAAGGAAAATAATTATTATTTATTCGGACGAAGGACAATAAGATTAACATTTTATTTATACTTTTAATTAAACTGCTTACAAAAATAGCATCAATGTTTTATACAAATATCACACGCAAAATACAGTACATAATATAATATGTATTAAAAACTGTATACGAAATTTTAATCAACGTGAATTGAATTAATTAGCTCTAACATAACGTTCACATTGCACCTACATACAATAATTACAAACAAAAGATTAGACAAATCACAATAAGATCTCCAAGAAAACAAATGGAAAAAGGCTATATGTCAAGCGCGAGCTTACAATCTCATAACCCATCCGAGCTCGTATTGAACATCGATAAAGCGGAGCACACACTGTAAAAGGCTCAGATCCCGCGGGAGGTCTAAAAGGCCACCAGCGATAGCACTCATCGGCAGAATAAGCCTGTTTCCCGACGAAGAGGTTTAGATGCGACATCGACTCAATGCTGTTTTATGCTGCTACCATCAATACTTAAAACGCTTGTGAATGGTTTAAGTGGTGTGCAGGTTGATTGTCGATAAAACATGAGATATAAAAATAATTAGGGTTTTTTTATGAATTGTATAATTTCACATTTTGCACATGTAAATTGTGGAAATTTAAACAAATATTGTATTTATTGACAAAACATGTATCTTCCATTGTTGCACAATAATTATTTGATCTGAATTAAAACTTGAATTTTATTGCAACGTGAGTCATACACGACAATATGATCTACATAATAGATTAATTTTTATCACGATATAATAATGGATAGACCGTAATAACTAACGAATATCGAATGAATAAGCTTAAAAAAGTACTGCACAGCAGCAGCAGCTGAACTACAGATCAATCAATCACATGATTGCTAACTTGGTATCTATAATCTTCAATTACCACGATAATTGTCCGTATGCCACAAAAATCTTAAGACTAATAACTCACAAATGATACTATTAAATGGGACTTTCCAATATCGATAGAAAATCATCGATATCGATAGCATGTCTATCGTAAAAGGATTGGCGTTTGAGGCTGAGAACGATCGGAGTGCCGGATTGAGACGGAGACAAGTTACCCCCGACAGGGGTAACTTCAATCATAATGGTAAACGTTCGGCATTATATTCAAATGTCATGCTAACATCTGTTTGTACGGGCTTATTTTATTCTGTTGAATTTAGATGTTGATTTGTTATGATGGTTATTATGACTTACTTATTATTTCATTTGTAGTCATACTTGTATAATGTATGTAACTAATGGCCAAGGGATTCAAATTCAATAATTATTGTAGTTGTGTATGATCTGTTTGTAGAAATTTAATAGAGCCATTTATCACTTTTACGGGAATATAAATAACTTGGTGTGTAAGTCGTCTTTTTTAAATTATATTAATTTCAATACCGAATATCGATCAATAAAGACAATGAACAAATCCTATTATCAAGATGCTCCGTATGATTAAACAAAATAAGGTAGGTACGTTTCGGAAACAAAAGTATAATTAAAAACATTACCTAATTGCGCGCACGAATTGATAAGCCACTCGTACAAATCCAATTATTCATACAATGCTAAATACACCCGAAACAATTATAATCAAAATTGGCCAGACAGGATCAAGGAGTCGATACAGAAAATTGCCCTCATCTCGTTTCAAGGGTCAAACATCTTAACATATGAAGGGCAAATCCTTAGTGGGCACAAATAAATACGGTACCGTATTATATTTCTCTGATCCCGGGGTATTAAGATATGGAAGGGTCAGCAATGCCAACCCCAATTGATATTAGATTTAACTTTTATCGGTTTTCTTATTGTTTCAAAATTGATATCACATGAATAAGGAATTAGGCCATTACGCTTAGTTGAAGATATTTATTATAATATTTAGAATAATACTTATACTATTGATTAATGGATACGATTATCCAAGTGGCTCATGGCTGATATTATAGATTTTAATTATAATATAGATCTAACAACAGTGTTTCTACTACTCTAAAAATAGTCCGATCAAAAATCCATTTCATTCTACTGACTGATATTCTCAAGTCTTTTCTGATGCCTTTTGATACAATAAAGTTACTTTATAATTTTTTATCATGTAACTGGCATCTCTATTACTTGGTTGTACTTTATCTTACATATTGGGTATTGTGTGCCTGTTTATCAACTGCAATACCCAGAACTATTAGCGTCACAAGTGCAAGTTATCTGCTCTCTTGGCAGCCAAATACTCATACATCTCCTCATGGACGTTGCAATCCCAAATCTGTAACGAAATAGCTCTTAGAACACTTTAAGTCTAAGTAAGTGGCGTTCGGCGGGCGAAGATTTGCTGGACCGGCTCTAATGGGCATTATCCTTATTTATTGAACCAATGCGATGCTGAGAACTTTTCAAATTTACAACAAATTTTGGGGTTTACATTGTGTGTCCATTTATCGTATATTGTGTGTCCATTTATCCGAGGTTATGGGGTATGTTTCCAAATTTAATATTAACGTTTGTAAATATTTTTTGTTTATATAATATTTTGTTCGAACGTTGATATTGAACATACGAGATATTGTCACTCTACCATTAACAAAAAGTATAAATCCTTATAAAAAATTGTAACTCCCGATTTTTACCATTTTTTATAAGGCAAATGGATGCGGTTACATACGACTTGAAAATTTATATAACTGATTTAATTCTATATTATTTATTAACTCTTGGCAGAAGAATTAAAGAAAATATCTATCGTAATATCTAGAATGATATAATCCATCCCATTTAACAATGCTCACGTCTGAGGTCACGCTTACGTAGGTATCTATTTAAATGGCCCGGCGACGGGCTGCCGCTGATGGGGTCACGGATGAATTCTACACATACCCGTGGCCCTGTCGCTGATGCGGCTTGACGGAACACAGTGGGGTTTTGGTCGGTAGGAATCCGACATAACCCACGGCCTCTTCCCCGGAGGCCGTGGGTATCTATAAAAGATTTCCCCACTAAAAAAAATATATAATTTGGAAAATCCAAAAGTGCACGCCTCATAATTTTTTTTTATAAATATTTATTAATTATTATTTTTGTTTATTTAATAACAATTAAACCACATCGAATCAGACCCTGAAAAATGAAAGGGTTCTATTCCTGAGCATACTGAAGCGTAAGAGAAAAAAAAAGACTCGATTAGTAAAGTATTTCGGTCGCTATCGTGTTAACAAGAAAAAGGATCCGCACATACAGACACACGGACGTCCAAGACAGAACTTTTTTAAACTGTTTTTTAACTAGTTTAAATAACAAAAATGACATCAAAAATATCATGAACGTTAAAAATAGTGTTTTTTCTTAATATGTGTGTGTATGTATTATCTTACAAGTGCAATGTATGATACATAAAGACATTTTAAGTTTGAAAAATCAGATGTTTTGCGGGAAGTGACAGTAGTACCCACCTCAACGCTTCGCTTATGAGGCGTGCAAAAAAAAAGGTATCTATTTAAATGTACGGTCAAACTATATTTCTAATATTTATAAGGAAATACACAGTCATGCCAATATTAAAATTAAATAAAAATAACTAGACGATAGTAACAAATGAATAGGCAGTTGCGGATACATATCTTAGATATAAACGGTAATATTTTAATTTTATGCTATGATGTAATGGTCTAATAACGATTCATTATCTTTTTATGTTTATTTTAAATTAAATTTGACAAAAACGAACGGTTATATAATTATTTATTGTTAAAATATACAATATTACATATTCACAAAAAAGTAACGAATAAAGAATAACTAATCACAACAAATAGAAATTATGAGGCGTGCAATAACAGTGAAAATTATAGATTTAATAACACACTTAATTTGCTTTCACAAAGCTTAAGAAAACTTTAGGTATTTGAAGAAATAAAGGCAGAAAAGAAGAATCAATAATGTAGGTCTATTGCTTGCGTAATACAGACTTGCAAATGGTGATCTTAAAACAGTCCCACAACATAAACGTTCGACTTCAATCAATAAGCATTCTTAACAATCAGTTCCAACACAACGATCTATAACAAAAGAGGTATTTCATAGGAATCGATTGGAGCGTTCCAATAACTGTGGCTTACCCCCCTTGGAAGTTGGAGGGGTGTTTAACAGGTTGGAGGCGGTAATGACTTCAGACAAGCGTAAGAGACATGTCGTTTTTGTACCTGAGTTTAATCCCGGAGCACTTAGGATTACAACTCCTCGATTGATTAGTGAACATTGACTAGGCTTGTTCTTCAAATATTGAATCACATACATGTAACTAGATGACGTTCAAATAGAGTGTAAAGTTTATGTAGAGCTAAAATAAAGGTTGTTAGTTATTAGTTTAGTTATTAGGGTAATCAAGCCTCCTAACATAGATATTATTGGTTAGAAAAATCTGAAAATAAAATGGTTTCTCGTAATTAAAATAACTACGGCTCCAACTATATTGTATAGAGATTGTGGTCGAAGGAAATACTTCATAATCTCGAAAGAATTGTAACGAATAAGGTCATAATAAAAAGCGGGGTATGGGTGGAACATAATCCATATTATGTTCCACACATTAATGTGACGCTTAAAATTTAAAATGAAACATGATCAATATTCTACAATTCTTTATCTATTGACTATTTCTGAAAATGTATAATTAGTCATATTTTAGCTATCTTCAATATTATATCACATTTAATTTTATTTGTTATCTTCATCATCATGAGATCACATTATGAAAATAAAAAGGAATCATCTATATTCTATACCAATACATATTATAAAGTTGAAGAGTTTGTTTGTTTGAACGCGATAATCTCAGGAACTACTGGTCCGATTTGAAAAATTCTTTCGGTGTTAGATAACCTATTTTTCGAGGAAGGTTATAGGCTATATATCGCCACGTTAAAATAAAAAGGAGCGGAGCAATGAGGGTGAAACCGCGGAGCACAGCTAGTATTATCATAAAATTATTGGAGGTCATATTTCACCTCACATTGATCTGAATATCTTTACAACTGATCAAAATTAAGATGCTTAGGCCTTAGATTAAACAAAGTATTTTATATTAATTATTTCCACAACTCAATTGTCTTCGCGCAGATAATTTCTAGCGTCCATCAATTAAAAATTATGAAGTTCTTATTTAAAAAGTATTTAGTTACGTCTCAGATACACCTACGTGTGATTCATATATTTTTTGAAGTGAAAATATTTCTTTAGTTGCGATAAGTCGATGGGCGTCTAATCAGCGATAACGATGTATTGATAACAAAAGAGCATACAGGATGCTTTAAATATAGCAAACTAGTTGGTCGTTCCGGCTCTGCCTGGGTTTAATCGAGATAATAACGAAAAATATCCTGTCTCTCAGGAATAAGGTAAATTTCTAGTAGTGGAAGAATTTTCAAAAATGTTCGTTAGTTTTTTATTAATACATTACAAACAAGTAAAACCCTATTCTCTTACTTCTTCTTTCTTTACTTTTCTAAATCATTAATTAGATTTTACAACTCATGTTCACCAAAATTAAAAAGGATAACATCGACATTGTGAAAATATTTCGTTATCATTTATTTTATTATTGGAATACTAGTACCTACCGTAAGAAATTCTGCAAATTATTAAGTAATATCAACATGTTAGAGATAATAAGGTAGAGGGAGTGGGAATCGATTTATAGATTCAGTGCTAGCACCTACACTTATAAATTAAACATATTTATTATTTGATTATGTTAATGTTTTAATATCTATCCCTATCTATTACTTTATGAATACTTAAAAGGTCTCTTGTAACTTGCATAAATCGATCTGCTTCTCTGTGTTCAAATGAAAAGATAGAGTAACAGTTTTTCAAAAATAATATAGAAATAAATATTACGCAACAGTTGTAGCAATCAATATCATCTTTTTTCTGCTTGTGGGTAGTGTAAAGTGCATATGTCTTTTTTCTTACTCTTGATCTGTTTTATTAAAAATTTGTCTCCTACTGTTGTTTGCATAAGTAATATGCTTTAAAAGTTACCTTTGCCATCCAGTAAGTGTCACACAAAATCACTTTCACTTTTCACCAAGATTTATTGTAAATCCAACACAAAAGTTTAAACATAACCTCCAAAATGGAATCCATTGCACAAACTGTAGCGGATATGAGTGAAATGTTTAAATATAGAATGGAGGAGTTTCAACGTGAGCTGCAAAATAGCAACAATGGCTCTGGAAGTCCCACCAGTAAGATTTCCTCAGACTTTGCTGTTTTTCGAACATTTGTGCTGTCATCGTTAAGCTGCCTTACATCTCAAATTCAGCTACTAACCCAAATGCATGATCAACTAGAAATGCGCAGCAGGCGCAAACATCTATTGATTCACGGTATTCCTGAGTCGAAGAATGAAAACTCCAGCATTGTCGTTTCGAAGGTTATATCTGATCACCTTAAAATGCCCGAGGTTGCTCCACAAATATTTAGCCAGTGTCATAGAATGGGGATGATGAAGGAAGACAAACCACGGCCAGTTCTTGTCAAATTTAAGGATATCCAGGTTCGGAGCCAGGTGTGGCAAGCCAAGACTGCATTCAAGGGTACTAATATTACCGTATCTGAATTCCTCACAAAGACTCGCCATGACCTCTTCATTGCTGCAAGGAAACGGTTTGGCATATCCAAGTGCTGGACAAGGAATGGTTTAATTTTTGTTATTGGATCAGACGGGGCTCGCAATCAGATTAATTCCATCGCTGACTTAGACTCAATTAAATCTCAGACTCCTGATACTGAAAAGCAACCTCTTACGGCTCCTAGTGACAATAACCAGAAGACTTCTTCGCAGCAAACAGCGAGATCCAGAAGAATTCCTAAGCATAAGTAGTTTTATATTTCTATGACTTCTTTTTTTCTCTTTTATTGCTTATTAAATGATGGTGTAGGGTCTTATATTTTCGGTTTTTGCTACAATAACTTTTGCTATACTATTTACGGGAATATATTTTATTTTACTCTTAATTTCACCATCATGTATTTTTCATCATCTTTCATTTATTATAATTCATTATGTAGTCTCGCCATAATATTATCATGTTCTGTTTCTCCACTTATTATTTGTGTGTTTACGCTTTTGTAATGCAGATGTAATGTATGCTATAATGAGTGACAAATTACTGTGGTTTGATTTTGTGCCTTCGCATAGGTTGTTATTACAATACTTTATTATTGTAATATCTCACACAGTACCTGCAATCTGCATACATATAATTATTTACCACCGTCAATTTTATTTTACAACTCTTTGCACACTTGTAAACAAACTACTGTCATTTGTCACTTATTATCATTTGTCAAATGTCATTTCATTTCATGCACTTGTATCTTGGTGTTGCCACTCTATAAAACTACTGGAAGGTGTTTTTGGTAAATTTTATTTTGACTAATAAATTATTTTGAATTCAATAGACTAATACTTATATATTTTATTCGTACGTATTACTGCTTATTACATATATATATTTCTTCTTATATATCTATTAAATACTCTAAATATTTAAATATATTTATTTATTATTATAATTTATATATTTATTTATTTTATTTTTTATTATACTTACATATTTATTTATTGACTATAGGTTCACGTTTAATGCAATATATTATGTCATTGAATAACAGTGTTGTAAGTTATGCTTCATTGAATTCCTCCAATTCTGATCTAAGCAACGATAGCTTCCATAGCACTTCCTCTTCCCCTATACACTCTACTCTATCCTCTCACTTTGCTGTCAATAAACATTTTAATATCATCCACATTAACGCCCAGAGTATTCCGGCTCACTATCCTGATTTGCTGGCACTCGTTGATTCCCAAAATATCCATGCCATCCTTATATCTGAAAGTTGGTTTAAACCCTGTCTATCATCTTTATCCTACTCCCTTCCTGATTTCCAGCTTATCAGAAATGATCGCACTGGTAGGCCCGGTGGTGGTGTCGCCATTTACCTTCGCAGTAATATCCCGTTCAGTATCCTCAGTTCCTCCTCTCAACCACCTCCCACTGATGAAGCAGAACACCTTTTAGTTGAAGTAACTGTCATGCATACTCGTATACTCCTTGGGGTGTTCTACAGTCCAAACCTTTCCATTAACTATTTCCCATCTTTTGATCTCCTCCTTGAAGAATTTTCTCCCTCCTTCAACCATATTATTATAATGGGCGACTTCAACACCTGTCTGCTTAAGAGTGATCATCGTTCTGATAAGTTAAAATCCACTGTCGACTCACACAATCTGCATATCCTACCTCTCAACGCAACACATCATTTTCCCAATTCCTCCCCATCTCTCCTTGACCTCATGATTGTTTCCTCCCCTGAACACGTCTCCAGCTTTGGCCAATGCCCAGCTGAGATGTTTTCATATCATGACCTTATATTCCTATCCTACAAAGTCCGACCTCCCAAAAGGAAACACAAAACTGTTATGCAACGCAATTTTAGTGGAATGGATTTGGATCGTCTTCGTGAGGATGCGGAGAATACTGACTGGTCTAGTGTTTATTCTGCTGGTTGTATAGACCAAATGCTGGACATATTTAATCTACTCATACTGCAGCTTTACGATAAACATGCTCCTTTAAGGCCAGTAAAACTCAAGCACCTTCCTGCCCCCTGGCTTTCCAATGAATTAAAAGCAGCCATAAATCGCAAAAATAATGCTAAAGTCAAGCTTAGGAAAAACTGCTGTGCTGAGAATATTGAAAAATTTAAAAAACTACGTAATCGCTGCAATACTATGTGTAGGGATGCACAACAGCGCTATGTTCATAAATCGATCGAGAACGGCGATCCAGCAAAAATTTGGAAATTTCTTAAATCACTAGGAGTTGGTAAACCTTCAAATAATGTTTCCTCTAGAATCGATACTAACCTTCTGAATCAATACTTCTCAAATACTTCTATCGCTCTTGATGCTAGCACCAAAATTGTTACTTTAAATAATCTTTCATCTGCACCGACTCCTAACATCCCACCGTTCAACTTCTGTCAATTCGCTGTCTGTGATGTTAAGAAGAATATTCTGTCTATTTCATCGAAAGCTCTTGGTCCCGACTGCATTGGTCGTGATATGATCGTCCCCATCCTTGACATCATTGCCCCTGTCCTTACCTTTATCCTTAATTCTTCCATTTCGTTGTCTACTTTTCCCTCAGCTTGGAAGGATGCTTTTATTATTCCTATCCCGAAAAATAACAATCCCTCTTCTTTTTCCGAATACCGACCTATTTCCATATTACCCTTTTTATCCAAGATTCTTGAACGTTTAGTGCAGGGTCAGTTATGCTCGTTCATGAACAAAAATAACCTATTTAACCCTTTTCAATCCGGTTTCCGCTCCGGTCATAGCACGACTTCTGCTCTCGTCAAAATAACCGATGATATTCGTATTGGAATGGACAACAGGCAACTCACTCTGCTTACATTGCTTGATTTTAGCAATGCTTTCAATACCGTGGATCACGACATTCTGTTGAGTTTGCTTGGTTCTCTTAACATATCTCCAGCAGCTGTTGACTGGTTTCGTAGTTTTCTCCAAGGTCGCCGGCAGTGTGTCAAGATTGATGATTCCACTTCTTCTTGGTGCAATGTTTCTGTCGGTGTACCTCAAGGTAGCGTGTTGTCTCCTCTCCTCTTTTCAATTTTTATTAATTCAATTTCCCAAAATATTTCTTCTCCCTACCATATGTATGCAGACGATTTACAACTGTACACGCAATGCTCTCTATTAGATTTACACAACTCCGTGAAAACTATGAATGCTGACCTAAAAAGTATTGCCGACTGGAGTAATAAATATGGCTTATCTATTAACCCGTCCAAAACGCAAGCTATTATCATAGGAAGTCCTCAATTAATTGCCAAAGTTGATTGGACCGCTATTCCTTCCATCCAAATCAACAACACTCCTATTCCCTATTCCCTTACTGCCAAAAACCTCGGCTTGCACTTTGACCAAACCTTCTCCTGGACGGTACAACTCAACGCAGTACGCAAAAAGATGTTTGGTGTTGCAGCTTCCCTTAGGCGACTCCGAAATATTTTACCAATTCCCACTAAAATTGCGCTTGCACAGTCCCTTCTATTCCCTATTTTAGACTATGCAGATGTCTGTTATCCCGACCTCACCGAATGCCAGCTTAACTCCCTTGAGCGACTGCAAAACCTTTGTATCCGATTTATATTTGGACTGCGTAAATACGACCACATTTCTGAATTTAGAGCCAGGCTCAAGTGGTTTCCAATTCGCCTTCGCCGGAATACTCACATACTCCACCTCTTGTATTCCATTTTATTTGATCCTAAAACTCCTCCTTACCTGAAACAAAACTTTTCCTACGTATCTTCCAACCATTCCCTAGCTTTACGATCCTCGAACAAACTGACATTATCTTTCCCTCATCATCATTCAAAATTCTTTCACTCTTCCTTTACTGTCACCGCCATCTCGCTATGGAATGCATTACCCGAGGTTGTGAGGAGAGCTCAAAGCCTGCCTATTTTTAAAAAGGAGCTAAGGAACCATTATGCATCCTTATCACAAGATTGATGATAATGATGTTGAACCTTAACACTGTTTTGTAAGTATATATAAGTATATAGTAAGTATATGTATAGTATTTGTATGTATTATTTATGTATGTATGTATATCTATTGTATATATTATATGTATGTATGTATATTGTATATGTATGTATTGTATGTATATATATTAATATGTATTAAAATTCAACTTTCAGTTGTGCACCACCTACTCCGTTTCTCTGCAGCTTTCCTTTGCTGTGGTTGTCTGGTAGAAATCGCTCGAAGCGATAAGACCGCCCTGTGTACTTGTTCTGTACTTTGCTGTATAATTGTTTTATCCTCTCTTTTTGTGTACAATAAAGAATTTTTATTATTATTATTATTTATTATTATCATTCAGATAATCAGCATTAAAAAAATACGAACACCATTTATTTTAGTCCCGCTTCACGGGTAGAGCCCATCCGTGTAAATATAGATATATTTCATAGCTGATTTGGACATAGAATAAAAAAGTGAAATTACACCTTATGTACTCAATGCAGTGACACGAATTATGGGATTTCTTTAGTGAACGTGATTTGAATAACATGTGACATTAAGTGTTGTATTATGCGGAACAGAATACGTAACTAATGGGTAGGTTGGTGTTTGATTTTTTTGATACGTCTTTGATTGGAGAAACTATTGATTGCGCTTTATCGGATTTACTTAAATTAATAATACATTTATAAATAGGTTATGTGAGATTTTAAGTGGGAAGTGGGTTTGCACACCCAGATAGTGGGTAGAATGTATTAGCGCCTTAACATTGTAATAAGACCTTTTTTGTAACTACATTCTTGTAAATAAATGTAATTTGAATTTGAATTTGAATGTTTTTAATTGATCTGCGTTAAGGACACGAGCACTGATCCGAAAGAGCCTTGGCCCTGACTTGGTTCAATGTATGTATTGATAGCGCAAAAAATACCTTCCTGGAATTGAATGATAATCAATTTGCTAAAAAAAATCTATGAAATTGATCAGAGCTCAGATCTATCCCCTACTCCACGAGGGGTGGAAACTTCATTTTAATTTTTTTTTTGCATACAAAAATAAATAAACTAAAACGTAATTTATCGTGAATCAATTATTAACAAGAATATTTAATTTGATGATATTATAAGGACATATCGGTAGAGATACGAACCAAGTTAACAAAATTTGATAAATAATAAAAATATGCTTACTATCCTCTCTGTTTAATATTAAAAAACAATGTTTTCAGATGAAGGGGTTATATTTCTCCTATTGCTGCTTCCAGCAACAGTATGGTGTGGAGTGCTTCGTGACGTCATGGAGGAGCAGGAGGTACAATGCCGTTCGTATACAGTAAATGATCTGGTGTACTTGGACTGTTCTGAACAAGGCATTAGTGAACTACCGGAGGGATTAAATTATGAGGTAAGGTTTTAACATTAGTAACAACTAGCAAACCGGGCGAACTCCGTTTCGCCACCAGAGACACCTTTTCTTTTCTATAAACCTCACGGACCCCGAGACCTTTCCAACGAATGCAAAACCGTGGAAATCGGTTCGTGCGTTCTGGAGTTATAGCGTCAGGAAGAAAAACCCGACTTATTTTTATATAGTAGAGATTAATTATGACATAATATCTTAGATAAATTTCCTTTTAAATAGAACTTGTCTTAGTTTTTTTGAGAACCACAGGAATTAGAATAAATGACTAGCAAATCCCAACTTGCAAATTTGTTTTATGCTAGCAAAAGTCTTAGGTACATTAAAAAATAATAATTTCATAAATTAGTTGGAATGAAATATAAACGCATTAGTATTAAATGGAATATTTTTATTAATGTGTGTATAAAATATAAATACTACGAGATAAAAGTGTTAAAATAACATGTATTTTCATTTTTTTTCAGGTGGACGCCCTCATATTATCCAATAACAACTTTATTTCATATCCGAAAGGATTGGAAAACTTTGTTAAATTAAGAATACTAGATTTCTCAGGAAATCGATTGTCAAGACCTTTGCCGATATATTTTGAAAATTTTCAAGCACTTAGCACATTAAACCTATCGAATAATAACTATGATTCTTGGGTGGAGAGCGAAATGACACTGAATTTCAAAAGATTAGATCTTTCCAAGAATAAAATAAACAAAATAGATGAAAATGCGTTCTCGAAAATGCCGAAGCTATCTTTCTTGGATTTATCAGAAAACAGATTGTATGAAATATCAAAGACGATATTTTCCTACGCAAACAATTTAGATACATTAATATTAACGAGAAATTATTTCTCAAGAGTGCCGAGGTTCCAATCGCATTCGTTAAGAAATTTGTATTTGAGTAATTGTCAAATAGCATCCATAAGTGAAACTTCTCTCGCAGACATGAGTTCTCTAGTCTTAATCGATTTATCCATAAATCAGATCGAATACATTCCCGATAATTTCGCATCGAACACATTGCAAGAGCTGGATTTGAGTTACAACGAGATATACATGCTGACGGACCGTACTTTCTCATCATTACCGCACCTTGCGGTTTTGGATCTGAGAGGGAACGAGTTCAGAGATGTTTGGGCGACCTCTCACTTTGCCTCGAACCCATTTTTGAGGGAAGTACACGTGAAGGGGAACCGATGGAGCTGCGAGGGTTTCAGTGTGAACCTGCTCCTAACTTACGAGTTCTTAACGAAGGATCCCCCAAAAATTTCAGATACGGCATCGCTAATTTGCTACACGCCTTCAAATGTGACGCAGCTAAGCTGGCAGCAAGCATACATTAGAACGTGGCATGATGTGGATAGTCCACAGTCCATGTACGGTGTGATGGCGGTTATGATTGGATTAATTATAGGAATAGTATTTACTTCGCTCGTGTGTCGAGGAATAATGTACTTGAATAATTCTGATCCTCCTCGGCCAAGCCCAGAGACAACTGTATTAAACGGACCAGTAACACAAGTAGAGGCGGTGGAGACAAGAATACCTTTGACTGATGACTTACCTCCTACTTATTATGAGGCATTATTATTGCCTCGCTTAAATTCTTCATTCCATTCGTTACCAGACTTTATAGACGAAGAGGAAAACCCGAGAAGAAATCGTCGTTCAAGATCAATAGGTGATTTAACAGAACCTAGACGATTAGGTGATAGACGATCGGTACGACGAACACTGCAGTTAGCTTCAGAAGAAGGATGATTTCATAATTATTATCTTAAACTAATGACTGCTTTTTTAGTAAAACTTGTTAGAAATCCAAACTACTGTGTCATTATAGAGAGGATGACCGCTTTAATTAAATTGCACTCTTTAGACGTTAATAAATTTTCTAAGAAACGGAAATGTTCACAATTTTCAAGGAAAAAGATCAATAAAAATGTGTTATTGGCCTGCAGTCGCTTCACTTCGAGTTTACTGGATCAATATTATTAAGATTAAAGACAAAGCACCAATGGAAATAAATACTATGAGTCGACTAAAATTAATAAAAAGTTTAATAAGTATGAGTGTAATAAATGTGTGAATATCTTTAAATATTAAGCTATTGCATAACTTCTATCACGGGCCTTGAGCGCGGGGACCGAATCCAGAAATTTAGTTACGAAAAACCTCACGCTCCCCACTCCGACGGGCGCGGAGGTGTGGCTTGAAGGCATAGCATGCAATAGCTTTACCGCGGCAGTCCCCGAGTGCCACACTTCTTTTTATAAATTGATCTTTCCAATAAGAAATAATACTAACTTCTTATTTCAACAATTCTTGTGGTACATTGGTACCATAGGTAATTGTACCTATATTACACGAGAACAGAGGTCTAACCTAACCATTCCAATATTGTTGGATTGTCATATATTTATATACATAAAGAGAAGCTGTGCAATGTATGTTTTTGTAATCATAGTAGGTATAGTGTATGTTTATGTTAACTTATGAAAATATTGATAATTTTATACATTAAGAATTTGGTAAGAAGTTTGAGTTTACTTGTAATTATGGTGATTTGCTTTGTAAATAGCTATTTATGTGAGATATTTTTTATTTATTTAATTAAATACAATATTAAATAAAATAATTTAATTTTTACATAATACTAGCGGTCCGCCCCGGCTTCGCCCGTGGTACATATGAAAAATAGATGTTGGCCGATTCTCAGACTTACCCGATATGCACAGAAAATTTCATGAGAATCGGTCCACCCGTTTCGGAGGAGTATGCAGACTAACATTGTGACACGAGAATTTTATATATAAGATATAAGATTAAATACAATATTAAATAAAATAATTTAATTTTTACATAATACTAGCGGTCCGCCCCGGCTTCGCCCGTGGTACATATGAAAAATAGATGTTGGCCGATTCTCAGACTTACCCGATATGCACAGAAAATTTCATGAGAATCGGTCCACCCGTTTCGGAGGAGTATGCAGACTAACATTGTGACACGAGAATTTTATATATAAGATAAGAAGATTTAGTGGTTCAACGTTCAGTTCGGATTTCAACTTCTGGGAATAATTAATTTACAAAGTAACCTATCTAGTTTCAAATAAAATGTAAAAAATAAGTTTTTTAAAGTTAGACGTATTTTTTTTATTTTAGGCATTTAATAAATCAATAAAAATTATATATTTATTCATTTTTAAAACTGCGCCATCTATTTTAACAATATGAAAACTCTTAAATGTTTGATGTGACCTGTGACCAAATAACGAATCACCTATTAATGGTATAATTTTCTAGATGTCACTATTAAAAAAAAATATTCCGCCTGTAGATAATTATTTATTTCATCGTAATGACCAAATGCTATGGTTATTTGCTTAATACGACAGTGACTTCAATAATTTTAACTTCTGTAATCGTACCAACATTAGTACATAATATCATCTACATATATATTTATGGTACCAATCTTTATCATAGTACTTATAAGTAGCATCTAATATTGCCTTTTGCAAATGTAACAATGAACGTTGACATTTAAAATATTTAACCATTTAAACATTTTTATATTAATCCAACAGTCACCATATTGCAATGACACTATTCCAAGTACTTACTTATCAAAAATTTGCGCCAAGTTCCCTTAAAACCTTATCATTATCAATGATAACACGTCACCTATTAGATTCGACTCATACAATGTTATCTAGTAGAGAGTGTCGCACGTAGATATTAACTCCACCTAGCTTTTGTAAAACAACATATTAACAGATTATAATCTGCGAAAATAAATTGGGTTGGACTAATCAGCACTGTGAATTTTGTGTACAATGTGAATTGGTAAGTGTTCAACGAAACTTAATACAGATAATAACTGAAAACTATTGGTACCTGTAGTACCGGAATTCTTGTTAACGATATACTCTGATTTGTTTACTTTTATTTGCAAAATCTTTTCACTAATTTCATGTTAGTCTAATGAATTTCAATACGTGTTTTCCAGTATTTATTCACAAATCTTTGCTCTTGAATATGGATTGTGGGCTGTAAGAAGATTTTTCAAGTTTGTTTGCAGTTTCGATAACAGGTGAGCTCTAGTTACGTTAACGACCTAAATTTAAGTATTCCACAACTGGCCTTTATCAATGGCTGATAAAGAAGATAAAATTGTTTTAATAAGTTGTACTTTTGTTGATATTTTCTCACTGTCAGTAAATTTAATCACGGAATTGGGACAGTTACCGTTTTTGGACTAAGTAACGTGACGGGAAAGAAATTGGACAAATTACTTGCTTCAAATGAACACCTGAGTATGCGTCAGGGCTACATCGTGATGTGACTCCTTAGGATCAACACGTAGAAAAAATATTTAACAAAAAATGATGGTATAACTAGTGATATTTTGAAAATAAACATTGTCTACTTACTTTGAGGTACTTTTGAGCCTTCACTTGCTTTGTTGGTGATTATACAAATAACAGCATGATATGAATTTATTCGTGTTTTCCTATTTTCTCTGGTGAATACGTAAATATACTCCTTTTCAAAAATAAACGTTTTGGTAATAGACTCATTAGGTAATTGTAAACTTTAATTTGGTGACTTAATGTGTTTCCTTTTCAGATAGTAATGACCCAGAGACGTAATGCTTCTATTGAAATTTTTACTTGTTTATGTTCTTATTTCGTTAACAAATTCAGAAATATTGGACTTCGATGAAGGTGGGACTGATATTTGCTACCTTTGTATTTGCAATTTTGATAAGACCAGTGTAGACTGTTCCAGAAGAGGATTAACCGATCTACCAGATGGAATCAATAGTAAGGTAAATGATTTAACAATATTGAATTACTGCTTAGTATTTATATATTAGGATATACTATGATACCTCGTAAAGAATTGCATCAAACCTAAAGACTTTAAAATATTATTCATGAAAGAAAAATAATGACTTTAAACTATAAGAAAACATATCACATATATTTCTTGTACTCGTAATAAAACACAATTATTTTCGATTATAGGTTCAGAAGCTTAATATTTCAAACAATGAAATATCAACATTTCCAAGGGCTTTTAGTCAATTATATAATCTGGTATCACTAGACATAAGCGGCAATCAATTGAAAGAAATACCAGCAAATGGATTCAACAATCTTACAACACTAGAAGTACTAAACTTATCCAGAAATAACTTTGAATCATGGGTGGACCTCAATCCAAACGATATATTGCAGCCAACAACGAACTTAAAGACACTAGATTTATCTCACAACAAATTCAAAACTATGGCGAATTTGGCAAACCAAGAACTACTTATGAGCTCATCGTTAGAAACTCTTATTGTGGATAATTGTGAGATAGCTTCAATACACGGAAGATCACCATTAAGTGGCCTTACAAACATACGTATCTTTAAAATAAACAACAATCCTTTGTTGAGATTTCAAAACCTAGTTTCGCCAACTTTGAAAAGTTTATATGTGAGCAATTGTAAGCTTTCTTATATAAATCCAAATGAACTCTCATATTTACCGTCGTTAGTGTATTTAAAAATGTCGCATAATTTTCGATTGGAAATTTCGTCGACAGTCAATACACTTTCCTCAGTGTCATTAAGATATTTGGATATATCATTTTGTAACGTTATTCAACCTAGCCTAAAAGGATTTCCTAATTTAAGGAAAGCTATAATTAATCATAACATGATAAGAATACTACCAAATAACGAATTTTTGAACAATAGCAAGTTGGAACATTTAGACATGTCTTACAATAACATTGGATCAATTACAAGCGACACATTCAGAGGTTTAACGTCTCTCAAATTTTTAGATCTTTCATGGAATGAAATTGCACAAGTACCAGAAAACAGTTTACTAGAAATGCCATCATTAACACAAATAAGGTTATCCAGAAATTATCTAACAAAGGTGGGTCACTTAAGGTCGACATCTTTGTCTGTTATAGACATGAGTTCCTGTGAAATTAATACGATAGGAAAAGATTCATTAGAAGGCTTACCATCCTTAGTAGATTTGGACCTCTCTCATAATCTTATATCAAATATACCAGACAGTATTTCTTCAAACTCCCTCAAATATTTAAATCTTAATTATAACAGACTTAGCTTCATTAGCAACTACACCTTCTTTATGTTGCCTCGCTTATCAGGGCTTGGAGTTGTTGGAAATAGATTTACAATTATATGGAGCAGATATTTTTTTCAATCTAATTTATACCTCGAGAGACTTGACCTAGGCGACAATATGTGGCGTTGTGATTGCGATGATGACAACATGTTTGATTTTTATGAATATGTTACTCTCGAACCAAATAAAAAGGAAGAGTCATATAATTTGGAGTGTCATGGTCCACTCGATGTCGTAGGGCAAACTTGGCTTGAAGCATGCTACTTTACTTGGAATCCTAGTGAAAGAACTGGGAATGCAACAAATTTAATTTGGTTCATCATTATAATGATCGTTGGGCTAGCATTGTGCCTTGTTTTAGTAAATGGAATTAAAACTTCAATGAACCGTCGTTTGACGGCCATGCAAGCTGAAAGAGAAAGACAAGTCGAGGAAGCCAGAGATCGACTTAGACAAATGAGAATTCGTGCAGAACAAGAATCTTTGATTAATACGCCCGATCCAAGAGATTTAATTGCACCACCCACCTACGACGAAGCTCTCTCTATGCCAAAACTAAACGTATCTTGTCATTCACTAAACGAAACGGGTACAGGCAAGAGCAGGAGAAAACGAGGAAGGAGGAAAACAAAATCAAGCGGAGATTTACTCGAAGAAACGGAAAGGAATGGGGATGTATTGGACACTGATGAAATGGAAATGACGGAAGCGTCAGATGATGGCCGAAGACGGCGTCGTCGGAGGTCCAGAAAATACGGAAGCCATGAGATTGCAGAATTAGATCAATCACCTGGAGTAAGAAGAAGGTTAATGTCTGATAATGCTACAGACGATAGTGTGACAGTGCAAGTTGAGGCACAATTAGAAAGACCTCATCAAAATAGAAACCGCAGACACTCAGTAGACGAGATACCTAGAGAGAGCGATTTTTAATATAAAGTTTTTATAAGATGTCTAAGTGTAATTTATATTTATTATTTCTTTTAAGTAAAAATTAAATAAGACAAGAATAATTACAATCTTTTAATACGTATTAATGGATTTATTTATTTATCTATATCCAATATCTTTCTTATTCAATCAAATTTTGGATACATACCTAATAAAATCTCGTATCGGCTTTCATGGAAAGCATGTAATTTCAGATTATCTTATTAAAACATGTCTTCGTACAAATTATTATTGCGGATTTGGTATTAATTTCATTCAAAATCAGATTTTTAATAGGTTTTTATATTAGCGCCATCTGTAATTTTATATGTTTCACAATTTAATAAACAGATGGCAATACATGCTACCTCTAATGCACAAAAGATGGCGCTGTAGTAAACATATTGAATAGTTTTTTTTAACGACACAGTTAAATCTGATACTAGATAAGTACGTAATAATATGATTGTATGATTATATTTAAAATTATAAATCTTTTAGTTAAAGTTTAAAGTTCTTTTTTTGTAATTCAATAAAACAACATTCCATTCAGTCGCTTTTGACATTTTTTTTCTGACTATTTTTCATTTCGAAATTACTTTATGACTATGTAGTTCTTATATCTATTACTAGCCCACAGGTCCCTTTTTCGCCCTTGGTAAAATTATAGCCTTGCACTCAGCCACACAGGGATCACATATCGTCAACGGAAAAAGAATTATTGAAATCGGTCCAGTAGTTCCTGAGATTTGTGTGTTCAAACAAACACACAAATAACAATCTTCAGCTGATGGCTGGCTACAGCTTTGTGGTTAATTCAGTAGTTATCTTCTCATACTTTCTGGTCAGAATATTTAGAATTCTTTGTCTATTAAGTATATTATCAATTATGTGCTATCTTATAAAAATAATTGTTCCCCATATCAAAAACATTTTTTATTAGGCAAACTATTAACTCAATATCGGGAGTAAAGGTGATATATCATTTATTAGTAATGAAAGACACATTTTCAATCAACATTTTATATCGTTCAAAATAAAATTACATCATTTATAAAACTTTTTACAATGGAATATTTATTGTTCTTGTATTTGATCTAGATTAAGATTCAGGGTTCTTAAATAAAACGTTTGATATAGAAAATAAGTCACAAGCACAGCACAACAAGCACAGATAAAGGATCAGAAAATAAAACCGGGATTTATAAAAATTAAACGAAAAGAAAATTTAAACAAAATAACCTATTATTATTATAATTAAATATACAATGTATTATCTGCAATTTGCATACATATTACGTAATAGCGTTCATTACTTATAATAAATGGTATCACATTCTTAAATACTAAATTTAATAAAATTACTTAAAGGAACTTATTCTTTAACCATGAATAAACAAATCTCTCGTAGGAAAGCTAAGACAATGAAAACGAGCGTTCGTTGTTATATCGTATAATATATGAGTTATGGATACAACATGTAAGTACACAACCATTGAAAACTCAAAATTGTATCCGAAAAATAAAATAATTATGTGGAATAAATAATAAATGTACAGGATGCGTCACCGAGAAACAAGATATTTAAAAATGTTTTAAAATTCAAAATGTAACTCTAATTATCATGGCAACATTTTATACACGTATAAAAATATTTCACTTATCGCACAATATACTCTCATAAATATATTATACTACTAACAAGTTAAAAATAAAGGCACTGTCGACTACAAACACACTTTGGCAGTACTTAATACACAATCATTACCATCATACCAGCAAATACGCTAGTCCCCCTTCTGACACACACACGTAAAATCACAGATTTTGCCAATAATAGAATGTTTGTTAATTGACACCGATATTATATAATATTATACAATCCTCTTACTGTTCACAATTGAACTAAATTTCAAGTCGTCGATTTACGTGCGGTACCATCCACCGATGGCGTGATTATAATATCACCTGCATTCGACCTACTCCTTGTGACTAACACTGGTGTTTTCGGTTTGGGAGTTTCTGACATTTTTATACGAACACGCCCCATGTCAGGTGAGTAGACTGGTACATATTCTCGGGATGGTGACAAAAAGTCAGAGTTGGTTCTGTCCCCGTTAATTAAAGGTTGAGAGTAATCCGAATCAGCATTGCCATTCAATCTTGGTGTATCATCATCAATAGGAACGAAAATATCTTCACTCGAAAGGGAATTTCTATCTTTGCCGGATGTAGGCGAAGCTGGTTCTGATTCAAAGGAAGTTTCTTGCTGTGAAATTGGATCTTCAATTAAATTATTATCTTTAGAACTACTTTTATTTTGATTTGTATCTCGGGGACTATCCGTTCGCATTTGTTTATCATCATCATGCTTCACACCATTTCCTACGTCTCCATTTTCATTTTTCTTTAAATTCGTATCATGTGTAGGCACAAGTTCATATTTGCCATTGATCTTTTTATCTATGGGAGCCTCTACAACGGCTGGCTTGCCTAGCAATGATTTATTCATATCGACCATTTCTTTAGATGCCTTTTCTACATCTCGTTTTTGCTGTCTAAGTAATCTCCTGTCTCTTCGTTTCCTCATCTGTCCTTTTGTTATAGCAAAACCTATCAATCCCACGAGAAGCACAACAATTAACGCAATACAAACGTAAGTTCCTGTTTTATGTGGAGTGACTTCTTCTTCAGTACTAGGTATCTGACCCAACACTTCAGACGCATGCGTGATACGAATTTGTTCAGACACAGTTGTATCTCTAGTAATTTGCGGAGTAACTGCTTTTTCCGTGACTTCTTCAACTTCACCATTTCTGCTATGCCAATCAGAACCACCCTCATAAACAGATGGTGGTTTAGGAATAGGAAATTCAGATGTGGTACCGTTATAGTCATCGTCATCCTCAAATATTTTCCGTGGAAGCTCGGGGTTCAGTTCTTCAAAAACTGGTGTAGTCGTTTCTGGCATCTTTTCTGTTTGTTCATCATATTCAAATCCGAAGAAACCTGATCCCTCCCCAGATCCTTCTTCCGGACTTTCTGTTGTAAGAATATTGTTTACGGGCAATATTTCTTCAGAAGCTAGAAGATTTCCGAGTACTTTGCGCTCCTGAACCGGTTCATTTATATCACTTATTGTAGTGCTCTCAACTTCACCAGAACCCTCTATATCACTTATAGGAGAAGAAGATGAAAAGCTACCTACTTTCATAAATTGCACACTATCGTCATCTTCAGCCACAGGTTCACCGTGAATTATATTTCCATCCTCTAAATCATTACCGGCCATCAAAGGCATAGATTTTAATGCTGTAGTCTCTTCACCGACTCGCATTGCATCAATAGGCTGATCTCCCATCATCATGTCTAAAAATTCTAATTTGGAGGCTTTGCATATATCTTTTGTTTTTAATTCTAACCATGAACGACCTATAAATTTTTTGGGCGTGTGACACTTGACGTTATCAATAAAAACGTTGGTGGCTAATAACTGGTCCCGAATAATAAGATTATCACAAGAACAATCCAGAGGATTACCTTCAAGTTCTAAGTGTTCCAAACTGTTCAAATGACTGACATCCGAAGGAACATCTTTTAGCAAATTATTTGTTAGGTCTAACGAGCTGACACTTTTTGGTAGATATATCAGTGACAGTTTTTTTAATCTGTTATTCGCCAAATTTAGATGGACAAGTTTTCTTGCATTGTGCAAAAACTTATTGATATCCGTAAGTCCATTTGTGGATAAGTCAAGTGTTACAACTTCAGTTAGTCGATCCAGTTCGTGAGTAATTTTTGTGATATTATTGTGCGAAAGATCTAAAATATTGATGTTATGGTGTTTTTGACGAATGGTATATTTGTGTAGTTCAGCAATATTGCTGCAGGTAGCTCTATGTAGGCCATCCCGTGTGGTACTGCATACGCAGCTATTCGGGCAGACGACAGCCAAAGTTGGATTGAGAAGTAAGGACGCCACCAAGATGCAAGCAGATATATGAAGCCACGCCATTTTAATAGACTAGCGCCATCTGAAAAAAGAAAAAAATCTAATTTAATATGACGTTCTATGCTTAAGTAGATTTATAAGGGATATTTTGCATTTTGAACCGTTGATATCAAAAGTGTTACTAAATCACACCTATTGTATAAATGTAGGACAAAATAATCTCTATTAAGACCCCTGCGATCTATTGCGGGCAAATCGGTATCACTTCAATTGTTGCAAATGCAGTTCAACGACAATTTGAATCTATGTTTCCTTTCGTTGTTGACAGCAACTGAACAATTTGTACGTCATTTATATCATATATCATGATCTTGGCAATGCCTGGGCGAAAGATTCAAGGAGAATATTCATGAAAAACGTTTATTAGAATAAACTTTGACAAATGTTGACTCTTTTTATTATTATGTCTTCTTTTATTACTTTTTTAAATATACAATATGCATTTGTTTTTAATAACTCAGGCCCCGGAATCACAGACACAATAGAAAATCTATTGTGTCGTGGACCGATCGGGCCGTTCGGGCTCAATGGGTTAAATAAATAAGACCACTATGTTGGACATTCCCTGCGGTCTATCACATACATACACAAACATAACTTAGATTATAATCTATCTGCTGTACCTATTTATTAAAAAAATATAACACCTCTTTAAATTATAAATTTAATTATTTTGTATATCGATCGTCTATTGTTTTTTTAATCGCAATTAATATTTGTAAACAAAGTTCGCTATAGCCTAACCAAGATTGTGTTAATTTTAAAACGGATTAAGACATCTGGCACATACTTGTTGGAGACAATATATTATAAACTATAAGGTATCTATTTGTATCCATATTCTCAGTGCACTTGGCCGGCGGTCAGACTAAAAGTAGTTCAATGTTATACGCAGGAAGTAAACTGTTAGGCTAACACGAATGTGACACCGACTTCGCGGGAGTGTGAATATTTTACACAATGTGTAATTGACTTTGCTTGTCCTTTTTTGCAAATAGTAATAGGGAACCTTTGCTAGCAAAATAATGATAGTCACGTTAAGAGGTAAAGACGGAAAAGCTATGATTTATAAACTAAGAAGATGTAGAGTTAGCACGATGTTACAAGGTATTTTAAAATAATAAATATCAAGCAATTGTTGGATAAAAATTAATGTTTTAGTTTTTAAAGTGAAACTTTTATTACATCGTCTCAAACTTTTTGGTCTGTGTAGCGCATGTCGCGTGTAGGTATACCTACTCGGCAGCCGACCGACACGCGCTACACAAAGCAGTGTTCGGAACCGTTCGAATAGTTTCACTTTTACCGTGGTTTCATAAAACCACACAACATTTTTTTATTACGTAAGAAATTCAAATAAAAGGATCGTTTAAATACTTGGCAATTAATTATGTTTTTTGTATGTAGTTTTTTTTTTACATTTTTTTACAATATAGACGACGATATATTTTAATCACAATATGTTTTTTACATTATACAATCTTTACAAGGTTGTAGTTGTGACTTGTGATGTTGAAATCTATCTTCACGTAGCACATATATTTAAAGAGCTACGTAACAATTATGTTAATAAAACAAACAATCTGGTACCGTCGGTATATTTACGTGTTTATTGATCGGGAAACCTGAATAGCGAACGGCCTTTACAGGCGTTGCATTTAACCGAAAGGCTGCATTTATGATGAAATATATGAGTCACAGAGGTCGATGCAACTGATATAAACATTATATACTTACAAACAGACCGGCCGTGAACACTGAAACACACCATATAGGTTTCAATTAAATGTCTCTTGTTTTTATATCCGAAATAAATGTCGTGTTCGCAATTATTTATACAGCTGTGATTGGTTTGGCGGAAACGAACTTGGCCCATTTGTAGGGTCAGAATTTATACATGATTTTTTAACAGGTCACAGGTGTTGTGAATTATATTATCTTTATTGTGGATATAAAACTTTTTAACCATAACTTGCCCGATTATAAACTAAATTCCCTTCTACGGTATTCTAAGACGGCCTGATAGATACCTAAGTTATATTTCAGCCATTTCAGCATGACAAAATAGGTATCCCATAGCATATTGAAAACATATTAAGAGTGGCAAAATTCACTCAATTCATTTATATTGAAACTAACTGTACTTTCTAAATATTTAGTCAAATTAACAAAACTTCGTATCTTCCTCTGAGTTATTGATATGAACGCAAATTATGCGTAAAATTGAAAACGTTCTCACGTTCGGTTTGGCTTCGATAGCAGCTATTTATCATTGAATCCATAAATCATTTGAAGCTTATCTATTAATTACAATGCAGTTTTCCCGCTTTCGCGTCATAATGCAATATACTGAAGACCGCCTTTCATTCAAGGTGAGTTACGTCAATAGAAACATGTGTAACATTTGTTTATTTATTAATTATTACTAACCTATGATAGCTACTAGTATAGTATATGGAGTTTCCTGCCGCTTCATAGATACTAGATACTTTCCGAATCGTTGGTAAATGTTATAAAATGTAATGAAGATTCAAAAGTTCTTTTATAGAAGTCTAATTGAATAACTCAAACTCAAGCATTTATATACTTAATTAGACTTCTTCTAGACGCACTTTTGAACTGTCATAACATAGTTTTACCAATAAGGTACCACTGTCATTACATTATCTGTGATAAAGCTATACAAATATACCTGTGTCTCCCTAAAACAAGTAAATTACTAAATCTCTTAACTTTATGTGTCTTAAATCTAGAATACGTATGCTATTAATAAATTATCATGTACGTACTACACTTTAAAAACGTTAGTGTAGTTTAGCATTAAATAATTGGAGATGATCACTCTGGTATCCTGTGGCTCTATAAAAAGCGTCACTATATGCAATCGAATCCACAAATTGGCATATCTTACGAATTACACTTCTCTTTATGCAATAGGTTAGTCACAGTAGAGAAACTGGTTTTAAAATGCAAATGCTTCTAATAATTTTCTTGTAAATATAGGTAGCGATTATTTATAAATAAATTTAAAGGAATATTATTTCGAGACCGTATTTATATAACACTTTGAGCTTACATTATTTTTGACGCAGGTATAATTAGGCTATCAGACAATTCGGCATCTCATATCGAATGCTAACCATATTTTGACGTGCTCTGGTGCGTTCTGCGAGAGATCCCGGAGTCCCCGCTATCATGCTTTGGGTTTGGCCGTCGAGGAGGTTTTAGTGGGTAAGAATCCCACATGCTCTCTTTTTCCCCCAAAAGGGAGTATCTTTTGAAGATTTCCTCCCCGTTACCAAAAAAAAAAAAAAAAAAAACATATTTTGACGTAAAAATTCAAATTAAATTTTAACCTTGTCACCAAAACTGTATACACGTGCGTCATCCTGCAATCGTGAATAAATATGAGATCAGCGATAACTAAGAAAATTACGTCAGAAAAAAGCCCATGTAGAACCTGTGTTTTGAAATTTTAAGGATAAGTCATAAGCCCAAAATGTTTTACATAAGAGTCCGTATTATGATTGCATTTCAAGTAGGCAAGTAGGTAGGTATTGCAAAATGAAGATGCAAATGGAAACCTACAAAATGATATTAATGAAGAAAACCTTATTACAATAATTATGTAAGGTAAAGACCATGTAAAAAAAAACCGATGCAAGGGTGGATATTTTCATAAAAATATTTATATTTAGATACACGAGAACTTAGATGTAGGTTACATTTCCTTATGGATTTAAAACATTTAATTAAGAATTAAACGATATCTTGACGTAAATACTTAAGCTCGAAACCAAATTAGTTCCCATTTATTTCGTTATATACTGGTTTTTAATTGATCGTATCTGAGCTCATTTGGTACTATTTCAACATAATTGAACATTTTCGTTCTCAACTTATTTTTGGCAGATTTACTTTCCTTTGTTTACTTTTATCTGATTGTCTCTGAAACAAAAAATGTTTATCTCAAAAATATATTGATCTCGCAAATGTCAACTTTCTCTTGAAAGTGAAAATGCTCTTAATTACTATAATTATTTATGTTGTGTACTGGACATTGGTTAAAAATAAAAAAAAGGTTAAGAGCTTCGTTAACAAGTAAACTTCCTTATTGGCTGGGTTTTGGTTTTCAACTCGTTTTTTTAATTGACCTTAACCCACTAAAACCTACTTAACACGCCTGCAGTTATGGTACCTATTATTACTTTTCCGCCTTATCTTTCGAGATATCCTGAAGTGTAAATAATTTAAATATATTACGTAGGATTTATTATTATGAATCAAACTATTTTAAATTCATTTTCATTTCCTTGCCATATGTATAATATTATTTACTTTGATTGAGTATTATAAGATTCAAATTTTGCAAAATAAAAATTTACTAATTAAATAAATCTGAATATCTGTATCTTTCTTTTATGGGATACCTACTCATATTGAAACATTTCAAATCTACCCTCAATATGTTCCGGTGCGGCAGTACCTACCATAGAATATTATGTACTTGGCAGTACACAAGTTAATCAGGGCAAATAATAATTATTTGTGCATGGACTAAATTAGCTACACAAGTCTTCTTCTAATTATAAAGTAAGTAGAACGTATTTTTCATTGCTCAATATTAATTTAAAACTAAAACGAAATTGTACTCATAACCGTTGATACACAAAAATTCAACAAGTCTGCTTACGTAAACCAATCGTGAATTCACTACTTAATTTGCATATAAATTACCAGAATCTATTATGAGTGTAGTGCACGGCTTATTTTCAATTCACTTGAACGTAAACTGTGATTCTTCAAGTCACTCCATTACTGAACGCGTGGGATAAATAGCCCATAAATCTTCAAGAGCTGCGTGAGCGAAAATTGTATGGCAAGTTACGTCAAATTGATTCCGCTAAATATTTCTCGTAGCATTGAAATATATTTGATTAGTATTTGAACTTTGAAGATAGGAATTGAAAACTAGATTTTAGTATACTGTAAAAAAACTATAAACTATATAAATTAAATATCAATTTAAATAGTATTTTGTCCGCGTAGAACGGCGGGAAAACCGTATTAATTTTTTAATGTAAAAATAAATTAGTTACTCCTTTTAACGTAAGCCATTTGCCGATATAAGAACTGTTATCAAATCCACATATAACATTCATAAACCATAAAATACATGTGCCTTGAGACATTTAAGAGATAAACTGTATTTTTTCCAATTTCGCGGTTTTAAACAACCGCAATAAGCTTCAGCGATACGTAATTTAAAAATAAATTGGTGTAAGAGTAAGAATTACAGTCTAAGAGCGATAAATGTGTTTCCTTTAAGTAATAAAATACATTCGTCCCTACTTTCCAGTTAATAGCGTCCGTTTTATGCGCCCGCGCATTTCGTCATAAACCTTGCTCGGAATTCCATTTAATACAAGTGTAAAATACAATTCATTTATTCAGAGACAGGTCACGTTAGTACACAAATCACGTCATATGACTGAAGTCATGTTCTGGGTAATATATTATGTTTTATTAAGTTGTTTGCAATTTGTCTATTGTGCGATGAGCCGTGTATAACAAGGCTAGAACATTAGAATAATCAGAGCTGGTTGCTGATGAAAGATTGTAAGCAATTTTATAATATCTTGAGTACGTAAATGTTTGAAGAATAGTTAATCTATTTTTAACTTTTGTCATTTCATTGTGCGGTCGATACTTTCGTATTTTTTGAATACATTTCATCGAGTTGAAAAAGATTATCATACAAAAACAAGAGTCGATTGCAATTTAAACTAGCCGGTTATTTTCTGAGGCAATTATGTATTATTTCACTCGAATAAAAACATTACGACGCGACAATTTGATGATACATAATTATTTTATTTATTTCAAAACAACAAAGTAATGTATCCAAATGTATCTCACGTTATTCGTATACAAAAGGCTAAGCTATAAGTAGTAACTCGATTCACAGAACGTTACCATTTGTAGAAAACGGAGTAAAAACGACAAACATCAAACAAGGTAAGTTGACGCAGTCACTAACCTCACTCGAACAAAGACAATTTAGTCTGCAAAGCAAACAAACATTCAAACGAACTCGTTATATCAAACAATCTCGGATTTCACTCATATACGAGAAATGAGAACTGTAGTGAACTGAAAAGTGATTTTATTTGCGGGTAAACACTCAAGGTGATGTCGACATTGTCTTTCGTTGGATAGCTTCCAATTTTTGGGATTCTGTGATATTGGGCACAAAAAATTCTGCTTTCGCTTTACATTCATACTTCAATCATCGTTCCGTTGCAATTGCGAGACAGTTTCACAGTAATTTGATATGTATGTCGTACAAACATCAACAAATTACAAAATGCGCAGGAAATGGCTTAATTTAAAAATAGCTAAGTTTTACAGTTGATGCATTTTTATAGAGGAATATAATATATTTACAATCTTTTACTAAACAAATTATTATGCTATATTATAAGCCTAAAGAATACAAAATGCAGTATGCATTCATTGATATAAATTCAAACCGACTTTACGCATAAAACACGCAGTGATATATTTATATAATAATATCATAACATCTAAGGACGTTTCTCAGGTGATTAAAAATATGAAGCGCGGAAAGTCACCGGGTCATGATGCTCTTAGTATAGAACACGTTTTATATGCTGGTAAAAACATCTACCCTGTTCTGGCTCAATTTTATACTCTCTGTCTCAAACATTGCTATTTACCTAAGGATTTAATTAAAACTATAGTTATCCCTGTCCCTAAGAATAAAACCGGTAGTATCTCGAGCGTGGCTAATTATCGACCTATCTCGCTGGCAACAATTGTGGCCAGGATACTTGAAAAAATTTTGCACTCCAAATTGTCCCCATATATTAATATTGACGATGCCCAATTCGGTTTTAGACCTGAATTGGGAACTGATATGGCTATATATACATTAAAAGAAATTGTTGACTGTTATAATAATCAGAATACTAGTGTATATGCATGTTTTTTAGACTTAAGTCGTGCCTTTGATACCTTGAACCATGATATATTATGGAAAAAAGTTCGCAGCAGTGATGTTTCTTCCGACGTTGTTGGTCTTTTTACTTATTGGTATGATAATCAGACGAACAGCGTTAGGTGGGGCAGTACTCTGTCCGACAGCTATATTCTCCCGTGTGGTGTTAGACAGGGTGGAGTAACCTCTCCCGATCTGTTTAACTTATATATTAATGATTTGATTGTGGAGCTGAGTAGGACTGAAGTTGGACTTAAACTAGATGGCAGATATGTCAATAATTTGAGTTATGCTGATGATATGGTCCTACTCAGCCCCTCAATCAAAGGGCTACGAAAACTTGTTGGCATATGTGAAAGATATGCTCTTTCGCATAGTCTACAGTATAATGTAAAGAAAACAGAAATGTTGATATTCAGATCGGGTAAGGGACCGGATAACATTCCGCCAATCTGCATTAACGGTCACCCTATTAAAATAGTAGATAGCTTTAAGTATCTTGGCCACATTGTTACATCCAAAAGAAAAGATGATGCCGATATTGAGCGACAACGACGTGCCCTCTGTGTCGTCGGCAATATGATCATCCGGAAATTTCGTAGGGCATCCAATTCCGTTAAAGTTCATTTATTTAAGACTTTCTGTCAGTCCCTCTATACTTGTCAACTTTGGACTAATTACACCAAAAAAGCATACGATGGCATTCGAGTAGAGCACAATAACATCTTCCGATATTTGATGGGGCTCGACAAATTTTGCAGCGCTTCGGAGATGTATACCAACTTTAGAGTAAACTCCTTGAATGCCATCCAGAGACACAGGATTGCTACATTTATGTCCAGAGTTGACAAGTGTAGAAATAAAATTGTACGCAGTCTGGCTGACAGAAATATAACTAGTAGTTTATATAAAACTTGGATCTCAATTATTATGAGATAATTAAGTAATGGCTTTATGTTTTTATTGTATTAAAATTGTATTCATGTAAATTATGGGACTAAATTGTTCTGAAATAAAGAATTTATTATTATTATTATAGTTACATTCAATTGAAAGTGTCTGTTTATCATTACATAAATTCAAACACCTCCACTAACCCAATTATAGACAACAATGAAGTAATATTGCAGTACCCTCATTCCGTCTGCCCACTGCAGCATACATTTGTGTTTATTATTTATTCGTTTGGCAAAATGCGTCAAACGCACACGTCAAACGGTTTTTTTGCACGAAAAAATTGCCGGTCACCGTATAAATAGACGTTATTATAATACGAGTCGGCATAATTAGCACATTAGCGTAAACTATGCTGCCTTTGATCAAGACCTTAATAACATTACATCCAGTATTGTTTATAAAGTTTATTTTGTTGAACTTTTGAGAGTTTAACTATTTGGACTTGTGATTGATTTATAGTTGTAAGTATATATACTGTGATATATACATTTAAATGTATTTTCATTTTAAGAACATTATTTTATTTACATAGACACACAAGATATACATCTTAGATATGTGCCCTTATACCACTTGAGCTACTAAACAGATTTCGATAGAATGGCACACAAATATTTGCTACATTACACAATAGTTAACTCTCATCTAAATATAAATCGTTATCCCAATTTAATTGCACTCAAAGCAGGAAGCGAACGATTAACGTTAAAAAAACTAAGAATAAAAGAAAATTGGTATGAAAACCTAGTAACACAGTGAATGTGTGGTATTTTGGGGCACGGTGCCAAAACTGAGCAGCTGGGGCAGACGCGTGGTCGCCCGAACTTGACTCTTGATTAATTAATTAGCTATTGTATTAAATTTAGATAATCTTGTATTATTGGTACGTGTAGTATGTTGTTCATGTTTGAAAGAAAGTCGGATGCTGAAAAGGAAAAGTACCAAAAAAATGGCGATATTTACAGGAGTACCTAACTATGTACATATTTAGTAATTTGTTTACTTCTTTTGCACGCCTCATAAGCGCAGCGTTGAGGTGGGTACTACTGTCACTTCGCGCAAAACATCTGATTTTTCAAACTTAAAATGTCTTTATGTATCATACATTGCACTTGTAAGATAATACATACACACACATATTAAGAAAAAACACTATTTTTAACGTTCATGATATTTTTGATGTCATTTTTGTTATTTAAACTAGTTAAAAAACAGTTTAAAAAAGTTCTGTCTTGGACGTCCGTGTGTCTGTATGTGCGGATCCTTTTTCTTGTTAACACGATAGCGACCAAAATACTTTACTAATCGAGTCTTTTTTTTTCTCTTACGCTTGAGTATGCTCAGGAATAGAACCCTTTCATTTTTCAGGGTCTGATTCGATGTGGTTTAATTGTTATTAAATAAACAAAAATAATAATTAATAAATATTTATTAAAAAAAAATTATGAGGCGTGCACTTTTGGATTTTCCAAATTATTTATACATGCTTTTTATGCATATTTCGCATAAAAATCATGTACATATAACTAACTACATAATATCTAAATTTTAAATAATTTCTTGCTCTTGTCAACTTGTTATTTTATGCAATGAAGTAAGAGGTGAAAGAATTGTTTTTTTAAGAAATTACTAGAACAACAATCCACGATAACCGAATTCGTTCTGATAGCGAGTTATTATTGAACTATTAAATACTTTCAACAGTGACCCTATAAATTAATTTATATATTATTCGCATACGATAAGCTTGTTTAAAAGTTCACCATCTAGGTCAAAAATAATTGCTTTTTATTTACAATTTAAAAAAGTATTTAACTACGCACAATGCACCTGTCATACTCCGTTATTATTTACTATCAAATTTGTATGTGTTTAATGAATCTAGACATAAGATTTATCTAGATATGAATAAAGTAGGTCGTGTTAAATCATCGAACAACTTCGGTCAGTAAGTAGTGTTTGATTGAAGTTACCGTACGAATTGATAGCAAATATAAAAGTATAAACTATAAACCAGATAATATTAATTAATTATTATTCACCTTAAATTCAGTCACATTCTCTGTAACTGAATTTAAGGTGAAATATGAACATAGGTATTATTCTTATAAAGTAAGCAATTTTATTGGAATATGAACAGAATGATTTTTTACCAATCACCATGTACCGATAAGAAATCGTCTAAAATTAGAATAAGTATCGATTGCAGATAGGAATTGAATAGATATTATAATTTTGCTATGTCTCTTTACCATTTCTCATTAAAACGTAACAGATATTTGTACTATTAATCCAATATCCAACGTTCATGTGCAATTATTTATTAATAATGACTTCGTGAAATAATCGTGATTTGTCTCATTAATAATTAATTAACAGAAGAATATTATGTTTTCACATAAAATATAAACTATTGCGATATCAGTAAAGTTATTTACTTGTACGAATAACCTCGTACCTATCGATATGCAATAAATATTCCATATCTATCTGATGTAAACCTAACTCATGGATAAAATATTTATGATGAAAACATACTGATACTGATTTCTTAGGATACATTTTAATATCACTACTTCGTAAAAACTTATCTGTTAAAATAACAATTGAATCAATGCATAATTTAATTTCTTTTGCTAATACACAATTTTAAATCCTGATTCACATAAAAATAATAGATAATACACAAAACAAATGACGTAAACAATTTTGGTTCTTCGATTACAACAGGATACACGAATATCGACTATCGATATCGATACTATAGAATATCGATAACTCTGATGACGTAGTGCAGATTAAAAATACGTTATCTAGCAGATAACAAACATTTGTGATATCCTTTTTCAATTTCTGCGAAGCACCGTCAAACATTCTCATCGTATGTTATTCTAGTATAGGAAAAAATGTTTTCAACTGAGATTGTGTTTGTTTTTGTATCGCACTAATGTGCTAAGTTGTTCGAGCTTCCAACGTCATTGCGGGGTGTGGGGTCAACTTTTTGTGTACAAATAAAAACATTATACAATATGCCACTGAGGGTCATAACTCATAGCTATGAGATGAACATCAGGGTATAGCTAGCTTGAATAAAATGCATTGTATTTTCTTGATATTGAATTTAAAGTTGTATTTTGTAAACTAGCTCAGACCATGTAGTTGCTTGTAATACTGAATGGTTTTATGTTAATCTTCATTTAGTTCAATTAGATGGAGTAATAGTAGAACATCGTCTTAATTAATGCCAACTTTTCCATTTATAATTACCCTTTTAAATTTTGAAACAAAAATGTAAAGGTAATTTATTTTTGAATATTAAGTATATCGTGATCCAAGGCTTTTATAAAATAAGCATTTGAATAAAATATGGAATTTTATTCCACGCATCGATTAAACATAATTCCCGATTTAATTAATTTTTAAATTACCTACCTTCCGTATAAAGCAAATAATACTTTCATTGTTCTTAGGGCTGATTTTTCAATCCTTGGTTAAAACTTATTCGTCGAATAATGTATAAAACTATCATTTTAAAAACGTATTCTAATTGTCCGGATTTGACAGTTTACGTGACATTTTAATATTATCGTGTAATACTTTATTGGACGGATAAGTTTTATCCAAGCATTGAAAAATCGGCCCTTAACCAATTACAGACGGTTGTTTATTTGTACGACAGTTAACGTTATTTTCTTTAACTAGGCTCGCGGTCTATATTTAAATCAACTACCTACTCATTTAAAAAGTATAGCCTGAGGCGAACGACAGTGTCTAGAATAAAGACAAGCAGCTGGTTATGGATTTACAAGATCCATTCATAATAATAACAGTATAATGTAATTCTATACACTTTATAAAATTGTAAAATGTCAGTAGATAATATAGATGAAAACTAAGACATTATAAAGTGCAACAAAGTATCAGTTTATAGTTATTTATCCTGACCATAGAGATAATAATGCCATAAAATATGTATTTATAAATACTCAATGAAAATAAAGATGCTGTCTTATTGCATTCCAAACACAATTGGATAAAAACTCGAATGAAGAATTTAAAAAGTAAAAGACATCTCGTGCCTTTAATTGAACAACAATCATTTCATTACGTAATTTATTCTTCTTATCATTACGTACTTATTAATTAATTAATTAACGATTTGATAGCTCAAATATCTTGACTGATGTGTTGGTCAGAAGATTAGTTTTCAAGGATTTTCCTCTATGTGTTTAACCCAGTAAATGGACAAGAGATAGTTATGAATCATTAGTAGGTGTATTCTGACGTCACTTTGAATCATCTTGTCTCACTGATTGTTGTTTTGAATCTAGTGTAGAAATAATGGACGTCGGAAAAACTATTTTAAAACACATGAATGGTGATCACATAACAGTCTTTGTTGAACGTAACGTAAACACTTATGGGAATAGAGTGGTCAATATTTATAAAGGCAATCATTACGCACACTATTTTTATCGTGAAGACTTGTCTGTTTTTCTAGGTTTCACGGCTCTGTACTTTGTGAAAATATACACTAAAACCATATTATACATTTTTTGTACGTGAGTAATCGGATATCTTGACTAACTCATAAATAAGCATACATACTAGTGTAAATACAAAACCAGCTAGTCACTGAATTCATCTATGCCTCTATGCCAGTTTTTATATTGATTAAATATTGAAACAATTTTGCAACTCTAACAAAAATCTAGACGTAGACGATTATACTTATAGTTATACTTTTCGCATGAAACGTTTTGACAAATTCGACTGCCACAAGAATTTAACATAAACCTTAACCTTTAACCTTTGTTTATAAAACAAAGGTGTCATCGAAGACATGATGCATCAAAAGGAGTAAGTAATTACCTTAGATTACAAGTAATTACAAATTAATACGAATACGAGATTGATCAGCGTGGTAAGAATTTGTCAAAAGAAAATTTAAAATAACCAGTTCCACTGGAATAACTGTTAACTTTTTAAATATTTCGAACGTCCTAATGGATGCATACGTCTCCTTTGTAATTAAGTCAATTAATAACAGCAATATAAAAATGCGAGATTCTAAAGTGAATTCAGTAAGTAAAAGCAACAGGTAATCTATACATATAATAAATCTGTAGAAGGGTCAATTCTGTACATTGAAAATATTGAAAAAATAAATAGCATGGGGTGTTACTGGATCGATACCAAACCCAAATATGTGATTAAAAATTTTTTTGTCTGTCTGTCTGTCTGTCTGTCTGTATGTGAAGGCATCACGTAAAAACTAACGGTTCGATTTCGATGAAACTTGGTATAATTATACCTTATTATCCTGGGCATAAAATGGGATACTTTGTATCCCGGAAAAATACGTAGAAATAAATAAATCTTAATAATTTTTCCGCGCGGACGGAGTCGCGGGCGGAAGCTAGTATCAAAATAATATGCAAATGTTAATAAATCTTGCAGATAACTGATTCCCGAAGACAGGTAGAAAGCTCTCTGAATTTGTAATTTAGTAGTTGGTGTGTGAATATTTTTATTGCTTTTTTATTTTTAAGTACTTCTTAAATAATCATACTGTAATTGAAACTTACTCAATGTAACCAGGCTCGGCGGTTAAGGCATCCCACTTCGTGCACTTCTGAAACAAGAGAATATAATTTAGTAATTAATTTTAACAAATGTACATAGTAACTGCATTGTATAAAAGCATTCTGAGAAACGGCAACTGAATTTGATCGATAGTCTTTCTAACAATGTGATTTATAGGAAATTTTCGGCGAAATATACTCCCATATAAACATTGATTCACGTCTGCAATTCAAAGCCCTAAAAAGCCGGCACGCTTTAAGTTTTTGCGAGGCCTTCGGAATGTTATTCACATGCAGCTGCTTCGTCAATGAAGATCACAATAAAATACTTGCTTCAATAACTTTATCAAATACTATCCCGTATAATAAAAGGACAGGCGAACAGATGCTTGGAGCCGGATTCCGTATTATTACCCGCATGCAGGTAAAATATCGTACGATCAAACGTTTCGCCCTTTGGCTTGTAACGGTCACAACTAGAAACTTGTGAGAAATATGTGTATGCCATGTGAAGCTTATTAATTTAAATTAAATATCAATGTTCTATTCGCTTGGAGCATTATGATAGTTGTGATTTGCCTCGAATCAACGTCAGTTCAAAGGCTATCATGAACAGCGCCGTGCCTTATTAGTTCCATGATTCTTATAATATGCGACATTTAATTTTATTTATTGAAAATAATATGAGTACTTGACTTTTAAGTATATTTACTTAATTTAATGTTGGTTTTCGTTAGCATGGTAGGCGGTATCTACTTAAAAAGCGGTGGTATATAGGTACGAATAATATATAAATATATTGATGTATGAGTTATTACTAATTAAGAAATATTAATTAAAAATGTTGTGTGGTTTTATGAAACCACGGTAAAAGTGAAACTTTCCGAACACTGCTTTATACCTACTCGGCAGCCGACCGTCACGCGACATGCGCTACACAGACCAAAAAGTTTGAGACGATGTAATAAAAGTTTCACTTATTATACAGAATCGCATCTCCGAAAGATATCGAATAATTGGGCATTAAATATGTATAACCCCAAGGTAGTTAACTTTCCCTACTGAAAGGTTATTATGCCACAATTATTTATAAATAAATTCAACGTAAGTGCGCAGGTTTTTGGAACGAATGAATGACAATATTTCCGCCGTGAACATAACAAGGTCAAAATCGAATATGATAGCGATTGACTTTGATTTGACTCGCTGTATATCATTTGAGATAGCGATAATTATTAGAATAACTTTAAATCTGTAATAAAACATTGCAGATAACATATTTTTACATGCATTAAACAAACAACCGGAATCCTTATTAAAATAAAAAGATATATTTCATATTACTCAACATGTAAAGTTTGTTTGCGTAATTTATGAGAATTAGAGTGACTTCACCTTTGTAGATAATTATGCAGTTTGCGACAATGCCTTGCGATAGGCATACGATTCATAAGCACGATAGCTCATAGTACAAACTCCACTCTTCACGCAGTTGATGTTTACGATCTTTGCAATTTGTACCTAATAATACGCGATACAGCTTATTTAAATGCAGCAGTGAAACATAATTTTGTTCCTAAAATATCTGTAACAACTGGCCATGCGGTAGTTAAAGTAACGGTAAATATAAACCGCTTCAAATACCGTACGGGATATAAACCAAAAATGGCTTTGCATTGCAATTTGCAACGTTCTCATATTACCAAATATGGCTGTATCTAGACAACATTATATGAGCACGATTTTGAATTATCAACATCTTTACTTAATAAGTAAGTAACGTAGGTCGAGTGCAATCAATCAATCAATAGTTTAAAAGCCTTGAATAGGGTTTCTGCTAGGCTAGCACGGTAATAGGTTATGAACGTACTTTGTCGGTTTCATGATTGCGGGGAAGTAGCAGCTGAGCTCTAGTATGACAATGAAAATATAAATACACATAAATTGCTATTTTTATTGGTAACGACGTGTTTACATTCTACCCAACGACTTAGGGCTAATGTATTCATTACGATTCCAAAACATTGAAGTATTTGGCAAACAATCTTAATTGATCTTAAGAAAATAAAAAGACGAATTCGGCGTGAATAAAAAAGTGTATTTTTGTCCAAAGAAACAACAACAAACACTTAACTACGGTCATGGCCATGTTAACATTAAAATTACACATTGTACGTCAATAATTTTGGTAGCGCCAAAAACATTACATGCATTCTTGAAACATCAATGACACATTGTTTTGAATAATATTTAATTATATTATTATTCATATTATGCATATAATAGCTTAGCCTTATTACTGCCCGTACAGACAAACCGAAAACTTATGGATTATTGATACCTATGTTAGTAGTAATACACAGAACGTGAAAGTAGGTAATTGAGTGTTCACTGTTTGCAAATTTGTGATAAGTAGATCATAGAGATCATTTATAAATATCTATTGAAAACAATGATGCTATTTACGAAGTACTATATTGAAACTAGTATTTAAATAATTCATATAAGCGTCATCATAGAATAAAATAAATAGAAGTCATATTAAAATTTATGCAGTTTATATCTATCAGTCCATATGGTTAGAACAAAACGAACAAGAAGAAAGACTTTTAAATAAAAACAAAACACACTTCAAACGTTAACGTCATAATAAATGTCGTCTTAACTTATGTGATGCAGTATTAGCGTTAATGTTTTTCTATTTATAATGAAAACATCGTAGACAACGTTACAGCTAAAATATATCAATGAGACAGATTGAAAATCCTTTAGTACATTTGTTTCAAAACAAGTTCGTAGTCATGGAATAGGTAGGTAAGCAATTCAGATCGGAGATACGCATTGTAGAAAATTAGAAACATTTGCGGTTGCTTGTCGTTGACCATTAGTGCGTAAATTGCATGCAGTTCTCATAGTAATCCCATCTGCCCAAGATTCATTAGCTGGATCGCAACTTCAGAACGAAACTATCGTGGGAACCGATTGAATCATGCTTCCTAGCTTATTGTACTTCTTGCGTCTATATAAAATGCTATTCACTATTATTTTCTTACAAGTTTTCATATATACAGTATTATAGTAGAAAATCATAGGATCACACTTCATAAATCGAGAAGTAGTAGGTATTATTTCTTTAATCGAGTTTGTAAACCATAGCGCATACTTTTTACCTATTATTATTAATATAAGGTCAGCCAAGACCAAAACAGGAAGGGTAGCATACAATTAAAATGATATGAAGAAGCAGCTGCTAAAAGAAAATACCAGAAACACAAAAATAATCACCTAGACTTATTACGATTGTTGAAATTCTCAAATTCACGATGCTGCTAATTTATTACCACATTTGCTTGCTTACTATGTTGACATATCAAACAGACCAAGCCCGTACAAATGCTCTCACTGATAAAGGTGTTTGCATAAGCACAAGGTCAGGGGGACAGCACTTACCGATAATATTGTCCAACAAAATCGATATTGCCAATAGTCTCATGGGAATAAATAACGTCACTTTACGCATTCTTTAATTCTACATGACGCCTATTTTTTTTTTATAGTTTTTTTATAGAATGCATTTAGGCATACCCAGGGCTCTCGGGGGGAAGCCCTGGGTTATGTCGGACTCACCCTGCTGAGTGCAGGGTCCTACCGACTAAACTCCACTGTGAATTAATAATTATGATTCAACGTATTACAGAATTTCTCCTTGAATTGAGTAATATTATGCTTTTTCGTTCAAAATTCACTATTTTAAATATTTACATAAGTTCTGCTAACCAGAAGTGTACAGTCCCCTAAGTATTCAAATATTGTGACATCATTCATGTAAATTACTCGTTATCTGGACGTTAATCGTGTGAGAAATCTTCATTTTACAAATAGCAGACTGGATTTTGAGTTCTCTTCTAATGACTAAACATATGTCAGAGTCGACTCTAAATCTGCCATGAATCCTCACGAATGACGATCCATTTAAAAGAACTTAACCTCAAAACATTCCTCACTATAGAAAAAGTTATCGCCCATTAAAATTCCTTTAAGACTGTGACGAAAATTGCCTCTAATTAGTTTCAAACTCGCAAACCAAAATTGTGGACAAATATTTAACAAAAAAAGGTCGCTAAGGGCATTAGGAAGAGCGTATAAACTATAAAGGATCTCAGTGTCGGAGGTCTTGTAAATAGAATGTAAAGGAAACGGTTTTTTGTTGATGATTTTGAATAAGGCGTCGGCTGGTCGGTCCCAGGTAGGAATTTCTCGCGAGTTCGATCCATTCCTATTTGATATTATCTCATGTTCTTGGTTACATTTAAGGACGCTGTCACAAATCTGCGTTACTCAAATTTAGGTATCTAACGACGTAACTTTGTTCGCGGCAATATCACGCTCACGTAAACATAGCGCATTCCATTTTATAAACCATCTTCATACTTGATATTATTTTTAATTTTTGATATTATGTATTTTTATTGAAATTGATTCCAGAAGATTACTAGGAACTTTAAAAATTCATTTTGTTACTTTTATTAGTAGGTACGATCCTAATAAGTATGTTAGTATATTCAAACAACTTAAAAAAGTGTGACTATTTTACATCATTATTTCATTGAATAATAATCTATGAATTGTATACAATATCAAAGCTTTTTAAGAAATGTAAAATTATTATCATACATATTATGATGTTACCGGCACTGTATTAAATCCGGCATTGTATACAATTCTTAGTAAATGTATGTTATTCCGAAAAATAGTCGGAATGAAATAAATTATAGGTATTCGTCACATAACACATTACCTAGGATACTCTTAAATCTGAACTTTTCCTACGTAGCAAACACATTTGCAAGTGTGGGTAGTTTTTGGGGTAGCTATTAACCAATATGAGGTCAAAACTAAAATCCAAGATGGCGCCGACGAAAATTTTACATCTTTTCGTCATGGGTGTCATTTTCAAGGTTTTGGAGTAGCTCTTAACAAATATGAGGTCAAAACTAAAATCCAAGATGGCGCCGACGAAAATTTGACTTTTTTCGTGATGGGTGTCATTTTCATGGTTTTTGGGGTAGCTATTAACGAATATGAGGTTAAAACCAAAATCCAAGATGGCGCCGACGAAAATTTGACTTTTTTCGTGATGGGTGTCATTTTCATGGTTTTTGGGGTAGCTATTAACGAATATGAGGTTAAAACCAAAATCCAAGATGGCGCCGACGAAAATTTGACATCTTTTCGTCATAGGTGTAATTTTCTTAATAATAAAGAAGTAAACTAAAATAAAATAACAAAGATTTTCGTCGGCGCCATCTTGGATTTTATTTTTGACCTCATATTAGTTAATAGCTACCCCAAAAACCATGAAAATGACACCCATGACGAAAAGATGTCAAATTTTCACCGGCGCCATCTTGGATTTTAGTTCTGACCTCATATTGCGTAATATCCACCCCAAAAACCATGAAAATGACACCCATCACGGAAAGATGTAAAATTTTCGTCGGCGCCATCTTGGATTTTATTTTTGACCTCATATTGGTTAATATCTACCCCAAAAACCATGAAAATGACACCCATGACGAAAAGATGTAAAATTTTCGTCGGCGCCATCTTGGATTTTATTTTTGACCTCATATTGGTTAATAGCTACCCCAAAAACCATGAAAATGACACCCATGACGAAAAGATGGCAAATTTTCGTCGGCGCCATTTTGGATTTAAGTTTTGTCAAATTGCTTTACCCCACCAATCCGTTCAACAACCCATAAAAAAAGAGGATCTCAGTCAACATAATTTTTAAAACATAATTTTCAATTACAAATAACTGGAATATGAAACTTATACAGTTTACTCTTATAAAGTATCAAATATTTCAAATCACGAAAACGACAGTATACGCACAATAATCTTTTTCTAATTCGTTTTTATTTTTGGGACGAGGAGCGATACACCCGTCCTTCCAAGAGCGCTTCTGAGCGCGGTCTGACGACCCGCGAGAGCAAAATGTATGAAGAAATCGACAAGTATTTTTAATTTAGCTTATAATTGAAATAAAATTTTGATTTAGATACAAAAAAATTATCACAATCTATAAAGGACTATATATCCCTCAATAATTTATAGGTAAGAAGATAGATTAGGCTTTTAATTTTCTTAAAAGTGTACCGGTTTAGACCCCATTTTTTTGCATTTTATGCCATCATTGTGCTGGGAAAATCGTATTTCAGCGACAATTTTGTATGACGTCGTACAATTTTTATAAGATGATCGTAGAACTGAATGTATTATCTTTAAATTAAGATATTACTTTGTTCTCACGTGTAAGTGCTTTGAGTTAAAATTGTACCGTAAAATAGCGGTTTTTGTTAAAAATCTGTTATAGCACCCTTAAGCGCAAACGTTACTATCTCCAAGCCGACTGTTTGCACAAATAAGGAGGACCTCGCCGTCCGTATACGTGACTACAGTGCGCGTGTAAATTGTAATAATATACATTTTATAACTTTTACATTACCTTAACGTTATTATAGAAGCGTTTCATCTTGCTTATAGCGCGTGACTAATAATTAATTATGATTTGTAGACATCGGTATCGATATGTCTGGCTTTAATATTTCGTGCGGTTTTAATAAATGCAAACTCATGATTCGCTCCAACTTAATCATTAATTTTAAATGTTGAACTAACACAGACGAAGTGGCCTGCATGCGCTTAACCACGGGTCAACTTAATTCGTATGCGTACCTTTTAAATATTTAAACGTCTGTCTGTCACAACGAATATATTATTTTTGGTTTACCTTTTGTTCCGTTCACTTTTCTATTCATAATTTACGTGCTTGGACTGAATGGCTTTTTGTAGGAGGAACATACAATAGATACAAAAACTAAAGAGTAGCCTTTTTCCATACATGTTTATTAAAAAATGTAAATTTACACATTTTGATTAATGACAGTCTTGTCATGTATTTGACCCTTGAGTGCTAAGTTAAATTTTACCGCGTTTGCGGAAATACTGATATGCTATTATACAAAATAGGTGTGTAAACACAGGAGCTAATTATTGACCTAATTCATTCGAGGGTAAAAATAACACATGTCCATGGGCACTGCATTTAAAATCGATAAAAGTAAATCAGTCTCAATCGACACAATCATCCAATAATTGATGCGATGCAAAACAATATGCAACTGCAATCTGCAGCGCGTGTTATTCGACCGTGAACGTTACGTTTGGAAAACAAACAGTTGATTGTTTAACAACTACTAAATACTTGGAAATTCTCTTGTGTTCATGTAAGAGTCCGAGCGGTTTACTGTATTTATTGTATAAATATGTATACTGAAATCTATCGTCCTTTGAAGCTGTGTAAAATCAAACTTATAAACCAACGCAATTAAAAGAAACAGCCGTTTTGCTGCAAATTTACAACATTCGCCAGGGAATTCATATTTTACGTATTCATAATTTACCTTAAATTGACTCGCACTTGGCCGGGTTTTTTTTTTCTCGTATAAAGTTGCATACGTTTAATTAATTCAGTAAGCACTTTGGCCTTGTTATGTCACCTTAATATTTTATCAGTTTTCGATTAATCTCGCAATCTGCCACTCAAAATCATAAAAATGTATTCATTCAACCACACTCATTCGATGCTTATCAATCGTCATCTTACATGAAAATTAAGTTCACCTTATATTTGCTTCACCTGTAGGTATACAGTATGTATGACTCGACTCCTTTAGACTCGATTTTGACGCACTTTTAAAGGACATATTTAATTAAAACTTTGAACACTTATCAAGGATCGGGGACAACACAACAAAATTATAATTTTGAGCGTGTTTTTTAGTTTCAAAACTCATCATCTTCATCATCATCAGCCAATATACTGCAGGGCCTCCTATGAGGCAGGAGCACAGGCCATAATCCACCACTCTGGCCAGTGCGGGTTGGCGGATGACACATGTCGTCGAACTTTTTGATTCTTCGACATGTCGGTTTCCTCATGATATTTTCCTTCACCGTTCGAGCAGTGGTGATGTTACAATATGTGCAGATAAATTGAAAAATCAATTTATTTCCTGCGCGCTCAATTTCAAAACTACATTAAGTAATTATTTTTTAAGCTATTGCATAGCTTCTATCGCGGACCTTGAGCGCGGGGACCGAATCGAGAAATTCCGTAACGAAAAAACCTCACGCTCCCCACTCCAACGGGCGCGGAGGTGTGGCTTGAAGGCATAGCATGCAATAGCTTTACCGCTACTGCCAGACTTTTTTTTTATATCTTATTGGTGTCGTACCGTATGATGTCAATTACACAATTATCAAACGAGCAAGTGAGTCGTGTCGCATCTCGTATGCCAATCAGGTATCCATGGCTAAACCTGTCGTGTAACCGTCAATAATGATTACAACTTGCGGTGCACTCGTAGCATCTGTAGCATGCAATCTACAGGTAATGAGTGTTTTATATGTAACGAGCAGTTTCATAAAAAGATGCGGGTAGTTAGTTTGGCGGTATCTTTGATTTCAATATTTATAGAAACATAGCTATACAATGTCAAGGAAATGTATGCTAAATAGGTAATTAAATATTGTGTCTGTAAGGCATTTTTGCTACAATGGTAAGTAAAATTTCAAATATACAACGAACACTTTATAAAGCTTTGCAAAACCTGTCTTTTTGTCACAGTGTTTCTTATATGCGAACAATTTATTAAAATTGTGATTTTGACAATTCTACTATTCGAATAAAAAATCTGTAAACCCGAAAAAAAATGTAATCGTTCTTCGTAAACATGACTATTTTTCCTGTTTAGCATATTCTTAATATTCTTGAAGGAATATTGCCTTTGTACTTGAACACGTAATCTCGTTCATTTTCATAGAATAACATATTTATGTAATGAGAACTCAAGTGCAAAACACAAGAACAAATACATATGTATGTTTAAAGAAATATCTTTTACAAATAATGCAGTTAACAGATACTACCTATCTGACCTTACTGCATATTTTATCACTCTACGGTTGTTTATTTATAGATTTTATTTGTTTTACAATGCTGAAAACTGATTTGTTGAGAAATATAAGCTCCTACGTCATTTCATTTAGTTTTATTGGACAGTTGGCAAATATGTGTATGATAAGAATTTTAATAATTATGATGATAGATAGCAATATTTCTGATTAGACTCTATTGCATTGATATTTGAATTGATAGAATATTCCAGAATATCTTTCTAACAGATATTAAGCACCTACACTTCAGGCTTCTAAAATTATGTTTTGTAACAGACAATAAACAACTTTGATTAATGATTAGGTACTTCTCTACGTACTGGAAAAGAAATCGAAAATTCTAGAAAAATTAAATGATTAGAGAGTTTCTAAAACTATCTACATAAGTATATGTATTTATTATATATTAAATGGAGTGCATGTTCCGAAATAGGACCACCCGTTATGTTCAGCTCGCTTCCATAGAATTGATGTTATAGATGCCTAATATGGTCTTCAGGAATTATATTTCAATGCAAATACGAGCTGAGAACCGAATCAAATAATTTTATATTTAAATGTCTTGTACTAATTGCATATTATAGGCACGTGATTTAAATAATAATATTTTTGATGAAATAGCCAATAAGCCTCAAATATTTAAGGTAATATTTTTGATGGAATAGCTCAAATTGTCTATTTAAATGTTCATAAAACAAAAGAAGGAAAATCTGTAACTAACTCCAAAAATATCTAAACATTACGAAACGAATCTGAATTAAAGATAAATAAAATAGCCCATTATATTAAATTCACATAACAATTCGTCTTGCAAAACTTCAAGGATATAAAATCAACACTAACTTTAAAGCCGTAAAGCTGATATTTAACACCGATATCAATCGAAAAGGCCGTTTTATAATCTGTGGTTTATTACTCCATTTCCTGCGAATAGAAAGCCTGAATTCAGCCACAGGCCACAATATAGTATCCAGATTGAAACTGTGTGGGTGTATCGGCTACGTAACTAAATCCGTTGAGGTCTGTAACAGATTGGTTTTGAAACCCATTTAGCTTTCCCTATCGAACCCGTAATTGTAACAAGGCTTTTAAATAGCAAAAATGACATGATATACATAGAATGATAGAGACGAAATATGCTTTCCTATATATTCATCACTACACGACAATATGTATAGATAACCTTAGGTTTTATTGCTCGGTATTGACTATCGTAGAATCTGAAAACCCTAAAGCAAATTAACTGTACATAAATCCATTGAATAATCCCCGCTATATATCAAAGCGGCTTGAAGTCTAGATTTTAGTGCAGGCCTTCTGTGTAGGCGTGATAGCCTTGCAAGATGGTATTATATTACACGAAATAAACGATAAGTCTGTACCTAACGGTAAGAAAAGAGAAATAGTTTGATTTATTATTTAAGAACGGGAAGATGATGTTCTTGGATTATTGGATGGGTGTTTTGTAAACTCCTTTTTTCTTGTATCTAGTAGAAAAATATTAAAATACTAGCGGTCCGCCCCGGCTTCGCCCGTGGTACATATTTACGTTTTCTCTACATAAGAACCATCCTCGTACTTCAAGGAATATAATAAAAAAAGAATTATCGAAATCGGTTCAGCCGTTCTCGAGTTATGCGCTTACCAACACATTTTGCGATTCGCTGCGATTTTATATTTTCTTCGTGATTAAGTATATACTTTCTATTTTACGATAAGTCACAAAGAAAATTGTAAGAAAATAGTTTTTGAACGTAAATACAAAAAAATGCGAATAAGAACTCGTCTTACCAAAGATCACATTCTGTAAATAAAAAAACACGTCTTACCAAAGATTGCTTCACATTCTGTAACATGATAAAAAAATGCATAATTGTAAAATAATTATCAGAAATAAAGATAGATTCTTGTATATAAATCAATCAGGAAGACGGTGGTTACCATCTAAGGAAGCCTGAGGACTAACAGTAAAGTAAACGACTTTGGAAAGCCGCGCAGTTTCTAAACAAAGATTTATTTGACATTGCTGTTATGTACTCTGTTATTGAAATAGGAAGCGTTTTTATGACCATCTGGAGATAATCTTTGTTACTAAACATAATTATTTACTGTTATGTTTATCTATTCTTTTATAGCATTAAGAACTGTCTGCGCACCTTAAGAGGGTGATAGTCTACGTTTTATCTAGATAATTAATGTTCAATATCTTATAGCACTTGTTACGTATTGCATAAACATTAGTCTATATATGTTCAAAGAGTGCATAGCGTTTGAAATATGAAACATAGATTGAATCGATTGTTTAATTGAATTTATGCTCGTTCAACATTATGACATGAAACTCCATTTAGCGGATTTAATGTCTCATATTACATACATATACATGTGTTGTTCAAAAACAAGTTTAAAATGTAAAGGAAATTTCAATTATCCAACTTTTATGTGTACTATCTATGTATTCAAATTATGTTATAAAAATATTGATAACCTCCTCCTTTTTTTTGAAGTCGGTTAAAAATGTTTACTTAGAAACGTTCTCTACTCCTTGGTAAAATATTTATATGAAATATGAATGTCGTTACTGTTTCACAAAAATTAACACAGTAGGGTGAGCATATAGGATATTTATGCGGGTAAGTACCAAGAATGTGAAACCGCAGACAGAAAGAAGATTGATAATTAAGTTTGAGAAAATTCAAGCGAATATAATCCGGTTATTCATTGCTAGGCAAAAATAAACTGGGCATAAACATACAAGAGTGAAGGTAGATAGGTTGGGCTATACAGTGAGAAGACATTGTAAGGATAAAATAGACTAGGTGGTAGAATATACAATCATAATTTATTATAACGATCTTGTAGTTAATTCTATACAATAAACATATAGCCTTTTTGGTAAAATTTTCAATTATCCTAGTCTAATATTATTTTTATTTACGCCATAAACTTATGTTTTTGTTACAGACTTTTAGTAAAAATTCGAGTTCATGATCGAATTCAAGGACGGCACTGTTTACATTCGTGGGAAAGATTTTCATCAAACTTAACTATACCATTTGTTAACAGACACAATTTTGAAATAGACAATATAAATTGTAATATTTGAACGATTATAATTTTAAGCTTTATTCATTTTCATATTTTGAAGTAATCAATCTACTAAAATAGCAAAGATAAGATATTATAAACAAATGTCAATCGTGATTATCAAACATGTTTAAAACGAAGCGCGTGCATTGGTCTCGCTACATTGTTCCACGTTAATATTGTCATTAGACAATAGACTAGCAATTACAATAGGCTCTAGATCAATTGTCGTGTGCCCTCTGACCTATTTACCATCTCAAAGACCCACCTCAGTGTCTTATAGAATTGTCACACACCTTAACATGTTCAGTCATCCGAAACGCATTCACGGTTTAATTTCGACTAAGTATTTTGCTTCAAGCTATTTCAAAGATTCGGTATGATACTTAAAATTAAAACTTCAGTATACATTGTGCTGTCATCATAAAATTATTGTAATTACGAATAATTTATCTTCACAATGATAACTCAAGATAAAATCCAACTGTCACAAAGTTCTTCAAGGCTTTGCAAAATAATCGACTTCCTGATCGGTACCGGATCGGTAATATACGAAAATAATTGCAAAATTATTATTCATTAATGTTTATTAGTATTTTTATATCTACTTGGTTTTTGGGATTTTTCGCATTTTAATTAAGATTTCAGCGTCAGCGAACCATCTCTTATACCCACTATTAATTAGTTCTCAATAAGGATTACGAAAAAACTATCCATCTGGAATAACCCTATCCTAAAACAGATTTTTTCACTAGCCTCAAAACTCAAGATAGACCCAAATAAAAACTACCTTCAACGGTAACTGTAGAAACAGGACTCACTGTAAACACGACGCGAGTTCATGAACTTCCCCGTACATTGAATCTCAACGAAGCACTACCAATAAGCCACTTAGAAACTAATAGGCTAACAAACTTACAGCAATTACCAACATACTCTGTGACATTCAAAAAGACAATTACGTCGCTAATTAGTCTTGTACGACTATATCTGATAAGTGCAGTGTCGAGTGAAAGTTGAACTGAAAGTTACGACACTGATTGAACAAGAGATTTAAACGGCAATCTGCTTCCATAAGTAAGGAAACGTAGTGGGTTCAATGTAGCACCTTGTGTGACCTTTTTGTGGATTTAAGATTACATTGGGTAAAAGCAGATAGATAAGTTTTGTTTATTAGATATTTATTGGAAATACAGGAGCTATTTTTTTGAATTGAGTTATGCTATGTCGTTAAGGAAGTTAAACTTCCATAAAATTAAGAGACCAAATTATAAACTAATTTGATTCTTTTGAAAGCGATCGTGATTTATGGCCGGTTATGATTAAAACGAAATGATTAATTAATCTTACAAATTTAAGATTTGAAATGCTGACTTTACGTTACATGTGACCTAGCATTATTTTCATTGGGGAAGACCTAATGGCCTCAATTTTTTGCAAGTGTAGATACAGTTTCGTGTGCTAATTTGTACAGACTTTCACTTCAAATAAACAGACATTTAATCGCCATTTTCAGTTACAGCGTCATGGCTTGAACGAAATAATTGCAAGATTTATGAGAGCATGTTTAGTAATGACAATATTAACTCCGAATTGTCAATGTAATAGCTGGTAATTAGTGAAATTAAGTTGGCATCTTAGTGCGCTCAGTCACACGCTTAAGTAGGTCTTCATGTTCGAGATAAGCTAATTACGTTTATAATACTCATTAAAGTAAATATAAACTAAAAAATATGTATATTCTATATGTATTCTCTATTTCTTTAATTTAAATCGAACATTGCAAAATGATTAATTTGAAATTAAAACATCGACGATTTTATAAGCAAACAAGTTGAAATATTAACCGTGCTATCAGCGAAATGTTCTATATATGATGACATTGATAAACTTTGCATGTAACATTAATAAATTGTTACAACTTTGATTTTATACATTTACATAACCGGTAATTCAAGTGCCAATTAAAGGAAGTGGCAACATTATAATGTCGCGAATTATCAGTTTTGCGCCAAAAATGTAGTCAAACGTGCACCGGGTGGCCATATCCCTCTTAATTTATTTCAATACAAAGCAAATAAATTATTTGACGAAAGACATTTTTTCATCTATTTTAAGTTCATATTTCAACATTAGTTACACTCTTACACATATGGTAGATTACCAGTTTGCCATTTCAAAAAATGCTCTATAATATATTTTAACTTGTAAATGACACCTCTTTGATGTATTTAAAACCTATTTCTGTATTCCACTTAAATCACATTGTGTAATACGATAGTTACATTATTTTATGCTCTAGCAATATTTTCTTTTGTTGAATCTTGCATTACTTAGGCGTTAGTAACGAGTGTAAATTTGTTGATAACGTTTTATTAGAATTATAAAAACTGATTATGTCATGTACATAATCTTCATGTAAGGTCACGACGACTGTACAAATATTAAATATGTGAATAGTTTTACGTCGTTTTTAGGCGACATTTCTTTTGGTAACATACGACACTATTGACAATTTATTAACATATTTGGAAGCACTTTTCAGAGGGATTTTTTGCCTCATTTAAATCCTGTCTACTTTGAGAAAATGTTTTAACAGATAGCAACTAGCACAAGAAGCATTTACTTCAACAAATATAGAAACAAAAAATTTAAACGATCTTGAAATAAATAGGACACCAAAAACCACAATAAAAAGCAAAACCCTCTACGGATAAGCGTACACGCTACAAATTACAATAAGCAGATTCGGTTGAAAAAACGCTAATACTAATGATATTAGAATCCCTACAAGTTGTCCCTGTATCGGAACGTAACAATAATTTGTTATATAACAGCCACGGTCAAGGTTTATTCAATACTATCGACCCTTGTAAAGCAGGGGGCATCATAATAGCAACATCCTTAAGAGTTGTTTTGCACCGACACTAGGGGAACTGTATATTTTAATGAGCGACGCTGAACTTTACCGGTACTGCTTATTATAGTTAAATTGTTTCCAAATTGAATTTGATAAAAATCGCTAATATGAATACATATTTTAATAATCTGTAATGGGAAACTTGATTTGAATTTAGTTTATGTAACGTACATTGTTCAAATTAAAACAAACGCATCGTGCTTATTTAAAATAGTGATACAAAGATGAAAAATATGTACCTAGTTTATTATGAAATCTATGTTTAATTTGAGTGGTTCATTTTGTGAGACTATATTTCGTTACAAGCTGCTCCGCGCGGTTTCACCCCCGTGGCTCCACTCCTGTTGGTCGTAGCGTGATGATAACCTTCCTCGATAAATGAGCTATCTAACAGCGAAAGAATTTTTCAAATCGGACCGGAGTTCACGAGTTTAGCGCGTTCAAACAAACAAACTTTTCAGCTTTATAATATTAGTATAGATTTAATTATAATTAATAAGCATTCAATTTAAAATTCACATCGTTTAAATTTTCAACTGTTTATTCTACAAAATAATACATAAATAAATAACGCAGACAAAAATATAGTTTCATGTTGAGGATTTCGTGGTTACCCTACATACAAAAAGGGGACATCAACTACAAGGCCAAGGAGGCCGTTATTATCAAATCACTTTGATCCAAATAGATGATTTGTTATTAATAAAACTAATGCATTATCAAATTTTACGACCACATTCTTATCGTAATTAAGAAAAACAAGTTTATTGGAAATATCCAGTTATTTTGAATTTGCTTTTGTTAACAGGTAGGTACGTAATTAATTTGAATAAGGAACATTTAATGAGCCTTTATTAATAGTTAATTATTGTTTATTTACTTGATTTTTTTGTATCTATTTAATTAGATAATATTCGAATAACTAAAAATGCGCCTATCATTGTATTTTATTACATTTCATTTTAAACCTTTAAAAATATTTATATTTATTAATACAATTTCGTAATAACCGCAACCGGATTTGATCGTACTTAAAACAAACGCCGCGACGCGATTTCGAAAACGACGTCAAGTCTTACCAGCGATTACGACAGCCGTAAAATTAAATAACATAATATCTTGAACATATACTTTAGATATCGGGATTACGTTGCCATGGCAATACGTAAAATTAATTTTCATGTCAATAAACCCATGAAAATAAAATTAGACACGGGGTCCAAAAGACCAGTGAGGTAAATGCCATTCACTTATCACGCCACCATTGCGCCAGTGGATCTGCAAGTGCGCGGGCGCAGACTCCAAGCCGTCTAGGTTATACGGGGCATTGGCCCCTTTACATAAGTCTAGCCTTGGGAATCAAAAAAGAAAACAGCCTGAGTAAAGGTGTGTTTTAACAGGTTTTACAAACAGCGTAATATAATTCAATCGGCTTTTAATGAACGCGTTTACAAGAATAGAAGCGAACTTTTTTTCTGTGCATATTAAATGTCGCAAAACCAAATTTTAACCTGGTCTACTTTATAACTTAATTTGGCAATTACGTTAAACTTTGCAAGAAAATTAAAATTATTAATTCTATCATTTTATAAACAGCTATCCATTATTCGTAAAATATCATTTACATCATAATTATTTTTTGCATAAATTAAAAATAAGTATGTTAAAATTTTGCAGTCATTAAAAATGAACAGTAACAAATTAGTATTGTCCACAGGTATTGTCAGATACAAAAAAAGAAATAATACAAAATGGAGAAACTTAGCACATTATGAAATGACGAATAATAATAATCGTATTTGTAATAAATAATAAATATTCGATTGAAATTTAGGTACTATTTTATCTATTGATGCAAGTACAAATTTTATATCACTATCATTAATGCTGATATGAAATTTCAATCACTCACTCATTGAATACGTAATTCTAATGTAGGTATGTCAAGAATCAAGATTAAATAAAATACGGGAATTTAAAACAGTTTACACAACGGCCGAAAGGCATTATCAAAACGATTTATTTCTCAGCTAATTACCTACGTTTTCTTCAAAGCGCACGACTCGTTTTAATTTTAGCAGAAAGTAATAAAAGTGTAGGTACGCAAATGCTCACTTTTAGAACAAAAAAAAAGTAACTCGTAACTAAACGTAAAAATGGAAACCTTGAAAACCAGTTCCTCAGTTCAACAGTCGAGGTTTATAGACAGCCGATTAATTTGTTATTTCGTAATAGAAAAAATACATTTTGTAACAATTAATTGTAGCTACTACCTTCATTCACACAAAAAATTTCAGCACTCACCTAAAATGATCGCGCAATTGCAGTGAGTGTATGAAGAAAAATCGTAAAATCGTAGTCGAGTTCAGTCGAAATTAGTTGTTGAGTAAGTCCAGAGAAATTTTCCCGAACACTTTTCTGCACACTGACGCACTGTCACTTTTCAACCCGTGCACAGCCGGCTTTTTCTCAATATCACGCCACGTTTGTGCGGTGTTTGGCACGCGGTGGCGTGACGACGAGTCGGTGGTTCGGTACAGACTGGCGTGGCGCGGGCTCGGCGGCTCGCAACTCGCACCTCGCACGATCCTGCAAACACGCTTTGAATAGACATAGATATCAACATGCACTCGCCCACAGCACTGGCCTAAAACTATCCCGAACAATAATTTCAAATTCTTGCCAAAACAGATAAGCTCTTTTTTTTCGAGAATTAAAGTTTAGTATGACAAATAACTGTTCCAGTTACAGCGACCCATGAAATATGAAAGTAGCTTAATCTGGTTTAAAGTAAACCAGATTTCGCTCCTGAATGTTTTGGTTCGCCCTTTAATAACACGGATAAGTACTAACTTCGATATAATACCGGTCCAGACAAGCTGTGTCGTACTCGTACCACATCGGACCACCTTTGCTATTTGAATTATTATTATGTATTTTCTTATTTTTTTTTTTGCGAACTCAGAACCGTAGTTTGCGTGACTGATAACCTCCTATTATAAGATAATAAACTAAATGGATGCTGGGTATCGTTCATATTTTTTATCGTCTCATTATTTCGTTCTGGAATTGAATACGAGAATGTAAGATAAAGTAATTAAAATTAATTTAATGAAATGCACAGAATGACGCAATTATACCTACATACTTCATTTTGTGCTGATTACAAAAATGCAATAACTTATAAGCAAAATATTCTCGTGTTTCGTTAATGCGTTCTTGTTTTCAATTTCACAATAATGGCAATTTTTATTTGTTTCAATGCTAATAATATTCAGTATTACCGTATATTTTCATTGACACATAATTAATATTTATTCACGATTTAAATTAATCGGTTAAATACCTATTCCACAATTAACATTCTATAGATGTACCTATTAAATTTAAATTATTTTATCTAAAAATAATGTTGCCATAAATTAAAAAGTTCTCAAACAAATGTTGTATCACCAGCGAGGTTACATGCTGAGCTAGTGTTTTCTATAATTAATACTAAACTATAACTCTAAAAAAATGATAAAATGTTAACTATTCATCCGTAAAAAAATTAAATCTAGCATTATTTTTTCTCTAACTACCGCACTGCTACTGCTAACCAGCAAATGTGTGTGTGTGTGTTTAAATTAATTAACCCTCCGTGCACCATGTGGGGTTTAATACACCCCAGCCATACAAAAAATCTTTGTATCTTTTCCAAACATTGTGCGAAAGTCTTGAAACCTCGTGTAGCTGGAGTTGCGACCTTGCCAGACCTCTTAGCGACATTGGTTTAGTAATAGCGTCGCAGACGCGGTAAACGGACGCCGTCAAAGTGCAGCTGGGTGTCAGAAACCCCACGTAGTTCGGGACGTTCACTAAAAGGTGAGCAGTATGGTGTGATAAAATACGACTATTTTTATATAAATATTTATTTAGTTTGTTTTTTTATTATTTAAAATTATCTGAAATTGTTTCTAGGGCTCATTATGGCTCATCACATCAATGAAAATGCAATAATATCCGCACTTATGGAAGAAAATGATAGCGATACGGATGAGCTGTTTCTACCTGGAAGTGAAGATGACTCGGATCACTTGAGCATTCAGTCTGAAAGTGAAAGTGAAGAGGATGTACAGGATATTAATTTTTAAGCTATTGCATAGCTTCTATCGCGGGCTTTGAGCGCGGGGACCGAATCCAGAAATTCCGTAACGAAAAACCTCACGCTACCCACTCCGACGGGCACGGAGGTGTGGTTTGAAGGCATAGCATGCAATATCTTTACCGCGGCAGTCCCCGAGTGCCACACGTATTTTTTTTTTCTTAAAGTCTTACCGAACCGAACATAGTCTTATTTTAGTTGGTAAAAAGTACTATTTTTGTTACATAGCCTAAATATATAATAAATGTTTATAATATTTGATAAATTTATTTTATTTTTAACCTCTTATAGTCAAGGGATAATAATAATATACACATTACAAATTTACAATAAATACTAGCTATAAAAACGTGGAAAGATTATTGGGTCCAGGAAACCCCACGTAGTTCAGGACGTAACTTTTATCCACGTGGTTCACGGAGGGTTAACAAAAATACAACGACCTTCATATAAACAAACTAGTTTTGAAATTGTGATCTTAAAATAAGATAATTATAATACGTGGCTTATTTGCTGACTTTACTTGTAAACTGACAACTACATATATACATAGTAATCTTGTAGAAAAAAGTTTTTTATGCGATCCTTTTTTTATCCCGGTTCAATCTAAGCGGAATCTACGTGAGCGGCTTCTAATTGCACGCCTCATAAGCGAAGCGTTGAGGTGGGTACTACTGTCACTTCGCGCAAAACATCTGATTTTTCAAACTTAAAATGTCTTTATGTATCATACATTGCACTTGTAAGATAATACATACACACACATATTAAGAAAAAAACACTATTTTTAACGTTCATGATATTTTTGATGTCATTTTTGTTATTTAAACTAGTTAAAAAACAGTTTAAAAAAGTTCTGTCTTGGACGTCCGTGTGTCTGTATGTGCGGATCCTTTTTCTTGTTAACACGATAGCGACCGAAATACTTTACTAATCGAGTCTTTTTTTTTCTCTTACGCTTGAGTATGCTCAGGAATAGAACCCTTTCATTTTTCAGGGTCTGATTCGATGTGGTTTAATTGTTATTAAATAAACAAAAATAATAATTAATAAATATTTATTAAAAAAAAATTATGAGGCGTGCACTTTTGGATTTTCCAAATTATTTCTATAATTATTGTGTACAAGACGTAGAAGTTTGTCTGTTTGTTACTTAATCATGCAAAAAGGATAAGCACGAACTTAATATTAGTTCATTCAGTATCGAATTAATACATGTCTAGATAGGAGGATTAACATGCTATAAATAATCATTTTTGTAGCGGTTGTAAAAAACTAATATAATTAATATAAAAATCGTCATAAAATTAATTTAAGATACCTATTTTTTATAAATTTACCATCTTCCAAGGTGAATAGGCAGAGAATTTTATATTTTAAAAGCAATTCTATTGTATTGTCTATGCAATTTGATAAAATTTTGAACAATAGTTGACTCTAACAAAATAAAAAGAATAATGTTATCGTAATAGTTAGTCACTTATCTATGAAAAATGCTTCAACAGTTCCAAATTTCAATGAAGAAATTGAAAGTTAAAATTAAAAAAGTGGATTACAAATTGGCATGTTTTAGGAACGGCATCAAAAATAAATTATTCACTTACAGGTAAATGCTGTCTAAAATTATTATATTCTCTACCCAGTTGTGTTAAAAAAGCATATTTACTTAATCAAAACGGGTCTATCCGTTTTAGGAAAACGACGGTACAGAGAGATACACAAACACATAAATATTACATAGAAATGGCTTTACATCCGCATATGACGGTATCAAAAATCAGGTGATGCTTCGCCCTCGTTTGTCATTGGTCTCTATTATTCTAATTATGCAAAATCGAATAATATTGAGCTTTCTGCATAGATAGCAAATATTATTAAACAACTTATTGTAAACTAGAAATATTATAAGTAGCGTTATAATTATATGATAAAAAATGCCACAGGTACTATAAACAGGCGCCCGCATAAGGCAAAATTACTTTTGATTTCAACTTTTTATTTCAGTTCAATGAAACAACAGCGGCAAACTATTTATACTTTATACATTAAATTTGTATGCATAGCTAAATATAAACATAATTTATTCGTTTTAATATGTATGTATATTTAACTGTTTATGAATTTCAAGATTGCGAGCTTTCCTTTAAATCTTTTGCACTTCTCGAGTTACAGACAGATTTACTTTCACTTAAAACATGTATTTATATTAAATTAAAGTTAACTTTAATATTCATTATATTTCTTTTATTTTATTTAAAAAATGAAAACAATAAAGCTAAAAAACGTGTTTAAAATAAGATACGCGTGTACCTGTAATTTTAAAATAGTAGTTACACGTGTAACATAGATTACAAAATTGACTACCATGTGACGTGCGTTTATGATCTAAGTCTAAAAAATTGAATATTGGGCTTACAATTTTGAAAGAATGTATACGTTTTGAGTTTTGACGCTGGGCAGTCAAAACTCAAAATTTTCCCAATATGATTGACATCACCGGGCACATTATAGTTTCTTGATTCTCCCAGCAGTATTTGAAAAATTTAATCTGATCTGTAATCTAAGTAAGTGAATAATGAAAAATCAAGTATTCTCACCTCTCTGGAAACACTTGTTATATTTTAACCGACAGATATAGTTTTTTTTTTGTTTTAAGTCCAAGACAAACACACTCCAACCAGGGTGAATTACTAGATAGTATTTAAAATAATGCTATGGCCTATGTAAAACGTGGTAAAACTTTATTAATGTTTGTTGAAGTAACACATCATTAAAGTGGTCATTATTCATAATTAAATAAAATGCATACTGCTAAATGTCCATTTAAATTGTCAACAAGTTATTTAATTGTGTAGCACGACATTAAAAATAAGTGCAGCATTCATTTAACTAGTGCTATTTCAGAATAGTTTGTCTGACTAGAACAGTTGTTAAACTTTTAGTCTGCTCTCGTCGTATTATTAAGTTTTAGTTTTATTTTTGGAATTTGAATCAGCAACGTATCAGCTATTTTTATGCAGCATTTTAAATAATAATGACTTCATGTAGCGTGTAATATTATGTACCACATGATTTCTAATGTATTCAGTCTCTTTTGATTACTTAAGAGTTATTTCGATTGTTTATTTTAGAGACTCAGTTCCGAAAAGTATTTACAAGTTCGGCGTTCGAAATCATCACAAAAGGAGCACTAAGCTTCTTATTATAAGGACAGAAAATCAACAGATAGTAAAAACATAAGATTTTACTTCAAAAACAAATGTATCTAAAGTGATCTTGATAATGAACCTTTTTGAAAAAAGTTCAAAGTCAGATTGTATTTTAAATAATGCTCAGAATACATTATCGTAAATGCGACGCACTCAAATGACTTTTTCTATAAGATGAACATTTATCGATTAATTAAACTTTAAACTTCCTACTAAGGACAAGGTTATAACCTCGATACTCGTACAGGCTTTTAGGCTAATGTATTCTCACTTATAAATATTTAGGGAACTCGTAAAATGGTTCAATTATATCAGTTTCTCTAACCTAGTTGTTAAGTAAAGACAAATCAGGACATGACTTAATAAATAAGAGAGTAATATTTATTTATTACAAGCTTGATCCCTCGCAATACTTTGTTGTGTTAAACTTGCACTATCCATTACAAATTTTTATTTTTAGTTTGTTTGTTTGTATGAACGCGCTAATCTCAGGAACTACTGGACCGATTTGAAATACAGGAGCAATGCGGCCTGCGGGTGAAACCGCGGGGAACAGCTAGTAATATATATTTACGCGACAAAAGGAACAATTTTAATCTTTTAAGAACATCAGTCTCTCCTTGTGATACCTGAATAAATATTTCATCCAAAGACCAAATAAACGGATATTTTTTGGTCTTTGGATGGATAAGGTTGAAATTGTAGCGAAGAAGACCCATCTAGCTTTAAAATGTAACCCGTAATCTTAAATTCATAACGAATGTGAACTTTATTTAAAAAAATAAATAATATCTACGTTAACCTAACCCCAGTAACACTGACAGCGAACAACAACAAGGTGTCGTCGAACGATAACAGAGGCAATTGTAACATTTGCAAGATAATGGAAGTAGATGGGAACTAATGTAAGTTGGTGTAACTCGAAGCTATTACGGCGACCCACATACGCTAATCGCCAGTGTGGTGTTGAGTTACGGAAGCGTTTAAGGAAACGGTAAGGAACTCTTCCGAAACATTTGATGTACGTAAATCTAGAAGTAAGTGAAGGGAAAGACTTGTCAACAATATGTAAGGCAGTACGTAAGCATAAAATGTTGTGAAAAATGTTCCTTGTACGTTTTCTGTTGCAGATTATGGTATGACCCTGCTAATAGTATAAATGCGAAAGTTTGTAAGGATGGATGGATGGATGGATGTTTGTTATTCTTTCACGTAAAAACTACTGAACCGATTACAATGAAATTTGGTATGTAGGTAGCTGAAGACCCAGAATAAGACATATGCTACTTTCTATCCCGGAAATCCCACTGAAACGGGAACTATGCGGGTTTTTTCTTTGAAAAAAGCGAGCGAAGCCGCGGGCGGGAATGTAGTTGATAATAATTTACGATTTTAGAGGTAAATAATATAATTTCTAACATCTGCAAAACATTAGGATACACTCATCCTTTGATGACCACTAAAATTGGGAAATGGACGATTCCACTGTCACGCTACTCGTATCTTCATCAAGAAAATTTGACGTTCGACCTTCACACAAATTGTAAAGGTACAAGGCATACAATACAAGGTTCAACTATATTATCACAGCGGCTACAAGACTTTATTAATTTATTAAACATGTATCAACGTCATAATTTGTGCTTTTTTTATGCATAAATAATCGCCTTTTTTAAGTGGGGAAATCTTCCAAAGATACCCACGGCCCCCGGGGAAGGAGCCGTGGGTTATGTCGGATTCTTACCGACTAAAACAGTGGGCTGTGGGGTTCTTCCGTTCTTCCGTCGAGGGGGCCGCGGGTATTGGTTGGAAATCTTCCGCGACATAATCGCCTACGTTCTATAAATGTGTTACGAAATGTAACTCAAGTACCTAGATAGTAATATACTTATGTAAATTACAATTACACTTTATTATTAGTTAAGGCACAGAATATAATAGTACTGTTAAGGGTCGTTTAAACATGAAAATATCACATTAAATTAATTAAAACAGATGTGTCCTGATAAACTCGTTCTAAACAATGTGAATGTATTGATCAATTTACTAATTTCCACTATCTAATGAAATTATTGTCCCCACATAGTTTCACAAATTACTTAAGTGTGCAATAAATCTTCGTTCTCCCCTAACTAGTGTGAAATTAAATAAACGCATCTATAACGGCCGTTTTAATATGAGATAATTAAGTAATGATAACCTTGAACCTTTACAATTAACATTTTGATAAATAGAATATTATTTTTAGTTTATCTACAATTTTGAAGTAAATTGATACTGTTTATGGTAACCCTGTGATAAATAAGAATTGACAGTTATAGCGACGAAGGTTACCGTGATTAAAGGAGGGATAAACAGACAACTAACAGTACGTACTTATGTTTTATTCAATGTCATGTTTAATTTTGTTAATAAGCCTAAAACTGTCGAATAAATTACTTGACGATGAACGATTACTTGCGAATTGTGGTGTTAGATTTCCACTGTAAATTTAATTTTAAATACCAGCGTAGTGTCGCCTTTTTCTGCATGTTTTGTAAAATGACTTATGTATGTATTAAAATTTTAATAAAATTAATATGAAAGATAGAAGTGTTGAAGGACCTTTCGATAAAAAAGGTTACTCGACTAAAGGCCTCAGTATTATAAGCACGGAACTTACTACCTACGTGTTTTGTAGTTGCCGACATCCGTTGATTTATTCCCGTGTCTACCATTTCCTTTGAGAGTTATCATGCGTGTTAAATATTGAATAAAACGCATTAATTGTATGTGAATTTTTATTTTAAATCTCGTCTTTGGTAAGCGTGGTTGTATCCACGAAAGAAATCATTCTAAAACCAACTACCTACATTATTTGAAATTTAATTATAAATACATACTTATTATTGACCATACTAATTAATTAAAAATGTAAGATTTTAATGGCTTTTTTATCTCCGCGCAATGACTGGTTTAAGCAGAAGGTCAAGGTTGAAAATGTTTAACCAACCACGTTTTAATCGTTATATTTGTGAGAAACCGATAAGATATTTCAAATAATGCATGATCATAACGAGATAAATGTTTAATGACCAACTCTACGTACGCATATCTAAAGAATAACGTTATACTTTAGAAATATTGATAAATATCCCGTTTAGCACAAATTGAGATATCCAGTCGCAATCCTAGAATCTCATAAGCCTTAATAACCACCATACTAAGCGAGTCAAGGTAAAAAGCCCAGGCATTAGCATTAGTATGGCCATGTTCGTGATCCCTGCATTGTTTGGTTTCACTAGTAAATGACCGTTAGAAAGCCGTCGCGGAGATGTGCTAACCATTTAGTGAATACTATTGCAGAAAATGAAAGTTAATCTCTTGTAATTGGCCGCTCTCTGGACATTCAAGCAGGCTATTTGACATTGATGACGCTAATTAACTAATGTATTTATGAGAATGGTTTTATGAAAAGGGCCGCTAGTATAGGTGGTCATAACAATCTCATTAGTTACTTTCATTTAAAACACATTATGTTTTGTTACTACAGTTGTTTGTTAAACTCCAAACAATAAATAAGTAAAGTAAACAATTTTTAAGGCTCCTTTCAGGGTCTATGTTTTGAATTTTGATGGTTCCAGATGAATTTTCAACGACGTGTCGGTATTATTTGTCTAAGGTCTTTTGGGATTCCACAGCGGTTGGTATTAACATGTTTGAATCCTCTAGAGAAACAGGCAAGACCTTTTCAAATTCAGTTGAACTAATTTACACTTAAATTCACACTAAGAAGACATAGTTTACGCGTTTCTGTTATTTATTCATTAAATACATGACACGTGTAAAAACAACCCTCAATAGACATAAACATAAATAAACACCAACTTGATCTATAACCTAACACCAATTAGTGTATTAAAGAAAATTACATAATAATATAGACATTGTACTATGTAATATTATGTTATATACTTAGCAGGCCTTATGATAACTGTAATCCAATAAATAGGATAGAAATAATAATACATGTTCAAGGTTATCTGCTTCTTTAGAAAAACGATTCTTAAAGTATATTCTTACAGTTTCAAAAAAACCTTAGGTATTCTACTTATGTTATAAATATCAACTTTAACATTTCCCGTAGTTCATCATATCACAAAGTTACGGTTATGAACACAGAACATTAAATAATAGTTCTAAATAGTCGAGCCAAATCAAACAGCCTAATATGAATTATAACTCTAATACACAATTAATATCACGAAAATATTATACGTTGTTGTAATAAAGATAATAGTTAAACTATTATGCTAATAAGAATTGAGATCAAATCTTATCTCGACGCAAACAATTTCGAGTAGCAATTTAGTAATAATAGATAGGAAGTTAAACACAATTATTTAATTAAACATTCTCCAATTGTTGCTCGTGGGACCCGCATTCACAAAAAAGCTTTTCAAGTAAGTATTTCATCAATAAGTGCAATGGAATGTTTATAAATTACTAGCTTTCCACCCGCAGTTTCGCCCGCGCAGTCAAAGAAAAATCCGTATAGTTCCCGTTCCCGTGGGATTTCCGGGATAAAACCTATCCTATTTCCTGGGGTAAAAAGTAGCCTATGTCCTTTCTCGGGTATCAAAATATCTCTATACCAAATTTCATACAAATTGGTTCAGTAGTTAAGGCGTGATTGAGTAACAGACAGACAGACAGAGTTACTTTCGCATTTATAATACATATTAGTATGGATAAGCAATGTAGCAGACTAAATTTTGTTGATCGGTATCAATGTCAGCGACTGAGTCGCCAGCGACTGGTCGACAGTGCGTAATAGCTCTAAGTCTCATATTCCGTACTCAAGATTCACTCTATCTATTAAAAAAACCGCATCAAAATCCGTAGTTTTAAAGATTTAAGCATACATAGAGATGTAGGAACAGAGAAAGCGACTTTGTTTTATACTATGTAGTGATGATATTGCTAAAAATATTTTTTATAGATCATTTTTACGAGAAAAAAGAACCCAATTATCCAATAGTCGGCGCTAAATATGCAGGTTTTAGTTTTTTATCGACACTTTTTAAAATATTAGAATTAGATGGAACTCGGCCAACTTCGAACTAACGGTTGATGGCTGTAGACCTTGTCTTTGTATAACACTCTTAAAAGGTATTGTTGAATTTCAATGGGGTGAAAAAATATAAGTCAAGATGATGCTTTTATCAAATTCTTTTTAACAATTGGTTGGAAGCGGTATTTTAAACGCACCCAAATTCTATTGTTTGAATTTTAAACGTGTATGATATTGATATCCCTTCCTTTTTTATGTCTTGTGCATCTGCAAATGCATTTGGATCTTTCAGGTCTTTAAATAATAGATTTCCCTTTATTTATGTAGGAGTTTCAAACATTTTTGGAATTTTATTTGCTTAGGACTTTTCATTTTGCATAGATTCAACCATTAAATATGATCATTTTATTTTATTTTTAATTATTTATAGTTGCTATGTTCATAATGTTCAATTTTTATTTTGTTAAATTGGACCATTATTTACTCCCATGACTACATTTAGTACTTTTCGTGTGTCTTCTCTACATAGGAACTAGGAAGGTTCTGAATATTTGGGTGCAAAGGATCTGTAGATTTTGAACAACAACTTTCTGACGAATAAAACAATACGCAGGCAAAACATACGACAGGATAAAATTAAGAAACACGCTCCCAAAATGTTTATTGAAATGCTTTCTTCAATGAAATAGGTGTCCTGTAAGAAGGTTAAGCAATGTTAATGTGAACCTTGACCCTGTCTTCACCAGTCGAATAAGGATGTCCTGGTTCACTGCAACGTCATTTTGCGACTGTTTGCACTGACAAAATAATCCCGGGGTGGTTGTTATCAATCTTCATACGTGAACCGAAATAAAGGCGGGCCTCCCGTCTCGCGTAAGTGGTACGATCTGCAAATAAGGGTTTATTATTTTTTGGGAGCATAATAATTCACATAAATAATAATAGTAATGTAATATTTCAGATAAGGATTAAGTAAATTTAATAAATGCACAATTTATATTTAAGTGTATGTGTTTCTATTGGTGAAATGGATGCAGTTTAGTTTCAAAATACCCTGCAATCCTAAAACAAATGTATGTTTAAATACAATTTTTAAATCTATATTTTCAATTGTATGAGATCTGAATTTGATTTGTGTATTTGTGTATATAAATTGTATCTTTAGGTAAAGGATCTATATACCTTAAAAATTTAAAATAGATCCAGCATAGCATAGCTGGATAGTTAAGAGTTCTTTGAAATCAAATCTAATCAATAATCATACAATAGATTTGTACTATTGATTTTACAAATAACGTAGTTTTTCTAAAAAGTCCACCCAGGAAGTTTACAGGAAAACTTACAAAACTTAGTGGTAGTCCACAAACTATCTTGCAAAATTTTCTCCTAACGCTCCAGAAGCCCGCATCGCAGCAATCTTCGCATTTATACAGTTAACGGTGACGCCGCGACCTTGCGGCCAGGACACAATTAGTGCTTCGATCCTTGAGTGCATCCTTACAATACGAACATCGCTTGAAATAGACGTATTGAACTCGAAACCTGTACGACAAACTCACCTATAATGGTCAACCATTATCTAGCAATACTTTGATAGGCATGGGCATGAGATATCGCATGCTTCATGTTATATAATCCATCAAGTCAGCAGAGGCAGTTACTGACAAATGTTTTCAACGTACGGCTTGTCATTACAGTATTTGCCGGTTAGAAATTTGCATAATCACGCCTCCTATCTTCCAACGAGCCTAAATAGCATCTTAAGTTACTCGGGGCGATAGGAAATTGCTTTAAGAGTTAAGCGGTAATTACTGTTATCGTGTAAACCAACTATGGTGAAGTCTCGAGCGTATCCTGCGTTCATTTAACGGTTCTATCGAATTAGATATTGACCCAGAGAGGAAAAATTAGCTGCGGCACGGGTCAGCTCCGTACGGTTTATAATTGTTCTAATAGCATAAAAATAAGCGGCTAAGAGTAATCTTGTTAAGAGGTGAACTCTGTAATGATCGCTTCGAACGCAGGAGATTAGCCTCGAAGGCTATAATTGTTATGGGCTATAAAGCAAAATGTTTGCTTTGATTGGAGACTAAATAATTATTAATAAATACAGAAAAACGTGTTGGAAAATATAATACATTGTAAATACAGAATAAAAAACAGTTTTAGTTATAGAGATTATTAAGGATTTGCTAAAATTACTGTATTTAACTGGTATGACCTTTTGATGACAATGTTTCGGGAGATTAACGTCAACATTGTTTGAAATATCCAAATTAATTGACATTGTTGTTTCCAGCAGGAAAGTGACGAATGGATAGTTTATATAAATCGTTATTTTTAGCAACATACCCTCATAACGTCTGTCAGAGGGCTTGGCAGGTTTCAGATTACATCACAATAGGCTGATTATGTGAACGGTAGTCTTATTAACTTGGCTGGATTATTTACGTCATTTTGGCAATTCTAGACCGGTTGTCATGTTCAAAGCTAATCTCCTCACTTTATAAAGGTAGAGGATATATTGTTTCCTTATTTATTTGGTAGAGCAAGCTATAAAAAGCTGACCACAATCACTACTGATTCACCGATATCCGAACGGCTATTACCAGAGATTTATATTTCTTGGAGTTCGGAAACATGGTGGGGTATCGTGCCAAAAACTGTTAAGTCGTGTCTTAACCATAGTTATTAGTTAGAAACTACATGCAGTTATATGTTGTTCCGTTAGTTAGCTGTTGACGTTATAACCAAGGATGTAGCTGTTCTTAAAAAAGCACGGGTTAAAGAATTGGTCTGACAGGAAACAATTAATACAACCAGTCTGTCTAAAATACATCTTGGGAGTGCCCTTAAGCGTAAAATTTATCTGTGGAATAGATATAATATATTCCAAGAACAATGATATTCAAACTGCACTGTTATACAAGTGAAAATAAGTTTTTTTGCTCTACAAACAATAAAGTACTACTTTATCTGGGTCATAATGCACGTCAATGTCCTCTGTTCAATGCTTTGACTCATAAATGATATGTTTTTATATTGTTATAGCTATGTTAATAGGAAACATTGGCTATTGTTGATTGTTCAGACTATAAATGTATAATAATTCTTGGCTTATAAAGTCTATATCCGTCCACCTTATCACGATTATTTAATAAATGCGAAAGGCTTATGAATTTCTTGACAATTAAATAAATATAATATGTATAAGTAAAAATTAGATAATGTAATATCTAAAGCAAATTACTATTAATAATATATAAATAAAATTGATGCTGAAACTGATCACAATATTGAAATGCCTTTACAGTCAGAAAGTAACAAGCTATTACTGACTATTTCTGAAGTATTAACAACAGAAACATAAAATTAATTGCACAGTAAATGTCAGGAAACATATTCAAGAAATTCTTAATTTAGCAGCTGGAAGACAAAATCATAGATTTTTCTTTTTGCACATTTTATAAATGTTTAAATAGATTAAGATGAAGAGATCGTGTGTAATCGCGCATTGAAATGGACCTTGAATTATGTAAAGTCGCTGTTATTATTAGAAAAATAAATAGAATACGCTACCAAGGCCAATACAATAAATAATAATTATTGTTCCTTCAGTTTTACTTCATTTTAAATTATCTGTTTATTTTATTGATAAATTGTTAAATATTTGTTTATTGATAATTGTTTTATTAAACTGTGTCTTCTATATGCTCAACTTATAAGTACCAGGATAGAAGGACGCCTTCGGTAGTCAACTGCTGTCTGGGCAGTAACCAACACAATCTGAGGTCTTTTTTTAATCTTAGGCATGCATAATTCATTCGCCAAACTTAAAAAATTCAAAAGCAGATGACATACATTAACAAAAACTTTAAATAAATAAATAATGATCCAGCGTTGGATTCTATTATGCAGAATAACTAAGACGTCTTTCAAATTCGCAGTCCATGTTTCCATCAGAGAAAACAATCAGAGCGATTGCCACAGATAAAAAACATAATAATTGAAGTATCCATTCTCAATAGCGTTATCCAGTTATTGAACCGGCAAAAAGTACCAGCGATTTGACTGAGAAAGTAGGCCTGTCGATGACTCGACCAGACTGACGCTAGACGGTATTGCAGACTCATTTCAAAGATCACTGTTACGTCGCTCACGAAATGTTTTACGTTCAATGCTGCGTTCTTTACGTAACCGTTATACGCTATTGAATCTGTAACAGTAATGAATAAGATGCATGGAATAGAAAATTCAAATAAGACAAAAAATGTATATTGCAAATTTTTTATTACTTAGATAATAAAAAGTAATCGCTACTAACCCGGTTGTGGTGTAATCAGCTTCGTTTTACTACGCGATTTTTTGGAGATATTGGTAAAAATACTGTTTATTTACTGTTATGAGTAATCATCGATGGTTGTAAAATTATAAAAAAAGAGATCTGAAGATTATTATATTATAAAATATATAAACAGAATGTTATTAACAATTAACAGCCCACGGAACCTTGTAGTAAGTACCTTGTAACAAAAATGTTGAGAAAAAAATCTTGTCACACATTTGAACGTATTATGAAAATAACTAATTAAAAGTTAAATATATTTTTTAATCCACAGAACACAAGCACTAAGAAGCTTATCGAATAATCGCAGTGATTTACTTGAAGCTGTTATATAAATGTATTCATCATACGTTATGTGCAGTTATAGTGGTCGCTAATGAAGCTGGTTGCGAGTGTTTATTTTTTATAGTACAGGATTGGCGAGATTGCAGGTGGCAATATAAATAAAACGATAAAAAGTGTGTGCTATTACTCTCTAGCGAATAAGACTGTATTAATTTATTTGATAATGTACCAATATATTTTCAAAGGATCTATAATTCCCATCCGCTCAATTTCTTTTTAAAGCAATAGCCAATAATTACCTCGATTTTAGAAGCTACATAAAATGTGTTCAGATTTGTATAAACAATAAAACATTTTTTTTTTTGGTTATGAATTAACGTCGTATTTCGTATTTCATAATGTTATAAACTAGACCACATAGCAAAGCAACACCTCGCGTATAATTCAATTTATCTTTGAAAGTTAGTGTCGAAACGGTTATTAAAAACTATACATAATGCAACAATAAAATATGTAGGTATTTTATTATATAAATATGTGCAGTGTTCCTGCATTTTATCACTTATAAGTGGAGCAATAGCATTCAGAGTAAGCGGGTCCGATTAAAGAAACACTCGATCGTGTAGATACATCAATCAGATGTCTTGTTAATGTAAATATGGTACATTTATAGCTTTTTACTTTAAATTTAATATTAATTTACATCAGTTATTTCTTTATTTGGTTAATGTACGAAAATTGGATGTGGGCCACACACATTGAGGTGTCATAAGGACACGATTTTCCATTATGGAGACTGCAGATATGGTTAAAGAAACTAGTAGCGATACTACAAAAATATTCTGGAATTGAAATTACACAAAAAATAAGCATAATCAAGCCTAGCATTTGTTTAGTTACTTAATCGACGATCAATGATTTTCCTAAAATGTGTTAGTTAAAAAAATCTTAAAAGCTTTCCAAAACAAAACATTTCGAAAGCATTCAATTTTTTAAGCGGTACACTTAATCCATCTAAGCAAAAACTGTTTCAAAGCCAGCTGCATGTTCAATATACCTATAATTGTATTGCAAGGCAGACTTGTTGATATAGAATCGATTCCGACTAGAAGATCAATAGATCAATCAGAATCGACATTGTGCTGTATCAAGAACCCTAATCAATATTATTTCTGCAAACATATGTCTTGTACTACTGGTATTATTATAATAATGTATGAAGCATATAAGAATATAGCGCATATCTGACCTACTTTTGATTGTCCTAGGTATAAATTGAATATTAACATTAACAATTTAAACGGATACGTTAATTACAATATTTACTTCCATTCAGCATTATTTGTAGTGTCAATTATTTATCATTTTTCCTATTCACATACAAATATCAGGTAATCGATGGAAATTCAATTTCTAATCTAACAATCGCCAAAAGTTTGGAGAAAAGTTTACTTTCAACGTCTTCTATAAACTTCGGGCACAGAATATAAACTACAGTAGACTAAGACACAATGTAAATAGGCTTTGGGGCAGAAAATTATAGCAGAAAAAGTTTCAACGATACCATATTAGTTCGCTTCGAGAAAATACTATTTCTCGAAAAGAGGACATGCCAATTTAAAATCTTAATTAATTATCATTTATAATCTGACGACTTTCAAAAGCTAACCACAAGACTAATGACTGTATCGTTAAATGAAACTATAAAATGTTTCCACACAGCAGCATAAGGTAAAACCGATGAATAACTATTACCAATATTTGTTAACCTCTCATTTGAGGTCGGCCATGTTTCCTGTATTGAAATGCCTGGTGCAAGACATCTTTGAGCCCTAAAATATTACCTCTAAGGATTTACGTTACAAAGGAATTGCTTTTCTATCTCTCTAATGGTAGGGTTTAAAGTTGTTTGCACGCATGTTTATAGGCCTAATATCAAGATGACAAATTACACTTTGTTCCTCCGCACCATAGGTGGTCCTATTAGCAGCAAAGTGATAGTATTTATCACTGAAGTTTTGATACTGTATTTTATAATTTTTTATAATTTTGATTAATAACTCAGGCCCCGGAATCACAGACACAATAGAAAATCTATTGTGTCGTGGCGTGGCCCGATCGGGCCGTTCGGGGCTCAATGGGTTAAAAAAAAACATTATAAATGAAAAATCTCGTTTTGAAAACAGGAAATGAACTAATGTTTCGAATGAGATGTATGATTTAAAAGGAAAATAAGGTGTAATATTTTTATATCGCGATCATGAAAGGTGAGTATTAAATTAATGTTAATCAACATTCATATTAATATTTAATTATGATATCTAAGTACTTCATTTAACGGTTCAGATCGCCATGTAATTTTATTAATATCAGTATTATTTCCCACAACCATTAAAATTTATGCTCTTGCAGTTGCAAACTTAATGCCTTCTCGGTCATAATTTTATGGCATCTTTTTATTCCGTTTTAGGTCTTTAATATAAATATGCATAAACAACTTCTCACGCATCTATCTGACGTTGAATTGTTTTGTTTAATAGCAAATTCGTGTAATAGATTGTAAATGGAAGGAACATCTTTCTAAATCGTGACCGTGTAGTTGTATAGCATCCTGGAGCCAAGGTCTAGGCATATTAACCTTTCTCTTAGTTTTTGAGAGTAATGTCTACTTCAAATGTCAGGGCACTATCTCGATACATGACAATAGATTGTTGATAGCACATCTAATGGTCTCAATGTTATAATATGAATATCAAATTGAATAAAATGTTAGGATCAGTTAGTATGACAAGATAATAACGTGTCACATAACACGATTTGCTATTTAGCGATCTTATTATATTTAGCATCAAATCATTATACATAAAATATTTACACAAACATGATCCATACTTATAAACGTAAATTGGTCACGGTTCTATTGCTGAACCACAGCCTTGACTTGAATGAAAGTTAGTGTGAAAACACATAGGTAGTTACGTCTTGAATAACCAAAATAACCGAAAAAAAACATACTTTTATCCCAGAGTTTGTACGAAGCGCAGAATGCGCAGGTGAAATCAGGGAGTCCTTATAAAATGTCACTCTTAAACATAACTAATTTTATTAAGACTAATGTGCAGTTAAATTAGTATGAATGGATATAAAGATAATGGAACTTGTAAAATAATTAACCTAGAACTCTCTGCTGATCATGCGAACGTTTCACACAGACCAGGGGCGCCGACTACGTGGGTGCTCGGGTGCTCCAGCACCTACGAGAGGTAAATAGTGTGTGCCGAGCACCCACGAGGTCCACGACTATGAATATTTAAAATAATAATTCTCATCTTTTAACAAACCCGCGCGATCTCAATAATAAACATAATTATTAAACGTAATACGCGCGCCTATTATAGAAACAATCTTGTATTTTCTTGTGTCCATTTAGTAATTACTTGCTAGACTTCCGTACGCAGCTTCGCTTTCATAGATTTGGTCTTCCGTTGTAAGTACTTCTGACTTCTCGAATCTCGATGGATTGATCGCCATACAAAATGGCGACACCTAGATATGTCATTTAAAAAGCTGGACTCCAGCTCCAGGAGCACCCACGAGAATTTTAAAAACCCGGCGCCCCTGACACAGACCAAGGTAAAATAAAAAATAGGCATGTTTAATCGGATTCATGTAATAGCAGCGAAGAAATGTAACTGAAGAATACACGTTTTTATGTACGTAACTTATTACTATCCTTGTTGTCATACAAGCTCCATTGTGTTTATATAACGTATAGATGTATTGATGTATTCCTTCAAAATAATACAATTCTCGCAGTAGGTGGTCTTGTTTTACATTCACTAATACATATATTCAATGTTCGTGCGTTTCCCGTTACATTGTCCACAATTCCTTGAATATATCCTAGTATTTGATTCCGACGAATTGATTTGACACTTTTTATTGCACTGATCTAATCTACCATAGCAACGAGCGTTTCAATCGACTTCTGATGGAGTCATGGCTATGGGAATCGATGATGTAGCTCTGCTTTTATATCACGAATTCGAGTAGAGGTTATCTGGTTATTATTATAAGCCCACTTTCTCCCATGGCTCTAATGAGACTGATGTCTAAAAAAAAACGTGAGTTCCGATCTCCAAAAATTTATGAAGCTGAACATTTTAGTGTTTATCAAAGCAATGGCAAAATACAATAGGTAGGTACCAATTATAACAATGAAAATAAACAATTTTTAAAAATTTACATTACCATCACAAACTTATCCTGAAATACTTACATACTTCTCGTGCTTATTAAAGAATATCAAAAAATAGGTATTATTAATACACTTCAACAGCATAAAATTTAAAAATAACTATAAGGTAGAATTAATTTACAACAACTGAATAATAAACTGAATTTTTGAACAACTTTTTCTTTGGATTAAAAGACCAAGAATAAATACAACATTTAAGAATACGTAATTGAAAGATATGCAAAAAGTATAATAACATGTATGGGAAATAATTATAAACATTGTCGTCGAACAAAGCACACGTCTATGATATTAAGGTAGTTATCAACCCATCGCAAGACATAACATTTCAAATACAACTATCAACAAAGTTAGAAAAAACAATTGCCTCCAATGACTAAGGTAAGGTCAGCAGACTATTGCATAAAAACAACGACAACGCTTCATTGCCTTCGCAAAAAGTCGAAAAAATAGGATTATTGACTGTATCCGGCAATTACCCCATGATTTGCTATTTATTTTCAGTCTAGCAAGCTGTTTAGCACGTCAAAGCGATTTATCGTCATGGTTAGATAACTTGAGATTGCCAGATACATATCGAATTGAAATAAAACTGGCTTTCTGTTAATTTTGAATTCAGTCTTAAAACAAACGACTTTTATCAAGAATCGTCATCGTGATTTAGATCAAATGCCTAAATCTTTATGTAAATTAGTGAGAATAGTATGATATTGTGTTTACTTCAACTATATTATTATAAGAAACGCTAAAATAACGTAATTTATAAGAATAAACACAATTATCGACTACAATGAATAACACAATAAAAAGGGCAACTCTATATTCTTTCAGAATTTATAGCGGTACATGCTTTTTTACAGAATCAATACATTTCAATGTCATAAAACAACAGAATAAAAGTGACACGAAAGACTCCAAGAAATTCAACTGAGACCTTCATCTTTTTATTTCTCGAAGAGAAAATTAAATAAAATGTACATCCCTAAAGAAATAGAGAGTTTACTAGATAATTAATTTCCTACTAGTCAGGAAAATTAGAACATAAATATGCAGGTTGTGAATTAATGAAATAACGCTTATTGTATTCATATTTTGATTCTTTGGAAATCGTACAGCCATTGTCTATACGAATAATGACCTTATTGTAATGTAAATCCTTTTGAAATTACCAGAACCAATAATTAGGACAGTGTGCGAGTACTATGTAAAACCACAAAAGAGAATGTTTGAAATAAGTAATTAGTAAACAGTAGGTATATTTATTGTGGTTTCCTCAGTCTGACGAAAAATGTTCGCGCACAAGCGTCAACCGCAAATACAAGTTTGTTTGTTTGAATGCGCTAATCTCGGGAACTGCTGGTCTGATTAGAAAAAAAATTTCAGTGTTAAATAGCCCATTTATCGAGGAGTGCTCCGCTGAGCACAGCTAGTACGAAATAAATCGTACAAAATCACTTAATGAATGGAAAATAGACACAAACAAGATTTAAGATAGAAACCATTAGAGATATTTCCATATAAATCGTTTTGCAAAGGGTCTTGTTTTGTCCTTGTTTAGAAAATGTAAAATAAAGCATGCAAATCGACATTTTTTAGGTTTTTTATATGGTCTTTACAAAAAATATTGGCTCTAATTTTCTCCTAATGACCAATTCCGAAGACTTAAGTATTTACACCTTCTAATTAGATACAAATGAACCTTAAATATAGTTTATATTTAAGAAGACATTTCTTATTAAAATGGATGTAATTGGTTTTCACACATCATGGTGTAGCAAAATACGTTGACAAAGAGTTCCAACCATCTGCGAAGGAATCCAGAGGAAGCATTGCATGGACGAGTAAAAAATAAACAATGCAGCATCGCATGTGCGGATCACACGTGCACAACACGTTCTTGTGCCGCTTTGTGTTGCATTGTGCCGGCAATGCACATCAAACCTGTGTAAAAGATCGTCTTACGTGTAGTACATTACCCGCGGGTAACGCGGGAGATGGTAAAAAACGGTATTGGATACGCAATGTACCAGAAATTAGATTAAGTATCGAGTTCTGGCAGGCTGTATATTATAAATTAAGTTCTCTTATGAAAAAGTGATGAGTATTTAAATTAAAACCTCGTTAAAAGTGTATTTACTTTTGTTTACACCCTCCCCTCATCCTGACAAGTTCACGTGAAGTGGAACTTACAAACAAATAAGCTTTAATGTCAAACAACATTCACAGTATCCGTAGCTTTGATCAGATATCGTAGAAAATCCGCATCAACGTATAATAAACATTCATAAACAGCATGGAGATAGCTATTGACACTCCCAGTCGAGTCTTAACGCAGGTGTGGTCCTATTATACGATAAATGGAGGCAGTGACTCGTAAATCCCGATTTTTTATTAAAAACCACTAGTTACACAGAGTGGTTATAAAATCACTTTCATTGCCTTTCTCTAGTTGCAGAGTCCTCACATCAATCAATATTTATGTTATGATAAAGCGACGCAAGTTTCAATGCAACTTTCTCGGTCAACGTTCACGATTGCCGCTAATAACTGCTCCGGGACAGGCCTCTGGCTTTACTTTCTGACGTTATTGTTATCAGTATTTGTAATTTTATTTGCTAGAGCAGCATGAAAAGAAGTAAATGGAAATCGATCAATGATAAACGACCAAGTAAATCAAGATTTGGAAAGCTCTGAATAAACATTCAAAGTTGCATATCCAATTCTTTTTGTTGTGCCAAAAAATATATATCTTTACTGATTGTAACGATATAAGTACTGATTACTTCCATAAAGTATTGACCGATAGTTTGAACTCAAGAAATAAACTTGATGCCAGCGAAATGAATGGTATACGCACGGAATACACTAATCTGGTAATTCTAGATTTTATTGAGTTGTTAGCTGTCATAAGGCCGCCGGATGCGAAGAGCATTACAGAATAATTACACGATACCTGTGCTTCTGCAGAAAAAATTTAACAGATTGGCTTAAGAGAAATTGCCGAGCGAGTGCGGCTGTGAAATGAAATAAATTATGGTTCATCTTACATCTTTACCTAGTGTTTTTTTTTCTAGTACAACAGAATATATACATGCTTAATTATTATTATTATAGATTGAAGGCATTGCATGATTATAGCAATTAAATTTAAAACATTTGCACAATTGACAAACCGAGTATATAACCGAATACGTCCCCATTCCTTACGATATAGAAATGGACAATCAAAATCTTATAAGCTTTTAAATTTATATGGATAGTCGTAATTTGAAATCTCAGTTATAGACTGGGGTAGAAGCCTTTGAAAATAATGAAAAGATAAAAAAAATCGCAGTCGGATGAAACCCATTAGAAAAGGAGGGGAATATGATAAAAATGTAAGGAAAAATAAATTACGGTCAATCCGAGTTCGGGAAGCGGGAGGGGGGAGCTTTAAAGAGAAAAAAATGGTTTCTCTCGATTTCCGACGAAACTACAAGTCCTATAGAAAAAAGTTCAATGGCAAAGTTGTAGGTAATTAAAAGTTCTACAACTTTTGTATTCACAATTTTTTCACATAACCTAAAAATTTAGGTGAAAAATTCAAAAAACCAAGTTTTTGGTCTTTTATTTCTATCTACTTCAAAATTTATTTTTTTTCTACGAAATTTGGTGGAAACTTACTTTATTATGTCCCAAATACACTGTAATTTATTTGATTGAAAATATTTATTTTTTCGCCTTATTTTGAATTAATACCAAAAAAACAACCTAATTTTCAATCGAAAAGTCACCCGTCAAAATATCAGCTTTTTTCAAAAACTTGGGGTGCCTTTTATTCATTGAAATCTCTACTTTCATATGGTGTAAAAAAAATAAACACCACCATAGTAAATGTTCTCAGGAAATGCATACAAACAGTCTGAAAATTAGCTTTTACTAAATCAGGCTCACTTCTTGAACTCTATATCTTCTCTTGTATCGGCTTTTCGGTAATATTTCAAAAGAAAAATAATTATCTGTTCTAATTTTAATATTTTACAGCATATTCAAAAGCAAAATGATGTCGATAAAACCATTTCAGGTAGTTCGAGAAGTGTGCCTGATTTAGTAAAAGCTAATTTTCAGACTGTTTGTATGCATTTCCTGAGAACATTTACTATGGTGGTGTTTATTTTTTTTACACCATATGAAAGTAGAGATTTCAATGAATAAAAGCCACCCCAAGTTTTTGAAAAAAGCAGATATTTTGACGGGTGACTTTTCGATTGAAAATTAGGTTGTTTTTTTGGTATTAATTCAATATAAGGCGAAAAAATAAATATTTTCAATCAAATAAATTACAGTGTATTTGAGACATAATAAAGTAAGTTTCCACCAAATTTCGTAGAAAAAAAATAAATTTTGAAGTAGATAGAAATAAAAGACCAAAAACTTGGTTTTTTGAATTTTTCACCTAAATTTTTAGGTTATGTGAAAAAATTGTAAATAAAAATGTTGTAGAACTTTTAATTACCTACAACTTTGCCATTGAACTTTTTTCTATAGGACTTGTAGTTTCGTCGGAAATCGAGAGAAACCATTTTTTTCTCTTTAAAGCTCCCCCCTCCCGCTTCCCGAACTCGGATTGACCGTAATTTATTTTTCCTTACATTTTTATCATATTCCCCTCCTTTTCTAATGGGTTTCATCCGACTGCGATTTTTTTTTGTTTCAAAAATTATCTACTCTAGTCTATTACTTTATGGTGTGAACATAAAATGATCAATTACGATTTACGTCTTTACGATGCGTAATAATAATATGACGAATATAATAAATCAACCTTTGACACGCTGTAATAGTAGACTTATTTTGTCCGTAAATTACATTGTACCGGTTGTCTTGCTTTGACGTCAAATTTTTTACATCGTGTTTTGGTTATTACGTTGTGGTAAGATCGAATATTTTGTATTACCTTGACTGTCTAAACACAACGTTAAATATCATTAATAATTCACTTTGTCACCGCTCGAAAATACTTGGTGTCTAACATCATACAAAGCCAGGAGCAATTTTAGTTAGATTCATTAAAAAGATCTTAAGAGTCTTTATACCCCATAAAGTAAAATTACCAATCTTCTATTAGATGATATGTGTAATATTAAAGACCAAGTTTATTTGGTAAAAAGGTTCTCGAATGATCAAAGTGGCGGGTAGCCGCTGGAGTCAGGCCGCCGGTGATCGGTCGTTATGGAAATCTTTGGGGGAGGCCTATGTCCTGCAGTGGACGTCCTAAAAGGCTGGAACGACGAAGGTCATTTGGTAATTGGAAATTTTGCTTTTTATCCACTCTTTACATAAATAGGTACTAGCGGCAAGCGAAACTCTAACACTGATAAAGAGAGACTATCTGCTTTATGATACGATATCTAAACAAACTAATCCACATCAGAAGATAGATAGCCCTCTCCCTAAGCCTCGGAATGTTAATAGTACATTTATCAAACCTTTAATACCTTCACACGGCGTACATCCTATTACATAAAAACTTGACAACAAAATACAAACCTAAAGTGTAAAGCTTCAAGTGTTATTTTCCATTATTCTTAAAATGATACACAAGGATTTTAAGGTGACGTTTGTTTATGGTGCATTATGGCATTATGGTCTAATGGAGGTTTTTAATATTGGAAATTAATTTTAATTTATGGATTTGTATCAGGCGCTTTCTATAGTAGACTGGGGTAGAAGCCTTTGAAAATAATGAAAAGATAAAAAAAAATCGCAGTCAGATGAAACCCATTAGAAAAGGAGGGGAATATGATAAAAATGTAAGGAAAAATAAATTACGGTCAATCCGAGTTCGGGAAGCGGGAGGGGGGAGCTTTTAAGAGAAAAAAATGGTTTCTCTCGATTTCAATTTTAATTTGGTGGAAACTTACTTTATTATATCCCAAATACACTGTAATTTATTTGATTGAAAATATTTATTTTTTCGCCTTATTTTGAATTAATACCAAAAAAACAACCTAATTTTCAATCGAAAAGTCACCCGTCAAAATATCAGCTTTTTTCAAAAACTTGGGGTGCCTTTTATTCATTGAAATCTCTACTTTCATATGGTGTAAAAAAAATAAACACCACTATAGTAAATGTTCTCAGGAAATGCATACAAACAGTGTGATAATGAGCTTTTACTAAATCAGGCACACTTCTTGAACTCTATATCTTCTCTTGTATCGGCTTTTCGGTAATATTTCAAAAGAAAAATAATTATCTGTTCTAAGTTTAATATTTTACAGCATATTCAAAAGCAAAATGATGTCGATAAAAACATTTCAGGTAGTTCGAGAAGTGTGCCTGATTTAGTAAAAGCTAATTTTCAGACTGTTTGTATGCATTTCCTGAGAACATTTACTATAGTGGTGTTTATTTTTTTTACACCATATGAAAGTAGAGATTTCAATGAATAAAAGGCATCCCAAGTTTTTGAAAATAGGTGATATTTTGACGGGTGACTTTTCGATTGAAAATTAGTTTGTTTTTTTGGTATTAATTCAAAATAAGGCGAAAAAATAAATATTTTCAATCAAATAAATTACAGTGTATTTGGGACATAATAAAGTAAGTTTCCACCAAATTTCGTAGAAAAAAAATAAATTTTGAAGTAGATAGAAATAAAAGACCAAAAACTTGGTTTTTTAATTTTTCACCTAAATTTTTAGGTTATGTGAAAAAATTGTGAATACAAAAGTTGTAGAACTTTTAATTACCTACAACTTTGCCATTGAACTTTTTTCTATAGGACTTGTAGTTTTGTCGGAAATAGAGAGAAACCATTTTTTTCTCTTAAAAGCTCCCCCCTCCCACTTCCCGAACTCGGATTGACCGTAATTTATTTTTCCTTACATTTTTATCATATTCCCCTCCTTTTCTAATGGGTTTCATCCGACTGCGATTTTTTTTTGTTTCAAAAATTATCTACTCTAGTCTATAGTGACATAAGAAGCACTTATAGGGATTTGGTTCTTGCTCATACAAAGATTTATTGACAAGCTGCCGAAACATAACATAAAGCAAAGCTGGCGAGGTAACGAACTGATCCGAACAAATATATATAAAATTTGCGGTGAGATATAAATTATCTATCTAAACGGTTTTTAATCCGATCATATCAAGGAAATACTCACCAACATGCTTCTAATCACCAAAAATATTCAATAGATATAGTGTTACGGATAAAAAACATATTGATTCCATGTACCTACAAATTGTCACAAACCAAAATGAATAAGACTAATTAATTAAATTCCAACATCGAATAAAACTGTCAGATCATAGCCTTATCATTCATCACCATCACCACCGGTTCGGAAAGCAGCAATTGTAACCGATAGTATATGTTCATACATCGCTCTCTGTTTCAGACTATTTCTTATAAGCTTTCAGGTTCAGGTACAGCAAGTGTGCTGTTTATGCTAATATTATAACTGTGAAAATCTGTCTATCTATTACGCTTTCACGTCTAAACCACAACTACGATTTTGATGAAACTTGTTGCAGAATCGAATGTGTTCCAGAGTCCGCAGGTGACACCGGCATTGCTAACTTTATCAGTAACTTTAGACAATGGTAATAAAAAAATTGTCAGATTAATAATTATTAATGTATGATGTAACCATGGACGTATAAAAAAAGACGGACGGTATATCGCCTAAACATTGAGTGAAGCCTAGTAATGGCGGCGAAACATCCATGTGTGTGTGCCATGTTGCCATGGCAACAGCTGTCCTGATGACAATGGCGGCTGTATTTTTTTTCTATAAATTTTGCCGTAATAATTTTGTCATTAAAACATAAAAGAAATAACTTGCTTCCCTGTGGAATGTAATCCCTTGTGTTTTGCTATTTAAAATTGTACTGTTGCGGCACCATTTAACCACACAAGACGGCATTTTAAATATTTTTTGTGAAACAGTGACGCAGTTAATCAGTCGGTAGTTCACGACGTAATGGCGGCCGACTAGCTTACTATGGTGAGAGTGTGTGCGTGTTTATTGTCTTTACACGATCGCTAGCTTACTATGGTGGCTTCACGTTGTTTGTTCGTAATACGGTGTCCGTCTTTTTTTATACGTCCATGGATGTAACTATGTGTATTTGTGAGTGTATGAGAGCGTGTCTCTAGCAACATTATAATTATTGATATTATTGATATACTCTTGAATACAAATGAAGAATCAAAACGATTGCTACTTACTTCGTCACAAAATACGTCATAATGTTATAGTAATTTACAATGGGTTATTAGAAATAATGACTGTGGTGCGTCAGAGCCTTCGTCTACGTAAACAATCTTCAATAATATAATTGATATGTTATTTTGTAAAAGTTTTGTTTTAATAAACAACGACATGCGTTTTACATGTTAGTATAATAGAGATTTTCGAGATTTTTATTGATTTTTACTATTATTACTATAGCAAAACTCAGTTCATCTTAACAAGTGCATATTTCTAAAAAATCGTAGGTACTGGACCTTTTTAATATTGTTTGAAAATTTGAAATATAAATGTAATAAGTAGGTACATATTATATCCTCGTATAGAACATATAAAACATCCAACAACATAATATAACGATAATATCCGAATTTTTAGTTCGACATTAACAAGGTATCGGTTATATTTTGATATCCATTTAAGGTAGCTATAATCATCTTGCATGACGTGCACTAATGATTCTATTCATCGGAAGACGCTGGTGATTTTACTCTCACAGACTAAATAGAAAATTACTATTATTAATGAATAATCTGTAGATAATATTATGCTATCGCTTTCACTAAGTTCATAGATAATATATATGTTATTATTTACTAATATATCATTAATTAAGCCTAATTACTCTTAATAACAGTATCTTCTATACTTCTGTACAGTATTTCAAACTATGGGACTTACCTGTTATACATTGCTTACAGTTTACACAGTTATTTTAATGTGTATAGTGCTTTTCAGTGAACTCTCTAAGACCATCAATTCAATATATTCCAACACAAACTTTTAACTTAGCAGAATGTTTATAGGAAAAAGGTACCGCTTACTTTATGAGTAATAAAAATCCTGCTTATAATTTATCGTACATTAATTAATCGTGTCGATAAATTGCCGCTTTATGGAGGAAGATACAGTGACCCTACTATCAATTTGTTTACTTATCAAATAGAATTACTCATTGATCGGAAGTATACAGTATATTAACATAGTAAGAAAACTGTATAAGGTGTGCATAAAATACTAAGTGACCTGGCAAAAATCTTTCTGTTTGCCTACTCTTCCTATATACGGGGTATAAATATTAAATATACATAGATAACGATCTTAATCTGATACCTACGGAATATTCAAAAAGTTTCATAAAAATTTGTTAAGCTGATTCAGAGAAATTTAGTTACAAACACTGCGACACGAAAATCTTAATCAATTCATAATATGATATACATACAAATTACTAAAATATTTATGAAACTACTATTATAATATTATGTGCACTTCTGAATGCATTTTAATAATATTAAAATTAATGATGAGTACCTAATACCGTATTAATATATTAATGGGTATTTTGTTTGGGTATCGTTATAATATATTGACTGTTTTTAACAAACAATAGACTATCATTGTATTAATTTCCATTGTCTTTTTTTTATTTGTTCACACACCTCGAATTCTAATGTTACATAACAAATTTTAACGCGAGGGCTTGTTGACTATGTAATTTGTAAATATTTGTTATTGAAAATATCTTTCATAAACTTCATTTAAATTAAAAGCTGTTTATTATTTCATTAACTCTACAATGTGTCATTATTATATGCTTTATTTAAATAAATATTTTTTTACGCCCGAAGGTTCATTCATGCGAGATCATGACTTAAGTCTTATCTTCTAACAAAGTATCTTCATTACTAAATTCATATTATGTTTAAATCGTCAACACAAAACTAACAGCTTCATCATTGTCATCAAAAACAGCCTTTAATTCAACCTGTAATACCACAAAATATCGCTGAAACAAACAAAGAGACAATTTCATGTCTACATCATTACATCTTTGTTTGTTTCAGCTTCAGTTTAAATTCTAATTTAACTAGAGCTTTTATTATCTTACAAAGTTCTTAAAAACAGCAAAACAATATTCACCCATCAATTGACCCATTGATACATTGTGTGTTAACCACATATCTATCACAGTAGTATAGGAATTAAGTAGTACACACAATCTGTTTATTCGTACCATGCTCTTAACCTATTCCCGCAAACTCATATTACACTTAACAAAATATCGCAATATGTATGCAATATTTCTACTATTACTGGGCGGTTGGGTTGCGGTGTCCATGTTACATTGACCACATACGGGTCACTGAACCCACATCGCCACAATAAACGCGAGTAGCTGTGATAAAGTTGGTACACTGTAAACACTCATTATTTACAATGTTCCGATAATTGCATATTTTCTAGGAAGATTTATTTTATGGGAGTGAGGAGGTTCATGTGAATTGTAGCGGTCGTATTAATTTAACCGTTGAATGTAGAAATGTTTTAAAATCGTTACTATTTTACTATTTTTTTATCTTTTTTAAAAAGTAGATGCAATGGCAGCGATCATGTTAAAAAAAATTCGATAATATAGACACTGGAGACGTAAAATTTATTGAAGATGTGTGTTGATGTTTTTATTTGCTCTATTTTATGAATAAATAAATCTTTTTAAAAAATATACAGTAGGCACAACCAAAAATAAAATTAACCTTTTTGTATTTTATATTGTAAATTATCTACAATTCTTTATATACGTACCTACTACTAAAATCTATGGTATAGTCAATAGATAAATGCATCCAAAAATGCATTACTAATGACAATATTTTGACTGATATTCATTACCATTAATTACATCAATTAAAGAACAATACCTACTCCCAACCTATCAAACAATCCTATACCGAAACGACTAGCAGTATCGTAGTGCTGATTATATTGTCCACAAAGCAGGTCAGTGCAATTGATCCACATCTGATGCTTTGTACTCCGGCGACCACCGTGACTGCACCAGGGTCGTATTGAGTATTTCCTTTGGAAAAAGTTTGGTCGCTTTGTTCATTTCATTTCCTTACTACCTGTAGGTAAACAAATAATCAACACGACTTTACTGAAAACTGGTACCTAGTTAGTTTGTTTACGTCTAAACAAATTGTCATCGATAGATATAAAATAAAAATTACAAAGTATTTATAAACTTTAAAATTAAAATTAAATTTGAATGTCTTGATTATAAGTTTGACTGATAAGCATCAATCTTATAATGGTTTCGGACTAAAATTCATAAATAATGAATTTTAGTACATTTATATCAATAAAATAATGTAGTTGCATCATTCTCAAATTTTGAAGTCACCTGGAAAGTGCAACAGTTATTAGATAAGCCCTAAATAAATTAAACATCACCTATGTGTTTAGGAAAACTAGTTACCTATCAAAACAGTTATTTGATTAGCTCTACGTAAATTATATCATCTATAATAATTCTATCCGGTTAGGAAGACTAAGTTACTAAACCAAATAAATAGCACAAAGCAGAAAATACCAACACTCATAGCAGACTAAAGGTCAACGAGTTCACAAACTATACACCATACACCATATAGTAACAATTTTATCTGACTCATGGGATGCACGTAACACAGATATAGCGGGTCATTTACCGTGACGAATTTTGACGCAACTGCAAATTACGTGACAACTAGACTAGCCGTGAAAGGCCGGCACTAATTTCTTAGCACCAATATCGATTGTAATTGTTTCTTTTAAAACTTTTTGGATCTAGTATTCTCGTTGTTACATCAGAATGAATAATAATGCAATTGTGTACAATTATATGTTTGAATATTTTAAGTGATATATTTAAAGTATATTGTTCCTATTTATCCGAGTGAGATAGGTACGCTGAAAATATATCATGACGGTGTTTCGATATAAAATTATTGAGTAGGTCCCTAATATATAGAAGACATAGTTTTTAGTCCTTAAAAATTGATTACCAATAAATATATTGCTCTAGGTTTTGTCTATTTCCTTGGCTTGATATTTAGACTTCTCTTTTCATAAAGATTAATTTACTTACTGATAACTTTTAGTAGGGGAGCCCAAGAGGAGATTTTGGGATTTACTCGAGCGCGTCAGATTACTATATGGGACGGTACCTTAGCTATTCATTAGTACCTCTAGTCAATATGAGCAGTTATGGTTGGTGGGTGCGCTCAGGGGCCCCGCTGGAAAATTTGAATAATCCATAATTCCCTAAGGTTGAGCTCGAATCGTCAGATTAGCGAAATGGGGACTTCTTATATTGTAATTAACCCCCCCATATATTAATCTGACGCGCTCGAATAATATTACTTTAATTTTTTACCCTTTCTTCATAGCGATTAAATCGTCAGATTAACGTATACTTTTTTTCAGTGACGTCCTGGAGCATGCAAAATATCAATATCTAACGCGCTTGAGTATTTCCAAGCCAATTTTTTTCTTTTTTTAAATTAAAAAAAATCAAAAAACCCTTCCCCACCGCTAAAAGTGAAAACATTATAGGACCTTTTTTTCTCCCTATGGTCTAATCTACCAATTCTAATAGGTTCCCGTGACGCTCGAGTAAATCCACATTTAGCATCCTGGGCTCCCCTACTATTTGAAATAGTTCCACAGGTCGTAATTGTTATCACTTTAATTGTAACTAGAGAATGGTAACAAATTTATTTAATACTCTAGTAATAAAAAACTCGTATGTAATAATTAAAAAAGTGGTTAATGTAAATATATAATAATTGCAGAAATAATATCATTTAAAATAATAAAAAAAGCTTTTCTGTACTTGTCAGTGACATATTTAACACTCATTAAAACATATATCTCACCCCAAGGCAATTGTAAGATAAAATATATTAAACAGCGTGGGTATAATAAAATACGTTATTTTTATATAAGAGGACAATAATACGTTGTCTATACAAGTTGGTGACCCTGACCGTAATGCATGACGTAAGTACATTTTTCCTCAAATTTTGAGTGAGCAAAAACTTTCAAAGTCGCCGCACTTCTTGGTACAGCATAGTATTATATTATCTGCGGTACAGCTAACAGATAAGCGATGGGTTGTATGATGATACAATCATATTATACATATATTCTCTTTATTCCTATGTTGCTAAGAGACAATTTAACTAGTCATCAATTTATTTGTAACCCGGTTTGAAATCTATGGAAATATAAAATTGTACAAGTTTTACTAATATTTGGTAAATAAAGAAAAATATTACAGTAAATTAATGAAGAAAAGCTATTGAAAATATTCTTCAAAGTTCTCGAAACTAAGCTTTCTCTCTATTCTCTGTTTTTACACAATTTTTGTATGCGTAAGCGCTTACGTTTATTCACAAAACTCATTTAAATGTTATATTGACCAATGTAGAGATAAGATCACATTCACTTGAGTCAGGTTTGCGTAAACATAGGAATTTCATGGGATATTTCCGAAATATGTACTTATAATGTTATCAGAAATGATTACAAATTTTAAAATGAATCAGCGTGTCTTCTTCGTACGCACATCCTTGCAATTTGACGTAGGACATCGAGATATATTACTAGAGGGGTTATTCCAAACAAAAACATTGCGCGCGGCCGATGTGGTGGGGTACGTGTGGAACGAGCGAGGCGTGGCTTCAAGTTCAAAGATTAAGCAATGCGTGCAGATGCGACACATTGTGCAATCTGTTTACTCGGTACTATCTGGTGGTACTGATACTAGGGAATTAATAAAACGAGGATTTTATATTAAACTATGTATTTTAATTTCCTTTAAATAATATCAATTTATTAAACTTTTGTCGTTTTGTGTAGTAATCAATAGTTTTATCAGTTTTTGCTTCATGATGTAATTTAAATGGATACGATGATTCAATGTTGATGGCGTTTACGTATAAGAAACTCACATTTTGAAAAATCTCACGCGAGATTCGAGGATGGGGGAGGGGTTGAATAAATTCTCACGACATCTCACCAGGGGGGGAGGGAGGTGCAGAAAATTTTAAAAAACACCTCACGTAATTTATGGACGCCCCCTTACTCGATCACAATTTTTGTAACTTTACTATAAACGGAACTACATTTAAAAATATACTTTATTTATTGAGTTATAAGGTTGCTTCCATTCTATTTATTTACATTCTCAAAAACATCAATCGCTGCAGAGGTGGCTTGCGACAAAGGCGGCTTGTGTCAAAGGCCTCGGCGATATCATTTAAGAACATAATATTATGTACTTTAGGCAAACTTGTTATAAGATCTATTTTACTTTCTTATTAGTCCATTTGACAAGGATATTGGGTAAGATACCTATTGGAATAATTTTATTATTATGTATGTACTTATTAAATCCGCGAATAAAAAAAATTTTTAGTCGTGAATATAGAAATTGGGTCGCATTTTTTTAATCCGCGAATAGTGAAAACACGAATAAAGGAAGCGCGATTAAGGAACTTTTACTGTATTAGTTTCTGTGAATGTTGTGTTTATTTGTAATTGTTGTGCATAATAATTTATAAATCCTATTGGAACAACTATTGATTAGGCTTTTTTTAATAAATAAAAATAGGTAAATAAATAAATATTACTTAATATAACCTACCGTTTTACTTTGCGTAGTCGGGTAAAAGTATAAATATTTAGGTACTACACCACGGTAATCTTTCCTAGTAGATATTGTATATACATAGTTAAAAAAATCCAGTTACATTTTTTTAACAGACTCATCGATAGTGTCACGTCTGTGCTGTTAGTCTATGAAAAATGGCGCGAAACGCAGAACGCGTGGTGATTTTTCGCAAAATGATAACAATATTAGTAAAATGCATGACTTACTCATAATAAGGAAACTTACTGGTGAAAAGTCACTCCTCGGGCTTTGTTTGTATTATGGGAACTGTTAAAACAATATCTAAGCAAACACGAAGGCATTTTGAACAGAGCAATAACACGTGTTGACGCGGCAAGCGGGGGGCACAGTCCGACACAGACTAAAGAGACTTGTGATTCTTACCTCTAGCTCGTGTTAAAGAGAGTGTAGTAGCGATCGCCTCTCTAGTACGTAGTACATTCTATCTCGATGACGTAGGAGTACCATTCTACGTATAACACTATTATACATAGAATAAAGAAATTAAATAAAATGTCAGGTTCTTTTTTACTAAATATAAAACACATACTTGTCCATCACTTTCATAGTTAGATAAATCTTATATAGACTCTGCCTATCTGTTAAATAAGTTAAAACACATTTTACATTATTTCGGGATTTAAGCGAATCAAAAAGACTTTTTTTTGTCTATTAAGTGAAAAATTGCTACAAATTGTTATTTTATAAAACTTCTAACTGAGACAAGTAAATAGTCAAATCACAATACATTAAAATTAAAAAAAAATGTCTTAAAAAATTCTACATTCGTTGCCTTAGAACAATAGCATTTTTTGTGCCATTCGGAATCATTATCAGCCCAGCAATGTGGCTGTTATCGAACTACTGTTTTTATGTTCCAAACAAAAATGCAATTCGGGAAAGTTTGATAACGCTATCGTACTGACTAATATCCTGTTAAGTCCTTGTTCGCCAGCAAACTTGACATGACTCAACAATCATAAAAGTCTTTTGTGTATGTTCAAATTACGCAACATTCAGAAAGCAAAATGCTTTGTTTCCTTTAAAAAAGTATAAGGAACTGGATAATTTCAGGGTCTAGTAACGTCAAGTATATTTTTTTTAATTATAGAGAAAAGTTAAGTTAAGTCACGTTACCGCTACGTTACAGAAGTTTGCATAACGAGTGGCCAAAAATCTCTAACTATAGGAACTATAGAACTATTATTGTCCATGCTAAGAGAACTCTATTTTTTTCATGCTCTGCTGGAAAATGCTCTGTTTTGTATAAATACACGATTTCAAAACATGGAATTTGTATTATTATTATACAACCGTGCCAAGATAATATATTTAAAGTTAATTGCATTTTACAAGTGCCTAAGGATACTAGCAACAGTTTTTCTTTTAATTAAAATATCTAAGCGTCATAGCAACAATGTAGTTAATTCATTGAATCGTCGTTCCCCTGCATAATCTTTTAAAGATGTATATTTTTTTAATTACTTACTTCTTTGTTATTGTCGGCATACAGGGGTCAAATACATATAATTATATATCCGATCGGATATGTAGCGTTACTAATGTGATAGATTTTGCCTTTAGACTTCTAAAGGCACTTGCCTTTAATTATTCTTCTTAATTTTGGGGGATACTGGACACATAAGAGTTTTCTTTTGTTGTATCTGTTCCTTGCTCTGCTGCGATACGTTTTTGTGTACATGCATACAATTTATTCAAAAAAAATCTTTATTATACGAATATTCATCATTCCTACGCATTTGATTATCATTATCGACGGCGCGGCGTGAAAAAAATTGTACTTTGTCATATTTATATGTAATATTAAATCGCTACTATATAATCATTTAAAATTCTATGAAATTCTCATCCAAGTCATCGAAAAACAGTAATAAATTTGAAGTCGAATAGGAATTTAATTTTAAAATGTAATTTTATTACATTTTACTCGTTCTGTTGTCAATCGGTTATCTATTTTATGCACTTTTTGTTTCAAGGTTGTCTGGAACGAAGCACTCTTGATTGATAAGATCTAAGTTAAATAATCACAACTATTATATCATTTTCAAATGGTTATTCTTGGTTTGTATCGTATACAGGGTGTAATCGTTAAGTGTGCACAGGCGATTTGTCCGTAAGTATTACAGATAACAAAAAACTTTAAACTGATATCGAAAGTACTTAACCTAATGAGTAAAATGGCCGTAATAAATTTTTAAAAATAAATCGAGAAATATCAAAAAAATTATCTTTAAACCCTCCCATACATTAAGTATGAAATATGAATATCCCATATACATTTAATATGAAAGATTTTAGCTTTCTTTTTCTTTTTTTGGTTTTCTCCTTTAATTACTTCGCAAATTTGAAGTGACATTTTCCACGTTTTTCCGGACATTTTCCGGATATTTTCCGGGAATTTTCCGGACATTTTCCGGACATTTCCCAGGCATTTTCCAGGGATTTTCCAGGCATTACCACGCATTTTCCGGACATTTTCACGAATTTTCCGGGTATTTTACAGATATTTTCCGGACATTTCCCTGACATAGCCTGTAAAATGTCCGGAAAATCCCCGGGAAATGCTAGGAAAATCCCCGGAAAATGCCTGGGAAATTCCCAGAAAATGCCTAGGAAATGTCTGGAAAATGTCTGGAAAATATCCGGAAAATGCGTGGAAATTTCCGGAAAATCCCTGGTAAATGCCTGGAAAATGCCTGGAAAATGCGTGAAAATGTCCGGAAAATATCCGGAAAATGCGTGAAAGTGTCCGGAAGGAGCGTGGAAAATGCCTGAAAAATCCCCGAAAAATGCCAGGGAAATGTCCGGAAAATGTCTGGAAAACATCCGGAAAATCCCCGGGAAATGCTTGGAAAATCCCCGGACAATGCCTGGGAAAATCCCGGAAAATGCCTGGGAAATACGCGGAAAAGTCTGGAAAATATCCGGAAAATGCGTGGAAATTTCCGGAAAAACCGTGGAAAATGCCTGGAAAATCCCTGGAAAATATCCGGAAAATGCGTGAAAATGTCCGGAAAATGCGTGAAAATGTCCGGGAGGAGCGTGGAAAATGCCTGGAAAATCCCCTTAAAATGCCAGGGAAATGTCCGGAAATGTCTTGAAAACATCCGGAAAATACCCGGGAAATGCTCGGAAAATCCCCGGACAATGCCTGGGAAATTCCCGGAAAATAACCGGAAAATGCCTGGGATATGCTCGGAAAAGTCTGGAAAATATCCGGAAAATGCGTGGAAACTTCCGGAAAAACCGTGGAAAATCCCTGGAAAATATCCGGAAAATGTGAAAATGTCCGGAAAATATCCGGAAAATGCCTGAGAAATGTCCGGAAAATGTCTGGGAAATGCGTGGAAAATGCCTGGAAAATCTCCGGAAAATGCCAGGGAAATGTCCGGAAAATGTCTGGAAACATCCGGAAAATCCCAGGGAAATGCTCGGAAAATCCCCGGAAAATGCCTGGGAAATTCCCGGAAAATACCTGGGAACATCCCGGAAAATGCCTGGGAACATCCCGGAAAACAACCGGAAAATGCCAGGGAAATGTCTGGAAAATATCCGGAAAATGCGTGGAAATGCCCGGAAAAGGCGGGAAAATGCCTGGAAAATCCCTGGAATATGCCTGGGTAATGCCTGGAAAATATCTGGAAAATATCCGGAAAATGCGTGAAAATGTCCGAAAAAAGCGTGGGAAAATGTCCGGAAAATGCCCGGAAAATTCTCGGAAAATCCCCGGAAAATATCCGGAAAATGCGTGAAAATGTCCGGAAAGAACGTGGAAAATGCCACTTCAAATTTGCGAAGTAATTAAAGCAGAAAACCAAAAAAGAAAAAGAAAGCTAAAATCTTTCATATTAAATGTATATGGGATATTCATATTTCATACTTAATGTATGGGAGAGTTTAAAGATAATTTTTTTGATATTTCTCGAATTATTTTTAAAAATTTATTACGGTCATTTTACTCATTACGTTAAGTACTTTCGATATCAGTTTAAAGTTTTTTGTTATCTGTAATACTTACGGAAAAATCGCCTGTGCACACTTAACGATTACACCCTGTATATACGTGAATCTTATAACGTGAAATTGAGGTTTTTTTTACTATTTTGTACACATTTTTATGTATTTTAAAATTTTTATGTGCATCATTGATCAGCATATTTGTGCGCATTTGATCAACTCTGCAATAAAATAATATTGCAGTCTGTTACTATGTCACTACTACTACAGGGTGAGATCTCAATATTTATCGATTTCATATACGTTTTTAAACTTAACTTCAGCATAAAGACATAAGGATTCAGACGTCATCGTTGATACTCCTTACACAATTTCGTATAGGTACGTATGTATTTTGTGTCTGCAAGCGAATCGGTTAGGCATAATGCAATAGGTGCTCTGATTGCATTTTGCGAGTATAAATAGTAAGTCATCTTAGATGTAAGCACGGAAATTTAATTTAAATCATATCGCTCGCACTCAAACGAAACGACATATAAGCTATGTTTCAATCGCTCTCTAAAAGTATTCTATAGTATTTTATATGTATAATATCCTCAAAACGTTTCCGTGTTCTAATAAATATTTAGATACAAACGTAAGAATGTCGGCGGCGTAACACGATAGTTCGATTTCCAATGAACCGAGAATCGAGACCGATGCATTCCGTGTACCCGTAATGCTTTCTGCAAACAAAATCGAGTGTCACATTCAATGCCCTATTTATTAGAGAAAACGGATTAAACTTGTATCATATTCATTACCATTTTTGTAATGAAGGTACATCCAAATTTTATATGTGTAGAACTGTGCACTATAATGCACACTATTGACTCTGATGGATATTAGATGCTGCAAAGTGGAGCTGAAAATAGAAACGACATAGATTTATATTGATACATACATAAAAATAACAATATTATGTAGTTAGTATATGACCTTGTATAAAAACAATGCTTATTCCGATGATCCTAAAAGGCATGCTAAAGTCAAGTAGGACTTCTCAAATTTAAAATAGAGCTTTATATGACTAACGACCATAAGCATTTTTATCTACTTTTATAAATGAAAAAAACGTGGCTTTTGTTTAAATAATAGCTAAAACTATATATAATACAAACATTTTATATTTTGGTAATTTGATGAATGATAAACTCTATATAAAACAAAAATTGTCGAAACTAGTTTTTATATAATATAAATCTAAACCTTCCTAGATAATAAATGTTTAATAATAGTAAAAAGAGAGTTTTTATGAAAGTTTACCTACATATTATATTAATTTTAAAGAAGGTGTTGTTTTGTTATTTATCTCTGATAATACCTACCTATTCAATTATATCAATTGAACACATTCAATGCACACAGCTCATCATGCCAAATTACTTATATAGGTTAGAATTAATTTAACTGGAGCAAGCATAATATAATACATAGATATGATAAACTAACATATAGTTATAATAACTAATCAAATCACTAAACGGAGTTCATAACCTCTAATACTGTTAACTTTATATAATAGCATTTGTATCAAAGAAGCCACTTCATAGCCCGACCTTCACAAACACTAATCCGGCTATGCCCCAATATTTGCTAAAATACTAGACCATTTCCTAATTAATACGGACTTCGATAGTCGCTATTGATTAAACAAACGTAAAGATGGTACAGATCAAAGTACGCTGCCACGTCGTCTGATGTAACGAGGAAATACAGAGAAAAACAAAAGCTATGCACGTGGCAGCCGGCAGGGTCAGAGAGTTCATTCTAATGTGCATTTAATATTTACTAAACATTACAGCGATGTACGAGCCTAATTTGTACAGTCAACGTCAATCGTTTTAAATTTCGTACATATTATTATAATATCGAACTTACAATACATTTAACAGAAATATGCGTGTCGAAGTGATAAAAAGCTTTGAATTGATTTCATGTGACAAAGTGCTTTTGTATAACCTTTTCGCTTAAATGCGAAAGCTACGCACAATTTTTGAAGGACCTCCAATTTTATTATAACAAGGTACAGATAAAATCTAAATTGCACAAAATTATACAAGGTAAGAGTCTCACAATTACCCCTACGTGGAGTATTTTTATCTCGATTGTACCTCGTGGACTCATTGTTTATCATTTCGATTAGATTTCTATTATTATTGTTCTGAGAAAATTAATTTCTTTTTCATTCTAATGCTTTAACAAAATATTTGGTAAATTTACGTTATGTGTGTGAAATTTATATTTGTATAATTATTAAAGCCTCGGCACAAAGCTTCAAAGAGGTGGTCGGCAAAGTTCACCTCTTATTTTGTTTTCTTAACTTCTGCTTTCATTTTCCGGCTTAGAGCATTAAGTTGGTTTATTGCTCTAAGTTTTCCTGCTCTTTTGTCTAGATATAAAAAATATGAAAAGAGAAATTAAGTATTGCAGGTTCGTTTATAGCCTCTGTATTTGGATTACATAAAATCGAATATTATAATTAAAGTAAAAGTAATGAAACTTTTTATGGTATCATTTAGTCTATATTTATAAGCAAAAAGCGGCGCCGCTAGCTATAGGATTCATATTACAATTACTAGGCTAGCAGGTATGACAGGCAATTCACAGCGCTCTAGGCACAAACAATTGTGTTCCATAAAATACTAGACAAGTAAACACTTACTGGTGAAATCGAAAATACGAAATTTATGGCATGCCGGAAATGTGAACCTTGCGATATCGTTTAGTATATATACAAGAAGACAATTTAACGAATCCGAATACCGTCACGTTATCCAAAGCAAACAGTGAGGTATTTTTCTAGGGATTTCTGGGTCAACGCTCTAAGGAAAACTGCTAAAAGTATCATGTTTGAGTTCAGTTTGCGTAAGTTTTCCTAATTGTTTTCGAAAACTGAAATCGTATTGAAAAAATAAACATCAGGCCATTAAAAACTTCAGGGTGAGATCTGAATACTCTTTTCCTTGTCACAGGTTACAGTTAAAATAAACTAGACAAATATTAATTATAATTTAACGCTATATGTATCTACATACATACAATTATTAAAAACGAATATAACCGCTTTCTATATGCTTAGCGAAACATTCGCGATGGTAACGGTACAAACTACAAAGTTTGAAGTGCCGAAACTTCTAACGTGTGATTAATAACCGTCTACATTGAGGTTAATCATTGCTAACGGATTGATAACAGCCGGTAATCACACTAAATTGTTCACCGATACATTGTAATATGAGAGTCTTAACTCTAGCGTTTGAGAATAACGGACTTTTAATCAAATCCTTTGAAAGTTTCGTCGCATTTCTTTAAAATTGTTTCAGATAAATTAACAAAAATGTTCTTTGAATTTATAAACAAATCTAAAATAAGATCTAGAACAAGCATATCTTAATCTTATTGTTAGTATATTTAATAATAGTTGCTAATAAGTTAATAACAATAAAGAATTTATATACACCTACGCTCTGTTTAAAGATTAATGAATATTAGAAAAAATTGTTGCTGTCAAAACAATTCGACCAGAGGTTGATTTAACGGTATTTCTCTTTGTATAATTAATGTTTTCTGTGACGGCAACACTGGAGTCTAATTAAAAGCTCACTGTGCAGATATTGTGACAGCAGATAGCTAGAATAATGAGTTAGCTCGGTCAAGTGAAAGCGTAGTCGACGAGCGTATGAACAATTGATATGGCATTTTGTACGTTGATAATGTCGTGAGTGACTTTATTTCTTATTTTTATTTATAGATTTGCATATGGTCCAAGAGCCAGTGAACCCTGGGAGTAACGGTCTCCCTGTAAGGCTAGAAATTTGTATACTTACGATTTATGGCCTTCTAAGAGCAATAGCCATGACCTGGCAGGCGTCAGCCCTGCACGTCATCAGCCCCTTTATTTTTTAAACTGTTAAAAAAATTGGTTTTCTAAACTTGTTTCTGTAAATTTGAAAATTTAATAGGATAAAGTTTATTTATTGTACATCTTAAAAAAAAATTGACAGGCGATTACAATAAGCAGAAGTATATGACAGATCAATTAGAAAACGCACAGTTGATGAGGTAAAATAAACTTTATCCTGTATACTCGAAATTTTTATATGTCTTCAAATAAACGTCTCAGAGTAAGTATGTACAATGCCAGGCGGTTTTGAACAGCATAAGACCTTGACAGGCGAGGGGACAGTTGCTAAGGGCGGCGTGCAAATAAGAAATTTTACATGAACGCATACAGTAAATGCAATGTAATTTATTGTGTTTTATAATTCAAATCAAAAAAGCTTTTTAAATGTATTAAAATCACAATAAAATACATTATTTCATTTTTTTAATATTTTAAAATGCATAGGTAGGTACCTAGTTACTTCAAATAACTTTCTTTATGATGATTATGATAAATAAATATGTGAGCAATCAATGTCTTCTTAAAGTACTACCTACACCACCTAATATTTATGTTGTAATATTTTTGGAACAAGTATGTTCCATATCGCGCGTTGCGAAAGGGGGCTAGACATGGGCTAGACAGAAAAAATAAAGGCCAAATGTTATAACGAAGCTTTTTTTTTTTAAAACGTGGCCGCGTCGCCACGCTACGTGATGTTATATACATAGTCTATATATTATAGTAGTGACACTACTAGCTACCTACTAGTGTGTTACGGTGTATCGCATCGGCCAGGTTTCCCGTACCGTGGCGGCTCATATTTGTAAGAAATCAATGTCAAGATCCTAATACCTACTTAGTATGTTATTTTTAGTTTTTACACGAGTCCTTAATTATATCTCAAGTTCATAATAACAATGCCAATTGCCATCGAATCAGATGGTCAAAGAAATATAATACAAAGAATATTATTTCAAATCTTAATAGTAAAGTACTAGATAATATAATAAAACTGAAGAATTTGCTTGTTTGTTTGCTATGTTGAACGCGCTAATATCAGGATTCAGGAACCACGGGTCAACTGTCCCCTCGCCTGTCAAGGTCTTATGCTGTTCAAAACCGCCTGGCATTGTACATACTTACTCTGAGACGTTTATTTGAAGACATATAAAAATTTCGAGTATACAGGATAAAGTTTATTTTACCTCATCAACTGTGCGTTTTCTAATTGATCTGTCATATACTTCTGCTTATTGTAATCGCCTGTCAATTTTTTTTTAAGATGTACAATAAATAAACTTTATCCTATTAAATTTTCAAATTTACAGAAACAAGTTTAGAAAACCAATTTTTTTAACAGTTTAAAAAATAAAGGGGCTGATGACGTGCAGGGCTGACGCCTGCCAGGTCATGGCTATTGCTCTTAGAAGGCCATAAATCGTAAGTATACAAATTTCTAGCCTTACAGGGTGACCGTTAGTCTCACTGGCTCTCTAAGAATTTTGATGTGATTTAATAAATATCAGCAATATTATGTCTTCTTGCTGGCAATATAACAACAACTATGTACTTTGATTATCGTACTACTTAATTGGGTATTTGAATAAGATTACTAATAAAGATTACTAATAAAGTTTTATAACAAAACTATTTTTTTATTTTATTTTTTGCAATAATTCAAAAGTTATTTCAAAATAAAAATTAGTCTTTGAATCCAGTACCGAAAAACATACCGACAACTCCCGAAGCGTCACCCGAACGCGTGTGACGTCATAATGTTAGTTTTCACTCATTGCAGTTGATAGAAAAACGTATACAACAGCTATAACATTTTGACGTCACATCTATCGTGACAGTCATGGCGCGTTTATAGTCACGTGACTTTAATTTAAATTTCATCAATCTTTAATTGCTTATAATTAATTGAAAAAAATTTTTTTTTGAGTTTTTTGCATTAAATATCAATATTATTAATAATAAAGTTTTAAAATACATAAAAAAATCAATATTTTTATATTATTCAAATACTCAATTATATAATACACTTATTTTATAAATTTGACAGTTTATCTGGTCCAGGTGTGATAGATAAGACTCCTTATGAGTCGATAGACCAACAAAGCTATCATAGAATGTATAAAATAAATTATTAATATTTATAAACATCTTGTTGTACAAAACTAAAAATACCGTATCCAATGTAACAAGAGTTTATGAAATTCAAGCTGAAATTATAAAACACATTTCGCTACCGCAAAATACCAACAGCTTCTATATAGACAATCGGGAAACTTGCGAGTAGTAACTGTTTTCTAGTAAAGATCAATTGACTTTCTATTGCTGGGTTGTCATGCTTATTAAGTACAAATATTTGAGTGTTTATGTTAAGTTTTGTTTACCTTTTTTGGGGAAAGTGCGACAACTCACATGAATTTATGAATAAAATAGAAGATTGATATGGGAAAAGAGAGGCAATTATAAAAAACGCCGATGAACAATAATGGTACATAATGTGATAATATGATATCTAATGATTCTGTTTCGTTATTATCGTATAGAAGGAAAATCTCATTTGGTCTACGTAATTGTAATCAATACTGTGTCAATACAGTCTACGTTTTGTCAAAGTATTACCAGGCTACCCCTACATAGCGGTAAATATTAATTCGACTAGTCACGGTTTATCTAAACAACTAGCTTTCCGCCCGCGGCTTCGCCCGCGTTTTCAAAGAAAAACCCACATAGTTCCCGTTCCCGAGGGATTTCCGGGATAAAACCTATCCTATCTCTCAAGTTGGATCGAACTGCACATGGTGTGCGAATTTTATTATAATCGGTTAAGTGGTTTAGGAGTCCATTGAGGACAAACATTGTGACACGAGATTTATATATATTAAGGTAATAATTAAATGCCAATTCTTTCGAACGTAAAATCGATATTGGCTTTCACGTACTCGGAACATCGTATAGGTACAATAAAAATACATATCGTTTCAATGCAGAAACGTCGAGGCGGCTTCATCAAAGACATTGTTTTGCAAAGCATGTGTTCGTTCTGCGCGGCTATTTAATATTATCAATATTTCCGGTTAGGGAAAGAGAAATTTTACTTGACGTATATCTATGTACCTACATTGTATTGACTCTTATTTGAATTTGCATTTGCTTTGGATTGAATAATGGGGACGAAATTACTTAATTAGGTTCTAATTTGTACAGGCTTTGAATATTAGTAGGTACCTAGATACATGTCTGTGCTACCTAGTATTCCAGTTGTTTTTATCCCCTCCAACTCATTAGGCAGTAGATCATTACTAAATAGCATCTTAAATGATTGTTTGTCCTATCGAAACTAAATATACCTAACATTTAAATGACTATAATTAAAATATTAGGTAGGTTCACACACGTTTTACGCACGACTTGTCAAAACTCAAATGTCATAATGATGTGTAAATATAAAATAGGTACTTAACTAATGAATTGTTTATTCGCTAACAACAGATTAAGAAAAAATTCGGAATCTTTTATCTTCCAGCATTGCGATTCTAGGACCTAGAGCACAGAATACTTAGTAGCTGACGCTACCTAGAGTCACCGCTCTAAAGAAAACATAACGTAAAAGATAACACCTAGGTAGTTGTTTTATTTAATACCAGATTAATTTTGTCCTCTAAGTTCATCTTGTTGATACATACATTTATTTGCATAACGAAAATGATATGAATCTCAATTCATAGGAAGAGCTCCGCTCTACCCTCAGCTGTGGCAGCAAGCTAGCATAGTATTTATAGTATCTGTGGTATTATATTATTAACTGTGGTATACTCTAACTAGTAAAGGTAAGCAAACTTGATATTAATGATAGAAAAATTATTAATTTCACTGATTTACATATGACGATAATTAATATATATTCGTATGATATAATATGTACTTAAGTACATATTTGACTTCATTGTTTCGAAGGACCATTAACATCATTTCGTTAATTCAGTAGGTACCGTTGATCGAATTTATGGAATAAATTTAGTTGCTTTAAAACTATTTATTGGCTCTATTACCTGTAGTTACATGTAACTATGTATTTGGTTATATCTGTGCTAATATAGTTCCAATCGCTAAAAAAAATCAAAAATTATAAATCATGGCTAATAGCGCCATCTCTTAGAAAATGACGGCACTTTTTAATTTAGTTTTGTAATAATACTAATATAGCAGTATGCAACACCGCTCTCTCACTTTGAGAATATCTCTCATACCAACAGATGGCACTACTAGTAAGAAATAAAAAAGTTTCCAATAATTAAAAACATTGTAACTTTTGTAAATAAATAGAAACAGTGCCACATGAAAATTAAAATATATTTAAGCCCGAGTCACTGTATTGTCTAGTTTAGTTTTATATTAGATGCATTTATTTTATAATTTCGAATATTACAGAATTGAATGTAGAGTACAAAAAGGGACGTCAAAAAATATGTAATTTGGAAATTGAAGCAATATTTTGCATTATTTTGAGCTCAACTCGAGACGTGACATTGTTAAGCGCTTAGAGCACCGATGATGTAGGTTGCTGCACCACACTCCACAGTTCACAGGTAAAACCAATGCCACTGATGCATATATCTGTCTCTCTCTACCAGTACTGAAATACGACATTAGAAAGAGACGGGTGAACACACAGCGCGTCATAGAGCAAACAAGGCAGCCTTCCGAGCCGACGGGCGACGGGTTGGAAGTCGAAACGAACGAACCGGCGCCATTACTCTCGACGTATCCGTACGAACGTGACTGTGTCTACTTTTCCCTTGTTTTTCCTTCATCGATCGTGTTAGTACATCAATACTGCGCAGTGTAAGGTAAGGAAGTTTTTATACATTGTTTTGGAAGCAGTGTGTTGCGTTTCGCGAAGTGAGTGCAAAGGAAATCACTATTATATTGTAAGAAGAGCTTTCTCGCTTATTTATGCAAAGAATTTACTGAGGGCGGTGAGTGTTCAGAGGAGTCGGAGGCTTGTGAGGCGAGCGGCGCTGCCTTAGCCGCTTGCGCAGCGTGTAGGCAGCCATAAAGTGACAAATCTGGTATTCAATATTGAATTATGTCGTCTCATGTGCAGTGTTTCCGTGACTGTGCTCTTTGTGTGTGGTCTTTCAACGACAATGGTTGTCACCTTTTAGGTGATAATTGCGTATTATGCCTTGACATCGCATCCTTGCGCATACGCTAATATATGGCTTAAGTAATCCTTTCTGAGTGCCTTATCACGACGAATGATTATTATTGTAGAATAAACTAAAACTGATTGCACACATTTGTGTAAGTCACGTCGCGGTTAATGAGTAACAAAGCGAAGACAATTAATTTCAAGACTTATAGAGTCATTTTACTTGGAAACAATAACAGTTATACAAATTCCTTTTCTAAATGTAAAAACCAACCATCCTTTAAGCAGATAAGCTAAATCTGTATGCAATTAACCTTAATTGGTCTCAATTGCGAGAACAATAGGATAGAGTCCGGTTTGAATTAATTCAGAAAATTTATTTTTGATTAAACCATAGAGCAAATATTAACATGTGATTAGATTGCATTTATTTTAATCAAAATACTAAAGAAATAATTTAATATAATAATGGATTCATAGTTTTCTTGTCCAATTCCAATAGAGTCTAGTATAGTCTATTTATTTCAATATTGTGGTACATACTCATAATGTTCTAACCCCGCCTTCAAACGTTATCAATAGCACTTATCTTATCACTATCATTTTGAATCTATCTCTTCGTGAAACAAAGTTACCTACCTTTGTTTAACTATAACAACATGATTTTATATAAAACTGTGTTAAAAGATAACTAATTTCGATTATTTATTAAAAGTATCCAAGTAGCTACAAATGAGTATGATATTCCGTTTTTCACGCGTAAAATTAATGTCTTCATAGTTAAGACAATAGCAAATTATCATCTTTATTTCACAGAACAAAACTCAAATAGCTTCTTGGTAGGTATATAAAACTACCTATCTTCTTTTATAAACGATAACTTAAATATGAATGAAATGTAGAGACGGAACAACAGGCTAAAATCCCGTCCACCACATTCCAACTTCATTTAATACTTTAACCAATAAAGAAACGATTAGGTACTGTAAGGCGGTATTATTCATCAGATGACAGTATTGCATTTATACGAATGATGTGTCTCGAAAAACTTCGACCTTCGTCGGCAGATACGTGACGGTCAGACAGTCTGCTGTCTACACTTCACTGAGCATTATCAAAGCCTCGGTGACTGGTACAACCTCTTTTGTGTCCCAAAATTCCATTCAATACGCTTTGGGGTAGGTTTTATTTGCCTACCGAATTCAAAAGTAATTTGAGAAGGCAAATTGTAGTTAGTTATTACGTCTGGAGGTTATCGACTAAAGAGTTTGTAGTATACATTTATCTGTATATTTATATTCTGAAACTCTTTTTTCCACGTCGTGTTACTGAAGAGTGACCTCGATATTGATCCTCAATACTGCATTGAATTGATTTCATTCATTCGTCGAATGCACGTTTCACTATAAAAGACAATTGTTTTATTTCCTGTAATTTTTTCCCCGCTCGTTACGGGAAGCGAATAATATTAATGTTATGGTTTGCTATTTTATTATTATTGTAGTTCCGTTGTTGCTAATAACATTTAAATGACATAGATTTAAAGTTAAGAGTAAATTAGCCTTTGGCTTAAAAGTTAAACTTTGAATGTGGTCGCTAATTCTTGCCAATGCTGAAAAAAGAAATGACTAAATTGTTTTATTGACGATAAACATTGGGTTAATAGTAAGTACGCAAAAAGCCGTAGTAAGGTACCTTTCAGATCTATTTATTATCATTGCTCATTCAGGCTTCAGTAGGCTCCATTGAGTCGGACCTACCCTATGCTTATTCATGCTATTGTTACTTTTATAGCTTAGATGCCTAAATCAATATTAAGTGTATGCTAATTACACAAAATTACGGTTATGACCTCACAAAACCTTTGAAATTATATTGTAGGCCGCTTATTTCAAGCCACGGCTGCATTACCAGTTACCACCTCGAAAATCTAATTTTAAATAACAGTTCACAGTTCGCAATGTTTGCAAAAATAACATATTTTCATACATTATGATTTGAGGGTAAAATCTAAGCCGGCAAACGCTTCAGGCTAAAGAAAAATGCGATCGTTTTAAGCACGGATTTGTATTATCCGTCTTCAGCCTAATCGTTTCTAACTTTAACACATTGAATAATTTAGCGCCCGAAGGCCCTATTTTGTTAAATATATCCCATTCAAATTACGATAATCTAGTTGCTAGAACACAAATTATTATCGATTGTTTTCTACACGACAAAAACATAACAAAGCAAACAAATTTACTTTGTTCGCTTTTTGTTGGGGCAAATTTCTCGTTCATTTACGCATTTCTTTTGTTCTGTTCAACTAAATGTTATTTTAAATGAACAGAGAAATAACAATTCACTTATTCGGAAGTTCTATAGGTAGGTGTTTTTATTACTCTACGATTTTTCCAAGATCATTGTAAATTCGCCTTAGAAATAATTTGTTAACAATGATGACATTTTATGTAATGTTTGTCTGACTACATCGTCGCGGGTGTGTGGACATACCTATCGATAATTACCAATGTAAACTAAATTCACCTTTAGCTATATATTTGTAAGATTCGTAGTTTTAGGTAGAGCGGACTTTTAAAGACTTTTCGACTTGAAGTATTTTATTTAAATAAAAAGGCCATCTTAATTTTTAATGTCCTAGGAATTCTTACCTCATTTGTATACAGGGTGTCCCTGCACTATTGGTATACTAAGCGCGAAGGGACTTGTAGTTTTGCATACACTGATCACGTAAAAAATACTTAAACAACAAAATTACGTAAAAAAATTTTTGCTAAATTTTTCCTGAAAATCCATGTTTTCTACTCTAGCTTCGCGCAACCGGCATATACCGCTTCTCTTGTGAGCATTTTGTCTATGAAAACATAATCTTAAACGATAGCTCACATGCTGGTGGCAAAGATGGGCGGGTTGCTTGTTTAATGGGTGAGTTTTAAGAATTCATCTATGTATTTGAAAAAAATATGCGCCTGGAATTTTATAAGTATTTTTACGTACTCAGCGTATGCAAAATCATAACCTCCTTTGATGAGTTTGAGCTTAGTATACCAACAGCGGGAGTTGGGACACCTTGTATAAAATATAATTAGCGAAAAACCTAAATAAGTATATATGTGAGTAATAAATGAGTAAGCTATCTCTTCTTTATATCGACTTTTTCGAATATACAAACGGATTAAAAGTAACCTAAAAGTATTCCAGTCGTTTTTACATTCAGCATTTATACGAGCAGGACATTACATATATTATACAGTCATAATTAAAATCATTATAATTACTATTGAATTATTTATATATAAATATGTAATTGCAGTGACTAGACGCCAGTTAAGCGCATATTACATAATAACTTACAAGGAAATAAATAGAAGTGTGCAAAATGCAGCTTAGAAAAACAGTCAGTTTTTCGCGGTAATTTTTTATTAAAAAAAATAAATCGAATTTCGAATAATTCAAATTCAAATTGGCAACTAAGATTAAAAAACAATATTATATATAATACCAGTTGCACATTTCCATCGTTAATAGTAATAAATATAGGTCAAAACATTTACATATCTCACAATAAAGCTTTGATCTCCATTGTGCAAAATATAAAAGTAAGCAAAATTCTCTCTGGCAAGATCAATCCAATGAAGCGTACAACCACTTCATCGGCTGTTCTGAGAATTGCAAGGAACATTCCAGAATTCAAGTTACTGAACCTCCATTGTGCGTCGCTCGAAATAGTTTTGTATACATTTTGATGCACGGAGTCCCTTGCAATAAAACACCGTAAGGATAACGGTATACAGTTTATTAAATAACTACGGATTATGTTCTTTAGTCGTATTTCTTTGTTGGAATAAAGATCTTCCTATTATAAAGACCGATCATGGTACAAATTATATTTTGTTGTAAGTCGTCGAAGTAGTCATAAACTGTTATTTATGACTACTTCGTTCGTTCCTTGTTATTTATTTTTTCCTCCTAGTTGTCTTAATTGGTAACAATTGGCTATACATAATATAATATACATATATGTATACATGTATTGTCATGAGTAGGAAGGAGTACAATAAAGATTTCGTCCACCAATTTGTCCTGTTACGTATTGTATACAATAAGTATGCTGCTCTGTTGAAATGAATGGTTATGGAACCCATTGTAATCCAATTATTCGGAAACCATATTGTACAAAACTTATTGCCATTATTGCTGTTTTGGTGGTTCTTAGCAGCTGTACCTACATCTGCAATCCACATCAGCGGTACCTAAAATGTTAAAAATTCTCTTTATATCTCTATAATCTTTTTAGAAGTGTTTTCAAATTCAATAGGTCTGATTCAGTGAAAACATGTTTGAGTTTAATATATTACTCTTCATTTAAATATTTGGAATTGTGAAATGTGAAAACAATTGTCGCATGTTCTATTAAAGGTTTCATAGAGAGGATGTGCCGTACCATTCTTTTGTAGAATACATTTTGATTAATTCATTGAATCAATACAATCAAAACCTCACCAATAGAACCACAAACCTGTATTTAATTTGATTTACAACAAACTTAAACACTAGTTATTCGCATATATTTTTAACCAAGAGAATGTTCTATTTTAGGAGCACATCTGCGTCATTCAATCTATTATCAATAATACAAGTTCGATCCTTCAATCAAACTGGTGCATTTAGTAGTTATGTCTCAATTTAATTGATATTTAACATCAATTTAAGTGTAATTTACTAGATTATTTTCGCCTTTAATACCAAGCGTAGACGCTCAATGCCAAATTATACTTTCAAGATTCTTGTAACGGTTTTTTCTTTGAGGATAAAATATAGGTAGGTAATCTATAATACTGGCATTCTTATGTGAAGTAAGTCTAATAATATATTATCTTTAATATGGCTCTACGATACAAACAAACAATACAAACTCTATAATATTATGTAGAGTATTGTAGATCCATATGAAAACTATTAAGGATACAATATGTTACATAATGTTTTCTAATATTTTCAAGTCTGCATACTATTGTTAAACACTAATATAATTTGTAATTTAACTATCTATTACACCTAGGACTATGTTCTACCGTGTCTATCAAGTGAAGTCCCTGATAACCTCAATTTTTCAGTTATCGCCCAAAACTCATTCTATAGAGTCAATAACCTGAAAAAACATTGGACAATAATTACATCTGTGTAAATATTGTCAAAATACGAACATGTGAAAGCGAAAGAATTAATATTGGTTTACATTTGTAATACATTTGAATTTCCAAAGGAGAACGAAAGTCAATACCAATATAAAGTGGTTCGAATAAACAATTCTAAGGGAAAATGATTCTGAATTACAATAAAATTAATCATGAGTTTAAAATACTTAAAGCTAAATGTAAATACACCTAAGAAATACACAGCAAATACGTTGAAATTATTCATTAATTCCTCATTAATTTGTCCATAACTGAGACTAAATAGTCATCTCAGGTTATTAGTCATTACTTTTTCTAATCTTAGCTTAGTAATGAGAGGTTAAAACAACTCGATTTACCTATCGCCGGCAATCTATTACAATTAGACACGCGGTTTTGTTCCGAGGAATTCTACAAATTAGAACGCAGAACTTTATTCATTACGGGCCTTATCAGCGGAATGTTTCATCCAAACAGTAAAGTACTAGAAAAACAAGATACCTTACTCCTTATAGCCTCTGAGAAGAGTCTAGAGATAAGGAGGCTAATGTAAACACAGCATCAACGCTTAGAAACTCGAGTCACGCTTGTTCCAGTTGAATTTTAATTTTCAAACTGCATTTACCATAAATTGTTTAAAGGAAAACGCTATAAAGAAAGTCTAGTCTCGTTTATTTCGCCGTATTTGCCATAATTCATTGAAGGAAAACATTGAACTTGTAACATTTTAAATGCCATTTTTTTCTTGTTAGTGAAGGTTTACGGAAAGGCGTGTCACCTGTTGATAAGTAACAAATGACGGCCATATTTATGTCAGACGCAGATGTGTTGCCCTTAAAGCTGTTATTAAAACAGCGGGGTAGAAAGAATACTGTAGTTTTTTCTTACTTTTGTTTTTTAAATTATTGATTTCCGTGTGTTTGCATGACTTATTTTTAAAAATTCATACCTATTTGCAGACCACAGACCTACAATATTTTTAAATAAAACCGAATTATGCTACTGTAAATCATATCTTTTGAACTTATAAACTTCGACAAAATATGTACATTCTATAAGTTTATTTCAGTCTCGAATTTAATTCAAACAAAGTGCTATGTGAGCATGTTTTACCGTGAACCAGCTGTTGAAGTAAAATCGATATATCATCACGTTAGTTCAAGGTTAAATCGATATAATTCACTGCAGATTTAAAATGCGTCGAATGAATTACCTACCTCTTTTACTATTTTAGATTTCAATCTCCAAAATAACATGTTTAAAATCTCATGACGTTTTTCTCTCATTTGTTTTTCTATATCATAATTCAGAATTAATTTAAAAACATTTAATGGTCGCGTGATTGCTAAACAGCGGGATTACGTATCTAGCCATATGTGCCATCTCCATAGTAAACAACAAACACATACATACCTACATAGTTATAATAGGTAGGATTCTACGCTTGGCAACCACTAGTGTTTTCAGTGACCACACTACGCTTACAACAGACCATTCAACTCTGCCGTGTAATCAGTGGGCGTGTTTTTATTTCTGTGCGCGTCGGCGGCAATAAGTAATAAAGTAAACATTTAGTATCTAATGGAGGTCGTCCGACCAGTTCTATAAGTCAAGTTTTTACCACAAATGAATTATTGAAGGACCCGCACACTTATTTTACGTGAGTTATACGGGATAATGGGACATAAAACGCATAAGCGTAATCTTTAATAATATAGCTCTTATAAGTTATTGTATTGATAGATCGAACATCCTTGCCGTGTTGCACATATTCTATTTATTTATTACTTATAACACACTTCAACATAATTAAGGCTGCAAATCCTACATGTTTAATAATCGCTACAAATACTCGGTGATATCATGCAAGTCCTCGCGGATATTTAGTATTCAAACAAGGCTGTCTTGTCCCTGTAATGTAAAGTGATAAAAGCTAAAATACTACAAGATAAGAGGCCAAAATAACGGGAACCGTAGCTCTCATAGACCCTCCTCAGAATGCACCAACAATGTAACCGTTTGTTGGTATATTTTACTGATTGTTCGCGCTTTGTGTGTTCATTGATTATCATTTTACTTGGTAAATAAATGAAGATACATCTTAGCATCTATCTCGCCTAACACGCCTTGTATGGAATGAAAAATATAATGGTACGGTTCATTGCTAAATAAAAGTTGCTCTAAGTCACGAGTAAGATAGCGCGCGAGGAAAATTATTTCAATGAATATTCGAATGACTTCCTAATAATTATATGTCTATTGCTTTACCTTATTCTGTATCTACCAATGTTATACTTATACAATATACATGTCATTAAGATAATATCGTATAAAGAATTCGTGTACGTTCTCAAATGTTATAAAATTGTTTCAAATAAATTGAATAAAAAAAATAGGTGTTGACTAGTATATATTATATACTCTAAGGTGTTGACTGTTTTTACCTATAACAGAACTGATACGTAATGTATTTGATTTCATATCAGATCATAAATTGGAAATTTTCCATTCAAATAGTAAATATTTTTAGTTACTTTAGATTCAAACTCATTTTCTATTAGAATTCTCTAAACTCTAGCAAAACTTCTGTAAGTGTAAACATTTCGTTTAAACACATTCCCAGAAAGTACCTGCTTATTGACTCTCATTGTATTTAGCGTTTGAGGATTTATTTATAAATCTATTGTTAAACTTATTCTCGGCGATGACGTCTCTTAAACGATATTTACATTGTCATTGCGAGTGTTACCAAATGAGAAATACCTATTGAAGGTAAGAACGAATTCAAGTCGAGATCATTCTTGAATAATTAAAGATACACCTATAAAGCCTTGATAGAAATATCACGTGTATACAAAAACAATGCTTATTAATTGTTGAAATAAATATTTAAATTTTAAACTTAGTTGTCACTTATGGTCGTGCGAGCTATGTGTTTACCAAATTAATTGAACACAAAGCAAACAATGCGTTCAGGGAAACTGCAAATGCTATGTAAATTTCAGTTGACATGAGATATGAGTGTTCATGATAAACACTTCTTTAAAATTCAGAACTCCGATAAGCGCACGGATAACGCCTGCAAATTTGATTCTTATCGTGTGCAGTTAGGGTCCTAATTTGCGTACGAATTCGTATAAGTCTTAAAATACGGCGAGTCGTAGTGTGAATAAATTGGCATACAACATCGACATTTGCCTATTCAACACATGTACGTTAGAAGATTAACGATTTGCCTCCGAGGTTGATCAAACAATGTTTTTTTGATTTACACCCGGCGGTCTATGATTGGATAATATAATTCATGCGTCCTTGATTCCTATGTGATTACTCGTACATCCTTACAAGACGACACTTTTAAAAACAATTAACGCGTGACTTGAATCTTCCAATATAAATACCTACTCATATAATTAACAACGATGGCAATCAGTCTTTTTATGCAAAATGCAATTACTTACCATACTGGTAACTACCTACGTTTGTATCGACGACCTCAAAATGCAAGGCGGTTTAAAATATTATCTGTACATATGTTTATTCAAATGAAGCGCAAAGCAAATATTTCGATAACCAAATATTTTGTAAGCAATTTTAGTATACATTAGTGACTAATGAAAATCAAGAACAGAATAATATTTTTGTCCATACAAAATATTTATATTTTATATTAATGATTAATTATAATCGGGTGATTAATCAAATGTCCTCTAACTTTTGGTAGTATTCTATTCTTTATTACGAGGTAATTCTATAATATTATAACAAGTCAGATTGTAACAGAAAGCATGTCACGTAGTATGACGCCGTAGGTCACACCGTACAAGGGCCCGTGAATGAAGTGTTTGATTCAACTAGGAAGTCGTTGTACTGGCATTTTTGAAATTTTAAATCAAGTAGTTTTTTTGCTACATTTTAAAAGTCTCTAAGTACCTACACATGGAATGATGACATTTTTCGTTCGGGTTTTCCTATCTTATCGATACAAATGGTAGATTTTACAGATACTCAATCAACGTTTACATTCATAAACCAATTGCGTTTTCCGTTTTATACAGGGTGTCCCACTATTGGTATACTAAGCGCGAAGGGACTTGTAGTTTTGCATACACTGATCACGTAAAAAATACTCGAACAACAAAATTACGTCAAAAATTTTTATATACACATATACCACTTCGCTAATGTGAGCATTTTGTCTATGAAAACATCTTAATCATAAACGATAGCTCACGTGCGGGTGGCAAAGTTGGACGGGTTGCTTATTACGGGCGTACACATAGAGTTTTAAGAATTCATCTATGTGGAAAAAAAATGCGTCTGGAATTTTATAAGTATTTTTTACGTACTCAGCGTATGCAAAACTATAACCTCCTTTGAGCTTAGTATACCGTCAGTGGGACACCCTGTATATATTTACAATAAATAAACTAGTATCCTGGATTGTAAGAATGTTGGCAGGAATTTTCGGTTTCACGATAACAGCTATAATAAATGCAAATTGCGTCAGCGAGTGCAAGCATAGGGAAAATCCCTTGGAGTCACTCAGTTTCCTCAGCAACTACCTACGTAACTGCGTACAATTACTGTAGATTGCAATTCGCAATCTATTTAAAAATCGCGTCAGCCACTATCCTGATATTCAACTATCAACTAGTACCAAATGCGACCACTTAGCGTTCTTATTTATAACTAACGAACAAAAAGCTCGCCCATAAGCGTTGAGGTTAAAAACATCTGTTTATACTTGAAATATTTTGTTGTAAGCGCCTCCAATGTTGAATGGGTACCGCATACAGCAGCGTCTAAACATGGGTTACTCACGTCATGTTGGCCTAATCTAGCCTTCGCCCCCCTCCCCCCTTCCTCATCGCACGTGATAGACTGAAGGCACACTAACATAGTTATAGGTACTATGTAGCTTCATAATGCAGAAGACATTTAACGGTGCCATAAAGATCCGCGAGGATTTACTTATGCTATAAAAGTATTTGTTTTCTGTGATAAGTAAACATATTTTGTAAGAGATTTATTGTATTTGATAATTCTAGAATAGACCGTTAATAATATAATACTAATGTAGATGTAGATTTCAGAAAAATTTAATCCGCTAATTCATATAGATATTACTTGATGCAAAAACAGTCTCTTGTTGTTTGTATCGAATGTCTTGGTAATTAAAGTATAACAGTAACCACAAAACCAGTTTCATAATACCAGAATTCAACAGTCGTGGCGTCATCGGAGCCAAATGTACTCATTGAAAACTCGAGCGCAATCGTGACGCATCTTTATGTGAAAGTAGAAAACTTTCGGTTCCGTCGACATCTACGCTTGAATTTAAACTTTTGTTTCGAATATGCCATGCTCCATACCTTATTTGTAATTAGCATAACGATCGATTCGAAATATCAGACGGAATTTTAACAAAGAACAATTATTGTTTTAGTAATTTGCAGTACAATTTCAATGAAAGAAAAACTTTCAAAAGGTCTGTTCCGATCGTATAACCTATCGATAGACCTCAAACAACTAACATTTATTAATTCTGTAATCGGATACAAAAGTGTGTTATAGAAAGTTCCCTGACATACAATAGATCCATTAAACCTTTACCAAAACGACCTATAAAATGGGTCAATGTCCCGTCACATTTCCTCCGCTCAAACATAATAGGGCGCCCATAAATGTGACACGATGACGCACCGCGGGTTTTCGCATTGTCTAACCTTTCCAACGTTCCACCGTTGACGCTGTGGCAAAACTTTGATTGATTTTATTGCTGTCGACCCCCCGCAACTTAATCCGTGCAAAACCGGAATAAAAAGAACTCTGTCCTCCCAAATATCGAGACCATAACAGCATTATAAAGGCGTTATTGTTATACCATACATATTGTATACATTTATCGCGTATAAAACGGTTCATCACCAATAAAGTATCCGCAGTTGGTTATGATCGACAATTTAGAACCATTTTCCGTTACTAAGTAATTAACCTATGGACTAGAAATGTCAGTGTATGGCAGTTTACATGCAACATAATAACAAAAGCTAGTCGCCCTCAATACATATTTGGCTTGCAATAACACCAAACATTAGATCGCTCTAGTTTCTGGAATGAGTAATAGTAATTTTGCGGTTCACCCGTTTAGCAACAAAACAATAATTGGTCGAAGTTTGCGCTCTTTGTTTAATTAAAGCCGAATCAACTCTAAATTGGCGCTCTACCTTTTCAATAACTTCAACAACGTTTGATATACGATACAAGCTCTGAGTAACCTGAATTAAGATGAAAACATACATAATATTGCATCTACTCGATACATAAAACACAAGTCGGTTCGCATGTAACCAAGGTCCCATGCATTGAGACCTAACTCTTCTCAACGTATAATCTCCGGCATGACATATTTAATTACAATCGATCTGTTTCACTCAGACTAGCTATTAATTGCACGTCTCAATCATTAATTTCTGTGCGTGCGAGCGAGAAGCACGTAGTCTAATATCTCTTCATTTGCGCAACTTATGTGTCGTAAGGAGTCTTTCTCATAGCGGTCACTGTCTGTAGGAACTGGTATGGCTGGTTGCAGGCTCACACCTGGCTTACGCATATGTAAGCACTTTTTATCATTTTCTGCCAAACATCTTTCGATTTTCGTAGAAATTAAGAGCAAGGATACATTAATGGGGTCGGTCGACAGTGTAAACTTAGATAGTTGTCTCGTAATGATCTATTATGATTCTGCCGCGATAAACAAAAAAGTTAACAGTGTACAACAATTCCTACGGTCCTACCACATAACGGACTAATATTCGTTTGAATTTTTCATCTCTGCGTCTAAATCAAGACGGAATATTGACAATAAAAAAAAATTAAAAATATGCGTACCAACTTTTTAATTCCGAAGGACAAAGAATCTTTATACTTAGGCTTCCCAGACAATAAAAATAGTACGTTCACATCATTGAGATAATATTTATATGGAGACGACACCGCCTACATCACTTATGTTCCACTCAACATACGTCATGTGACGTATGTTGAGCGGTATTTTTTAATGGTTTTAAAGTGAAACGCATCAAACATGCCTTCGTGTGTGTTACGATATTGCACAAATAATACAAATAATACGGAAAAGTGCAAAGGAATAACTTTCATCGTTAAGTACCTAACTAGATAATAATTTTTAAAACTTAGTTAGAGCAAAAAAATGGCGCACAGATTTTGTTCGTGGTGTCTCCTCCATACGTAGTAATATTATCTCAATGGTTCACATACATCATTTTAAAACATGACTCATACAATCACAAGCGGTTTGTTAATACAGCAATATTCAATGTGATCAGGGAACCGTAAAAATAGGGGCTACAGTTTGAGTACAATAGTCTATATCTGTCATACAGGACAGAAAAAAAATCACTTATAGTAGAGCCATTTTAATAGGCAACATTTGACAGTTCAACAAAATTCAACAACGTAACCTAGTAACGACGACATAGAATAACATGATATTTCGTTTTGTTAGAACTGCACATTTGCTTAACTTTTTTCAATTACGATTACATATTTATAATAATAATGACCGATGCAACTAATTTTAAGATTTGATTTTACTGATAAACCATTCTAAACATAATAAACATTTTCTTATTTAAAGAACTGACGTCGCTACAATTTTGTGTCAATAAACGTTTTTTCTTTATAAATACCAGAGACGTTACTCTAAAAATCGAAATCTGACATCTAGAATCGAATGCATTGGTTACTTGGGAATAAAAATCATCATAAATTATTGACATGTGTTTCAAGTTCGATTGACAATTGTTTCAAGTCCGTATCGATTAATTCGCTTTAATCGATGTTTTTAAACAGGTTACCACCCTATGAAGATAAAATTGATAGACGTCAAATGTTGCCTATTAAATTGGCTCAACTATAACATGTATTTAGGAAATTAAAAAAATAACTAAAATTCATAAAAGTAAAATAAATAGGCAACTTTTTAAAACAGCAACATAAATTTACAAATTATTGAAATATACGATTCTTTTCAAATGTAAAGTTAAGAGATCAAAGGCAATGTAAAGGAAGTAGTAAATAGTCATTAGATAATTTACATTTTATACAAACCTTATCAGTCTTATCTCTAGACCAGGATTAGAAGTAGGTATCCATTTAATTCTGATATTATCTGTCTATGTCAAATACATTAGTACAAATTAATTAAAGAGACAACTTTCACAAGTATTTTATTGGTACAATACTTTGTCTTTCTGCTTATTTATCGTGTAATTAAATATGTATTAAAATAAAAGTTATATAAAAATAAAATTGGTACAGACAGGTCGCATTGAATCCGGTATGGTGGCGGTGGCTGAATCACAAACGCACCGACATAATAATTAACATAAATTAATTGATCAGACAACACAGGTGGTGGTAATTTGATAACACCCGAAACTACAGGGTTACCTCGCAAAAACATTAGGTACAAACTACAAACAGGTGTTGAAGTTTTGTTGATAATTTGAATAATTAAGTTCGAGGGCTTAGCACTTCTCGTCTGTCACAAAAAAACTAATTTGAATGTATTATTTGTTATTTGGCTGTACTATATTTTGTAGGTGTGTGATGTCATTCATTAAGAAGGCGTATAAAGCCAGATAATTCTACGATTAAGCCCCGCACATTACGCGCCATGCCGCGCGCCCTCACAATACCCTCATACACCCGGCTCATCCAACGTACGTAAAGTTCATCGCACGCTAAATTATACACAATATTCTTCGCTCGTTCAACGCGTATTTTCGGTAGTTAATAGGTATGTTGTCTAAAATAATTGTATAAAACAGTGAAGTTGAAATCATCACAAATTATGTAATATGTCTTTTTATTATTATTTGTTTATAATTATTAATGATAATCTATACATATTATAAAACAATAAAAAAAGTAAAAACTGTCTGTATGTAATATATAAAAAAAAAACAATATTAGGGAAACAGTATAGAGCACGAATCCGTAAAAAAGTCTGTCGAAATAGCGAGTATAGATACTATTTTTAAATAAACATACGCAGTCGACGACACACATTCCTCCAGAACTTTATTTTGATTAATTTGGTTATAGTCCATTGAATGAGTCCCTCCAAGGGGGGTCTAGAGTGCGTGAGTTAGTAACGTAAGATGTTTCTTCGGAAACATGTCAAGAGTCCCTAGGTAATAAACATACTAAAACCCCGGGCCACTAGGAGGAGCCCCGGAGTGGGGGGAGGGGGGAAATGGGTCCATTTTTTTCATTTTTCGCTTAAATCTCAAAAACGGTACATGTTAGAGAAAAACTTTCAAGGAAAAATTGAAAGGCCATAAAATTATCTACAAGTTGTACCTGAATCATTTTTTCCTATATCCTACCGTTTCTGAGTTATACGCAGTAAAACATGATTTTGGCTCAAACAATTTCAACATCAATCGATCAAAAAATATTTCTTTCTTCCAAAAAACTCAAATGTGCAACTTGTGACCAGTACTGATAGATTGCTCTTAATTAGGTCTATAATTGGTAAAATAAACACATTCCTCCATGGAAGCCTTTAGGAGGAATCGATTGTCAAAATATTATATTAGGGCAGTTTGAGTTACTGAACTTGATCTTTTTATTTTTTTCTTCCAAAAAACTCAAAAGTGCAACTTGTGACCGGTACAGATAGATTGCTCATAATTAGGTCTATCATTGCTAAAAATACCAGATTCCACCACGGAGGCGTTTACGGGGAATTGAATTTTATCAGGGTAGTTACGATACATGAACTTTTTATTTTTTTTCTTCCAAAAAGCTCAAAAGTGCAACTTGTGACCGGTACAGATAGATTGCTCATAATTAGGTCTGTCATTGATAAAAATACCAGATTCCACCATGGAGGCGTTTACGGGGAATTGAATTTTATTAGGGTAGTTAGTTAAAAAGTTCATGTATCGTAACTACCCTAATAAAATTCAATACCTCCTAAAGGCCTCCATGGTGGAATCTGGTATTTTTATCAATGATAGACCCAATTATGAGCAATCTATCTGTACCGGTCACAAGTTGCACTTATGAGTTTTTTGGAAGAAAAAAATAAAAAGATCAAGTTCAGTAACTCAAACTACCATAATATAATATTTTGACAATCGATTCCTCCTAAAGGCTTCCATGGAGGAATGTGTTTATTTTACCAATTATAGACCTAATTAAGAGCAATCTATCAGTACCGGTCACAAGTAGCACTTTTGAGTTTTTTGGAAGAAAGAAATATTTTTTGATCGATTGATGTGGAAATTGTTTGAGCCAAAATCATGTTTTACTGCGTATAACTCAGAAACGGTAGGATATAGGAAAAAATGATTCAGGTACAACTTGTAGATAATTTTATGGCCTTTCAACTTTTCCTTGAAAGTTTTTCTCTAACATGTACCGTTTTTGAGATTTAAGCGAAAAATGAAAAAATGGACCCATTTTCCCCCTCCCCCCACTCCGGGGCTCCTCCTAGTGGCCCGGGGTTTTAGTATGTTTATTACCTAGGGACTCTTGACATGTTTCCGAAGAAACATCTTACGTTACTAACTCACGCACTCTAGAACTTTTTATTCAATGGACTATTAGATTGTACGACATTTTTCGACTCAGCAATTATTCTAAAAATAAAAATAAAAATTATCCTTTATAAAATATTACAAAGTTCTTCGAAATTTACGTATTATTTTATCGACAGCTGGTAACTTTAGCAGGTACCTTTCTGGAGTATTTTTTTCTGCGTGGCAATAGTCAGTAGACACAGGTTGAGAGTGAGGGTCCACATTTTCCAAATTTAAAATTGTTCTGTGAAATTAGTAAATTACTTTCAAACAGGGTCAATTTGATTGATTGCATTTGCAAGGCGACCGTAGGAATTAGGTACCTACATAACTAAGTATAAAAAGTGTCAAGTTGTAAATTGTAGGCAAGGCAGTGTGTTGCACTATGAATGTAGGTATCTATAAATATCGTCGCATGAATACTCAACTCGCGGAAACGAATTTACAGAATTTACACAAATAATAATATCCAAACTCGCCTGGATAAACTTTCTCAAATGAATCTATAGTTTAGGTGGTCTGTTGCGGTTCTGCATCAGGTGTTTCAGTTTTCAAAATAAATTATTATTTTATATTTCCCGGATAATATAATAGTACCTACACAACAAAATAACTTTCATTCAAATCCGTCCAGTAGTTCCGGAGATTAGCGTGTACAAACAAACAGACAAACACAGACAGTTTTTTTTATTTACGGGATAAAACTCATCCTATGACCTTTCTCAGGTCTCAAGCTATATCTGCACCAAAATTAGAGCCCAGACATACCTACATACAGACACACATACAAAAATTCTAAAAACTATATTTATGTATAGATATGTACTACATATTACTAAGCATATTACTATGTAATACAGATTATGAATATATTATATATATACATATACATATGTATATTATAAAAAAAATACCTATTCAATGTAAGTACAATTTTGACTTTCGTACGAATTTGTTATACCTATGTATAGATGTTATGTATGATTATCTAATACAGATTGTAAATATAATATATATGTACTATTCACAACCGGTTTACATATTATTGATATTATTATTTACTGGAGCGAACATAGGATCTGCCTATAGTAATAATAATAATATAAATCTTTCTTGACTTGATTGATTGCACCGCGACTGTAAGAATTAGGTACCACTATGAATTTTATTTACCTAACTAAACTTTCTCAAATAGGTAAATCAAGACTTATCTTTTTATATTATAATTATTATTTATTAATATTATAACAATACTATTATATTATACATTATATACATTATTACCTTCGACATTTAGTTATCTTTTCAATTTGAATCTTCTTTAGTTCTCGTTTCTTAAGTCTTTTCATTTTGTTGTTTACCATTTTCAACAAATCAATATTCGGCGTAATTATAAAACACGGCGCAGCAATTTTAGCGTGGTCTACTCGTCTCAACGGAGCGATAGCGTCTGATGTATGAAATAGAATTATGTTTTTAGCTCCCGGAACGTGCGATGGAAGATGATTTCTTGCGTAATTAAAAATATAGTAAGCGCCAAAAGTGTTTTATCGTGATTAAACCAAAACTAAAAGTAATTACACAAAATGCTCTGACAAATATATTGCAAATGTTTTAATATAATTGTTTATGAAAAAAAAATCATAATAAGTATTACCATGTCCAGTAAAAAACGTAAAAGTGTGAAATTTAGAGGTAACTTCGTGAATTTTTTCTATCGAGTCAATTTCAATATTTTATGTTTTTGATCTGACAATATAATCGAAAATATCATCAAGTTTTACATATATTTTATTTTTTATATTTGGTCTTGAATATTACACGTATCAACTAAAAGTTGATTGGTGATTTGACTTTATACGCGCCCTTAATATTAATTCCAATACACAACTCGTTTTTGATATTTACCTTACTGATGTGATATTTTTTTTTTACTTCTACAGCGTTTGATCAACCATGAGTCGCCATCACATATAGTATAAAAAGTCATGATCCAAAGAGTTCGTAATTTCACCCATTTATTATATTACACCCTTTAAAATCGTATAACAAATTTACCTTATATGGTTAATTAGAAGCCGAAAGGACCTTTATCTCAATGTTGTGCACGAGACAATTTAAATTAAGGTGATTTATATTGTGTACCTACATACGTAATACGTATAGAGTTTTAAAGAAAAGTATACTTATTTAAATGTTTATAAAGGTGTTTTGCATTGTGGTTTTCAGACTTTCTAGAGAAATTTATTGGTAACATGTTTTTCTCTCATAGCGATAGATTGTTTAATGAAAAAGTTCATGTAATTTACAGTAAAATGTTCATCATCGCTTTCTGTTTATTCCAAAAGTACCTACCCACTATGTAATTAGTAATTACGAATACTCGTAATTTTCAAGGCGAATTTCTTTTTGGGTCGTAAATGTTAGTTTGCTCTGTCATATCTTAAATACAGCTTGTTTCTAAAATATTTCTTGTACAATTTAATTTAAGTAATAAATAAATTCACAACGGCCACTAAAGTGCCTTATAAATTAAGAAAAAAGTAGATTATGAGATAGTAAATTATAATTCATGGTATAGGTCTATATTGTGAATGACATTAATTCATCTGCACATTTTAGAAGTGACCAATTAGAGATCGTATGTCTAACACAAATTCGTTTGAAACCAGTTAAAACCAGATATAGCGTAACTATTCAGTGAAACTAGTAATTGGTACAGTATTAGTTAGGTATATTAAAATTGAATAAGCGAATGTTGTTCACATTCGATTGATTAAGCCAGATGTTTTTGCATCTAAATATCAGACGTTCGCGCTTATATTTAAGCTGTTATCTATGTTCATACAGAATAATGGTTTCATTCGATTATATTTTTCATTGAAGTCAATTGATCAGACAGATTCACTCTACATTAACGCAAAAAATTCAGTAACGATTTCAAATGAAAGTAAATAATTTAAGGAAATTAGTAATTACCTACTTTAATCGGTACTTTACTCATTTCAAAGTTATATAGTTGGAATAATAAATAATTTGGAAAATCCGAAAGTGCACGCCTCATAATTTTTTTTTAATAAATATTTATTAATTATTATTTTTGTTTATTTAATAACAATTAAACCACATCGAATCAGACCCTGAAAAATGAAAGGGTTCTATTCCTGAGCATACTCAAGCGTAAGAGAAAAAAAAGACTCGATTAGTAAAGTATTTCGGTCGCTATCGTGTTAACTAGAAAAAGGATCCGCACATACAGACACACGGACGTCCAAGACAGAACTTTTTTAAACTGTTTTTTAACTAGTTGAAATAACAAAAATGACATCAAAAATATCATGAACGTTAAAAATAGTGTTTTTTCTTAATATGTGTGTGTATGTATTATCTTACAAGTGCAATGTATGATACATAAAGACATTTTAAGTTTGAAAAATCAGATGTTTTGCGCGAAGTGACAGTAGTACCCACCTCAACGCTTCGCTTATGAGGCGTGCAAAAGTCGTCACAATGTATTATTAAAGATCCATATCAGTACCTAATATATTAACTTTGATAAAGTACATTCTATTTAACCAGCATCAAGGATGAAAATGATTAAATTTATTAATCAGGGAGTGCTATTTGCATACACTTTCAAAACGTTTCATAATTTTCGTAGTAAGTACCTATTATTATCATTTCAATTAATCTTTTATTGGTTCTATTCATAGTAATAATGAATCTTTACTGAGTTTATTACTCTTTTAACATATTATTATTTCGTCTTCCATTTAACTAATTATTTTCTATTGTACAAATTTTTATTCAAAACTATTTCCATGGAATACTCTATTATATATTTGTAAGAACGAAATTATTATGCATTCATAAGCAATAATTAATTGATTGAATTTAAATGACTTAATCGTCTGCGAAGTTCTACATTATTCTAATTACAATTAACGCTAATGGAAACTAATCAAAAACAGTTTCCATTACTTTCGCACTTGGAACACAAAAACTGGTTATATACAATACTAGCCTTCCACCCGCGGCTTCGCCCGCGTTTTCAGAGAAAACCCCGCATAGTTCCCTTTCCCGTGGGATTTCCGGGATAAACTATCCTATCTCTCAAGTTGGATCGAACTGCACATGGTGTGCGAATTTCATTATAATCGGTTAAGTGGTTTAGGAGTCCATTGAGGACAAACATTGTGATACGAGATTTATATATATATAATATATTAAGATATTATCGGATTGCTATCACAACTAAGAGTACCTAACGTTCGGAGTTATCTGAACACTTCAAGTGATAATAACCGATCTCCTTTCTTTCAACAGTACTTTCCAATCTGCCGTTGCCCTTATCTTATACGTGACCAAATACATTTGTTTGTATTCAAAACACAATTTTCCTGAACATTATCCCGCAATATTTGCTTATTTTCTTCTTATCTTTATCTTATAGTTTGTCTTAGAATATTCTAGACGATTTTATTACCCATTGTTTTAAAAGTTCACGCTTGACAGTAAGGTAAAATGAAAAATGTCAACGGCATGAAAAATAACTGTAATTCTTTTGTTTTTTATAAGAAATAAATTTCTTGTATTCAAAATACAATTCTATCCTCCAGATAAATCTGGAGGAGGAAAAGCTTGTTTAGGATTTATTAAACTCTTTGCTATTTCTTAGTAGTAAAACGACAATGAAATATTATATGATCTCAGATGACCTATTCACAAAAATATCACTCACAAAAGAAATTTAAATGTTTAGTTTTATGTTATAACTGGCAAAATTATTAGCTCTACCTATTGTTTATACAGTATATACTAATATTCACGTACCTATTTTTCAATAATTGGATCCTACGAAATCATAAACCGAACCTACATACATACGCGTAAAAGATATATTAATTGTACTATAAAAATAATATGATCCTTTATTAAATGATGGCCTATATTTGATGTGTCATATGTGATTATAAATACACCATTCTTGACCTATTCAAAGAATCTGAACATTTAATATAAGGAGTGGCTTTTTCTTAGTCGTTATTCAGAATGAGCAATTTTAAAATTATGTCTATCCTGTACACGCTATATTTAGGTATGTTTTAATAATTATGCTGTAAAAATGATTCTCTCTTTTCATCGACATTTGGTGTCCCTTCGTCCAGCATACTCACCATGGAATCCTGATATTTCATGAATGTCAAAAAACTGTTCTGAAATAGTGCTAAATAGTGCCCAAAGGAAAAAAATAGTGCTCTTGTACTTGCGAAGTTATAGCCATAGTTCGATGAGTATGCTGGACGAAGGTTTCGCCCAGCATACTCACCTCCGTCCGGAGAATCTGTATACGCTTCAAACATAATTCATACTTCAAAAAATAGTTCCCAAATAGTGCCAAACGGTGCCCAAAAAGAAAAAAACAGTGCTCGAATAACTTCGGAGTTACAGGCTTCGTTCAGTGAGTATGCTGGGCGTAGGTTCTACGCCCAGCATACTCACCTCAGTGCGCAAATATCGAACGAGCTATAGGTACAATTTACGTCTCAAAAAATTGTGCTTGAAATAGTGTCCAATATCAGTCCAATTTTTGCTTGACTTTTGACCTAGAAAACCATTAAATTTGATTGTAAACTTCTACATACATTACATTGAGTACAGTCGAATACAATATTATTAACTTTCTTTCTAACAATTTTTGTCTTGTGTAAATTATTAATTGTCTATGTAAGGGAGTATTTACTTTAGAATCGCAATATTATTAATTACACATTATTTTAATAATACTTTATAATAATATGATTTAGCCTTCGCGCGTCGCATGGGACCCCGGTAGCTAGGAACAATGATTTTATATATTTTGTCTAGATCACGGCGCTTGAAGGATTAAGATATCAAATGAAGTAAATCATGCATGAAAAATAAAGTTGCTGTTATTAATGCTTACATTACAACTGACAAAATTATTCAAAATAATCATTTTCCGGTTCAAGGACGGTACCACAACGTTTACGGAATTGACCTGTATTCCTCATGTGATAAAGTTCAATATAGTGTGGCATTAATGGATGCACGTACGGTCAATAGGTATGGGGCTTACGACGCGCGGCGCCCGCGACGCAAATGAATATGTTTATGTTTAAATACTAGATGGCGCTGCCCTAACATCTTACGATTATTAGACAAGACTGATCTGTATTTTGAAGGTGATACGGGTCCATTTTGTGTCACAAAGCAATCGAAACGAACAAGCGCTTCTCAGTTTCTTTGTTTGTTTACTTCGTCGCACATCATTATAATAACGCCGGCTTTTGAGTTTGACTACATAGTGGGTTGCAAAACCAAACATATATACAAAAAGAAACTGTATAATTTCCTTTTTACAATTTTTCAAGATATTAATTTTATTGGCTGCAAATGACTGTTTTTATTCAGACAAACACACAATGCAATGAAGTAATAGACTTCATTTACGCTTAAAGTTTCATTCATTTATTATTATTTATAAAATATATAATAATGCATTTAATCGAAAGTTTTTGACATGTGAGAAAATACCATAATTATTTCCAACTAGCGGTCCACCCCGGCTTCGCCCGTGGTACATATTTACGTTTTCTCTACATCAAAACCATCCTCGTACTTCAAGGAATATAATAAAAAAAGTATTATCGAAATCGGTTCAGCCGTTCTCGAGTTATGCGCTTACCAACACATTTTGCGATTCATTTTTATATATAAGAAGATAACATGAAGTCTACAATTAGAAAGTTTAATATTTTTGTCCAAAAACATGTGTCGACGACTGTACCCCATTTTACGTTAGTATGTAGAAGTTTACATTAAAATTTAATGGTTTTCTAAGTCAAAAGTCAAGCAAAAATTGGACTGATATTGGGCACTATTTCAAGCACAATTTTTTGAGACGTAAATTATACCTATAGCTCGTTCGATATTCGCGCACTGAGGTGAGTATGCTGGGCGTAGAACCTACGCCCAGCATACTCACTGAACGAAGCCTATAACTCCGAAGTTATTCGAGCACTGTTTTTTCTTTTTGGGCACCGTTTGGCACTATTTGGGAACTATTTTTTGAAGTATGAATTATGTTTGAAGCGTATACAGATTCTCCGGACGGAGGTGAGTATGATGGGCGAAACCTTCGTCCAGCATACTCATCGAACTATGGCTATAACTTCGCAAGTACAAGAGCACTATTTTTTTCCTTTGGGCACTATTTAGCACTATTTCAGAACAGTTTTTTGACATTCATGAAATATCAGGATTCCATGGTGAGTATGCTGGACGAAGGGACACGACATTTGACCTACAATGATAATTCATTGAAAAAATAGAAGTCTAAATTAAACTGATAGGTACATTCATTAAACTTCATAAAACCTCTGCCTATTAAACCTTTATTTATAAAGTATGAATTAAGTTACCTATTTATTAATTCAAAGCATTTCACAACATCGCTAATATAACTTGATTTAAATGAAGCATTTTGCATATTACCGTTTTATTAACACTTATGTTTCATGGGTGCCATCCAAAAGTTTACCGTTGTTGAAGGTGTCTGTCATTTCGTCTGTCACATTATTATTCACGTCGCGGATATACTTTACGACCTTCTTCGTTCAAGGCGACCACAGTTTTTATAATCATTTTAAAATTATTCATGTCGCTTAAGCGGTTTTCGATTCAATACTGTTAACATATTTTTATCGATACTTTAGTGAAACTGTTTTATGAAAGCATATCATCACTACATGGTATAAAACAATGTCGCTTTCCGCTGTCTGTGTGTCTGATGTAGATCTTTAAAATTACGCAACAGATTTTGATGGGGTTCACCAAGTTATAGGTACATAATTAAGTATAGGAGGAATAGAACACCCTTTAACAATAGGTGTCAACACGTACTGTTACTACATTTTCCTTCATATTTTACAATCAGCATACGTCTGAAACCAGTTTTGGTACTTACCTCTTTCCTAGCCCCGAGTATTGTTCATGTGCATTTGCGCATCGATATCACATATTCTCGTACATTCTGCCGTCTACGATCTGTTGATGGAAATTCTAGATTCCATCGATAGACCGTTGAGCATAATATCAGGAAGATATTTATTATTTATAAAACGAGTATGTGACTATGCAATCGAATTAGAATTTTCTGGTCCCCATAGTTATATTATGTACATTGGTCAAAACACGAAAGCTCTTACCTATAGGTATAATTGCTACTCATTTGTGCTTTAGAGCGAAAATGTACCGAAACCTGTGCCGAAACTTCATAATTAATGGCAAAGTTATATTACAGTGTTAAATAGAAAAATACTATTTTTAGTAGCATTCTTGTGAAAACCGAAAATATATTTAAAAATTTGAACAAACGATGTCTGTATAAAAATCAGCCAATTATGCAAAAATCCAGATAGCCGTGACTAATAAATATGAAATATAGCGCCATTATTAGTACCGACGACACTAAATTGTATATGATACAATGTTATATTTATATTTACATGTGGCATATGAAATAAATAACTATGTCGCGTGTCATTTTATATTTTTGCGTGTATTCGCAGTCGTGACGGTTGTTATTTGAGCCAGATTTCAGAGTGAGCTTTGTTTTACGTTGTTTTAATAATAATATGATTAGAATCTTAGAATCTTCTATCGGCTTAATCGGCAATCTCCGAAAATTATTTATCTACCGTTTCAAACCTTCGATATCGTAAAATAATATACTTACAAATAAAATCTTCAAATAAAAATTTTTCAAATTAAATTGTGGAATTACGAATTACTTTGTAATATTCCACAATTTTGTTACAAATCATTGTGATCTTTATTAATGATTGGGCACTTACTATACCTATTTATCTTCCATTTATGCGTTATTGTCCTCTGTCTATTCCTATTCCACTTATTGATGTATATAGAAATAGATACATTTTGCCTGTTCGATAGATTCCTATCCTATATTATTATTAAACTAGCTGTGCCCCGCGGTTTTACCCGCAGACCGCAGTGCTTCGCTCATGTTGGTCTTAGTGTGATTATATATTATCCTTCCTCGAAAAATGGGCTAACACCGAAATTTTATGAAATATTTTTAATTATTTACTAAGTAACAAGAAAAATTGAAATCTAATAGATATTTTCTTTGTTCTAGGTTCATTATATAGAAGTCGCTGGGTGGCTGAACGAAGTCATAGAGGTATGTTTAAAACAAAAGATTATCTACTGCTTACTCATTTCTCCATACATATAGATATTATAACTCAGATACAAACATCAATTTATTAATATTTATTATGTTTTTCTTATGGTCGAAGTAAAAAATATAGGTACCTATTGTAACAAATCATATTTTTCCTACATGATACATAAGTAACTGTGAGATCAAAAATAAATGAAAACGAATTGACAAAATTAGTTTCGTAATTCATTTTTCCTCAATTGTAGCTCTATGAAACACAAATTATTATAAATTCTATAAAATATACTGTAAATTATATTATTTTATCCATCAGAAAATAATACACTCAAGTATCAGAAATTCCACGAAGAAACATACACATTTACAATTTTTCGCATAACATTTACAATACTTATACATGTAAAAACCGATACTATTAAAAACGGAATAAGCTATAAACCTAATTTACAACTTAGTTTATCTATAAAATACCGTTTGACCCCATCTTAGCTTAGACCAGTAAGAAATATGACGAAACAATGGTAGTTGCGAAATAGTCACCAGTAAGACCTGGTGAAGTCGTGGGCGACCAATAATATAATCATCAATAAGTCCATATACGTATTTAGTTCTTACTGCGATCGTTATAAAGGTGAAAATACATAAATGAAGCAAATTATCTACAGACGACTTTTGTAGGAACAAATTCCTTGGCTTGTCTCCGCAAACATTGACAGTAACGTGCGTAAAACAGCCTCCAATGTTTAACTACTTTGACCCGTATGTTTGTTGGAATAGAGTTGATTAAGGTTAACATAACATTAACAATGCCCCCATTGCAAATTGTACCATGACGCGATCTTGCAATATTGCTCTACCTACCTTTATTATCCTGGAGATGAATTGGCCCACCATTAACAAATGATGCTGATGCATGTGCGGCAAATTAAAACAAATTGTCTGTCCGGGCATTCTTGATAATGTGCATTATAATCAATAATGAAGAAATGCGCTAGTTTATTGGAGGCATTCCTTTGTGGGCTGGAAATGCAGTATGCACCTAGATGCAGTTGAATAACCTTTGAAGACAACCGATTGAGTAGGCTGTCATAGATAATTATGATAGTTAGAGTACGATAACCAGTTGAAAAAACATACAAAAATAGGTAAATGGGCATCCCTTTTCATTCACGCCTTAACCCGTAATATTATTTGGGGTATTTAAATAATTTGATATTCCTTCACAATAATCGTTGTTCGAAAGATTTTATGTTAGTTATATTTTCTGTGTAGTTAATAACCTAAAATAATAATTTAAAGTAGGTAGGTATGCGTTATGCGCTATACTTGCACTCTTTCCATTGAAGCGATCAACGTAGCCATTTTTATTCCTCATTATTACTAACAGAGTTCACGGTATAGCACGGAAGTGTCGCCCGCCGTGAAATGGGGTCAAGTATGGGATTATAAAGTGTATTATAATATATCGGCTATCGTACTAGCGCCTGCAACGATATGCATATTTGCACGCACTCGAAACTTCTATGTCGATTGTATGCTAAATGAAGCTATACTTCACTCAACGTTGCATCGTATATTATTCGTAATATATTATTGAAGAGAACCTGGATATTTAATTTTATTACTTGTATAATTTCTGCATCATATTGCAGTATTTTTAAACTGTATATCAATAGAAAGTTATATAGATTTCTCAGTGTGCATAAAATGTAATTATTATTGGTAGAGCGAGTTGTAAACATGTTTAGTTTTATTGCTTCATGTATCGTATAAGTTTATCAGTTTCGACTTTCCTTTGGTTTTACGTTAAAAGTAAATTAATATAGTGTAGGATACTTAGGTACAAGAGAATAGCGCAGATGTACCTACTTTGGACATAGGAACTTCAGCGACTAATTAATGGTAGAACAAGTACCAAGAACAGTATAGTCGCGGATTAAATTACTCTAAACTTGATTTTGCATGAAACATCACACTAAGTACCTATATTAAATATTTTTTTGTTGTCCTTCAAACAACTCTTTTATTAGCCTATAAAGTAGTTACATGTAGTAATTTAGTAGAGGCATTTATCTTGAAATGGTAACCACAATTATTACTAGTTTGTCCTAGTTAAGTATATGTTTCATTAGATGAAAACCAATATAGTATAATTATATTTAATGATACACAAAATCAATGAATGCATGACTTTATTATGCTGCGTTGTATATTATAATAGCTTCGGAAGCTTGAAATTTCCCTTTGAGGTATAAATGTCAAATTTTATTGATGTAAGTTCCAACTAAACAATGTTTCAAATAGTAGGTAAAAAAATAATAATGGTACACTACACACTTATCAAAAAGTAATAAGTATATAAATTCTGTGAATATGTGCACCAATGCAATTTTGCAGTAGAGCAAATAAGTAAATACAAAAATATTAGGTTTTTTTGTACTATTAGAGCTTCTCTGTTTATATCAAAGTTTTATAAAAACATAGAAATAAATGTGTTACTTTGTTCTATACTTAAAATTTAAAAGTAATCAAAGACACGATATTATGTATTTTGTTGCTTTCAAAGATAATGCAGAAATTTTAAATAAGATTCACAAGCAAATGCACAATGCATAAATTCTTGCTGGTATGTCTGTATGCGTTATACAATTGTGCAAAATTTGCAATCGCTAGGCTTTCTAGTCGCCTAGAAAATGTATGTTTCTCAATATTCATAGACAGACAGTCTCTTAGAATTTAGAAACAAAAGATGGTGCTAGAAAATCTTATAGATACTTAGCTAACAAAATAATATTAACAATTTTTGTCACATACACATTTAAAAAGCGCTTTAAAATTATGGTCATTCGTTACATTTAGCACGTGACTTCGAAATAACATTCTACAGGGGATAATGTTTGATTCAATAATTAATACATGTAAATACATGCATGCCACATGCTCCTGAACAGATGGATATTACTATGCAAGCTGGTATCGACTACAAATCTTAAAGCGGACAATCTCACCTGCCTTTTTACTTCAGATATTATCAATGCATCAAGTATTTTGCAGCGAAAGTCCATATGAACTTTAGTGTTATTGGAACACGCAAACGCAATTAAAAACCGGTTATATTTGTTGCCACGTGTTTACTAATAGTTTAATACTTGTGTATCTATAATCTCATATATAGCTAAATAAATAAGTATAAAGACCTAAGAATACTGTAGACCGTTAAAGAGCTTTTTGCGGATTCAAGCTTTAATTTTACCGGGTCTTGTTCTGTTTCTCTGTACTTTTAAACAATGGCTCTTTCAGAGAAAATGCTTTTGTTTAATGTCATCGAATAGACTTAATATTCTTTAGAAATATTTTTAGGGTTCAATAATTTCGCAACGTTATAAAATAACAATAACTTTCTGATACTTTATGAAATTTGCATACCAATCGAAAGTTAGGATTAGGTACCCAGTAGTAACGTTATAAAGATATTCTGATAAAAATGTTAAGAGACACACCTTATCATCGTCTGAAAAGATAAAAGACCGAGAAAAAGATAAGATAAAAGATAGGTATATAATTATATGCAAATTCATGATTTTACAGCACTCTACATATACTCAGATGAAATACATTATGAGTAATATAAGCTACAGCTAAATATGTGGTACATTTTGTCCTTAACAGCAAGCGTCGGATATCTCGTAATGTAATGAGAAGTCGACAGATGGACAATGCGCAGATAAGATTACATTGTAAGAATGCGAACAGCTATAAAAGTATCATTTCTAAATTATATTGAACGGAGAGTAAATATTTTTGAGTAATTATTTTATATGAAATAAATATAGGGATTATTTCATACAGAACTTTAATGTAGGTATTTCCTAACAATATAATTAACAGTTATAATCATGCCTTATCTACATTCTTTGTTGATTGCTTCATACTGTTATTTGAATTACACCGGTGAGGAACAATACGTACATTGTTTCGTAAATGTTTCAGAAAAGTTAACCTGAGCTTATATAACTCGTAAACAATATTTTACATCGTCCAAAAGTCCTGTTAGAGCACGCATAAAGCGACGATATTGTTACAAGTTACAACCATTATACTAAAACTATACATTTTTCGTTTCAGAGTTCGCAACGACATGGGAGCAAGGTCCCGGGAGTTAATACTGCTCCTGGCAGTGTGCGCACTTGCTATCAGCGAGGCAGTCAATAAAACTACCAAAAAAGACGGAAAAGACAAGGACTCCGATAACTTCCTCGTGCAATATGAAGACTACGATGGCACCGATGACCAGGAAGTTCTGTTCAGTGAAGACCGACCGTGCCCCAGGGATTGCATATGCACTGTATCCCAAGGTTACAGAATAGCTAAGTGCAACCGATTGGAAGTTGGCACGCAAAAATTCGGCGATGATATTACAGACCTTGTCATTGAAAATTCTGACCCAGAAGTTCCCATTGAGCTTGGCGACTTCATATTCAAAAAGCTTGGTTTGCATCAAATTGCTACTGTTAAAATTGTTAACAGCACCATCGGTTCCGTAGGACCTAATGCTTTCCATGGCCTTCATGAACTTTACGCTGTCAACTTATCAAACAACAAACTTAAGGCTCTTCACCCTGAAACATTTGCGACCAATAAAAAACTGTTGTTGTTGACACTTTCAAACAACCCCCTCAAGTTCCCCGCCCCTGGCACTCAAGAATACTTTTTGAACGCTTCTTCAGTTCAAGAACTCGATATTTCTTACTGTAATATGCAATACATCACCGCAAACACAATCAAACATATGTCTGGTCTTATGTATCTTAATCTGGCTGGTAACAACTTATCAGACATGGAAGCAGATACTTTCAAAACTTTGTTAGATTTAGAAGAGCTAGATCTTAGTGACAATAACATCAAAACCCTTGCCAATGACATATTTTCAGAAAATACAGAGCTTGCAACGCTCCACATTCAACGAAACCCCATTGATTCGGTCTATGGCCTTCAAATTTCTGATTTATTAACTTTGAACGCTGGACAGACCAACATCAAATTTGTTGGACCATCAATGTTTAATGGAATGACCTACATTGCCAATCTAAACCTTAGCGGCAACAATATCGAAAAGATTCACAACCAAGCCTTCCACAAACTCGTCGAACTTAACTATTTGGACCTGTCTTACAATAATTTGGACTTTATTTCAAGTATCCTCATCAAGCAAAACATTGAATTGGATATTTTCAAAATATCAAACAACCCAAGGTTAAAACACTTACCAGTTGATGGTTTCCATTGCTCGGCAGAACAATTCAACATCTACTTATTTGAAGCTGCAAATTGCGGTCTTGAGGAAATATTTGATGATTCACTAAAAACTTTCACGGCTTTGTCGCAAATTAATCTTTCAGGTAACAATATCAAAACTATCAGTAATCAGGTATTCTCACGATCCCCTAAACTAGTAGAAATCAACCTTGCTTACAATCAACTCAACTCATTAGATGCCAAGGTATTCGAAAAGAACAAGGAACTCGGTAAATTAAATCTACAAGGCAATCCCTTGAAAGTTTTGTCTGCTGAAATATTTTCACACACTCCCATGCTCACCTGGTTAGATATGAGTCATGGAGAGTTAACATCGCTGTGGAAGTTAGAAAAGAACCACTCTGCCAATCTCCTTGGCAATTTGAGTTTCTTAAATGTTTCCCACAATCGGATTTCAGAGGTTAAACAGACCGAATTGGATAGCCTTGACAAGCTCCGTACTTTAGATCTAAGTAATAATTTACTGGTGTGCAGTCGCGAATTCGAAAACCTTATGACTTGGCTAAGCAACAAAAAGGTCTCACCCAACGCAAACTTGGCAAGCATTGCAAATCTAGCAAAGGACGCTAAAGAAGAGAGCGAAACATACAGCTGGGAATTCCTTACCCGTAAAACTTGTGGAGGTGCTATTGTCCATCCTATTGAACCTCTGCCTCCAGCAGAAGAAGAAATCTGGGAACGTATTGACAAAGATACTGTAGGAGACTTCGATTTGAAAGATACACTCGATGACGGTAAATTAGCCGACGACACTAAATTATCCGATAACAAAGTGGAAGCTGATGATGATAACATCGACACTGAAGACGATGGTGAGGACGAGGAAGATGACGGCGAAGACGAGGGTGATGATGATGATTCTAATGAAGAGTATGACGACGAAGATGAAAACGTAGATCTTAAAGTTAAACTCATTGAGAAACCAAAATCTAAATCATCCACCCCCGTACCAAGTACAGAATCATCACAAAAGAACAAAATGAAGATCGACATCAAGTTGCTTGAGGATGACAATTTATATGACGACTTGGAGCCCGAGGTGTACGTACAGGAATCGGTGCAAGAGTCTGATCATGGCCGCTACGAATACTTGTGGCCCATGTTAATCGCTATTTTGGGCGCATTATTGCTTCTCATAATCATCGCTAAGGTTGTGATGGTTGTGTGCACCAGAAGGAACAAACAAATCCGATACAACAGTGCCATAATCGCTGCCATGAGCCACCCGGGTCGCACAAAGAAGGACTGTGGCTTGGTCTATCAACAACTCTCAGAGGATTTGACAGGTCCCGCGACGCCAAAACTGAACCGCTACGCCCCATTGCACAACGTCACCGTAAATGCATCTAACGTTCAGTCTTATGAAAGTAGTCCATTCCATCACAGCAATATTGTGCCAGAGGCGGTGTGAGTCATCGGTACAAACTAATGTAACTACATTAATTACTGTGTTAACTCTTACATAAGCAGTAAGTGATAGAAATAAGCGCTAGTCACACACAATTTACATAATTATTAACTTAACTAAATTGAGCATTTCGATAGTGCCTTCAAACGATATTTTTCGAGAATTTTTGCTTAAAGTTTTAGTAAACTAGCGCTTCGTTATATCCTTAAGTAAAGTAACAAAATCGAAGTCAAATTCAACAAATTAATTTAAGATATACATAATTATATATTATACAAATTAGTTGTTAGGTTTATTTTATGTACTTAAAATTATTAAAAATTAAACACTAATTTCATGTTCTTTCATTTATTATAACTTCAAAACAATATAACCATTTTCCTTACAACTTATAATAACAAGTAAACATTAGCATCAGTATATAGTTAAAGAATCTTCTAAAAGTTTATGTAAGTCTTCTTCCGTTTGTGAAATTGGAGTTAGTTGTAACAATCGATGCTGAAAAAAAAGAAAAATATGAAAGTTATAGATATTATATGTAAAAATTGATCTACTAAAATAAAATAAACTTTGCTTTAATAAATTTCTATGTCTATATTGGAATCAACCTACACCTATTAATACTTTGCATAAAGTTACTCTGAGCAAAATTGATACATTAAACAGGAAACCACTTCGATATAATTTAAATCTCAGTTACCGCAATATCATAATTACACGACCAATTACTTGTTCTACTATAAATGGTTTAAAAGAATTAAACACCTGTGCCTACCAAATTATCTACAGTGCAATAAAATGTTGGTAGATTTGTTCTCCATAAATTAGTAATCACACGTATTACATATATATATGTGTGTGTGTGGGTGGGGTGTTTACAATATATAGAGATTCGTTTCAAACTTAATGGCGGTTCGGAAGTTAGGTGCAGGTGGCCGGTGGCGCACAGATCCCTTAACGTCCCGCTAATATCTAAAATTGTTTTCTGCTCATCGGGTGTTCCGAGCCGCCATTAAGTATAAATCGTACTATAATTATTGTGTAGGTAAATCAAATTACACATTTACTTCTTTGCTATAAATATACACACCTGTGGTAAAGCGCCTTTAACAAGCTTTGGGATATCCGCATCAGTATACCCCAGACTAGAAAGTCCATTGTCTATATTCATTTTTTCCATATAATTCAATATAGCATCAGCCAGTACTTTGCCAGCGTCTTCTTGCTTGCGATTCGCGATATCAAAACCCAGAAGATTAGCAGCTTCTAAATGCTTGTCGGGGTCGCTTTGAGCTGTGAAGCGGAACACTGCAGGGGCCGTCATTACTACTGATAATCCGTGTGGTATTATTGGGTCTTTTCTGAAAAATTATTGAGGAAAATGAATTACAGTGTTACACTTACATCAGATAAATATTTGGTGTCAAAAATTTCAATACTTCGAACTATTGATGCTGGTATTAGGGTCTTTACGGTGTGTAATACGACATTGTTTAACTTAATCACTAATATATTTTAAGTTCTTTGATGTTAGAAAGGCACAAAACAGCGAATAAGACATTGATTAAACTAAGATTTTATAGTTTAAAAGGCTGAACTGAACCGCAATAGCTTCAATCAAAGCTCATTAACAGATAAAAAAGAGCGTGTGTGGCGATGCACAAGTGTCAGAAGTGAAACTAAGAACATCGCAAGATTTAAAGATACCAAAATCATCGCCTTATTCCATGACGTGACGATATTGCCATGACGCGACCATGAAATTTTACTCTCAACACGCCTAAAAGAAGTTTCACTTCTATCACCAATTCACGCCCTATCACCAACACTAGGTACATATTCCTACAATTCCTTACCCATAATCATTCGGGACAAATTTCTTCACGTTGCCCGCGATAGGATAAGCGAGGCCGTGGCACAGATGCACGCCAGCATTGCCAATACCAACCCCCGCCATCGTGGCCGCTAGGTGCATGCTTGAACGAGCCTCTATATCATCCGCGTTGTTTACCGACCGCTCGAAGTATTTCGCTAGTGTCTGGAAAAAAAAGGATTAATATTCTATATTGTTTTGAATAAATATCTGCGTTGTTTACAGACCGCTGGCTGGAAGTATTTCGCTAGTGTCTGGAAAAAATATTATTAATATTCTAAATTGTTTTAAATAAATCTGAAAAAATACAGATTATTACTAGAAACTGGACGTAGGAAAAATTGCGGCAACACAGTTCTGCAATACATTAAATTGTTGATATATCAACATAAATTGAACATTTTCAATTCTATAAAAACTTAGAAGTGAATTAACGTACTTTTCTAGATAAGGATTTTTTCTAGTTTCTTACCCTATTTCAAGCTAGACCTGTACAAAATAATACTACCATTAATAGACTCCACATCTTAGTGATAACGTGCATTTTACTTATTAAAAATCAATACAGAGGATTGTATTATTAGGTTACATATTAGAACCATTTCTTAACAAACCTGCAAGCAAAATCTAGCCCAGACATCAGAAATAGGATTGCTTCCTTGATACACTGGTCTCAAAGCGGGATTTGTAGGCGCTGGTCCGCGCTCAGAATAAGGAATTGCCGTAAAACTTTCCAAAGCATGGCAAAATATATCAAAGCCGGAGTATATTGCAACGTTTTTTGGTACTGTTAAGGTGTGAAGAGGATCGATTAAGGCTAAGAGTGGTCTAAGCGCCGAATTTGCTATACCAGTTTTGGCATGAATTTCTTCATAATCAAATATGCTCATGCCTGTTGTTTCACTTCCTGTGCCACTGGTTGTGGGGACTGAAATAATATTTAGGTCTTGACTTGCTTTTTCCTTGTTTCAAGATTATTATGAATGACACATTGGCAAGATCAATTACAATATCTATAAGTTAAATAGCCCATTGAGCCCCAAGCGGCCCGATCGGTCGTCGTAGATTTTCTATTGTGTCTGTGGTTCCGGGGCCTGAGTTAATAGCAAAGCAGCAATGTAATGAAAATGTTTGTATTGAAATAATTCATCACATTCAAAGGCTAGTGACACCCAATATGGTTAAGAGTTAAGCCTGTGACTTAAAAACTATTGATGCAAATTGAGGTAGTGATACCTAAATATACATATATTGTAACAAATTGTAAAATCACTTACTTGCAATAAGAGGCTTCAAAGGAACAGTAACTTGCTTTCCTTTACCAACAGGCATATTGACATAGTCCAGAAACTCTGCGTCAGGGTCACATGAGTACAAATTAGCTGCTTTGCATGTGTCCATAACTGACCCACCTCCAACCGCTATGAAACTATCAAAGTCACCAGATTTGGCAAACTCTATGGCTTCTTTAAAACTGAAATTCAACATTTTATAAGATTCAGTTCAGTGATTTCTTTCAGTTACATATTGGTTTAATTTCTTTAAATAATTTTTTCTATAATTTATATTGACTCTGATGCAAAGTATCTGCTCATAGTCAATTGACTGATCGCAGATGATAATATTAAAAAAAAGACGTGTGGCACTCGGGGACTGCCGCGGTAAAGCTATTGCATGCTATGCCTTCAAGCCACACCTCCGCGCTCGTCGGAGTGGGGAGCGTGAGGTTTTTCGTTACTAAATTTCTGGATTCGGTCCCCGCGCTCAAGGCCCGCGATAGAAGCTATGCAATAGCTTAAAAATATATTAAATACTGTTGCGCCGTGGATATAATAGAGAACGATGAGGAAACGCAAGAAGATGGTGCAAACTATCGGTGCACTGTTAGATAAAGCGGACCGTGTGTATCGCTAGCCGATCGCTAATAAGCCGATACTCGAGGTATAAGTTTTGATGAATGATTCAATGTTATATTAATGCTGTTTGTCATTAGTAAATATAATAGCCTGAATTTAGAATAAGATTTTAGGTATGTACAAATTCAAATAACATGTTGCAAATTGAGAGCCTGTTGGTACGTCTTTAAATAAATAAAATGAATAATTTTGGTTTCCTTACTTTTTTATATATACTAGAGCAAGTAGATGTTTAGTGATCACCACCGCTCATAAATACTTGTAAAAGTAGTAGTGTTAGAGATCTTTGCATTTTAATAAATGCATTTGCGTTTAATTGATCTTTACCTTGTATCTGTTGGCTCCACTCTTACATTATCATATACTTTGTAATTAATTCCATTTTTAGTAAGTGAATCCAGTACAGCCTTAGTTGGACTCAATGATACCACATTGGGATCAGTCATAACACAAACATGTTTGGCACCCAGGTTGACTAGATCCATGCCAACCTCTTTTGTAACTCCTAGCCCATATCTTACAGTGGAGCATTTTATCTATAACAAATTTAACTTTAATAATTGTTTGCAAGTGTACTTATATAATTTTTAGATGTGTAATAGATAAATATCAAATTGTATTATTATTGCCTGTATGGAAAAGAATTTTAAATAGTAACATACTTCAAAAGCATAATCCTTTGTTGGTGTTGCATTAGTAACCTGGAAGTTTCCTCTATGGCTATGGGCAGGGCATTGGCATCTGAAGATGAACAATAATTAGAGTGAATATAAGCATCAAAATGCTATATCTAGTTTAAATTTATGCATTTTTAGTAATTGTGAAGCATTTGAATGACTTAACAGGAAAAAGAAATTAATATATTGGACATACACATCCATAAAGTTAATTGTATATTGGATGTCCACTATCTAATAAAAGCTAATTGCATATGCATAGTTTTATAAGCAACTATAATATAATGTAAAGACTAAAGATCACTGATCAATGACCATTAGGAGTAGTGAACATCATTATTGATGTGGACTTTGAATACTTAGCTAAATATTTACTTGCGGGTGTACTTACGCAGCAACATTTATCGTTCTTAGCAAATCAAACACACGTTTACGAGAAGACATAGTTATTCAGTATTCTTCACTGGAATAAATTACTTATAAGTTCTAAAATTGTCCTCCTTAACAGCCATATGCTGTTCGGAGGTATTTTTTATTTTATCAACGTCGTAACACGTAGAATAAATTAAAAATAAACATATTATCTTATCAAATGTCATATGTGAAGAAAATAATAATATCGCATTTTCAATCGCATAAACAATGAATTATTATTATTTACAAAGAAAACATGCCATGTAGCATTTTTTCCTATAGCTTTATAATCCTGATAAAATATTGTATGTATTTGATTTTGATTCCAATTTCAAATTTCAATGGACAATGCATAACTTTTTGTTTGTTTTCAATTTTCATTCTGTCATCTGTCTGACTTTTGAACATTGACATATTATGACAGTCAGCTGATAATTGTCAATTGTCCGTTCTTGAATTAAGGAACTACTACATGAAATATTTTTTTGTAGGGCAATTCCAAACTTTCGAATGTTTGCCACGAAAGAAGTCCTCTTGGTTGTATACAACTGCACTGTTGTTTAAAGAAGTTTTTAGAAGATTAAGAACATCATTACGTTTCATCAATTATTTTATTTCGTTTTCTTTATCGTAAATTATGAATTAATTCGATAAAATTAAAAAAGTATTCGTAAGATTGTCATAATTTCATGATTCAACTGAAAAGTCCATTTATGACTTCCAAATACGGCATAATAAAACAAAAAAAAAACTATTTCCAGCAGGTTAAAATGTTAATATAGACTATAGTAGATCTGAACCTAGGTCGACCTTCATCGGCGTGATACTAGAATGAGACCAATTTTATAATATGGGGCATCATAATTATTATATTATCATATAATATTTGAGCTGATACCTGCTTGAATTCCACTACCGTACCGCACGGCATGAGACCAAGTTTCACGCTCACCATTTGGACCTCTGGCGCTCTAGTACGGTGCGATTTACCCGCCACTTCATTCCGCGCACAACCAAATTGTGGAACAGCCTGCCTTCGGCGATATTCCCGAACGCCTATGACATCGAGGCATTTAAAAAGAAAATATACCTCCACCTTAAAAAGTCGGCAACACATCCTCGGACACGTCTGTAGATGCCTATGGGCTGTGGAATTGCTTACCATCAGGCGATCCACATGCTCGTTTGCCTTCTTTCATATAAAAAAAAAAATCTTTAATTTAATAGACTAAATAAGGACTAACCCTTTACAACCGGGAGCAAAAATTTTGTCAAAACCAGTTAAAATCTTATTCTGTCCTTTCCTTATGATCCTTATAATGTAAGAAAAATATTTTAAAAAATCCTGTTCATGCTGGTCTCCAGCAATCAGACCCTCACGATCGTGAGTCTCAGGAATAATTTGTAAGTCGCATGATCGTGAGTGTTTGTTCTCATCGATATATTTACATTTATTTATAGATTAATAAAAGAAAATTTCATACTTAAAGTTAAATATATTTATTTTAATAAAAAACACAAATTCAACATTCTTTTATAATTTTTAATCAGTCTTCAAGACTCAATAACGATGAAATCAAACTTAATGGTAAATATTAACTTCCAAGAGATCAAAGTGTGTAATTGTAAATTGTAATGTCAAGTACAATAGGATTTATAACAATAATCAGCCTTAATAGATACTAATAAAGATAAAGACTACATATTTTTAACATGATAGGACATAAAACAATTTTTGTCACGAGACAAACATAAATAGGTACCCATCACATTTGGCACATTTAATTTTAGAGCGACTTCCACAAACTTCCATTCGACAGCATCTGGGTGCTTTAATGCCATCAAAGACAGGATAGTGTTCATATCCGTCATACCTCTGCTTCTGATGGAACATTAGCTGGTCTGAATATTTTATAATGTCGACGAGGAACTGATGGTAAATCATCCTCATTTTCTTCTCTACGAAGACGATCTGGTATGCAGGATAAGCTATCAGCAACATTCAAACGAAAATCAAGCAGAGCCAGTGATTTTTTTCTAGGTAACTTATTGGCTAAACAATCGTTTCGGTAAAGCCTCCAAGAGTTGACCAGCGCAAGATCCAAGAAGTGTATGAGAACTTTCGACGTTGTACCTTCCATAGCGAATTACCTGTAGGTATCTTTAACAGCCGGAGTATCAGAATCAATAACATGGAGTGCATTACGAAGGACAAGGAACCTGTCTCGTGACATAAGACGAGATACCAGCTCTAACTTAGTACCAGCTCTCCAATACATCGGCAGTCGAGGAAAGGAAATGCAGCCCATGATGATATGTGCTGCAAATAATTAAGCGATCTCTGCACTTGTACATTTGAGTTCACGGCCTGTAGTGCGTAGGAAATATACGTTTGTGCAACGCGATACCTCTTCTAGAAACTCAGTGTTAAAATAGTCATTAAAATAATCAATTGGACGCCTTGCCGGCTTTATTTGCAGAGCAGGATAGTCGTGCGCTTTCTCTGCGAATGTAGTTTGCTTCCATACTCTCTTTCTCGTTGCCCTAGGTGCTGATGCTGAAACTCTTCCTCGAACAGCTTCCAGAACAACTTCTGATAAGCTGGATCTATCATGTGTAGCAGAAGTTGAATTGCCTTGGCGTGATCTTCTAGATGCCCGAACAGTGTTTCTTGGTGTCGGCGGGATTTGTATCTCAATCAACGGAGAAAGTTGTGGCACTACTGGAGTAGATGACGTCGAAGGAGCCATAAAGGAACTCTCAGGGACAACTTCATCGACCTGCTCCCCTTCAAAGTGATTTTCATCATTAGTTTGCCTAAATAAGACATCTTGATCGAATAATTCCAGGTCGTCTTTGTCAAAATCTTCTAGCTCTGAATTATTTCCATCATTTAATAGGTCTGCTATCATGTCATCAGTAAGCTTAAGCCCTAAAATAAAAAATAAAACCATGTTTAGGAAGCATAATACTCAAAACCAACTTAAAAATGCACCACAACAAAACAAATTAATTGTACGTACTACGACCGGTATCACACGACCGTGAGTGTTTAAATTTCGAAGAAGATTCTAATAAAACTATCGATGTAAAGTACAAAAAACACTTGATATACTTTAAAGCAACGCATAAACATACGATACACATAGAAAGTTGTTTAAATATCTGTTTAAATTACGTAAATATTAGGTACTTACGCGAGCGGGAATCGTTGTCGAAGAACGCAGCCATCCTTCCTGCGGCCTCTGGGCTTCTGACTAGTTATGACTTGTGTCTACACTAATAAACCAGTTTTTCGCGAGTTCTCAGATAGACTCACTAACGATCGGCACAGGTTGCGTTCGCAAAAGTTGATTTGATTTTGGTCCAGATTTTTTTAAAGTCAAGACTCACGATCTTATCAGACCGGTTGTAAAGGGCTTTTATTAAAAAATTGTTCTCATTCTATTATCTCGCCGGTGAAGGTCAACTTAGGTTTGGAACTTAGACCATCAAGATAGAGAATTAATCATTCGTCCCACTGTTCAAACCCCAATGTTAAATATTATGCACTTTAGTTCAAAAATACATCACCATGAACGATTGTTAAATTCTAGATTTTTTTTATTGACAATAGGGAATCGGCTTGACCACAAAAAAAATGTGGATGGCACGCGCTTTAGAGTAGCATCAATAAGAAATTAATATAAAATAGACAAATTTTAATATTTTTGAGGAAGTTTTTGAATAAATAAAACAAGGTGTGGACATCGAAATGATGTATTCATAAATTCATACAGATATTCTCATTCAGGTAATACACAATAGAAAAAAAAAAACTATTTAGACTACAACTCCATTAAATATACTACAATTTAAGATTAAAACATCTTATTCACTATAGCATCATTTGGTTACACTTTTAATAAGTAACATACTGACGGGCTAAAATGGCATTAAAATATTTCATCACAATAAAGTTTTATATACTACTTTGTAAAATAAATATAATTTACATAGTTAAAACTTTACAGTAAAATACAATCGATTAAAAATTTCAAAATAAGATTAAATAATAACGAACACAATAAACATTTATAATAAATTAGGATATATAAAATACACACCAAATCATTTTTGGCTAGGACCTTTAATACAAAGAATAGAAAACATTAGCGATAAATAGGCTATTTTGCGTAGGTTTTACAAAGAATAGAAAACATTAGCGAATAAAAGGCTATTTTGCGTAGGTTTTCTATCTTCTCGATAACCAGCCTAAAGATAAAAGATTTTTTATTTACAAGTAGTCACTAAAACACTTAAAAGTAATAATAATTACGATATTTGCAAAATATTTGTGTATCAGACATTAACATAATGGTGAAAGCAATTATTTCATTTACATTATAACCAATAATACTAAATTATGGCAACGCGCTTTTAACATAGGTAACTTTAAATGGATAAGCTGGTAATACTTACAGCTATAAAGAGCTAAAAGTAGAAGGAAGCTAATAAATTACATGGGAATGTGTTATAAGAAATAGTAATAGTTATAAAATTGTTATTTGATTTACGGTTTGGTTTTTTACATACGCATTTGATGTTATAACGCACGTATGACTTTAAATTATTTCGATATGAAAAATTCGAACCAAAATGAAACAAAATCGAGAAGTTTCTATGCAAGATTGATCTCACATACATACACTGCTATATCGTGATAGGAAATACGTAAAAAGTAATCTTGTACGAAATTATACGGTTATTGAAAACTACCGCAATAAATTTAGTATTTTATATAATTTCAAATCCTTGGAACAGCTGAAGTGATAAAATTTTACATTCATAACAATTATTATCAAAGACATTTTTTTGAGAAATCGTAAACCTCGTTTCTTTATTATTTATTATAATTTTGATTATATTTCTTACAATCTCTTAACCGGGGACTGAAATGATAGTTTTTAATAAATATCGTGGTCGTATTGGTAAATAATTATATTGAATTAAAATTATGACAAGATTTATGACTTCTCATTAAAATAGAAATTCTATAGACAACATGTAGCAACAATCTATCAACTACGAGAACAACTACAACAAACGATCACTGGTCCAATAGATTGACGACAATATACAAATCTTTCGCTTATATTCACACATCAATTCCACCCAATAAATAATAGAAACATTTCGTTTTTCATATGAGCTGCAAATGCAAGATATAATTTCAACATGCGTATGTAAAACGAAACGTTTCTTAAAGAAACTGAGCATAATAAAATAACTTAATTATTTTAAGGGCCGCAATATATACACAATTTTTAAAAACGTAAAGACATAGATGGTATTTTAATAGATGATTTAGAACCGAGAAATATTGAATTTTATCGTTTTACACAACGATAATTATTTAACGTAAAAATCTTTGTCGCCACGACGGTTGAGCTTCTAGAACATTCCAGAACGAACGAACAGAGAATTCATTATGCTAGTTCGAAATTCAAATAAACCCGCGAAGGGACGGAGTTCTATTGGCACATCACAATATTGGTGTTATAAATTCGTAGCAGTAGTAAGCTCCCACGCGTATCGACTTTTCAACAGTATGCAATGTCTCAACGATAACTTTTACAACATTTACCTATATAGATGGTAAAAAGTACAAAATCAAAATGTCATATAAAAACAACAATTGTGCTGATTTATCACAACAGTTTATTTTGAGGCCTGATTTTTATCCTTTGTTAAATGTACATAATAGTATACGTTATATCCAATTGGAAATAACCAAAATTATTTAACGTATTTGCGTTATTCATTGTGCTTTTTGCATGTACCAAATGTTTGGTAAACAACTGTAAAAGTATGTATATGTTAAATGGAATATTCATCTGTATTGACTCATTTCTCAATGTGCATAATTGTGTATTGAATACAAAATACTAGTGTAAATAAGCTCATAGCCTTTAAATAAAAGCCGAAAGCTTTAGGCCAACTTGATCATAATTTGTAGTAACGCCCTTGAATATAAATATTAAATATCATATTTTTGAAAAAAGATTCGAATTTATAAATTTTAATCTTTGAGCTATAATATCACGAAATCACATCTATCACTTCAAAACTTGGCAATTCAAATATCTCTAATATCTACAACCTAATAGAGATTGGTACAAATGTACCTGATTCTTGAATTTTAACTTGCAGCAAATATTGGCAAAAAAACCGAGTGTGTGTAATTGCATTTTTTATTTGTTGATAATTTTGAAAATAACAAGTGCTTGTTAAATTAAATACAAAAACGATTTCATTTCCTGCAAGTTAAATTGCATATAATTTTAATGAGCTATTTATCAAACACGACTATTGATCAGAACTTCTATTGCTGTTTCACTCTCACTTATCTGGCAGGTGTGCGCGAAAGAGACAAGAGTAACCTATAGAACCCAAGTCTCTCTGTAGAGATATACAGAGAATTGGCAAGTATATCTATCTCGCTCATACTAAAGGTACTTAAACCTAATACGGAGTCGGTATGGCATCATCTATCCCACATTTATTCCCTTGGTAAGTTAAGCTTAAACTATGAATTCCGTATTCACAGTTAAACCTTTCCATAACATATTAAACACATATCCATCACACTGTCTGGAATTGACAGTACAAATGTCCCGCTTGCGGTCAGCACAAATGCAACGGCGGAGTCGACTGCTGTATAGCCGTCTCGCTCGCTCTAATCCGGCAGCATGTGCACGAAAGAGACGGGGAACATGCCCCGTCGGCCTGTTCCCTCGACTTGTCCCTCCATCCAGTTATCGTCTTCTGTACGCTCGTTGATAACTACTATCACTTCACCCTCGCGGAATGATAATTCGTCTTCATTGTCCGCAGAGCAGTCGTATAGCGCTCTGCAGCGACGCATGCCGCCCATCTGAAATAGAATAATTTTATTATTAACAGTCAAATAAAGTAAAAGACGACATGTGTACCAAAGAAGTTACACAGGTTAGGAAAACAAGTTATTATTAGTTTCAAATGCTGATCGTATGCATATGGAGTTGCGTTATGGGATGAAGTTGCATGCATTGAAGTAAAAAGGTATAGATTGGATAGTAGTGTTGCGGGAGAGGCACATCGAATATTATTTATATCTAAAGTTGACTTTTGTTCGGGAGTGAACCTTCTGTACATAGTACTATTATATATTGTATGCTGTTACCATGGTGATGGAGGCAGACGGCGACCGCGAGTGCACACTGGACGTGTCGGACACGTCCAGCGAGCGGCTGTCCGAGTGCGAGCGCCGCGAGCGCGAGCACGACAGTGCGTCCAGCTCGCACAGCTCCAGCGACGAGTCTTGACTAGAACATTCCTGGAAGGTACAATCGTTGTTAGACGCGTAAATATAGCGGATTGGCAAGGGTACAACATCTTGCTGACATCACTAACGACTGAATATTCGGTGTTTCAATCAATGTTTAGAGAAAATGTATTGAGATATTAAACAACCATCTAAACCAATGCGAAACATTATTTCAATGATTACAATATTGTAACGATGGAACACGACCTTTTTTGTTGAATCGAAATCTTCTATCCAGCCCGATTTATCACAAGAGAATACCCAACTTCGCGCAGACCTGAAAAATCTTCAGTCTAAGTTCGATGACCTCGATCAAGCTTCCCGCAGCTGTAATGTAGAAATTCAAAATTTACCCGAGAAAAAATCTGAAAACCTCATTCACCTCTCCATCGAGGTTGGTAAATTGTTAGGTATAAACATTACCGAGGCAGATATAAGATCGGTACATCGTATAGCTCCTGGTCCTACTGGTTCTCCTAGTAATCGCCCAAAAAATATTATCCTTCAACTCAACACCCGAAGACTACGCGACGATATAATAGCTGCAGCGCGGGCGCGCCGCACCCTCATGGTCTCGGCGCTGCTGGGCACACCAACATCTGCCTCTGCTGCCACAGCCGTCTCCCAAAATGCACGGTTCTTCATAAATGAACATTTAACGCTTAAAAATAAAATTTTATTTCGCACCGCTAGGCATCAGGCTAAAGCTAAAAATTATAAATATGTATGGGTGAAAAACTGCTGTATTTTGGTTAGGAAATCTGATGAATCGCGCGTTATACATATACATAACAGCAGTGATATAAACAAAATAATATGACTATGTTATTCAAATTTATTGTTTACATTTATAATTTTTATATGTTATGTTTATAATATTTTCAAAGGTGTTTCAATTTTCAATTGGCATTTCAATTTTGTGTTGAAACTGAGAAGCATGAAAACATATCTTAATCCCAAAACAAAAACTTACTTATTTTTACTTATACATTACTTCTGTTTCAATAATGCATTACACTAAATTAACTATTTTTTACCAAAATTGTGGCGGCTTAAAAAGTAAAATTATGAAATTAAAATTAAGCTTACTTACTTGCAACTATGATGTTATCATCCTGGTTGAAACTTGGCTGTCTACTTCCATCTTTGACTCAGAGTTACAGACTGACACTTATTTTACATTTCGTAGGGACCGAATTTTGAGCTCAACTGGTAAGAAAGGGGGCGGAGGCATATTAGTATTTGTAAAAAAGTCCATAGACGTCTTGAGACGACTCGATTTAGAGGCTCACGATCTTGAGGAGATATTTCTACACTTTCCTTCATATTCTAACTTACTTTTATGTGCTTGTTACATTCCCCCGGCTTCCAAAGCTTCAATATATGACAAATATTTTTATAAACTGCATGATATTTATATGAATGGTATATTCTCAGATGTTGTTTTACTTGGCGATTTTAATTTACCTTATCTTAGCTGGTTGCCTAATCTCCCCTCTCTACACCCAATCACTTCTGATACAGATGTGTCTAAATTATTAACTTATACCATGGCTTTTCTGAACATGAAACAATTCAACATAATTTTAAATGAAAACAATAGAATACTTGATCTCATTCTCTGTACTCTTGATGAAACTAGTGTTAGTATTGCAGATGATCCTTTACTAAACCCAGTTCCACATCACCCTCCCTTGGAGGTAACATTATGCTTTTCATATCATGTGGACTATATGTGTAGTTCTCCTAAAATAAAAAGAAATTTTTATAGTGCTAATTATGATTTAATTAACAAAGAATTGTCAAACATAGATTGGAAATCTCAAATTGGTCAACTTAACTCCGAGGCTGCAGTTGAATATTTCTATAAAGTTTTAAATAACCTTATTGAAACACATGTTCCGGTCATTAAACCAAAATCAACTCACTACCCTATATGGTTTTCCAGACCTTTAATCTCTACTCTCAGGCGTAAAATAAAAATATGGACACGCTGGAAAACCTATAGTTCGTTACGGGACTATCAAGAGTTTAGTTTACTTAGAAACAGAGTTAAATTACTGATTAAGAACTGTTATACAAAATATATAGAAAGCGTGGAGAATTCACTTCGGGACAATATCAAACACTTTTGGAAATATACATCAGACTTAAAGGAAACCAATTCTGGATATCCTAAAGTTATGAAACTATATGAAAACACATCTAATGACCCCATTATAATATGTAATATGTTCTCTACATACTTCAAGTCAGTATTTGAACCGTTGACTCCTGGAGCATACAACATTGATAATCACTTGCATTCAGACAATGCCCACAGCTCACTATGTTTAAATCACATAACACTTTCACAGTTTGATATATATAAAGCACTAACAGACCTTGACCCTAACAAAGGCCCTGGTCCTGACAACTTAAGCCCTATTTTCTTGAAAAAACTCAGTAAAACTTTATCGGTACCTCTCGAGATTATCTTCAATAAATGCCTCATAAATGGTGAATTCCCTAGTCACTGGAAAAAAGCCTACATAACACCTGTATTTAAATCTGGCTCAAAAGATGATATAACAAATTACCGTCCTATTTCAATTCTTTCAGTTATCTCAAAAGTGTTTGAAAAATTGGTCCACCACCACATATCTACCAGCCTTAAGCACACTATTATTGAAGAACAACATGGCTTCGTTAAGGATAGGTCTACACTTTCTAATCTTCTTGTCTTCACCAACTTTCTTTTCAATGGTTTGGATAAAAAGGCTCAAATAGAGACTATCTATACAGACTTTCAAAAAGCTTTTGACAAGGTGGATCATCTTTTACTATTAAAAAAGCTGTCCTATAATGGCATCAAGGGCAATCTTTTTCGATGGTTCTCCTCATACTTACAGAGTAGAGTCCAAGTTGTTGTTATGAACGGTTATATGTCGTCGTCTGTAGTTGTTTCATCTGGTATTCCACAAGGGTCCATCCTTGGGCCCTTATTATTTGTCCTATTCATAAACGACATTTCGTCATGTTTTCAAAACACAAAATTTCTCTTGTACGCAGATGACTTAAAAATTTACTCCTCTGTGTCAAGTGAAAGTGACATATGTCTAATTCAGGAGGATCTCGATAGACTGTCAAATTATTGCCAGAATAATAAATTATTTCTTTCACATAACAAATGTAAACATATGCGTTTTACAAAAAACATTAAAATTATACCGTCAACATTTAAATTGGGGGATCACACACTTGACACCGATACATGCATACGTGATTTAGGTGTTTTCCTAGACACTAAACTAACATTAGATAATCACATAGACTACATTATAAAAAAAGCTTACCGTATGTTGGGCTTTATCAGCCGTATAACAAAAAAATTCAGGCATAAAGAAACATTCATTTATCTATTTCAAAGTTTAGTAAGATCGCAACTTGAGTACGTTTCGCCCATATGGAATCCCTTCTATGACATTTACAAAAGTAAATTAGAAATGGTTCAAAAAAAATTCTTACGGTCTCTTAACTTCCGTCTACATTTGCCTCGTTGTTCTTATGATAATCTGTTGGTCAGGTACAATATGATGTCCCTGTCTGACAGGCGCTCATTAAGTGACGCACTTACTCTCAGAAAAATTTGCTTGGGTGAAATCGATTCTCCATATCTACTCGAGTCATTGTACTTTCGGGCCCCAACAAGACCTTGTCGTTCCAAAAATCTTTTTCACGTAGGGCACACAAGAACTAATGCCGGTCAACGAGCGCCACTCCATAGAATGTGTAATTTGCATAATTCTCTACTTAATGACACTGATATGTTTTCATGCTCTAAAATTAGTTTTAAGAATAATTTAAAGAAGTTGTTTATTTAATTAATAGCAGGAGTTGTTAAGATAACTGTTTGCTGTAGATTCTGATTTGTTTTGTTATTTTATGTATTTATTATGTACACAGTGAGACGTTGAGGGTGCAATTTAGATTTAATAGCCGAATGTTACAATAATGTTATCTTATTATGTTTGTAATTGTACCTGTGTGTTCTCCAAATAAATAAATAAATAAATAAATAAATTTTATATTTTGTTTTACTGTCTCAATAGATGGCTCGGTGTGTCCTTAGACATATAAAACTGAAAGAATCTAGTATAAATTCGATTGCTCTGGCGGGATCACGGGCCGAATTGGTGTGAAGAACCCGCGTCCTTCCTTGTCTTAAAAAAATTCGATCACGATACGGGATTCGAATAAAGATTCGATTTTTTTTCTGTTTTTTTTTAAGTCACATTTATATGAAGCATTTGAATGCCATAAAACCAAAACATCAAATTCAAGATCTTTTTTTTTTTTCAGATTCGTTAACCACATTTTCACTAAAAGTGAATATTTTTTTGGAAATATCGTTTATTACAATTTATCGTTTTTTAAACAATTGTTACAGATTAATGTCAGCAAGATGATGCGCCCAATAAGAAAAAAATAAAAAATTGAACTTTTATCATATTTTATGCTAAATATGATTTAATATTTCTTAAGACTGATTGTTTAAGCTCATCTAAGAGTAAGCGTTCTAAGAGAAGTCGAATGAGATTGAAATTTTAAAATTTTAGATTGAAATTTTTTTTTTCTGTTAAGAAAATATATTAATTAAATAAATTAAATAAAATTGGTAAAATTACTCATTTCCAAATATTTATCTGTAAGACATGCAATCACACACTATCATGTTAATAATAAACCACAAAAAAACTCTTCACAATGTGTTGTTAAACTTTAATATTTGTTACAATAGAATCTACGTGAAAACAACTTCGTGACTACAATGTTCATCTAAACAGAATTCTTATCGGGAGATAATAGCTAAAAGCTAATGTGCATGCATTAATATATCCATAAAATAAGCATTATATTCCTAACGAATGCACATTTTATGGGGATGGATAGTTATTGTCAGAGATTTTCAAGAAACAAAAATGTTCTAACTTTTATATAAGTACTTAAATATCGGATGATTGAAACCTGCCAATAAAAACGCTTTAAATCTTATCGAATAGCTTTTGGAATTTGGAAAAAATAACACCTTAAACATGATGGAATATTTCGTCTACCTTTTTTTAAGGTCGATATTATAAAGAATTTTGTTGCCATAAACAAAATAAACAAATAAACAGCTCGAAATTCTCTGAACACAGACAAATCACGGGAAGTGAAAATAAACAAGGGTAAGCGATTAATTACACTAAAGCTCTCTCATTTTTACCCTTCTCAGTTTCACTTTGTCAGCCTTTTCCTGTAGCAATCTATTTTTCTTCTGAAGAAAAAAAAAACAAATACACCCTGTACTATATACTTCATATAATATAGAATATTATGTGACAAACTCAATGATCCCTTAAATAGACTAAATACAAGTTTATGCAAAAATCTAATCATTCCTTCCTTGTCTTTTTCGATATGACAAACAGAGTAGGCACTTGCTTCTCTTCGTTTATCGGGTTTTTGGTTAAATATTTCACGAGTTATATCTATCTACATGTTATACATGAATAATATAAGTATACTAAAAGTGTTACATATTCTATATTTGTAATACATATAATGTTATGGTTGTCTAGTGGTTTTGGGTGAGGAAATGTTTTGATATGGTCTTATGAAAAGATTTTATTTCTAAGTCATCAATGTTATGATTTTCTACGAGGTGTACTATAATCACACAATATCACTCAATACAATATTATATTTTTGTACGAAATGTTGTAAGTATTTGGCGATGCAGATGCCTAAATATATAAAGGGTAAATGTAATGATTAAATATCCTGACCAGGATTAAAATCTTGGATTTTATGTAAGCTACTTTATAATAATAAGAATAATAGGTACTTTACAATATTTTACAATACAATATTTTATTTTTTTATATACCAGTAACAGTATATAAAATTTATTTCCGAAATAAACATCTTATAGTAGAGCCATTTTAATAGGCAACATTTGACAGTTCAACAAAATTCAAAAACGTAACCTAGTAACGACGACATAGAATAATATGATATTTCGTTTTGTTAGAACTGCACATTTGCTAAACTTTTTTCAATTACGATTATATATTTATAATAATAAAGACCGATACAAGTAATTTTAAGATTTCATTTTACTGATAAACCATTCTAAACATAATAAACAATTTCTGAATTGAAGAACTGACGTCGCTACAATTTTGTGTCAATAAACCTTTTTCTTTTTAAATACCAGAGACGTTACTCTAAAAATCGAAATCTGAAATCTAGAATCGAATGCATTGATTACTTGTGAATAAAAATCATCATAAATTAATAAATTCGATTGACAAATGTTTCAAATCCGTATCGATTAATTCACTTTAATCGATATTTTTAAGCAGGTTACCTCTCTTCGAAGATAAAATTGATAGACGTCAAATGTTGCCTATTAAATTGGCTCGACTATAGTTAATACCCCCACGTAATACACCCCACATTATTCTTCAACCCTTTTATATATATATATATATATATATATATATATATATATATATATATATATATATATATATATATATATATATATATATATATATATATATATAAAACAATACTAACCTTTCTCGGCGGCGGTGTCGGTTCATCCCTGTGCGCTCCGTTGTGCAGCGAGTTGCCGGGCGGCGGTGTAGGCGGGGGCTGTTGAGGCCTGTGTTTTACTGTACCACCTGAAATTAAGTTATTTTGACGTGATAACGTTTTTAAAATCGTTTTAGTCGGGTGACATGTTCAGAAACTTGTGTCACACCAAAACCTCACGAGCGCGATCGCAGGTATAACGAGAGAGAGACGGACCGATCTCCCGTCTCATCTCGAGCGCTGCCACCAATAAGACGTTATCACGTAAACATCTCGATCGTAAACCTACTTTACAAACAACCATTTTTTTTTAAACCATTGACTAGACGTTTCACAAACATAATTGAGCATACAATTCCAATATTTATCTTCATTCTTTTGTCTTTTAAAAAAATTAAAACACCTGAAAGTTCTGAACATTGCACGACTCACGTGACGTAATAAAACTGTTATATGCATAGACAAATCATTTTGGATGATAGGCGTAATTGGTAAACAGGATCATGTTATTGTCATCATTGTACTTGTTTAATTAGAGATGTAGTAAAAATATAATGATTGTAAGACTCACTGTGTATGGACCGTGTGTCGGCGGAGGGCGAAGGTGAGGGCGTGGAGCGCGGCGCTCCCGGCGGCAAGGGCGCCACACGCTTTTTTAAACTGCCGATATTATCTATAAATGAAATAAAATCTTTAATTACTGTAACTAGTGGTATAAAACAATGTTATTTTTTCGTCACGAGACAGTTAATCGTCGTGGACTTGTATGTGTTTTATTAGAACACTAGCTTCCGCCCACGACTTTGTACGTGCATCCCCGTTTTTTTCCCGTTCCCGGAAGAATTTCGGGAAATCCTTTCTTAGCGGATGCCTACGTCCTAACATCTACCTGCATGCCTAATTTCAGCCCGATACGTCCAGTGGTTTGGGCTGTGCGTTGATAGATCACTATATCAGACACCTTTGAGTTTTATACATATAGATATTTTCCAATACACTTACGCATTATAAACTTGCATAATATGTAACGTATCATGGCGAAATTAAACGCATATAAAAAAAAAAACTGATTATTAATGTTGAGCATGTTTGATATTTTGGAATGGTATCCGTCTTACGCTTTTTCGATCAGGTCACGTGTCCTGACGCGAGTTTAAGATTTTATACCCATTACAGAAAAAGTGCTCAACGCCGCTAAAGAAGTTTTCACTTCAATAAAATTGTTTACCGCGCATTGGATCGTACGATATTCCGCCATTAATTTTGAATCGTGCTGTACTAGCTAGTTTAACTATAACACTCACAGACGTTCGGTTTCCTCGGCAGCGTGGCGGGCGCGCTGGCGGGCGGCGCGTGCAGCGAGTCGCACGTGGACGAGCGCGAGCGCAGCACCGGCGAGTCGCCCCCCGCCCCCGTGCTCGCACCGCCCGCGCCGCACCCCCCCGCCGCCCCCGCGTACGACGGCGGCCGCGAGCGGGGACACTTCTTCTCGGGCGTCACGCTGCCGTTTTGCTGTGGAAGAAACTATGTTATTGCATTACTGATGATGTCAGCATGTGGTTTTGCTCTGATACCCGACTAAAACAAAGAACATATTGTTCCGAAAAAGACTATTAATATTTCACAGTTCTATTTGAAGTGAAACTTCTTTATCGGGGTTGGAAAAAAATTTAGTGTAACATTTTTTCGTTACGCGTGACATTTTTCCGTTACGCGCCATCTTTTTCTTATCCCTACCACGCGAGATTCAACGTATTTCTGTAAAGTTGCATATTGTAAATTATTTTTGGAAAAATAAGGTCATAAAAAAGTTTCACTTCTTACGTGTGCACAACTAGTACACGCACACATTTTTTTTCATTCTTATTCATTATAATTCATATCATCAATATTAATTTTACACTTTTTAGAAAGATTGAATATAGAAATATAAATGATATTCAAATGAAGTAATTTGACAGTAAAACAAATTTTAACAAAAGACAATCATAGATGATGATTCATCCATTTTTCCTTGTTTATAATGTTGATAGGTATTTCCCGTTAACTTTAAACATTAGACTTTATTTTTAGTGAGTAATTAATTGATAAACAATTAAATTCCTCTGATTAAATAATTATTTTTCCTCTAATCCATACTAATATTATAAATGCGAAAGTAACTCTGTCTGTCTGTCTGTTACTCAATCACGCCTAAACTACTGAACCAATTTTCATGAAATTTGGTATGGAGATATTTTGATACCCGAGAAAGGACATAGGCTACTTTTTATCCCGGGAAAATGACGCATTCCCGGAAATCCCACGGGAACGGGAACTATGCGGGTTATTCTTTGACTGCGCGGGCGAAGCCGCGGGCGGAAACTTAGTTATATATAATTTAGCAGATTTTTTCAATCTGCTTCATATCTACAGTATTTTTTTTTTAATCATTCTGTCTATAAAATTAAAACATAGATTTAAACTTACCCGTTCATCGATGACAGTGTCGTCGTCTGAGAAATCAGTAGATCCTTCATCGTGCGATAAATTCCAGTCTATATTGATATTTTCGAATATACTCTTTTCTCTCTTATCCACGTTTTCTAACTGAAATTTAAGAATAATGTTTCGTTATTTCACTTATTTATATTTAAAACTCTGTAAATCGAAATTTATATGTACTGTTTGATAGACACAAAATGGTAAGTAATTAGCACGCTAAGTTTTTTTTTATTGATAGTCAAACAACCAACAATTCTTTTTAAAATATATTTTGATACAAAAAATGTGAATTTTTTCAACATAAATTGAAACAATTTTATAAGTTCTGTTTTTTTCTCTCACCAATTCCAGACACGCCATGTGCCCCAACTGCCTCGCTACCTGCAACGCTGTCCTTCCATTGACGTCCTTCAGCGTACTATCTGCACCCGCCTTCAAATAAATATATATTTTATTACACACAAAATTTACAGAAAGCATAGCATTAAACAGAAAATAGATATAGAAAACAAAGCATATAGACAAAAGAAAAATATGTACCAATAGATTTATAGCTAGGTGGCAATCTTTTACATACTATCTTATGTAATATGAAAAGAGAAACATTTTAGAGGGCTAGAGACATTTAGTACAAAAATACTTCTATTACATATTAGGTATGTAATAATAAAAGAGAAACATTTAAATGAGCAAACATTAAAAAAATATTCTATTACATACCTTTAGCAATAACTTCATTGGCTCCGTCCGATCAATCGCGGCGCACAGATGCAGCGCGGTCATACCGGACGCGGTCGCTTTATCTAACAGCTGTGAACCGCCATTTTGGACTAGAAAATCGACTATATGTAAACACGATCCGTCGCCGAGCTCTCGTGATATCGCGAGGTGTAGCGCCGTTTCGCCGCAGTCCTGCAACCGTTTGGGAGTTGTTACACGCAAGGTTATGTCAAGGACAGGGTTATATGAATGTTTTTGAATATGGTTAATTAATTAATTTGAATATTAATGTATTATTCGTTAGGGTTGCGAATTTAATTTTACTTAACCTGATAGTAATTAAAATGAAAATTGACTTCAATTTGCCTTTCTAGTTAGTAGTTGCGGAACGAATTTGATAATCAAGTCAAAGTGCAAATCTGTCGAAAAAAACATTATGTATTATGGATGTATCAAATACTCTAAACTAGTACAATAAAAATAAACATTACCCCACATGTTCTAACCGTTGCAAAAAAAAAATTATTTGTCTGTAAAGTCGGTTTACTGACGATAGTTGAACGTGACAACGTCCGATTCTGTTTTTTTGTCGCTCGTTCCTCGCTCTCGCTTGCACTTCAAGCCTTACATGGAACGCCTCAGAGCGAGGTAACACTGCATGAGACATGTTTTTTCGTGCGTGCAGCCGGCTCAATCGAATTATAAGACTTTGTCATGTCAAAAATATTTAATATTATAACAATAAGCTCCCTTTTGCAAAATTAAACCGATTTTACACACTAATATTTAAGCTAAAACATACCGAGCTGGGCAGCGTGGCCGCCAAGTCGGCGCCCTCCGCGTACGCCTGCAGCAAGTTCTGCAGGTGGCCGTTGTTCACCGCGTGCTCCACCTCCGAGAGCCGCTCGGCCTCGTCGCGACACGTGCGCGCCGCGAACGCGCGGTACACGTACTTCTCGCGGATGAAACGGAGCCTTTCGTCCCTGGTGATAGAGTTCACATTTCATTCAACGTTTATGCTCAACTAATCTTAATATACAGGGTGTAATCGTTAAGTGTGCACAGGCGATTATTCCGTAACTATTACAGATATCAAAAAACTTTTAACTGATATTGAAAGTACTTAACCCAATGAGTAAAATGGCCATAGTAAATTTTTAAAAATAAAACGAGAAATATCAAAAAAATTCACTTGAAACCCTCCCATACATTTAGTATGGGATATGACTATCCCATGTACCTACATGAGTTGATCCAAAAGTAATTACTAATTATAATCAATATTAAACCAGGTCATTACAGTTAAAATATTTCGCTAGATAGTCTTCTAACTAGATAATATACTTCGATATTTTTTTTCCAAAACTTAGAAAAAAAAACTTTGACTTCATCCGTAAAAACCTCTCAACGCGGCCATCTCTTCGCTATCGTCTAAAAATTTTTTGCTAAGACGGTGTTTTTTATGCCGAGGAAAGAGATAGAAATAACTAGGAGCTAGATCTAACAAACAGGGTGGGTGTTCACGCATTTGGAATGCCGATTTTTGAATGGCAGCCATTGCAACTGACGCTTTGTGATCTGGTGCGTGGTCTTGGTGAAACAACATTCAAGCCCGCAGTTTGCCATGTCTCATTTCCTTACTAACCTACCGCAATCTTTTAATATGGTCTGTGTAGTGAGAGCCCAAAATAGTGGCTACCTTCTTAAAATATTCCACCAAAATTATTCCTTCGGCGCCCCAAAAAACTGCCGCTTTAATCTATCCCACTAATTTTCACTTTGAATTTCTTCATGGTCACTTTGGAAGCTCGCATCCAGGCCATTAATTGTTTCTTGGTTTCAGCATAAACATGGTGAACCCGGGTAACGTCCATGGTCACAAATCGTGCCAAAAAATTATCCTGATCTCAGTAAGAATTTAGAAATTCACCCTCTAAATGTCGAATTGTTGTTTCTTCTTTTTGTCGGCAAAAATTCTAGCACGCACGGTTCACATTCAAATTAATGTAAATACTTGGAAACGTGGCCTGTTGATATGATTTTTTTGTGATAACTTAGTGAGTACATGAGCAAGCAAAAAACAGTTATTTTATATTTTTATGTACACAGGAAATACCCAATTATCATTACTTTTGGATCAACCTAGTACATTTAATATGAAAGATTTTAGCTTTTTCTTTCTTTTTTTGGTTTTATGCTTAAATTACTTTTAAAGTTCATTTCGAAACTGCAAATAGAGCTCCTCATTGTATTGCACAATGAGGACGTCACTTCGATAATCTGCTATGAATACAAAATGTATGGGAAATAAAATGTATGGGAGCGTTTAATGTAACATTTTTCGATATTTCTCGTTTTATTTTCAAAAATTTATTATGGCCATTTTACTCATTAGGTTAAGTACTTTCGATATCAGTTTATAGTTTTTTGATATCTGCAATAGTTACGGAATAATCGCCTGTGCACACTTAACGATTACACCCTGTATACTAGCGGTTCGCCACGGCTTCGCCCGTGGTAGATATTTCGCAATAAAAGGTACCTACCCTATGTTCTTTCTCAGGGTTTAAAGATTATCTGTGCCAAATTTCATCAAAATCGGTCCAGTAGTTTATGCGTGAAAGCCATACATACATACATACATACATACTAACCTTTCCTCTTTATAATATTAGTATAGATAAATCTCGTGTCACAATGTTTGTCCTCAATGGACTCCTAAACCACTTAACTGATTATAATAAAATTCGCACACCATGTGCAGTTCGATCCAACTTGAGAGAAAGGATAGTTTAAACATGTAGGTACCACGGGCGAAGCCGGGGCGGACCGCTAGTATTATAAAAGGTGCAATACGTGCGAGGTACACGTACTGCTCGCGGATGAAACAGAACCTTTCGTCCCTGGTGATAGAGTTTAATTTTGATTTAATGTAGGTACAATCTATATTCTTCTTCTTCTTCTTCTATCTATAATATTAAACGAATGCAATGCAATGAATAATTAGGAAATTATTATTTTTCATTATAAATTGATACCTAATAAAAACACACCTTATCTATCACGTAAAGTGCAATTTAGTAAATATCAACTTTTTTTTATGTAGTATTTAGATTTTTTTTATGTTTCAATCTTTAAAGAAATAGGAATGTACCTTTCAAGACTAGACTTCCATATTTTAATATAATATAAGATAATATTATCTAGGATTTTGTATTCGCATAACATGTTGACATCTCATTGCAAGGTATGATACAATTTGCTTACTTTATCATGCACGATCAAGTCGTCACTGATTACGCTTTTGCTACGATATGTTATAAAGGTTATCGGTATGCAACATTTATTACAGCGATAATTTCCGAAGCAATAAATTGTTAAAATTATAATAAAGTATGTCATGTTGCAATCTACAACACACACTCAAAATAATTGTGAGGCAAAATTTTCCTGAACGCGCAAAACGATCCTTAATCGAAATAAATAAAAATTTGGTCGTAAAATTGGACTATTAGTTCTTTATTAATTGTATTAATTTACGAAAGAATGTATCAGCTCCTTTCTGGCGTTTTCTAAATGTTTCGGTAAGTTATTGAGACTAATGTCTAAATTAAAAACTGAGTTGCCCCTAAAAGGTATATTTTACCTTAAAAGTTAGTGCATTAAAGTTACTCACATCGTACTCCCAGGCTTCAGTTTCAACCGTTCGTCCAGCGTGTTCTCCATGACGTCATTGAACATCTGATTGCCCATGTGCCTCGCCAATAGTAACTGCGACGTGCTCAATCGGTCCAACGTCAACGACTGTATCCTTGATATATGCACACCCAACTCCCGGTGACTTCCAGAACATTCTATACACACTATTATACCGAAATTCGTCGACAGCCATGTTGGATCTGAAAAAGAACGGACAATGATTAATTAATCGCCTTTTATTTTACTTTCTTTGATGAACGCTTTTATAGAAAACGTTTGAAACTTTTTTGATTGTTCGTCAAACTTTATTTTTGTACGAGGTGTTGACAAAAGCGCCCTGAATTCTCTTATAAAAGACGGAGCTCGATAATGACAATAGATAATAATGTGGGTACATAGCAAGACCTATAGACTCAATAGAGCTCTTAGACAGGCGTTAATAACCTAGGGGATGGTAAGTACACATTTATCTACACATTATCACAATGTAAATATTTGGTAAGCTATTTAACGTTATATCATTCAACGATTGTTTTAAGCCTCAATAACAAACTTTGTTTACTATAGAATGTAAAAACAATTCCACTATAATCATAATTTTCCCTTAACTAAACGAACATCCCATGTGGTTTCTTTCCATTTTCAAACCGGTTCGTACGCAAGTAAAGTTACTTATGGCTGGTTCACACTTTGATTAGTGCGAGTGCAGGTGATGAGTAGTACTACGTGTGGACAGCGACTGTTTAGTGCGAGTGTTTAGTAGGCTGTGTAGTAAAGTGAATAGAAGCGTGTTCTATTTTTTTGCGAGTGGACTGCGAGTAGCCACGTCCCGCGCGCCCTCCCTTCCCCCTCACTCGCAGCGTGCCTGCACTCGCACTAATCACCTTCACTCGCAGTCAATTGGACACTACTCGCACTACACACCTGCACTCGCACTAATCACCTGCACTCGCAGTCAATTGGACACTACTCGCACTACACACCTGCACTCGCACTAATCACCTGCACTCACACTAATCAAAGTGTGAACCAGCCATTGGAGAAACAGGCTGTCAACACGGAGCACGTCACGTGAAGAAAAAACATCGAAACCTATTTACCTAGTGTTGCGTGCACAATGCATAATGTTATGCAACGATGACTCAAACCACTCAAGTATAATGGAAACAATACTCGCACTTTTTATACATAATTGAAGATTTACTCTTCGGGCGCCTGTTAATAACTCAATCGTCGGTCAGCTTTTATCTCAAGCAATGTAGGGCTTCTACATGTTTTTGTTTGTAACTTTTGACATTTTATGAGAGTTACAATGAATTCAATGAAGGTACGGTTATAAAGCAGTCATTGTTTTGCCCTTTGAATTAAGAAATGTAATGAAAGTATTCAAAAACAATAAAACCACTGGTTCTATAGAACCTTTTCTTTCCTCCACTTATACAACTAATTAGTAATTTGACTTTAGCTCAGCTACTAAACCCTGTATGAAATGAAATTAATTCATACTGTGCTTTCTTTTTAATTATGCGTATTTAAAGAAGACTAATGAAAAAAAATCTATTTACATTAAAGACTTAAACTGTCAGCAAAGTTTCTCATTTATTACGCTTTTGGAAAGTTAAATATGGTCTCAAGACTCGGGTAGTGTTTCATAACTTTAGTTTCAGACGAAATTTCCGTCGGCGTCCGCTATTTGTCTCCTAATGATATGTATATTTCAAAGTTGAGTTTCGCTGCAAGTTCATGAAACTTCATAAAAAATGTTTTTGTTTTAAAACCCAGGCGATTTCGTATCTCCCGAATATTTCTTCGTTTCAATTACAATTCGTATACAAGTAAATTGAGTGCAGGAGCAATTGTTACTTTATTCGACATGAAATATCTTGTACAACTTGAAATCTAGATTTGGTAATATTACAAAAATCTTGTTATATTTTACCACTGTTTTACCAAGTATCAAATGACTCTCATTATCTTGTAATAATGAAAATTAATTAACGAAAACGTAATCTCTACAACTACGTAGTCGGATTCGGAAGTTTTCATTTACGCGATAAAGTCTATTTTAGAAATAACCCAGACGACAAAGTAAATTAATCCAAAAACATTACAATAAACAGTTAGTGGTAAATCATAATAAAATCATCGGAATTTAAAACCATAATCACACTTAGAAAACAACACATAGGCTTTACACATTCACAAACAAAATGACTATGAGCGGAGCCGCAGCGTCGGCACACACGACCACTGAAATATAGTGAGTTTAAATTGATCTGTTTTCTTACCGCCCTTTACTATAAGACCCCCGTCAGCATTTGTAATGCCTTTTATATTAATTAGCGTGCAGTTAAGCCATATGGCTTAAGTTGATCGGAACATAAGTAATGTAGGCGGTGTCGTCTCCATATGTATATCTCAATGTCCGCAACAAACATACTTCTTTCAACAACATAAGTCACACAACACTCACCATTAGTCGACCCGCAATCACAGCACACTTGGTTGCCCAGCATACACCGCACGGCCCGTATGATCGACCGCTGCAGATCCAGCAATGAATGGCCCGTTTAACCACTCTTACTATCCCGCTAGTGTAAGCCTACATCATCACACAGCACACACCTATTCCCGACAACAACACACACATTCATACACCAACACTCACCATTAGTCGACTCGCAGTCACAACACGGCATAGTGGCCCATGTCGCCACTCTCACTCTCCCGCTAATAGAACCCCCACAGTATCACACAACACACACATTCACACACCAACACTCACCATTAGTGGACCCGCAGTCACAGCACACTTGGTTGCCCGGCATACACCGGACCGCCCGTATGATCGACCGCTGCAGATCCAACAAGGAATGCCCCGTATCTCCACTTTCACCCGCTTGTTGGTGGAAAGCTCTCATCAGCGCGCCCTCCTTGCAGTTCACGAGTACGGACGTCCACGCGCGTTGCTCGTTCTCGTCTTCAGCTTGGAAGTGGTACGTGCGGTTATCTGCGGGTGCGGGCAACGTAATCTTAATATATATAAATCTCGTGTCACAATGTTTGTCCTCAATGGACTCCTAAACCACTTAACCGATTATAATAAAATTCGCACACCATGTGCAGTTCGATCCAACTTGAGAGATAGGATAGTTTAAACATGTAGGTACCACGGGCGAAGCCGGGGCGGACCACTAGTAATTTATATTAAGCTATTGCATAGCTTCTATCGCGGGCCTTGAGCGCGGGGACCGAATCCAGAAATTCCGTAATGAAAAAACCTCACGCTCCCCACTCCGACGGGATCGGAGGTGTGGCTTGAAGGCATAGCATGCAATAGCTTTACCGCGGCAGTCCCCGAGTGCCACACGTCTTTTTATTTAATTTAAAAACAAATTTAAATGCATGAAGCTAGTGTAGATATTGCTTGATCTTTGATATTGTAAAGAGATTTTTGTTTTATCCTGAAAAGTTTTATTTCATTAAACCACTTTGTAATAGAAAGCCACCTAACAAAGGGCATCTAGTAATTTAATATGACTTTTTATAATTAGTGAAATATTTTGCTTACGATAACATTATTATGTACTTGTTAATTGACGTAACTATTAAATGTGATTGTATAGATTGTGTCCTGTGAGTGACTAAAAAGTTAATCTAACCGTGTTTTATATTCATTAAAATATTATGTCGTATGTAATTATTGTAATAATAGCTCCTTTTTGTCAACGTAATCGTATACATCTTTAAAAGAAAACCAGCATAGTTTCCAAGGCAACTTTGTAAGTACTTAAAATTCTTGGAAAACACTACTTGCGAAATTGTTAAAGTTGATGCTATGTGTGGAATTTTCTTCATATATTACCAATGCTTCCTAAAATGGTGTCGTATATTTTATTTTGTAAACAGGCAAGTATGATAAAAATTAATATCACTACATAACATTGCAGGAAAACGAATATTGTCCTTCAATCAACGTTTGAAGACATGTGACATTCGCCAATCCCCTTTAGGCTAACGTCATGGCCACTTGTCTGTGTTTACATTACAAATATTTAATTGACAACGGGTTATTTTCGTTAATATTTATTAAGCTATTGCATAGCTTCTATCGCGGGCCTCGAGCGCGGGGACCGAATCCAGAAATTCCGTAACGAAAAAAACCTCACGCTCCCCTCTCCGACGGGCACGGTGGTGTGGCTTGAAGGCATAGCATGCAATAGCTTTACCGCGGCAGTCCCCGAGTGCCTTACGTATTTTTATAACATAGTTTAAAACATACTAACATGAGACTAGATCGAACGCCCTCTTATCTTCGGTGGCCACTTTAATCTGGCATGTCAATAGATTGACCCTGGCCGGAGTTTTGTTTTCGTCCGCATGAAAGATATCTAAATATCCTTCTGCTGTGACTCTACACCTTCTTTTCTGCCAGACCCGTCTTACTTTGCCCTCTGATTTCTTCAGGAGGTACCCACTCCGCGTTACTCCATGCTGTTTGTCACCTTGGAGTTGGTGCAGTGAATAGCCACCTACTGCTGATGCAGCCTGTTTAAATGATAAAAACAATATGCAGTTAAATATATATTATTATATTGTATTTATAGGTCATGACTAATGAAATCAGGTTAATTAAATAACGTGCTAGCAGAGCTAATGTTACAACAGGGTAAACGCGATAAAACAAAGTATAAGAATAGTACACGTAATGCGCAGTGACGCATTCTCGGAAATATTTAAATGTGTGGTGAATAATTGTAAAAGTATTCAAGGATAAATATCTTATAACTTACCTCTCTATCCTGTGGTGTGGCCGCCCTCAACATGTTCCTTAACTCTAACAGTCTCCGCCTTTCGTCGTCCTGCTGCTGCCTTATCTTCTGCAACTGTACACTCAAGTCTGCAACGTAAACGCCGAAATGCTCTATCGTCTTCAGGCCGTCTTGAAAGTAATTCGTCTGGGCGTGATAGTACTCCACCAGGTGCTGCAGCAGTTCAATGCCCTTCTTCGTTTTGATCTCGTTGAACTTTATCAGGTACTAAAACAAATTAACAATATCACACAATCGGTGCCAGAAACTAGCAGACAGTAGGACGCCGAGTATGCGTAGGTTTAAGAGGGCTACAATTTATTCAACCGGAGCGGGAAACGAGCTCTGGGAACGTACAAGATTACTATATGCCCTTCCGCGCGATAAAATTATACATGATGACGCACGCGCACCCGCATTTAATACAGAGGATCCCGATTTGTCTTCGGTTGTGCAATACGTACTAATGACACGCCGGGCGACCTTGCTGAACTGTGCTGGCGTCTCGCCGGCTATATTTATATGTAAACATGGCATTTATACATTTGGCAGAGTTATATGACAATGTAAACAAAAGCAAAACATGTTCGCTTAGCGATGCTAACTTGTTATTAGGGGGAGTCATTGGCCTATTACTGGCGTGCAGCGCGATAGGCGCGTGGGCTGGTGATCTTGCGAAGCCAGGACTGTTCGTGGAGTATGGAACAAAGCTAGGGTCACGACTCACGACGGCCCTGCGCGGCGCAAGGCCGGTCGATGACCTGACGCCATCGTACCGCACTGTCTGAACCGCCTTTCTTTTATTTCACATTGCACTGATTACATTTAACGAATCGCAAATTTAATTAAACTTGAGTTTTATAATGTATCAATAAATATCAAACAAAAAATTGTTTTACAAGACTTACAAGTTATAAAATAAGAAATCTTGTTATGAATTTTTAAATAAAACCATCACCCTAAATTAATTCATTCAAAAAAATAAAATAATTGATGAGCCTGGATGGATACGCAATCAATAATGTGTACCTATGCTCTACACATGTTTATCTGGTTCTATAAACAAAAAAGTATCACGCAGCCTTGGGAAGGTGTAAATATGTATGTATATATAAAAAGAACAATTAGTACCTCTACCTAGATAGAAGAAAAAATTTTACCTTATTCTTGTTGACGTCCGAATCAATTGACTAACTGCTATGTAATAAGCTTTGAAATCAATCCAATAATGAAATACAGAAGTCGGCGATATCTCATTATTTAGGCCGTTTTTTAAATAATTTATTCGCGCATAGAGCGCGCAGTTCACTATTTCAAACTCAATTTAAAAATCAATACAATCCACTTTGAACCAAAAAAACAATGGTTTTAAAATGAAGACTCGGGCAAGTTATTGGATTGTGGTCTGAGTGACATTTCAATTTATATCAGAAAAATGAATTTTTGTGCACTGTGCGATAAATCCCCAGAATACGGTAGTCAGCATTTTACAAGGACTCAAATTTATAAAACAGCCATTATTTTCTACTAAAAATTTATCGAGCATACGAGGGCACTTAACGCAATGCTTTCTACGTCATAGAAAACGAAACGCACTATTGTTGTGCAATATGCATTAAAATGGAGGCGTTTTGCATTTCATACATAAACGTGAACAAGTTCGCCGAGTATGCGACATAACAATGCTCAATAATCAACGGCATGGCAGTAATGAATTAGCGACTGTCACCAGCAGCGCTTAACGTAATGCCAGATGCATTTGGCATCCATTACCATCACATGACGATAATTACTGTACAAATAGCGCTGAAATGCTTGTCGCGAATATATAACTTACTTTTCATGTCATAAATTAAAATTTTATACGATGTGAAACAGCTTTACTGCCAATGTTGGCTATTCTGCAATTATGAAGTAAATAACTGTTCTTAACTAGGTTTATCAGACTGATAGAAAAGACATTTCAATATCCAAATAAATGTGACTAAAAGACAAATAAAATGCAGTACAAAGAAACGAAACAATTAAACAGATTGCAAAATCGGCCACAATTTTTTGTGCAAACCGGACGTTTCTTTTGCTTGTCAACTCTACGAAGGCTAGACTGAACTACGGTGCTTCGTTGCTTTTTTGAACAGATCATCGACCTACGCGGACTCGTAAATACAATATAATCTACAGATAATTTAAATAAACCGCGTGCTAGTACCTTTTGTTTGGCATAACGGCACTCGCCACAATACCACTTGCGTCGGTCACGGCGCACAGCGTGACAGTCGACATATCATTTGTGGCGGATCTCGTGATAATTGCATTACAAGGCTTTAATGTTTCATATGTGTCTCTTGTGTTGTCATTATACCTCCTTTTAATGGAGATATTAATTCTACTAGATGTAGTCCGTGAATTTGCGGCAGATATATCATATAAGTTATCAAGTCAATTAGTAATTTAATTTTGTAAGAAGAACAAGATAGCCAAATCATAAAAGGTATTGCGATGACTATTCTTTCACAGTTTCAGATAACTGAAACATTGTTTACTTATCTGTTATACAATACTAACGAATCCACTTTCACATTTATAACACTACTTTCTGATCATCAACGTATAATTAGATATGACGCGTTGAGATTCTTATCAAAAGGCACTATATATAAAAAGGTATTAAATTTGCATTACATTTACATGTGAAGAGGAAATTTCCTCGTCAAGTTACTCATTAACAAGTCGAGAAGGTGCCAACAATGTTTTACAATTTAAACAAATCGGCGATAACGTGGCTAATAAAGAAACTTTCGTGGTTTCTATGCATAGGTAATTTGAATTAACATAAGCAATTTAGGAAATAAAGGACGAAAACTTTTCCGATCGATACGATGGCTTTGGTATTCCTGAGTGTGATATGTTTGAATTCATTATCACAATCATGATAATTTATATCTCGAAAACAACAAAATTGATTGAAACTGTAGGTCAAACATATTCATTAGTATTTTGCGGATTGATTATCATGAAATGAGGTTCTACAATTATAAGCTTTGTATCATCTTTACGCGTTCCCGTCGATTAATATACAAATTTATGAACATACCTCTAAACGAAAACGATAAAGAATCCGTCGCAAGCGTGCTTGTTTATATTACAAACAAGATATACAATATAAAAACACATTTGACCAGGTATAAAAATACTCGTATAAAATCGTTTATCATTGCAAAGCACATTGAATTAATTAAAATATAACAAGCGTTATTGAGTAAGGTCGGTCATTCACACAGCCCGTATGCAGCCAATACCAATATTTTGCCTCAAGAGTTTTATATCTATCTGATAAGTGTTAGATAAGATTTATTCAGGAACATCAATATATGTACTACTGCGATAATATTATTATTTAATCCTTAAAGTACTTGATAGGTTTGTAATTATTGTAAACAATTGAAAATAAATCTCGAGGCCTAAGATTATGCGTATATTATTTCTTGAAGTAACTAGTACAAACTACAACATAATGTATTCATAATAGCGAAGTATAATCTCGTAGAAGTAAGTACCTATCGTTCATATAAGTAATGTTCCGCTTCATTAACCAAACTGCTCAGTAATTATAATTTAATTGAGAACCAATCATGTAAATTCAATTAGTGACGCAATATGACACAACTTTGATCTACAACACATCACACATTGAAGTGCAACTACCTATATCATATATATTTTTAGTTTAATTTAGGGCCGATTTTTCAATGCCCAGATAAACAGCTAGATAGACTTTATTCTTCAGTTAACAAAATATTCAATTTTTCAACAGACGAATAGGACGTATCTATCGAATAACTACGTTATTTGAGGAATAAATCTATTTGCCGCTCCAACGGCCAGATAGCGCGCTATTCGACGGTTAGGCGTTTGAGTTGACAATTGATGCGTCAAATTTGGGATATTTTCGTATGTCATAACATAGAGCGTAGAATTATTAACAATTAAACCTCTTTCTATATAATTATTATCAATTAAAATCATATTGAAATTGATGTTTTTGATAGTACTGATGACCATGCCATTGAAAATTTGCCGAACGCTGCCTTTAAGTATGTCGTTTCCATCGTAAAATATATAAATTGAAACACAAATTAAACCAAACTCTTTACTCAAATCAAAACAACAATCAACAATCATAGAAGACAAGAGCAATACAAGACGTGAGTCATAATGACGGTTGTTGACAAATTGCAAGAGTTGACTCTATCCCGCTCTAACCTGACTAATTTAATATGTTTGTTTCGCCACTCCGAGAGCAGAGCTGCCAATATGGAAATATTTGGTCAGATAGTTGTTCATCAAATAAATCACGATTGAAAAATAGGCGAGCCGTTATGAGTTAGATAAATAATTGAATAAATCTATTCGAGGGGTAGATATTAGACTGTTTATCTCGGGATTGAAAAATCGGCCCTTAGTGAATAAAATATCAACAGTTATCAAGAGCTATAATAAGCTCATTTCGAGGTGTCAATTGTTACAAAAAGTCAAATGAATTTGGCTTTTTTTTTAAGATAATCCTCCCGAGGAAGGAGCAAGGAGCTTATAACAAATTTTGGTCAACTCAACCTAAGTCTAATAACGCAGTCAACATACACAAGTAAGAAAAGTAGCAAAGCTCATCAAATACTTTACTATTTAGATTATCCTAACGTTACATTTCAATGAAACAAGATATACCAAGTTTAAATCAGTTCGCAGCGACTAGATTGCCCCAGCGAGTCGGATGGAGACCCGCAAATTGCTCTTACAATTAATTACACGGCAATCCTGTTTGCTGTTAGGCCACGAGCCAAAACGAAAGCTTTGTGAAAAAACATTTAGATTTGCGATTGACCTTGGATTCTTGTGTACTATAGTTAGGTATTATCTACGCTAATACTGCAAATACTAAGAGAAATGTGGCAAAATCTGATCAGTTCCTTGTAATAGATAAACACCAACACTGCTTATCCATTTAGAATACCCTTACACCAGAAGAAAATATTAAATACATAACACATATTATGTAAAGTGAGGTGGACTATATTTTTTTGTTTTTATCGGAAGTCAATTAGGACGGATCCGATTTTTTTTCTGTAACGATATATCTAGGGATGTAACGATACCGATACCGATACCGATATATCGGCCGATATAATCGGCAAGCCGATATATCGGTATCGCCGATAATAAAACAACCGATACCGATATCAAACAATTCAAAAAACCGCGCTCAATGAACGATGCGGGAGGCCGCCCGCGCGTGCGCACTTTGTTTTCTGAAAAAACTACCAATAGTAAACTTTTATTAGGTACTGTGTATGTGTATTACTTAAAGTTTAACTGACTTTGCAAAATAATAATACTAAAATAAATGGTTTTGTTGTTTTTTGATTTGGCATTTTTATTTAAAAGAATACAATTAACAGTTGAGTCTCTGTTAAATGTTGGTAAGTTTTTATGCATAATTCACTATTTATTTTTCTACCAAGCCATCGATATCGGTATCGGTATCGGTATCGCCGATACATTACTACAAATATCGGTATCGGTATCGTATCGGCAAAATCATGTATCGTTACATCCCTAGATATATCATTCCGTATCCTTTAACAATAAATATTGAAAGAACAACCAATTATCGCGCTCGTAGTAATTTCCTGTCAAATATTATCACAAGTCACAAACTAACAGAAAATTGAACCCCTAATTATAGGTAGGGTCGTTAAGATTGTGCACTGCAAGTTATTTATTCGTTTTTAATATGCATTTATCAATGTCTACTTGTGCTTTTAATTAAATTTTGTTTTGCTATTGGATATCTTAGTTAAAATATTGCAGAAACTGATTGCGTTGCAAGTAAAATAACGATCTAAATTTTTTTAATCATGACTAGGGTAAGCTTTATTGCAATTTGAATCTAAATATATTTCAAGTTTTATGCGGGAATGTAAGAAACTACTCAGTTCGGATCGATCTGAAAATTTAATGATAATGCAAATTGAGGTAAGAAGGTATAATTTGCATACAACTTAGTAAATTAATTATTTATATTATGTATGTTAACTTAAAAGCCTTTTATTTAATAGAATTGTTTTCAAATTAATGAAATGTGTTTGTTTGTTTGTTTGTATGTACATACAATTATGCCATAAATTACCAATTCACACCGTCAATATTCTAACCTAAATTACTTTCTCATTTTGGATGAACATATTAAATAACAAATATACCTGGATAGAAACCGTTTTTACTTAACAATGTGTCAGACAAATTTCCTAAAAGCTCTGTGCCTTTGTTTTGTTATTCATAATGATTTTCTCGTTATTAAGTAAAATGCGAATTAGAGCAAGTAACAGTTTTCCTTGCAGCTTATCTTCTGACTTCAAACCGAATCTCTTGATCCTGACATAAATAAGAGATCTACCAGGAAATCCTACATTATCTCCTGTCTTTTTCCTCATGTCAATTCATATCATTTAAATCATACCACATAAATCCCCTCAGCAATTACTGTAAGCGATAATCCAATACGCAAATAGCATAGTATAGTAATTACCTCGCACATTTGCAGTTGAAATAACCTCCGTTCCTTTTCCATTTCATCAGCTATTTCTGCTGGTGTCACCTCACTCCTGATGAGGCCCGCCTCTTTAGCCTGCGACTTCTTTTCTTTCTCAATCTTCAGGTACTTTGACTCATAGTCTTTGGACGCCTTTTCGAATGGCCTTTTGAGATCACCTTTGACGCCCCGCAGGTCACCTTTTAGAAGACTGTCTACGGGGAACATAACTATGTTGTTTATGTTCTGCATCTGCAACAAATAGCTTTGATGAAAAAACAAGTTTATAGGTATTCTGAAGATTAAGTTTTACGGCATATGGTTGATTTTAGAGGAAAAATTTGACCTGAATTGACCTTGAATTAACGTAATCTGCTAAACACAACAGGTCTATAAAGAAAAATCAAGTGATTTTCCTCAAGTTAATTAAGAGCAGCCTTTAGAATGGTTCAGTTCTTTAAATTTGCCCATTGCACAACACGCCAACTTGCATTCCGCGAGTGTCTGTTTCTATCCGAGGTGCGCTAAGACCACAGCCTCTGTGATTGCTACACAACACGTTGATATTCCGTTCTATTCAGCATTAAGTGCACTTACAGAGTAGACGCTTTACTCGTGCAAGTGTTTGGTAATTCCGCCTATTTAAAACAATAGCACCGACCCTGACCGATGCGCAAAAAATGAGTAATCGACACGAACGGGGTATTGAAAATTACCTTGTCTTCGCTTTTTTGCCCCCGCTCGTATTAAGCGATAGTATTAATTTAAGTGGAAATTTTATTCAAAGAGCGCCTATTGTGTAATCATTGAAGCGAACACGTCGATGGCAGACGAGGGCCAAAGAGACAAAGGGTTGAGGCACAATGAAACCCTTCCTGGCCATAGTTCGCCAATGAATATGATACTAATTACGATACTTGGATATTTGAGATGTTTCAATGACTTGACATTGAAAAGTACCGTTCGAAAACTACAAAAAGCTAAAGCACTCGTTGAAGAATATGCATGATTCACCAAATCTGTATACTAATAAATAATATTCCAATCATAGTTATTACTTACAGATGTTTCGTTTAGGGCGTATTTTTATTGATGGATTTTATGACCACATTATCATTGATTATGTTTCAGTGTCTCTTAATACATCAATAGTCATTATTTTAAACGTATGTTGACATGATGCATAAATCCAACTTATTTTAGCGGTAAGTATTGAAAATTGTACAATAGGTAAATTTAACTTCTACGTAGAGTTAGTTATATTTTAAAACATTCGACAACTAAAAGTATTGTTCTACATAATAACCATATCCTTCCGGTTCATAATTCAATAAAGACTACAATAGTCGCTTTGCAGAGGACCACAATTGCTAGACAAAACGATATTTTTCTTTGTAAATGTAATTGGAAACACTTAAAGTACCTGCTTGGTATTACCCCGTTTCTGTGAAATGTGGTATTTCACGACACGGCAATATTGAGGCCCGTATTACTTGTAACAATACGAAGATATCTCCTAAGTACCTATAACTTACATTGTAAGACGCCATAAACACGATTCATTCACTCTTAACAAGATGAAGTGTTCGGTAAAGCAAATTTATACTTTTCTGCCTTGAATAATGAAACAGTCGTATAAAACTAGACTAGAATTCAGTTTGCAAAATTAGCATCAGCAATTGAGTTTTATTATTATCCAAAAAGACATTTATCTGTTCATAATAAAATAAACTCATCGCACTTTTAATAAAAAAGATAACCCTATCAACGATAAATGAGTAATGTAATTTCCACAAAAAGTTCCCGAGATTATATCACACTAATGAAACAATGATAATTGTTATAATTGAAGACACGCGTGCGGTTTATACGTTGCCATTGTATGTAAATCAATGTACATAGAGTTGAGTACATTTTCTATAGTACTGCACGACTTTCTTTGAACAATTTCGTCTTGCACCGGCGAGCTTTAAGGCCTATTCAAACTGGGGAGTTACTTCCCTGGGCAGCCATATCCCGACGTGTACGCGATATTATTCTCTAAGTAATATAATACGAAAGGGACTTAATCGCGTAGCCATTGGGATAACTCTCCGGTTTGAAAAGGCCTTTACTCATTTTCTTATCAAATCACCCAGCGACAGAGGAAGCACGTATAAACGATGGCGCAACCGGAACTGCGGTTCAGTTTGATTTCAATTGTAATAATACCAATGTAAAACCACTTCTCTGATTAAACGTTTAACGAGATTGCAGCAAGAGTGAATTATGATATTTGCTTGCACGATTTTTATAACCAATTTATTTACAACTAGCTTCCGCCCGCGACTCCGTCCGCGCGGATGTCGGTCTTCGCGTGGATGGTTTATTTCTCCATTTTGAGTAACTCTGACAATGACATCTTATAATTAATATCTATTGGACCCAAATACGGCTAGGCCTATAATAATACGCAACGTGTTCGCGGTTCTACAGAACAACGTTTATGAATAAAACTGTAAGAGCAGGCGCGCACGAACAACTTTGTCTCCGCAACTATTTTGTCTCCGCAACTATTGTCTCTCCACCCATGGGCTAGTATGAAAGTGCGCGCACGTAGCGACGCAACTCCCCATACAATTGATGGGAGAGACAAAAAAGTTGCGGAGACAAAGTTGCTCGTGCGCGCTGGCTCTTAAATTAAGATTAATTTTTTTTCTACGTATTTTTCCAGGATAAAAAGTATCCTATTTTACGCCCAGGATAATAAGGTATAATTATACCAAGTTTCATCGAAATCGAACCGGTAGTTTTCACGTGATGTCTTCACATACAGACAGACAGACAGACAAAAATTTTTTTAATCACATATTTGGGTTTGGTATCGATCCAGTAACACCCCCTGCTATTTAATTTTTCAATATTTTCAATGTACAGAAATGACCCTTCTACAGATTTATTATAATATGTAATAGATCTTATAGATCATAGAGATAGGCTATATGTTAGTTCGTAAATAAGTAAAATGTAATAAAAAGCTCCTACTCGTTTCCCTTTATACAGCTTTTATTACGAATTGAATCCAAAACATATCCAGATTGTATCGTAAATAATTTAATCACACTACCATAAACAAATGATTTGAGAATACTCTTATGATTCAAATAAACAATAAACCTATCCATATTAATACAACATTCACTTCCAATGGAACAAAATCGAGTTATCGCGCGATAAATACGAAAATGATAAGCAGGTCGAAGCTCGTTACAAGGACAAAGGAAGCTGATATGTCAAGGGCGGGCCGAGGATTCTGCGCAATCCCGAGAGCCCAGCTTCCAACATACCGACAGAATTTAGAGAGCACTTTACGTCTTATCTACGAAAATCTAACTATAATGATCCTTCAAACTTTTACCCGAGTAGATAGATAGTGAAACGAGCTAATTGCAATAGTGCACTCGTTTATCGCAAGATAACAACGTTTACACAGCAGCGAGATTAAACATATTTATCGCGTACCTGCGTTCACTTCGTGCATTTTCTATGTTTTGCATAATGGCGCTTGTTTTAAAAAATTGGGACGGTATGACCGGTTTCAATATTAGACATCAATCCAAAATCTACAGATTAGCATGAGTTCCTTGTACATCGCTTCCTTATTAAAATGTGTAAGAACGAGAAAACGATCAAAAGTTACCATGCATTCGAAAATTTCTTCAATCCTCAGATTACGGATCAGAGATCGGTATTGATTCCCAGTGTATGACTTTGTCATGTCATACTTGTTGGTATTAATACAAAAATTCAGAGATTGCTGAATTACTTGGCAACACAGCAGGGTCAGATTGTTAGCATTACCCTGACCTATATGCAAGTGGGTGTACACAATCTGTGCGCCCACGCACCTCGTCTGCGTCAGGTCAATCGCTAGAAAACGTATAAAATGTTTTAATGCCTCCGTTATTCCACGAAAGTTTAAAACGAAAATTAAATATATTCCACCGATTGGTTCACGCGATACGGTTGCCATGCTTGTATTTCAACGCAAATAATTTCGCACTAAAACAACTGCGCAATTCGAAATATAATAATTTTAATACATAATATCAGTCCATTTTAAGGAAATGTTTTTAATCATATCGCAAAGTCGAAACACGTACTAAACCAAATTAATTAATAGGCAGCATTATCAGCACAAACCAGGAAAAATCATGCACCATAAATATCAAGCTATTTCAAAAAATCACTCTTCAAACATAATGAGTGACCAAGATTCATTATATTTTTTTAATTATGAACTTGGACACAGATAGGTTCATGTAATAAGGAAGTGAGGCTTCGTAGTATAATTTAGATTTATATCTCGGCGGTCCCTTCAACCGGGTATCTGTGAGACATCCGTCTCGGGATCCCTCAATAACATAATTTCCGCTTGCGAACAACAAGAATTACTTTTAGGTGAAAACTTCAAGGCATTTTATCTGTTCGATGAATCTAGTTATAGTGATATCAGGACTGAAGTATGGAATATACAAGGTAATTTTGAAATGTTTCATGGTGGCAATAGATACAGCTTGTGTAACATCATTTACATATCGAAACAAAGTTATTAGTACAAAACTGTCCGTACATGTGTTTAGTTTATATCAAAATCACCTAGAACAGACACTAGCAGAACACACACACACATCAGAGGAAACAGATGGTTGATGTTGCAAGAAGTAACATTGACATTTCAGAAAACTAAATTGTACATTGTACGATAAAATTGTATATTGATGCAATTTAAACAAACGAATTGCGTGCGTTAGTACCGATTAAAAAACAAATGACGCCATCAACGAACAATCTAATTACATTTTTTTGCTCATAATATTATTCCCTGTAGGATTAGAAAATTTGCGGTATGTTATCACTTAAAACAGATCGTGAACTAACTCCATCCAAACTGAAAACTTTCCATACATTAGCCGACTGCGTCTGCTGTGTCGGAATTATTAAAGGTTTGTGAGAAATACGTTGAGGCACATGGTCTGAAATACAATGTAAATAAATGTAAATATGTTGTTTTTGGGGACACCGGTAAGTATCCTAAATGTACTTCCACCATAGCTCTTAATGGTGTAGATATTGAAAGAGTTAAACAATTTAAATACCTTGGGCATATGCTTACCGATGACCTCCGAGACAATGTGGACATTGAGCGGGAGCGACGAGCTTTGGCGGTTAGAGCCAATATGTTGGCTCGTAGATTTGCTCGTTGTAGTAAGGACGTAAAAATAATGCTTTTTAAGGCGTTCTGTCAGAATCTCTACACGAGCAGTCTATGGGCCAGCTATGCGGATCGATCGCTAAATACTCTTCGTGTCCTGTATAACAATGCCTTCCGAATGCTGTTGAAACTGCCACGCTTCTGCAGCGCCTCCGGGATGTTTGCTCAAGCACACACATCGGATTTCTGGGCCGTCATTCGTAAACAAACAGCTTCTCTTTTAAGGAGAGTGCGGGGCAGTTCCAACAGTATAATAAGGACCATCGCGGAGGATGTAAGTGCGCCCATCATGGGACACTTTGTGCATACACTTGTTGCATCAAAGCGACTTGTCTATGCGTAGAGTGTCCTATGGTGGACTTAGTTAATAGTTATTAGGACTTAGTTTTTAGTTTTTTAGATATAATTATTAACACTAATACTTAGGTTTTTTTTTATTTTACTAACAAAATATGGATCTGCGATATCCGAATTGTATGCAAATAAAAATAAAAAAAATAAAAATTATTCATCCCTACTTCTATTCCATAATGTGCACTAGTTTAAAACTCCAAACAGTCAACGTAAGAAACTCCAACAAAAGATTTCTTAAGACGTAATATAGTGACTAAAACATGCTTTCATTTAATACCATTTATAATTTAGAAAATTCAGGTCGTTCGTAACTAAGCACACAGTAAAACATTTCGCCGTAAACATCACGAGTTCACGCATTCAATTTTACTTTCTTACGATTATCGAGATCAACCGTGAATCAATCTTGAATGAGTTGGTTTGTTGCCGGAAATTGCACTCTTAAAACACACATAAAATAGTATGAGGTTTTATAATGAATAGCAATGCTGTGTTTTCTATTAAGCTCATCGTTGAAACACCATGCAATTTATATGATGGAATATCATCTATCTATTCATCAAGCATGATTTCATCTATAGGTACTCGAATCTTTAAGTTGCATAGATATGAATTGTAAATAAGATGTGAAATAACTTTTATTACCAACGTCACTGACAGTCGTAAAATCATGTAAATTACTATTTACGATTTTGCGCTACCGTAAAAATTGATAACACCTTATCGACTCACATAACTGTTATCCGTTTAAAATATCTAGATGGCTGGTTGAGGTAAATCGCTTTGAAAATTTTACTATGTATAAATAATATATCATGAAATTATCATTGTCGGTCGACGGCCGTAAGTTACCGTTCCGTGCAAACAACTTGAACTGGGGCACATACGAGTAAAGCGAACTGGTAATTTCATTAATATTCACGCTGAAACAATTCTTAAAGAGTTAACAATACTAAAAGTAAAATTTCAATGTTTCAATTGACTGTTAAGTAGGTATAAAAGAGAACATTAAATGAAATCATAAAATGCAAATTTATTTTAAACGAGGCGAGAGGCGATCGAAAAATACTTTCGGATTTATTCTGAATAGAACAAAACGCTCGTCAGGATTTTAACTTTGATACGGTAGAATAAAATTTGCGGATAGAAATTGAAAATTAAAATTAACAAACCCTTCGGGACTTCCACTGGTAATATTCGCGGACTAATAATGTACACATTAAATACTTATTTGTATTAGATTAACTATAACGTTTTTAAAAACATTTGACATGTTTAATAAACAATTTATAATCTAGAAACAGATGTTGTTTAGCTATTAAATGATATCAGGGCCATTATAAAACAATGCAAAACAATAATGGCACGAAGTATTCCAGTTGTGGATGTAGCGGCGGTTGGCGAGGAGTCAAATACACGAATCACAAAGCCAAACGCAGTCAACTATTTTGTATCTACAGCAGTTGTTGAAAATTCTTGCGGGCTGAAATTCTCGCAAATTCGACCTTACATTTCTGCTACAATATTTCATCGTTTATATTTTGATACAGATTTATTAAACGATGCAGCAACTTTGAGATTTATGGAATGCGAAGGAGGGAAATTGTTGTACAAAATATTATTTGTGGACTTACAGTCCATTCTACTTTAAAATATATTGTAGAAAATATCGGACAATTTAGTGGAGAAACAGGATTCTTCTTACAGTAACTTATTACATTTTAAAGTTCAAACAAACACGCGGCTTAGTTTACGCTTCAGTAAATAGTTACATTTACCTTTTCGCCATTAACCTTGCAGCCCTTTAAAACATGAAAACGGCATCTATAAACTCTTTTCTACCATCAACATTTCACCAAGCAACTCTGAACTCACCAATGTTTTCATCAGCGCGGATAGTTCCTTGGTGACGACAGCGAACTTGAAGAACGCCGCCCCGATGTCAGGCTCCGAGTCCTTGCTGAGCGCGTTCCCGCCGAGCCTCTCCAGCGCGCGCGAGAGGTACATCTCGTTGTCCACGTGTGCTGCAAACAATATTTTGTTTATTGTCACACCAACTCCGACAATAGAAAAGGCTTGACGCTCTGACTCCAATTAAGCTTTTCCACCAATAATGTGCGAGGATGTAACGCTAAACGCCCCAGACTTAAAATTAAATGAAGCGATACGATTGATTATTTACAAACACAATCCTCGCTACACATTCTCGCACATTATTGGTTGAAAAACACCATAACTTTGTAAAAATTGAGGATGATTTATGACAGTGTAGATTTAAATTAATTCCAACAAATATCAAACCGTGCTTCCATCCTGCCTTAAATGTGTGAATTTGAGTGCAATTTTATTTGAAAATGCTATAGTTAACTCAGTCCCCTATTCACAAATTAATAAACTCTTCAAGGCACTGCCTGCGAGACAGAATTCAATCCAATAAGAGATAAGAGGTATCTAGCAATTGAAACGACTTTAAAAGGAATTATCCATGCTTTGTTACGAATGCACAGCGCCGGCTTACTCTACAAGATAGAGGATAAAATATAGTCGCGTTATTTGCTAAAGGGTACTGTTTCACAACGCGGACGTCCCTCGTCCAGCACTAATTATTTTTAAGCCAGATAAACTCGCCAAAGTAATTGTTAGCGAATCCTCTTCTAAATTATTAAAACGTATAGAAATGTTCGTTATTAAAGTGAGCTTACTTAAAGTATCATGAAACTCTACATTTATTAATGCAAATTCAAATACAAATCAGCAGTAGAAACATTTCATCTTCACTTAAAGGAATCATGCGATTGAAAAACAGGATCAAGAAGATTATCTCACCAACACCATATCAATATCTAACCTCATAGTCTTATAAATATTTAATCTACACGTTTTTGCTCATAGCCGTAATATATCCCTAACCATACTGCATAAACATTAAACATATTGGCCAAAGGGATCATAATATTTACATTAAGCAATAAATTTTTATTTTCATCTACATTCCTTGGGTTATAATATTAACATTTACATTCTAGGGGAAATACACACTCCAGCAACGTCCGTGTCACAGCTTACATTTGGTTAACTCAATGCGCCCAACATCCACAGAATATTAAATGCATCCATCACTTTCAATTTTTCCGCTAGGCTCGTACTCTTTAACAGACCACTTTGTATGGATTAACGCAAGCTGCTTTTAATCAACACGAAATCCCCGAAAATGAAAGCTACGTGGCTATTATTATTTTATGCAAACATGTTTTTATGAGCAGCGGGAACTATTTTTTGTGGACTAGCTTTTACGGTGCCAGTTGTAGTAAAATAAGCTACGTCCGTTGGTTTGTAAGGCTTTTGTGTAAATATTTTTTTGAATACATGTTATATATTTATAGCTCAGCTAAATAAAACGAACACTTACTTCAAATTGATAGCAATATGTTTAAATTCAAAGTCATAAAAAAAATGTTTCACACAGCTCAATATATTCAATAATTTCTCACATTGGCTGCTCTAAACATGGAGCATATTGGATCTAAGATAAGCCCCCATAATAAAATATTCATATTCAAGAACAATATCCCCTATTCAATATGAGCACGTGCGAGCCGATACTCGTTCCGATAAACCACAAAGAGATACAAATGGAAGAAACGCCTTCGTTTCTTGGAAGACTTCCAAGGGTGGGCCATAAACGATGTTATATTGGCAGCGTTTAAAGATATACTGTGTACATTTTAAAGCACGTTTTTGGACAAACACGTTAGTAAAATGATTACCGAATGATTGTTTTATCGGTAAAATATCAGGTTTATCTTTTGTGAAAAAAACCCATGCATGTAAATCGCTTGTGAGTACATATTTCATATTGCATGCAGTGATGGATAAAAATAATGCGACCGGCATTTGTGTATGTAAGATGGGATATAAATATAAATTATAAACAAATTCGGTTGAAGCAACTAGTATTCTCACACCAATTTTTCACAAATCGTTTAACCAATAAGCTGGTTAAAAATAAAAATCATTAAATATGTAAATGACTTAAAAAGTAAACAGTAATTATCGTCATTTACTGCTTAGATAAGTAAAGGTATTTTTAATTTTAGGAAGTCACGACATGTTTTCTACCACCTTACTCATCTTAAGCTCTAATGCCGAACATTCTAGAACTGCATCACAAAGGTAACCCCTACCTACCGGGCGTGCAACGTATCGTTTTGCTTTTTGCGCGAGTGACGACCTTGCGCAGCTGCGGCAGTCGAAACCCGCGCGACCAGTTTCGACCAACCCGTAAACAAAACCTAGCACGCGATGGAATTACAAGTCAATAAACTCCTTTAATGGTCCGATCCGAAGAAACGGAAAAGGGAAAGTGGTTATTTTTTTCTACATTATCTATGGAGGTTTTACATTATCGAGCTGCACGAAATGTAGGTCAGGTGAACTCTCGCTAATAGGACACAATTTGAGACGAATATATTATTATCATTTACTGATTCGAGCTCTAATAAGCTCGTTTTCAAATGCAATAATATCTTTTTGGATTCATTTCAAAAGTTATAATACTACTTCTATGTTATACAAATATCACAATCTAAATGAATAATGTCTGTTGTGATCATTATAACAAACAAATCTGTTAGTGTCTGGTCTGGTGAAAGATAACAACAGGTTCATTCATAACATTTTACCTTTCGAAGTGCGTATTTGCTTTATCATGTTTACAATATTTGTAGCTCACATTTAAAACATAATAGAGAAGAAAAAGTGCATGGTAGAAAGTCAAAGGTCATTTCTTAGTTTGTTCAGATGAAAGTGATTAAAACCTGTTATTGCTATACGCAATTTGCATGATAAGATCAACGTTTCCATCGGTATGCGACATGCGTACAATACTTTTCATTAGTATTAAACTGCTTATTACCGGATAGATATAGAGACCGATCATCATCATTCATCCACAATCATTTATCTATGATTGTATTAATTAAAGAACGCGTAAGAAACTTTCCAGTCCCTACGGCGAGTAGCGCCTTATTTGGTCGCTTTTCTCTGTATAATATGTGGAATTTGTAATTTAATCCAACCTAGAACACAAGTAGCGATCTCGAGCGTGCTAAACCAGACGTCGACCCACTTTCCTTCGGTGACACGTGAAGGGAAACTTACTCGGACCTTAGTGGACCTTTTCGTAGTAAAGGTTAATTTTAAGCCCTCTAATATTTTTATTAGTAAAACAATCATACTGTTTACTGGTTAAAACAAGTCGTAGAGATCTCATTTCAATATAATAAAAATTGTTTGTATATTTTTTACAGCCGCCAACAATGTCTAATTTAGGTTGGTTAAGTAGGTTAACAAGTTAAGTTTCAAGAGCTTTCTGCTTTAAAAAACATTTAACATAAAATATATTACTATTCATAAAAGTGTCTCTTTTCAAACTATATTCGAATTTCGTTTTAATTGGCTTGCCTGAATAGTCTAGTAGTAAACAGAGCATGATGTTTCTCCAATTTATATACTTTATCCTAATATCAAATTACTTAATATTTTTTAAAGTAATAAAAAAAAGATTTCTGAAATAAAATTAGGAAAATTTGAAACGACTTTCAAAAGTATACAAAACATGAACGCTACTAAAAGATGATGACATGTCGTAATAATAAAGCAAACGGTGAAAGTTTTTTATCACCAGATGCTGCCAAAGTGTAACAGGTATATTTTACCAACATGGCCGATATCACAGACTCTGACAAACACTGACCGTAATGTATAGCAATTTTTTATACTACGTAAGTAGGTACGTAGTGCGTAAATTTGTCTTGCATTATTGATTGAAATTAATAATAAATTGGAAAATTATCCACGTACATAGAAGAGAGATAACTCCTTTATCCTTCGGAAGACCTACTACTACCTACTAGGTACTAGCTATTACTTAGGTACAAGTACAATCAAAGACAATGTGAAGACGACAACGTAGGTACATATATTACGATTTACGTAATATTCTACCAAAGTCGCGTTACGATATACCTATTCTATCTAACGATGTTCAATGTATTCTATAAAGCCTGTGGCTGAAACCTATTGTGTCAGTATTTAGGTCATTCCATTTCGTCAGTGTAACAAAATTCAGTCGGAATAAATACAATGTAGTTTTTCCAATTGCTTTTATAACGTTGAATGTGGAATTTGAAATCAATGTAAAAACCGTTCTTTGTTCGTCTTTTAGATAAGATGTCGTACGGTATCAAGGTACCGGGTACGGTATTACGCACAGTATCTACATATTTTAATTCTCTATCTCTAAAGTTTTGTAACATTATGTTTCTACATACTAATTACAAAGTTCAGACATACCGTCTGTATTGCGGTACAAAGTTTAGATGTTAGGTTAGGGTCAATGAATTAACCGTGAATGTCCCTATGGACTGACCCATCTATCAAATCTAATGTCTGACCACATAAACCCTCCCTCATCTTCAATTTACGACAACAATATAAATTGTATACAAAGAAGTCGGATAAAAAGGCACATTACATTTAATTTTCCGAGCAGAAAGATAAATCACCCAAAAGGAAATCAATAGAGAGAGTATTCAAATGCCGAACTAGTGTCTGGGCTATTTTAAGCAGCCAAGATACTTCCGAAACTATTTTGGTGCAATATCGTGTCGTCCGAGGAACGGAGCTTAAACATCTCGATATAGCATATCGTTTTAGTCCAAAGGAATTCCTACCGACACGTCTCGTTGGCGACACGGATGTTCTTTATGTTTGGAATACCACGCGCGACCGAAATATCTTATGTCTATTATTCTTCATCATAATATTTAATATTATGATGAAGAATAATACCGCACAGGTGAGGAGTACTGGGGTACTGTGGCAGTATGAGCACAGTATTACAATCCATACTAATATTATAAATGCGAAAGTAACTCTGTCTGTCTGTCTGTTACTCAATCACGCCTAAACTACTGAACCAATTTGCATGAAATTTGGTATGGAGATATTTTGATACCCGAGAAAGGACATAGGCTACCTTTTATTGCGAAATATGTACCACGGGCGAAGCCGGGGCTGACCACTAGTATTTAATATCATAATGATAATAGAAATATTATTGAAAGATATTTTTATTAGTATCATGAAGTTAAGTGCATTTTACGTTCAATAAAATATCCGTCCCCAGTTAAATTAATGTAAAAACTAAAAATCATTAACATCCATTGTTTCATGTTCCTATATGTACTTAACTAACTAAGGCTCATTGTTTAGGTTAAATAACTTACCATTTCCAGAATTGTGGATCGCCTTTATCGCCTTTTTGAGTTTCGCTAGGCCGTCTCGATCGAAATCCAGAGTCTGCAACCAATTGATTTGTTTTAAAGGTAACCAAAGCAATAAGAGTATAGGATAATATTTTGACCTGGGTATCTTCTCAGTAATATTTCAAATTGCAAAGCAATTTATATTCAAATACATATTATGCGCGCTGCTGCACACTCCAACCATCATGACTTGACCTTGTTTTTTATCAATGCCTCTGATATAAAGAGTTCACAATAGGACCCACGAGCCATTCAATTCCGATGCGCAACAAACATCTGCCGCACCAGCCGGCAATTAATCAGTACCCCTCGAAATTGAGCAACCAGGACCAAACTTAAATAAAACTCACTTTATTTCCAGCTCCACTTACTTAATAATAAACATTGCCCTTTTAACGATACGTGCCTTTGAGAATATCCGACGCTTTTAGTTTGAGAGTGGCTAAAAATGAGTATGGTTATAGAGAAAGTTGATAAATTAGTTATTAGGTTAACACAAATTGCCGACGGTATTCTGTTTATATATATTTAAACACACCCAAAATAATTTGCCAACCGTTGGTTTGAAAAAATAATTCGCCAAAAGTATATGTAAAATGTAATTAGTTACTCTTGAATTACACTAAAATTTTATCAAATAACTGTCAAATAAATACGTTTTATAAAACTGCATCTCTATCATCTCTATCCTTTAATATCCGATATGACGAGAGAATTAATAATTATAATAAAAACCTTAAGCGATTCCGTCTAAAGATCAGTAAAAAAATAAAAATATTATAAGGCAAAGCTGTCGCTGTCGCGGGCTTATTAAAATCGCATTATAAATTGTGTCACAAGCATTCTCTGTAACGTATCAAGCTGTTTATATTATTTTTTGTTCCTTCACGACTTTCCTAGTTCTACAGGTTTACGCAAGCCGCACCCTTATAAGGCAGTCGTCTGCTTACAATTGGGTCACGAAGACGCACATTCTTTGCACATCGAGTAAAGACAACAATAAAGTAGCGATCGCTATAATACACAATGGCATATAAATGTAAACAACAAATAAACAGCGTGTCTCATTGTTATTAAGTCGTTGAGAGTACCATAACAAGACCATAACAGAGTTGTAAAATGATACTATGATTTTTAGACCATAATATATTAAGTTACGTGTGTTGTTTTATGAATCATCTGAATAAATGATAGAGACGCACTTGGCTCTCATGATAATAAGTAATAACGTAATAATTATTATCAACTGAAATAAAATGAACAAAACTTTTGCTCCGTTTCAAGTCCTTATCACGTCGCGTATGTGTGCGTTTAACCATGAAATCGCTAATTGTACTACAATTGCAACTGATTTACTACTACAAATTATTATCCGTAACGAAAAAGGATGTAGTAGACAATTCTTAAAATACAAAAGAAATAAAAGCTGATACAATTTAAAAAGGAATGCATGTTAAAATATTTTAAAATAGAGATTGCGTACTTAATACAATATTGAGTGAGTTATTCGTTGTTTAATTTGCATTTTATATCCAGGAAATGACGTTTAAAAATATTCAGAGCTCGAAATTAGATCATCGAGTCTTTAAATTAAATCTGTTATATTTTAGAAGCCTTTAATAAAATGCTATTTATGTTTACATTCCTCACAATAATTAACAAGAAAAAATATAAACAAAGACATGCTGCACACGCGGAAGTATTTTCGCGAAACAAAACAATGGGTTACTCAAGATTTAACGACACAGTTTACTGATATAAACACAAATACATAATATTATAATCACCATAATTATCATTATTATTAATGGCATATTGTATTAAAACTGTTTGTGTTGTGTACGTATAATAAATACATAATAATGTTTTGTAACTGAACTGTGTAGGAACAAGAGTTACACATCGACTTCCTCTCACGACTATGACTCATTTCAATGCAATTACCGAACTTTTATACGCACTTGATCTTGGCATTTGACTCATGCGAAGATTTTTTATATTATGCTTGATAAGTTGTATTTACTGTTGTTAAGTTTAATGTTGATCTGATAATCATAAAATTGAATATTGTTTACTAACGTTGCGGTGTAACCATGGTGTAACTTTTAATACCTATTCTATTAAATGCACACTATGCGTAAATGTATGAGCTATTTTGTTGTTTAATTTAATTATAATTCATTGTCAATCCAGGCGAAGTCGGGCCAAGAGGCTCGTATCAAATATCAAAATTACAGGTTGCAGTGGTCGAAAGCAAATAATTTTATCAAACCAAGTGGAAAGTAAATGAAAACACAACACAAACGAGTATGTCGGAATATATTAATTTGATAGCGAAAGCCGTTGACCTTGTAACCCGAGGCGATGTCGAGTTCTGGTTGCACTCTTTGTACGAGCTGAACGTATCACATGTCGATAAGTACCATTAAATTCTTACGAGCATCATCATAATAGGATAGTCGGGATAAGTCATTCGACTAAACAAAGGCGCGTAACTCTCGAGTCTTGACCACATGAGTAGAAACCGTCTTTCTACTCATGTGTCTTGACTATCGAGTTTCGACTTGCACTAATGATGTTTAGAAATATTTATGAGAATACATTTTAAAAGTATTTCTTTAGTTTAGTACTAACATGTATTTAGTTTTAACATGTAGCCTGCTGATGGTGAGGTGATTAGTTTTTTACAGACCTAGATTCACAAGGTTGCAATAATCACTTCTGCTGTAATATACACCTAGGTAGGTACTTCAATTCGTAAAAATCATGAATATATAACATACAGAATTTTATGAGCAAAAGTTGATTGTTATTATTTAAAAAGATAATGCTGCAATTGAGTAGGTCTCAATTGAGTAGGTCTCGATGTATTTGAATTTCGTTAAATATTTAAATAATTTCAAGCAATTGAATTGTTTAAGGTCATAATGTAATAAATGCAGAATCAGGCTGTGGATAACTTAGTAGTCATTTTCTTTGCAATAAACATTTAAATTCAACAAAAAATACTCTAGAGACTGTTAAGACACTTTAAACATAATAAATTAAATGATTAAAGGTATATTGGGAGTTTCACAGTATCATCATAATCAGCCCATACATACTCCCACTGCAGGGACATGGGCCTCCTATAATACGGGTTCGTTTCACAATATAGGTACATCTATTTTATATAGTTCATGTGCGTTATCGGACCACAATTTCATATATTATGTCTCCACAGTGGTTGAACATAAGATGATTTGCAGTCAAAACAGTCAATTCAAATTTTAGTAATCTATCAGAGGATGAATTATATGAGCCTGAAAAGCCACATTGGAGTCATATTCAACATTGAAGAGTTGAGTACATCACTACATAGTATAAAACAAAGTCGCATTCCCTGTCCCTATGTCCCTATGTCCCTTTGTACGCTTAAATCTTTGAAACTACGCAACGGATTTTGATGCGGTTTTTCTTAATAGATAGAGTGTTTCAAGAGGAAGGTTTATATGTATAATAACATCCATTAAATAGTGGAGAAGTACTGTTATTTTTGAGCTTTCTAATGTGATGTCGTAAAAAATTACATTTTTTCCGCTTACATTGCAAACGCAGGCTGAACCCTACGAGTTTTATCAAAATAATGTACTAAGTATTATACACATTGAAAAGGTCTATAGAAAAGTCCGCGATGGTATATGTCTATCTCTTATGGATAACCCACAATAACTTTTTTTTGTCATTTACTTTTTACGACAAATAATGGCTAATTTTCGATGCGATTTTAACCAATACAGCATTAATCCTTAACCAATTAAATACCTTCAATACATTGTTCATTTAATATAGATCTATATGGGCCTTTACACCGTATGATTTAAGTGAATATTTTCGAAGATATTACAGATTTAAAAATTGCGGGACGTAGCATTTGCAGCGGTACCGGCCAGCCGCCCGGCTATATACCTATTTTATACCCGTGTGCGAAGACGGAGCGGGCCGCTATTTTTTTATATACAACGTTCACAGTTTTCCTGTAGTTTATTTAGTATCAGCATTGCACCCGTGCGAAGCCGGGGCGGGTCGCTAGTAATTTTATAAAAAAGAGAAAGTAAGACATAAGTCAGGTTATTGCTGCTTATAAATAAACACAATACTTTCACATGATCTTAAATTTTACAATACATAATATTGTCTTATCATTATTCTGTATTTTATAATTTTCATTTTTAAATCGAACTGTGTATCACAATTTGTTCAAACTCTCAAATATATACTTACTAGCTTTCCGCCCACGGCTTCGCCCGCGTTTTCAAAGAAAAACCCGTTCCCGTAGGATTTCGGGGATAAAACCTATCCTATGTCCTTTCTCGGGTATCTAAATATCTCTATACCAAATTTCATGCAAATTGGTTCAGTAGTTAAGGCGTGATTGAGTAACAGACAGACAGACAGAGTTACTTTCGCATTTATAATATTAGTATGGATAAGTAATATTCAACAAGATACAATTATAGTTTTTGCAAAACATGATTAAATTTTTTATTACAAAGCTAAAGGGCAGGAAAAATTAATGGAAATATGTATATTGAGGAATGGGATGAATTGACTTAACTATGCAAATGTTTTAATATTTCCTATTTTTTAAACGACTACAAAAAAAGGAGGTTCTCAATTCAACACATACCTATACATATTTTTTTTAATAGATGGTCCCTAAATATATATTTAAAGTTATGTACATGATACTGTTGTTTTGTTTAAATCAAGTCTTTGTATTATTACCTAATGATAGCCTTACTACCTGTTTTAAAGAATTTTTGAGACTGTTTGATTTTGAGCATAATTAAAACATTAAAATAAATAAATATGTATAGGCAGAATAAATAGCAAACAGAGAACAAAATTGTAACCTGGAGGAATGCTGATAATACCATTGCAGGATATTTTTCTAGAAATGTATGTAGCATTACTTCTTTATTTTATTCATATTAATACACATTATTCATCTTTTGAATACAAAATATGTGGATAACTGTACCTAATATAAATTAAATAACTTTACTATGTAAAATAGCACTGTTGTTTTAGGATAGGATGAAATGTAATATTATAATATAATATTCACATAATCACTACATAGTATAAAACTAAGTCGCTTTCCCTGTCCCTATGTCCCTATGTCCCTATGTCCCTTTGTACGCTTAAATCTTTGAAACTACGCAACGGATTTTGATGCGGTTTTTTTTAATAGATAGAGTGATTCAAGAGGAAGGTTTATATGTATAATAAGATCCATTAAGTAGTGGAGAAGTACTGTTATTTTTGAGGTTTCTAATGTGATGTCGTAAAAAATTACATTTATTCCGCTTACATTGCAAACGCAGGCTGAACCCTACGAGTTTTATCAAAATAATGTACTAAGTATTATACACATTGAAAAGGTCTACAGAAAAGTCCGCGATGGTATATGTCTATCTCTTATGGATAACCCGCAATAACTTTTTTTTGTCATTTACTTTTTACGACAAATAATGGCTAATTTTCGAAGCGATTTTAACCAATACAGCATTAATCCTTAACCAATTAAATACCATGGATACATTGTTCATTTAATATAGATCTATATGGCCCTTTACACCGTATGATTTAAGTGAATATTTTCGAAGATATTACAGATTTAAAAATTGCGGGACGTAGCGTTTGCGGCCGCCCGGCTAATGTATTTTATACCCGTGCGATGCCGGAGCGGGCCGCTATATTTTTATACCTATACAACGTTCACAATTTTTCTGTAGTGTATTTAGTATCAGCATTGCACCCGTGCGAAGCCGGGGCGGGTCGCTAGTAAATAATAAACACGAATGTCTTATAATTATTCATTCATTAAACTAGAATGAGAGTTTATTATAATATTAGTTTAGAAACATTAAGTAATAAAATATATTGTCTTAAATGTAATTTTTAAATTAATTTGAAGAAACAATTAAATTGTTCTGACAAAGGGAGGAAAAGTTATTTATTTAGCCTACACAAGCTGTATATATTATATGTATATCTGTATGTTTATCAGGGATGTAATTTAATAATAATTTAAACGTTTTAGGTAGGTTTATTATTTAAATAGCTACGATGGAGAGTAAGCGCAGGAAAATATTCAAATACCTAATAGCCGATCGTTAATAGTATTACACTACGATACTATACTAGTTAAATTTCGTATAGAAGTACGTAAATAGTCAGTTAAAAACAAGATAATATATTGATGCGTATATTGAAATGTTAAAGCGGATATCATACCTCTTCCAAAGCGTTGATGGTTTGTCGACATTGTGGTATACGGGAAACAAAAGTAGAAGTTGTGGGCGAATTATAATCCTCTCTTGTTTCCTCGATAAATTCGCCAATGCCAATAAGACCCGGCATGTTGACCACAATGAACAATCAGTTAAAAACTACACACAAACCTAGTCACGTAAAACACATCCGTACCAAAATTCGTTCCAATCTAGAGTAAAGAATTTTCAACATTTTCAAAATCAAGAATATTTGAACACATTATGGACACTTATTCAAAGCACTTGCGATTTTAAAAACAATTTCGCACTTGAAATATCAAACAAACACGCCCGCGCTCTACAACAGGAACGAACAAACTGATTGAATGATTGAACGATTTATGATGAATAGTGAGTTGCGAGTTGTGACTTGACATTGAATGAAAGACCTACATTAAAATATACCTACGATTGATACGAATAATAATTATTATTATTTATCTAGTACCTGTCTAGTACATAAAGCTTAATCTGAGTTGCGCTTTCGGATTAATAATAGACATTTAAGTTAAAGGATTATAATACTATTCATAACGTTTTCGTTATATTATTATGTATGTGCTCGGAAAATGCTCGGTATACATATTACAATAGATGTAAAAATTGATATAAGTTTAGACTACTAATAATATGTACTTTATATAACTAATTGTAATTGAATCAATTAAAATTCAATGTACTGCAAAAATAAATTTTAAAACCATAAACACACGAAAGAATGAATTGGCGTGAGCAATTGAGCCTCTTGAGCTGTTTTATCAATCTTTCAAACACAAAATGACACATTTTAGTGTCTATGGTACTTGTACCTGTGAAAGGCCTCGGAGCTCAGAGGAATAATAGGTTTATTCCTCTGAGCCTCGGAGCAATTATAATTGCTCCGAGTGAAAGGCACATGACTAAGTTTGCCAGTTAAAATCATCTTCGCATAGATTAGGGACTTTCTACGAATTTTGAAAACTGCCAAATTGAGGATTTTGTAATAATCATGTCATCTATAATAACTCATAAATGTATTAATTACTTCTCGAATTTATAGTCTGTCTGTCTTTACAGTAAATAACTCGTAGTATAATATAATATGTATAGAAGTAATAAATATATTGTAAGCTCATTATATCATATTCATTTGTTGTGTAACGCATTGAATAATAATAACACGAACTGTTTCAAAAGGGGATAGATTACCACTTCATCTATCTCCACATGAACGAAGCAAAAGTGAAAAAAAAAAAATATTTATGAGGAATCACAAACACTGAAATGACAACATTGCTGTTAATGTCAAAACGTTTCTGTCAAAAAAAAACATAATGACGGAGTTGTCACGAGGTAAAGTTTATCAATAATTTTAGATATTTTCATGGAACGTTAAAAGAAATTCTTCCTGAAATCAAAATATTAGACTCCATTAAGAATTCTAATTTCCAACTGTAATAGTTTCAGCACTGATTATTTTTTCCAACATTACAGAAATCGGAGAAATTTGGACTCGATTATTCGACCATAGACCGTTCTTAAATGGAGAGATAAAGTTTATGTTAAAAGAATTCGAGGTATGGCACAGTTACACAAACTCGAACAAATTGTTTAAATATTACAGTAATAATATGCGAGAAAGGAAAATACATTCACTTACAAATTACAATGTCAAGCCTTTGTTAATTATTATTGTGTGACATTTTCCTGTATCAATTCATTGTTTTGTCTTGTGTAATAAATATAATGTTTTTAGGAGAAACGTGGTGACAGAGAAGTTGAAAATCTTTTCAATATTCTAGAAAATATAACAGATATCAAAGATACCCAATTGGATAAAATTCAAAGAAGTTCAAAAGCAGCTTTGCCTGTCCTTAGTGAAAAGTTACAACAAGCTTTAACACTGACCGAGGAAGTTGAGAAGGATTATCTTGTCATACAACAGGTAAATAGATATGTACTAATAATAAAACAAATTTTAGTACGTAAAATACACTATTTTCCTTGTTATTGAGGTGACATACTTAATCAATTTAAACATTTTAGGAGTGTGCTAAAAAGCGACTGGAAAATAAAGAAAAACGGCAAAAGGAATGGGATCAGTTCATTGATGATATGAACTTTAAGTGTCAACGAATTGATAATACATTTGAAGAAAAGGAAGAAGAGCTGAGAGATTTATACGCTGATTTAAATCATAAACTTAACATTACTAATAAATAAGCCATGGATCTTAAGGGCTCTCTTGTTGATACACACCTAAGAATATATCCCACTGAAAGTTTAGTTGATTTTTTAAAAACAATTCCTGTAACAAAAGAAGTTCCTTCAAATATTGTTCATATAATTAAAGATGAAAATAAATGTACTGTTGCTTCCATAGAAAATGTTGACACAAAGACAATTCAGCTAACAGACAAAGATTATGAACATTTAAAAAAAGTTAAAGAGGTCATGAACAAATTAAAACCAGAAAGTCATAGTCCGGAATCTGAATTAAAAACTAAGGAAAAAGATGATAATATGGTAGAAAAAGAGTTAACAAGAGATTCAAAGATGAACAATGAAAATGATGCTGAAAATGCTAGTGACAAGGAAGAGTCCCAAGTTAAGCCTGAGAAAGAAGAACTTAAAGAAGAAAATAAGAAATTCCTCATTACTTCTGATTTAGATTGGCTTTATATTTACATGAAGAGTAAAAGGAAGAAGGGAGAAGATATTCCATATTTGCATGAGCTATTAGAAGGTGCTGATATCAAAATGCCTGATAATCAAATTCTAAAAAGAAATCCTGATCTAGAAGCAAGGTGTGTGAAATTGAGAGCACAACAAGAGGCTCGGGAATATAGAAAAATGACTAAAGGTGTTGATAATGTAAGAATAAGATTTCCGGAAGATAGTATTTCATATCAGAGTGAGTATTTTCAAGACTATTATGTATAATATGAACACAATTCCCTTCTAAACAAAAAAAAATATTGGTTGTCTGTAAAGTCGGTTTATTGACGATAGTTGAACGTGACAACGTCCGATTGTGCTTCTTTGTCGCTCGTTCCGCGCTCTCGCTCGCACTTCAAGCCTTACACGGAACGCCTCAGAGCGATGTAACTCCGCATGAGTCATGTTTTTTCGTGCGTGCAGGCGGCTCTATCGAATTATAAGACGTTGTCACGTCAAAAAATGAAATTGCAATCCTTTCATTCAAGAGTAATTCACTTGCTCACTGATAATTTTATTAATTTAAAATCAAATGAAATGCCGTTTTTGCGTCGCATACTTCAAATTTGGATTTTGGATAGTATTATAAATGTAAATAAATTAGTTAATACCTTAAATGTTCATATTTTATAATTATTTTACACTAATAATTCTGATTATTTTCAGTGAAACAACTAAACCGGCACTTAATTGCCATTGGTCAATTTTTACTCTCAATATTTGCTGGATTTCTCTTTGGATTCCGAGGCGTTGAATGGATGGTTGGAAATTTGGATTTTGGATTCCGATTGTTACTTGGTGTCATGTGTGCACTTGTTATTGCTCTTGCTGAAATATATTTCTTAGCCAAGAAACTAAATGAAGAATTGTCTATACCAGAAACTATTCAACTTGGTGGCCCTGCTAAGTTTGCTTCTGATGTTAGTAATTATATATCTAATGCAGTTACAACTACAGATAAAGAACATAAGGATTAAGTTTATTCCAAGATTATGTAGTACCTAATATATTATAGCAATTAGCCTATTTAAGTGTTGCTGTGTCGATGATGCAATTAGAGTTATTATTTCGTTGGTCAAGTATAATTATTAATAAATAATTTCAGTTATATATTTTGCTATTTTATTACCCCTTATATTGTACCCATAAACTGAAAATAAATGTAAAAAAAAACTTATTTGCTATTAAAAGTGCTATAGATACCTATACGTATATCTACATATATACATACTATGTCCTATAGATATTATTGCTACGTCGCTATAGCTATTCTGATAATAATTTACATTGCGTTACCTTTATCACAACTGTATTATTGTGTCGATCTGTTCTGGCGTGTACAATAATTGTATGCGTAAACCCAATCCAAAATTACACAATGCATATATAAAAAAATCTAGTTGCGTAATAAATTGGTGGCTGGACTTAAAGCTAAACATTTCCAGGTGATAAAAAAGATAAAAACAAATCACTTGACACATTTGAAAATCTAAAGATAATTGGGCCAGGTAAATAAAACTCTTTAAATTAATTGGGAGTTTATTCATTTTTTTCCACACTATATTAATTAGCATTCTAGTATCCTAAGATAATTTATGTATGTATTTGATTAGGCATTATAATAACACAAACATAACAAATAAAATAGAGCAACTTGCCGCTGTTTTATTTGTTGTTTGTGTTTATTATAAGCTTAAGAGCACATTGCTTCAAAGGATCGTCGTTTTCTACATAATATGTTGATTTCCTGACAAAATACGATTCATTGATCTGCACCAGCTATAAAAAAGTATATTTATTGTGATTTTAATAAAATAACGTTTAAAATCATTTTCATGGGTATCACAATCATGGGAAAATACAATAAAAGTATCAATAAAAATGTTAAGTTGTGCTTTTATATTTTTATTTTTTTTATTCGTTTTCAAATACATTGCTATTAACTCTTGAAGTTCATTAAATGTATTTGAATTTTTTTTTTGAAGGATATCAAAGCCATTGTTTTTTTATATTAAATTATTTAGCTTTTAAGTATGTATTCAATTCCTATATCTTCCTTATTTGATAACAAGGAACTTCTACATTTGCATTTTTTTATTATTTTGCTCAAACCTTTTCTTAGAACCCATCCACATACATAGGTAACTGCGTTGTTGATGATCTGAAGAATGATCAACATTCAATGAGCAGAGAGCATTGTAAAAATTTTCATCTATTTCAATTTCATGCGTGTTTATTTTCTTGCTAGTATTTCTCTCCAAACTGTCTTTTTCCTTTATTAAAAAAAAGTCTAAATTTTGTAGGCACTTATTAAAATCTTCGCAATTCGCGTTTATAGCATGAGCAGAACTGAAATTATTAAGTAAAATTGTTTTAAAGGTCCTTTTAAATGCCCGACAGTTTGGAGATCTATTTCTTATATTTCCGAAGAAATTTTCAATAGGGTCCTGATTGAAGTTCCTTGTTAGCATGGAGTCAAAAGAATACTTATTGCTTAATATTTTCCATAATTGTTGCATACCCTCGATTGTCTTTATAAAATTACTAATAGATGGCGCAGATGATACAACAATGCGTATTTTGTTACCGTCTTTTTTCTTAACCATATATTTAACATTTTTTAAAAATCTTATACTGTCTTGCCATAACTTATGGTGGGGTGAATTTTTTTTCTCTCCACCTCTATAAATTTTTCCATTAATTATATTAAAGCTTCCCGCGTTCAAACTATCAAATAGTTTATCCAGTAGGAGGAACTACTGGTATAAGTTGCCGGCACTCATTTGGTAAATTTTTTCTGGCTGTTAAGTGTTCTGTAGCAACCGCCACTGAATATTGACTGAATATTTGTGTAGCCATTTTCACTCAAATTTTTTTGATTTTTTCTGGCAGTACATACTCTTCTATGATTTTGTGAAGATACCTGAAAAGTAAAAAAAGCTGATTATTTTTATACATACAATTCAAAGGAAAAATAAAAGGAAAATCTAAATGGAGTTTATAAAAAGAGATTAAATTAGATTGCAAATCCCTGGAACTTAAGTACCTTAGCTCTCCATAACTTTTGTCTGCTTCATATAACATCTGGAAGTATTCCGATTTTATCACTTTTTTTTACTCCCATCCTCAAAATCGATGTACTGCATGTCTTTTGTTAAAAGATTATTTCTTAATCCTTTAATTAAATATGGCACATCAAATAATGGAATTATTTGTTTTGAATCACATTCATACATATCATAACACCATTCTTTTCCATTTCTTAAATATTTATCCTTTGTATCCTGTACTAAGCTACTTAATGCACTGACATTAGTGGCTCCTTGGTCACAGACCGAACACAATATTTTTAAGCCTGTTGAGTGCACATGCCTGACCACATCTTTGATAATACTTTTTAATTCTAACTTCTGCAGGCTTTGGGTAAAAAAGTAAGCAACTGGTTGTTTATAGTTCTTTTTGATGCACTTGATCATAAACACTAAAACATGATTAGCGATTTTCATTTTGCTACTATGACTTATGAAGCCTTGCAGTTGATCATTTGCTGTATCATATTGGATGTTCGGTGTGAGCAACATCTCATCAAAGATGAGGTGTGCATAGGCGGTCATCCTCATTCATTCCTCTGACAGAGTCTTTTAATTTGTCAAAAATGATTTTATTAATTCCTGGAGACATTTTTATTTGAGCCAGCAGGTTTCGCAATGATTTTGAAGATGGCAGTGTAAAATATTTGTACATAAGTGTGTATAATTTAAGGCTTCTTTTAAAATATAAAGTCAAGGCCAACACTTTTTATTCAGTGTTATAACATCTTCCTTTAGGTTTTTTCAGAGCTTGTTTAAATTGTAGTCCAGTAAAAAATTTTTCCAGCTTCTGACCTAAAAAATAAAAACTTTATTAAAGATATATTTTTTTCCAATGAAATCAGTACATTTGCAGCTACATTTGAGCTGCAGCCTGCGTGCTCTTACCATACGACCCACTGACTAGTCGAAGCTCATAACGACCTTGTGGCAGTATTTTCGTGACGGCATAGGGGCCTCGCATCCCGGAGTCTAACTTTTCGGTAGACTGGCTCGTCTTTTTCACATAAACAAGGTCATCAATGCGAAAGGGCTGAGACACTCTGCGGCGCTCGTTCACATAAGCATCTTGCTTCGCTCGGTTGTCTTCAAGCAGCTCACTAGCGCGCTGTCGAGCCAGTTCTCGCAATGATTCTCGGTTCGGACTGGTGGCTTCCGACGCAATGTCGCGGACCACGGATCGGATGACAGGCGTAACACCATCGCTGTCAATTAACAAATTTAAAGGTGAACATTTAGTCTATATATAATAATGTATAATCGGTTTAATCATTAATAATCTGTGTAAAACATTTTTAAAAATTGTACGCCACATGGCAGATCACAGCGGATCACCTAATGTACCCATTATCCACCCAAACCCACCTAATACCCATAATACCTGTGACTCACAATAAATAATTTTTGAATTTGAATTTGGAATATATCGTCGGAAATAACCGGCCAGACCGAGAAACTGTCTCACCTCTTTTACATTTCTGGGTGTTCGGGCCTTGACCAAAGCTTCAATTTTATGCGGACTCGGCTTTACCTGACCATAGCCTACGTACGCCCCAAGTACTCTACCTCTCTAGCCAAAAATGTACATTTCTTTAGGTTGATGGAGATACCTGCAGTGGTCAAAGTTCGTAGCACCTCGGAGAGTCTGTAGTCTCTCGTCTATCGTCTCACTTGGTATCAAGACGTCGTCGATGTAGACGATCGATGTAGTCGATCGATGTAGTCGATGTAGCCTTGCCGGCCTCGATAAAAGGACGAAGAGTATCAGATATTATGCGCTGATAGACTACAGGAGCATTGGCGAATCCGTACGGCATTTTTAAATACTCAAAGTGACCCTCGGGCGTGACAAAGCCAGTGTAGCGAATGGAATCGTTATGCATTGGAATTTGATGAAAGCCTGTAGCCATAATATCTAAACTTGTAAAGAACTTGAGTTTGCCTAAACGATCAATATGATCGTCAATAAGTGGCAATGGATATCGATCCTTCACTGTGTTCGCGTTCAACGCCCGAAAGTCAACACACATCCTGTCGCTACCACCTTTTTTCTTAACTAGCAAGATAGGACTCGAGAACTCTGATTCGGATTCCCTAATTATCCCCTTACTCAGCAGATCATTAATTATTTCCCGCACTCGAATCTTTTCGTGATAGGACATCTTATAAGGTATGTACACTATTGGAGTTTCATCTATTCACTATCTATTAGAATGTCTACAGGCACACCCTGAATCACTGCAGACGCTATATCGTTTCGTTGATAATCATCTTGGATCTCATAACAAAAGTTTACGTTAGGTTTACCGCGTGATTCGCTGCGCTGCTTTGCAAAACAATCTTCTACTTTATGTCCCATCTTTTTGCAAAAACTACACGGCTCAGGTTTACTCGTAACTCGATTAGAAACTGACCCCGATGACTCATTTCTATCAAACGTATTATTTAATCTCACGCGTTTGGGGCATTCGTTTTGTTTGTGACCGAAACCATTACATTTAAAACATTTAGATCGTGTACTATAATGTTCTCTTTTTCACGAATGACTTTGAGGCTCAATATGTTTATTACGAACGGGGGTCTGAGCCGGTTTAATATAAATCGACAAAAATCCAACTAAGTCACAGGGTAACAAGTTAGCGTTCGTAGCGGCCGCACGAATCTGCGGGTCGGTTATACCGCGAATAATTATTTCACTAATTAATTCTTCACTCAAACCCTTGACAACGCGTAATCGCAACAGTGAACGTCTAGCATACTCAGCATATGTAGGATAACGATCGGAATCTGTCTTCATAACTTCGAATAGGATGTCAGCACTATCTATTCTACGCGGGCACAACGATTGGAAATCACGTTTAAAAATAGACCACGAACGCTCATTAGTAGACCATTCACTAAACCAGACACGTGCATCACCCTTTAAGCAATTACCTATACGTGCCAAGCACTCGCGATCGTCCCAACGATTAATACGGCACAAATGATCCACTTCCTCACACCAAACATTAAAATCATTTAAAGCAGGGTCAAAACTAGAAATATAAATATGGTTGGATCTCACCGGGTTTACAGCATTGATTGTCGTAGTAATTTTATCCAACACTTCACTCAACACGGCGTCAGCGCTCGACGGCAACGATGCAGGCACGCTCCCCGTAGCCGACGTCACGCTCTCCGTAGCCGACGTCACGCTCCCCGTAGCCGACGTCACGCTCCCCGTAGCCGACGTCACGCTCTCCGTAGCCGACGTCACGCTCCCCGTAGCCGACGTCACGCTAGGCGCCAACAGGTCGGCGTGGGCGGCCACCGTATTGGATGAGTCACTCGATAATCTAAGCAAAAGCGGCGGCGGCGTGTGCGAGCGCGAGAGCGTGGCCTGGCACGCCGCGCTAGCTGCACCTATATTGCGGCCCATAGAATTATCCTAACGCAGTCAAACGTGATATAATCGTTTGAAGCTGTTGTTTGATACCCGGATCAGAAGAACGTCCACGTTTTCGAGTTTTGCTACCACCCTCTTTAGACAATACGATAAACTAACACAAGTTCAAAAGATTTCACTAAATTTTTTTTTAAAACAATTCCCCTAACAGTCTAGAAAACCAACACAGATGCGGGTGGTACCCACTTCTGAAATTAGCCTTTTAGACAAAATACTTCCAAAGAACAATAAAAATTTAATGTTAAATGTTAACAAATGTTTGTAAGCAAAATGGTGAACGTCCATCCGATCCGACGGTCCAAAAGCAAGAGAGCGCCATGTCTGTCATCTGCCACCGTCTATTGCCTATTCCACTAACTGTAGATTAATACAAATATTGAACATATAACCCCCCAAATTGGATGTATCTTAGGACCAATTAATCACTCTCCAGATAAATATCTTCTTATATATAAAAATGAATCGCAAAATGTGTTGGTAAGCGCATAACTCGAGAACGGCTGAACCGATTTCGATAATTCTTTTTTTATTATATTCCTTGAAGTACGAGGATGGTTTTTAATTTTTATGTAGAGAAAACGTAAATATGTACCACGGGCGAAGCCGGGGCGGACTGCTAGTAAAAAATAAAATTGTGTCAATTGACGCCATTTTATCCATAACATGCCATAAACTGTCATGAATTAAGTTGTCTTAAAAAATTTATCGGAGGTATGAAAAACCATCCCTTAATCAAAAAATAACATATCCAAATTTTACAAATTAATAACATTTGCACAATGTGTCACCTTTTATGGCCTTCTGGGATGTCGAAGGCTGGTTGCTTATTTCAGGTTCCAGTTGATTTTGGAGTCCTTGAAAAGGTTAAAAGAATAAGTGTAAAAAAAACACACAAAAAAGTATCATGCTTATATTAAAAGGGTTCATTATTATTTCACTTCATTAATACAATTATGTTATACTAGATTTCCGCCCGCGGCTTCGCCCGCATTTGCAAAGGAAAACCCGCATACTTCCCGTTCCCGTGGGATTTCCGGGATAAAAACTATCCTATGTGTTAATCCAAGTTACCCTCTATATGTGTGCTAAATTTCATTGTAATCGGTTCAGTAGTTTTTACGTGAAAGAGTAACAAACATCCATACATCCATACATCCATACATCCTTACAAACTTTCGCCTTTATAATATATATTAGAAATATTAGAATATTTTGAATGAGATTTTAAGTATCTTATATTTTGATATGATACCTTAATGAACATTACATAATTGCTTTTGCCCATTTAGGTAAAAAGAGCAGTAATAATAAATAATAATTATATAGGTCTACCAGAATCTGATGGCATATTTATATTTACGAAATAAAAGATTTTCATATGGCAATTTTATTTGACAACTATCAAATTGGTTGTCAAATTATTTGTCTTCTTTGCAATTGATGAATAATTTTTAGGATTTTTTCTAAAAAATCTTCGAAAATGTCGAAAAAGCCGCTGCGATCACAAGCAAGAGGTGTTGTTTATAATGTGTATAGAAAAACATTCGATGAAGAAGGGTCAAACACATCACAATTTTCAATTTTGAATATTTTATTGGTAAGTTGGACTTACCCGTTTTGATACTTAAAATAAAAAATATTATAAGTAGGTAGGTAACTATAATATTGTTTGTTGATTACTTACCATATAATTTTATGAAAACTTATTACAGGAGTTTCCAATACGGCTATTCGTCAAGTCCAAGCTGTCCAAGTCAATTTTATAATGTGTGTATCTTTAATACTTACGAAAATAAACATAGTTTTATTTTATTTTTATTTTATTTTATAAAAAAATATTAGCAATCTAGTTTTGATCTACATTATCATTACATCCATATTTTTACATGGCATAATGATAATGAATATACAAATATAGGTATGTGTAAATACATAATAGTATGTATTACATAGATAAAAGTAATATGTGTATTATACATGTAAGTATGTACCTACATAATATTAAATGGATATCTCATTATTAAGTACAGTATTGTTCACTTATGTAATATGACTAATGATGTTGAGGACAAAATAAAAAATAAGCAGTATCAAGATCGTTCAGTCCATTTTCCCTAGGGTTGCACACTCAAAATTTTGATTTCCCAATTTGCCATCAGATTCTGGTTTACCTATAATACCTTTATCTAAAAATTGCTGATTTAATGGGACATCAATATCTTCATTTGCCCTTGTCTCACAAGGCCACATCCTTGGCTGAGAATAGTTATGTTCCATGTAAACTGCTGTACTCGCAGAAAAAAATATACCTGTAATTATTATTATTTTTTTTTATTTATTATCAGAAACAAAATAGGTTTACAGATATATTAGTGTACAGTTGTGAATTAAAAAACCACTGAGGTTTATAGTAATGTTCGTATACAATAATTTATAACAAAACAATTTCGGTTTAACTGTAGAATACATAAATTGAGTCTAAAGATTGCACAAAAATAACAGTTTATTTTTATAGATACTTATAACTATAACATCAACTACAGTTTGTCTAGATAATATTGCTTAAGTTTACGTTTTATGTTTATTTAATACAATTTCTTAAATTAATATCCAACCCATTCAAGATATCTGGTAACAAGAACGCGGTATGTCGTTGGCCATACATGTTTTTTGAGAATGGTTTAATTTATTTATTAAGAGTAGTGTTCCGTGTATGGTAAGAGTGTGAATTTGATGTTTGATATTTTGTGTTGAAGAAGTTTTCTTTGAGCAACTGAAATTCAAATTTATAATTAATTGGCAGGACACTGCAATGTTTGAAAAGTTTAGGTATGCCATTTTTAAATTTTATTTTTATTTGCGGCGACACAATTTTTTTGAGAATTCGAACTTGTATGTTCAGAATATATCTATATAATCAGATAAAAAATCAAGTAGCAAACGCAAAAATTACAAAAGATTAAATTATAGAATGTATCATTTTATTAATTTTTTTTCAATAAGCTTGCAGTTGAGCTTTTATGGAATGAAAACTGGTTGAAGAAACTAAAGAATAGTGGTAAAGCATTGACTGGTGCTCATCAATCTAGAAAGTCTATCACTGAAGACTTTGTTACTAAAAGCTTAGTAGTGTTTTACCAGCAGAATTAATAAAAACTAGTTCCCTAACTAAAATAGTGTGTGTTATATATAATAATCCTACCTAAGTGAATGATAAATTTGATAAATAAAGTATTAACAGCTATGGGTAATATTCAAACTCACCATTCAAGTAGATTGATGGAACAGACAAATTGAGTAATCGGTGACATGAAACTTTGTGCTCAGGCTTGAAATGGTAATCACAGACTCTCTTGTTTCTGTAGATCTTGTCAGGCTCAAGATCTTTTAGTCGTTCACCTACAATTGACATCCAGGTAGCAAACAACTCCGGTCGTCTTGTAGGGTGAGGGAAACGATGCATATATGCTCCTAAAAAACCTTTACAGTATAGAAATACGCAATAAATGTTAAGTGTTCTCCAATTATTTTTATATATTTAAAAATATAAATATATAATACTTTCTCAAATATTTAAAATTTTTATATTTTTTTGTAAAATAGTGGTTATGCAAACAAAGATGTTCTGCGGCCATGACCAAAACAAACAATAAGGGATATGTACTGGTAGCATCAGTTCATTATACTTAAATAAATAATTTTGAGAAACTTACCCATTTCACTACATCCAAAAACACAATACACCTTCCTCCTAGAAGCCATTTTAAAATTATCAACAAACTCAACAGTCAACTACTAAACAAAACTTAACTTAAACAATTAAAAGAAACTTAACAAACAACAGGCTATCATTAACAAAACAGAACAAATTAAATAACAATCGAGAGAAGCAAAACAAAAGGGGGCTTCGCAATTAATCGCAACTTCGCAAGTTCGCAAAGCATTCGCAAGCGAATTATTAAAAAGACATTCGAAATTCGAATAATTCAAATTTCAGAAAACAAACACACTTGACAGAATCTGTCAAGTGTCAACTGTGGTTATTAGTTAATTGGGCTTATCCCATGATGTTTTATTAAAGACTGTTTCAATACCAGCAAAATACTTTTTAAATGAAAAAATTAGATATTCCATTCAAAAGATATAACGAATTTTCAAAAGTGTCAATCTACAGAAAATAGTAGGTATACTGTTTAATACAAGAAGCAGGCCGTAGTGCGGGACGGGGTGAAGGTTGTGATTAAAAATTAAACCTACCTATAGTAGACTTTTCACTATCACGATATCGCTATCTATGCGGGTGAAACCGCAGGGCATTGCTAGTTTCAAATAAACAAAAATCAAAAGCCGTGCGGGCGATACTTGCAGCTTGCTGCGAGATATACGGAACTAGACCGATAAGCTGCGAGATGTCGCGAGTAGCTTTCGCAATGTGTTTCGCAACTTCTCGCAAGAAGCGCTTGACAAACGCCGCCTAAGGCCGCGTTTCCATCTGCATGTAAACTTCCGCAAGAACTGTCCGACAGTCTGTCTGACAGCAACTTGCAAGTGTAAACCATGTAGCAAGTTCTGTCGCGACAGTTTGTCAAGCGCTTCTTGCGAGAAGTTGAGAAAGCGTGTGTAAACATGAGGCGGCCTTTCCATCTGCAAGTAAACTTCTGCAAGAACTGTCCGACAGTCTGTCTGACAGACTTGCAAGTGTAAACTATCCCCGTTTTCCAATTACAGAGCATAATGCGACTCAGTGCCGCACAATGCCGAATTATGCTGATGCTTAATTGGAACGTGAAACACACCAGCAGGTTGCGCTAAGTTCAGTGTTGAAAAAAAAAATATTCATAGAGTTAGCAATAACCTCATAAATGTGTAAATAAAGTGGTATATGTATACATATAATATTTGGTTGAAAAATATTTACGGTTATTTTAAGTAATTTGGATTTTGATTATTTCATTAACATTTTTTTCAATGTTTGTACCTTCATCCATACTTAAATTTATTTTTTTAACACAATTTGAATTAACTTTGATTATTTCGAAAAAACTACAATGAAACGAAAGCTTTAAATTTTTTTCCAACAATTAATAATACTAACGATAAATCGATTGCACGCATCAATTCACGCGCATTGCTTTTTCTAGTGCTCGATTGTGCGAAGCATTGCTGTAGTTGGAACATTCAACGATAAGCATTATGCCGCTTAATGCGCTCTAGTGCTGTAATTGGAAAACGGGGTATGTAGCAAGTTCATCTAGCAACACTGAGTGTTGTCAATTGTCATTGTCATTTGTCACAAGTCACTGCGTGACGTGACTATTTTGTTTTTGTTAAAAACAAACCTGATTCTTATTTATTGCACAACGGAGTAATATTTTTCTCCAATGTTCGGTAAGTGATGAATCATTAAAATTGAAAACATTCATCGTATGTATATAACCGCAGAGCGCTGAGCGAAGCCCACCATATATAATATTATTCTCGCTGACACGGTGCGCAGTCTCTTGTGTTTTGTTGTGTTGTATTGATTTTGTATTTTGTGACTTTGTGTACATTTAGACGAGATAGGTACGTTTTCCATGTAGATTAAGATTACTTTTTTAGGGTTCCGTAGCCAAAATGGCAAAAACGGAACCCTTATAGTTTCGTCATGTCCGTCTGTCCGTCTGTCCGTCTGTCCGTCTGTCACAGCCGATTTACTCGGAAACTATAAGTACTACAGTGATGAAATTTGATGGGAATATGTGTTGTATGAACCGCTACAAAAATATGACACTAAATAGTAAAAAAAAGAATTGGGGGTGGGGCCCCCCATACATGTAACTGAGGGATGAAATTTTTTTTTTCGATGTACATACCCGTGTGGGGTATCAATGGAAAGGTCTTTTAAAATGATATAAAGTTTTCTAAAAAACATTTTTCTTAAAGTGAACGGTTTTTGAGATATCAGCTCTCAAAGTCGTAAAAAGTATGTCCCCCCCCTCTATTTTTATAACTACGGGGTATAAAATTCTAAAAAAAATAGAGGTGATGCATGCTAATTAACTCTTTCAACGATTTTTGGTTTGATCAAAGTATCTCTTATAGTTTTTGAGATAGGTTGATTTAACTGTAATTTATTATATTTGCTGCTACGGAACCCTTTGTGCGCGAGCCCGACTCGCACTTGGCCGGTTTTATTTATTCATATTAATATTGTGTTGAAATTGAATAGTTTATTATAAAATAAAATTAGAGCGTTATTACTGTTCGTATTTTTCGATTTGTCTACGTTTTCAAATGCATACGATCTAGATAGAATGGCTGTACATATGTGGTATCACAAAATGGCCTCCTTGAAAACTATCGCGTCATAGTCATTACATGCAATAACATAATTGTTTTTGATTGTATCTTAGTAATCTGTGTATTAACTTAGCTTAATTTATAGCTCAGAAAACAAGAATGGAGGTACAATTTAAAGTTTATACATTCTGGAATGGGAGTGAGAAGCCAGAAGTAAGGAGGTTTGGGATTGAAAGGGGTGTTGTAACTAGCTTTCAGTATTTGAGTGCTAAGCTTCAAGATATCTACCCTAAGCTTAAGGGAAAGAGCTTCACTGTCTCTTGGAAAGGTTTGTACTTTCTTTAAAAAAATATTAAATAATGGACTTTTATATTAAATTTTGTTAAAAATAAAATATTACTTAAATATGAATTAATATCATTATTTTAATTTTTTTATGTATAACAATGTTTTTAATAATTATGATTAACAAAAAAAAAACAATATAGCTTATTAGTTAAAAATTAAATATGAGCAAGTTAACAAAAATCCTTTCTCATTTAATAGATGAAGAAGGTGATGACGTGACAATTTCTTCGGACGATGAGTTGATGATTGCTCTGACGTCAATGGCAGATGATTTGAAGCGAATCCATGTGCACACCAAGGAGGACAATAACAATGATGACTGTGACATTGTTATAACTGCTGTTACTGATAATAATGCAGGACGTAAGTACTCTCTTAATAAACAAAATTGTGTCACGTATATGCCATCCTTTGTATTGTTGTGTAATAGATCAAGTGCCCTATAATATTATTGATGATTGAACTGTACATTGAAGATGTTTCTAGTACAATGATTTTCAAAAGTTGCAATAAATTTGTTTAGATTGACTTGTACTTGTACTCAAATTTATTTAGTTACACACACACATGCATACTTTAGTTTAATATTAATAAAGTTTTAGTACTTTATTTCAAGAATTTGTTATATACATAAACTTTCACATTGATTAACGGAGATTGTTTTTATCTAGCTTCCACTGGACCCAACATTGCTCACTCTGGGGTAGTGTGCGATGGTTGCGATGTTCCCATAACGGGTTTCCGCTACAAGTGTACCTTCTGCGATGACTACGACCTGTGTTCCAAGTGCGAGTCCGCCGGCCTGCACCCCGAGCATTGCATGGTGCGAGTACCCGTTCCCTCGCTACCTGTAAGTGTTTTAATTCTCTTTGTCTATTTTTTTTAATGTGATAACGTTTTTAAAATCGTTTTAGTCGGGTGACATGTTCAGAAACTTGTGTCACACCAAAACCTCACGAGTGCGATCGCAGGTATAACGAGAGAGAGACGGACCGATCTCCCGTCTCATCTCGAGCGCTGCCACTAGTAAGGCGTTATCACGTAAACATCTCGTTCGTAAACCTACTTTACAAACAACCAATTTTTTTTTATTCTTACTTTTACCCTCTTTGTCTATGATTTGTGCTTTAAAAGCGAGCTCTGATAGTCATACCTGAATATTGAATAGTGTGAGTGCCTTTGCGGTTAGTGTTTTAAGCATCAATACACTTTTATTAGCATCACCAGTGTATGTTTGTATGTAATCTACTTCTTTAGACTCGATTTTGACCCACTTGAAACATATAGATTTAATTTAAACTTTGTCCACTTATCAAAGATCGGTAACAATACAATAATTTCATGTTCAGTTCGGTTAGAGCGTGCTTTTTTCGTTTTTTAAAACTATATCAATTATTGTCTACAATTTGTACTACAAATGGCCGTTCGTCTGTAGGCTTCGACTTGTGTCGCAAGACCGAGGTCGTTGGCCTGCCCATTCCCATGCTGTCCGTAATTTCTTTGTCTTGTGTGATTTTTAATATAATTTCATCACATTTTTGTTTGCTGAATAATGAAAATACTGAGTCATGACTTTTTGATTACAATAAATTAACATAAATGGTAAATGTGTTGAAATATAAATGTATCATTACAATTTATGCAAAATGCTCTAGAGTCTAGTTAAAAAAGGGTTTTTATGATGCAATATTAAGTCAGTATAAAAGTAAAAAATAACATTTCTATTTTGGTGACTTGCAAGTATAAATAAATTGCACCACTATTACAAATTTTCTCAATATTAGTCAGTGTGAAATTCATTTTATATTTTCAACAAAGTCAGTCAAGTGTAGGCTAGACTTGTTCACCTTGGATTCCGTGCGTAGTTTCAACATATTTGTCCCTTCAAATAATGCATATTAAATTAAAACAAGTAATAATAAGTAAGCAGATTTAGTCATTTAATATTCGTAAATAAATAAGTTTTCACCTATTTCGCCGGTTCTCTATTTCATTGCATAAGCCTTTTTTAATAAATAGGTAAAGGTAATATTATTTTTCTTGGTATCCTTGTACATTCGCTGTAATTAAAGCGTACATAAGTGCAACGAACTGGAAATTTTCCATCCGTTCGAGAGACAAGTGGCCTCTGTATCCAATTAATGTGCTAGGGAAAATTTATTTACATACCTATTTAACTTCGATAACAATATTAAATGCATTGTTTTGGCATACCTAACATTATTATTTATTACTTTACACACTTTCTGTATGTCGAATCGATTTGTAACGGATCACGGGTCACATCTAACCGGTTCACGTGTTCAAACACGCGACACAGATAAACATTCACAGGTTCTTCAGAACCCATTTCGGGCACCAGCTCTGATAAGTTTGCCTAATATATATTACTAGAGGTCCGCCCCGGCTTCGCCCGTGGTACATATTTCGCAATAAAAGGTAGCCTATGTCCTTTCTCGGGTATCAAAATATCTCCATACCAAATTTGAAATTACATGCAAATTGGTTCAGTAGTTTAGGCGTGATTGAGTAACAGACAGACAGAGTTACTTTCGCATTTATAATATTAGTATGGATGTATTAGTATTATTCATTCTTTGTATAGTTTTTAACCCTTGTGAGAGAGATAAATAAATGTTTTTATTTTTATTTTTTATTTAAATGCATAAATTACAATTTACAGCGCACCGTTATCAAGGCGGCAGTGAAGCGATCGCGCCATTTCCTCAAAACATTGAATCAAATCAACGAGGAACATTGCAAGAAGCAACGTCATGAGAGTGAAAGTAAGCGGCGGGAGCATCATGGCCACCACGGCCATCGCCGCCAAGCCCGTGACGAACACCAACGTCGGCCACGCAATAGTTGGCTAGAAACATTCGCCACTTATATGAACGAATTTGCGAACCTCGCTGGGGACGTCGGAGTTGAAACTGAACATGAACCTACTGCAAACCAGGAAACCCCGACAGCTAATGAAGCCCCTAAAGCTCAAGCTGAAGCTCCAAAGGCTTCTGCTTCCGCGTCCGCATCAGCAAATCAGCAAACATCATCGGCCAGGGGACAATGCCCTTTCACACCCGATAATTTGAACATGGATAACATTCAAAAACTTTTGAACATGTATTTGAGCGGAAACTTGAATGCTTTTATGCCGCAACAGCCATCGACATCTGCAAAGGAAAAGACTGATGTTGAAATGGGCCAAGGGGACAGGAAGGCGTCTGACGCTGATAAGCAAAGTGTGGCTTCAGAAGTGTCCTCAACTTCGAATGCAGCAGCTCAGTCCAAGAAAGAGGATTCCCCTGACAAAACTGATGAGTGGACTGTTATCAATAATGACAAAGGTATTTTATTTCGTAATACATTAATAGATTAAATTGATGTTTTACTTTTGTTTATGTAATACGTTTGTTTTTGATCAATTTTCATTGAAATTTTTACTATTTTATAGATCTTATGGATTCCGAAGCTAAGGCACCTGGCGCAGAAACAAACCCTCCCATTGGTTTCAACCTGCCTGAGGAATTCCAAAATCGTGTGCAAATCAATGAGGGCCAAAGTCTCTATCCGCCTCTCAATACTGCCACAGCTGGTAAGTGTTATAACCATCAAAAAGCTATTAAATTGAAATATATTTCGTGTTCGTTACTATTTTTAAATGTCAATACATTTACATGTCTACATTTATCGCAATGTAAATTGAATGTTTTGATAATAACATAAGTAATAAGAATAAGATATCTTTCTTTTATTTTAATTGTTATTTCATTGAATACATATCATTATAAAATTATAAAATCATTTACATGTCTATCGTAAATGATTTTTGAATCAAATTATCAATTTCCCAACACTCAAATACTCACATCATTATTTGTCATTTATAACATTTAGTGTTGAATCCCAAAGAGCCTGCGGTGAAAGTTCCAGAACAACCGAAGCCGACTGCTCCGGAAGAACCAAAGACTAAGGATGCTGGCAAGCAAACATCAGCCACTGGTCGCCAGGAACGACACCCAAGTAAGTATCTTATTTATTACTAGCTATTCGTCCTGGCTACGACCGACTATTGTGGAAGATATTCAAAATTTGACAATTATTATCCCAATTTGAACTGACAAATTAAATAAACCATTTAAATCTGTTCAGCCATTCTTGAGTAATAGATGGTGTTACTATCTTTTTGATACATAACTGGATAGTATTGTTTGTTTAAAAACATAGCAATCGACATAAAATAATTAATATAATAATTTTATGCATAAGTATTATCAAGTTCCAATTATTAAAGGACATAATTAATCATATACATTTGCAAAACAATGAGTCAGAATGATATCATTCTAATCATAATAATTATTATTTGGTGGCCCACTTTATGTATTTGCATTAATCAATATGCATTGTTTCATAATATCATTACTTTATTATTCTGTAGTTAAAAACAAAATTATAATGTTCATGTGAGCAATGAGTGGGTTATATTTTTATGGGGATTATTATATAACAAAGAAGGAAAAACATTCTTTATGTAATGTTAAAAGGTATGGAAAATGATTTTAATACTTATAACTTTCTTTTACAGTGGCTCATATTCAAGCGGCCATTGAGCAGATGATTGCAATGGGCTTCACTAATGAAGGAGGATGGTTGACTCAACTACTCGAGAGCAAGGATGGCAATATCGCTGCTGTACTTGACCTATTGACTCCCATCAATGCTAAGAAGTAATTATATTCACCAAGAATATAAAATACTTTTATTATCTCTATTGCATTATTCTCTATTAGATGTGGGGCATCATATCATAGCCCCAAATAGATACTTCAAATAAACATATTTTTTGCATAGATAAGAAGTAATATCATAAGTTAAAATTATATTGACAATGGTAATAGAATATGTTATTTACCTGTTTTATGACTGAATATCTTGCCTAATTTGTATTAATTATTTCAGTTATTTTTATTTTTTTTATATACTTAAAATGGAAAATTTCATACCTAATATGGTATTTTTGTGTTCTCTAAATATAATTTCTTATTGATATTAAGATATATATTTCGTTTATATGTCTTGTTGATATAATAACAACTTCATGATATTCATGTAGCTAACATTGACATATTATGGAAAGAAATGTTATGACTGATTGTAATACAGGCCTGATAAAAAATGTGATAAAATGTGATGGTTTCATGTAGAAAAATGTTTATTTTCCTTATAATATAATAAAGGTATATGGGCAATATTGTGTTTTAATTAAAACCCTTTTTGTAAATAAAATATTTATTTGAGAAATCCATATGATTCTTTTTTGTAATTGATTGTTTCTGCCTTTTCCCGTAAAAGAGCTTTTCCAAGTGCTTCATCTAAACATTTGGCTGCAATGCTGAAAATACATTGATGTTAATAGTTGAAATAAAGATAAGATATAAATAATATATATGTTTAATAAGATTGTAGACTGACAATACAGAAAGATAATACCTAAATTAATCTTTGTACAAAATTACATTGTTCAGTATTTGACGGAAATTTCCATGCATTATATTTTGTCATATGAACTGACAGATAATCATTGGATTCCGCAAATCCGGCCCTTAGTCAATATCTATTTTTATTTATACTATTTTTGTTTAGCAATTTCAAATATCCTTTCATTACTTACATTCCCTGACTGACAGCTTCTTTCAATGTTGGTGGGGCCACACTGCCTGCACCTAACATGCCAATTGTCGTACATTTAGACTTTAATTCAGTGTCGGCTGTATTTGACGTGTAATACACGGGATTGCCAGATACGCCAACAATAAGTGACACAACACTACACTTTTCTTCTTCAGCTGATGGATCAACTACACATTTATCACCAATTTTGCATAGTGTGACCTGAAATATTTGAATTTGTTTTTATATAATTACACTGCATTGGTTTGAACTTTGAACTAAAATACTGTGTTTTTGTTAATTTCATGACAATTTTGACACTCATTTGTTTATCTCTCTGTATAATAAACAAAGTAAACCATATAGTCTATAGTTTACGGCGAGGTCGCGGCTTCGAGCCGTTGGTCTCAACTGCTTGAAGGGGTCCTTGTATGGTTGCCCTAATTGTCATTAAGTTAGATATAGAACAATACTTATTTTAATCAGTATGAGTTTATTAAAACATTATACAGTTTAAAGAAAAAAGTATTTAATATTACTAGCAATGGTGCAGTGCCAACATTCAAATTCTTGCTATCAAATGGATCATCTGATAGTTGTAAGTCTACATTTCCTCCATCCATGAGAGCTGCTTTAACAAATGGTATTCTTGTATTGAATAGTGCGGCTTTTACAGCTAAGGACACAGCATCACATAAGTTACCTCCACATTCTAATATCTGAAAATTTTAACCATGATTATTATAATCGTCAATAGCATACATTTCATTTTTATTATTAATTTAACGATGAATACACACATTGTAAATATGTAACACAAATATTGTAAATTGAGTTTTATTAGTTATTGACTTAATTTTTGAATACTTACTAAAATATCAATATACAGTTTCCAACATTGTTTTCCTTCAAATATACACAATTGCGTTAAGTTAAATGCTTGAGAAGAGTGGTACGCTCTTTGTAACATGTTTGATATAGTGCTTGCGAGTTGTTCTCCACCTCTTCCTTCAAATTCTGGTGTGGCATTTGCGGAACTAGAAATAATACACTTCAAATTATAAAACAAAAACAGAATCACATTAATAGGAAAGAAAAGAAAAGGAACACGACGAAGAGCATATGTTATAATTCTACAAGTTTCAAAATTGTAACTTACCAATCTACAAAGAACTCAATTTTCCCTAGACCGGGTTTGTCGGGATTAGGGACATCAATTTCAGTTTTTACACCCACCAGTATATCTGTGTTTGCCAACCTTAAACGCGCCGAGCCACTTGCATGACTGACTACGTCCGTTTCCAGTTCCATGGGTCTATAGTCAATATTAGATCTCCCATCAGAGCGGAAGTCTTCCTAAAATTACATGACGATGTTATAAGATAACTTGTTTACAAAATATATTTATAATACACAAAATAATTCTTGTAAACACCTGTACGCCATGAAGTATATATGTTTTTTCAGTCTGACTTAGCAATACTCCTGCCATTTTATAAATTAAAAGTAAGAAATAACTCGAGAAGAAAAATAATTATATGTTTTAAATTAAGTTCAGTTTATATTTGTTTAGTTTTTAAAGAAAATTCGATGTACACAAACTTGTTGGTTATGTTTACAATTTACTATTGACAACTGATATGCGTCAAAACTCAAAAGTTTAACCTTTTTTTTTCATAAATGGCAACAAATTAGGCTGTTCTCACAAGACGACAACAGGTAAAATTCGTGTATAATTCTGTACTTATTGACAAATAAAAAGAACAATATCAAATTATTAAAATATAATGCTATTGTATGAAGTTATTCCGATTTGCAGATCAATTGAACTCCTGCTATTTTAGTACTCCTGTAAATAAAAGATGAGCAAATAATCTCATTCATGTGATGTTTCAAAATAAAATTCTACTTAATTAATTTATAATTTCCGCAATTTTATAGGTTAAGATTTTGAAACGGTCACGGGATTAAGCATATTCTTTGTCAATACATCCTAGCCTATCTCAAACTGCCTGAAGACAATGATTTTCTTGTTTTCTATTTCTTCTCTCAACGGATATCGAGATTAAATAATATTATTTTAAACAAAACTGTCAATTTTCAAAATACTACTAACCTAATTAATATGCAGCAAGTTAGATAATATAAGGTGATACCACCTGCTCCGCTTGCAGTATGATGCCTGGGTACGTCCATGCCGCATTTTAAAAGTTTGTCGTCATCAGAGGCATCCATGGGTACTTTAATAATTAATTATTCTTCATCATTATGGCATAGAATATTATATTCTAATAAAACAATGGCACAAAAAGTTATCTCCAATTTAAACCCAGGTGCTGAAAATGGGCGCCTATAATTGTATTTAATAGCGGTATGAAAATTGAACCCTTGGTACTATTAAAGTTATAATAAACGATAGTCAAGTTTAAAAAATGCCATTTTTCAAAAGCCAAACTCATGAATCTATAAAAGTACCTATGTTAATTGTTTAGTACCCTTCGCAATGTCAAGGTTCATGTTTACTACAAGATCAGTTAGACCGATCCCGATTCAATGCTAGTCACTATTGGGGGGATCTCGCAACATCCTCTTTTAAATTGCGAGTTATCGTAATTTTTTCATTGTAACAGATTGAATTTACACACTGGGTTCACTTGCCATTCGAATCGTGGATCCCTCGCTGGAAGATTATTATCGTTGTTTAAAAGAACATTTAATATGGGCGATACACAGGACAATGTCGCCGATATGGTGTTTAAAATGCAAAAGTTTTCTTGGGTGGATTACGTAGTTTTCATATTTATGTTAGCGATAAGTGCTTTCGTAGGTGTGTACTGGGGCTTTTTCAAAAAGCAGACGACGCAGAACGATTATCTTCTTGGCGGAAGGAATATGAAAGTGTTGCCCGTATCCATGTCTTTAGTAGCCAGGTTAGTAGTTCACTGAATTCTTCTGATATCTATATTACAATATGTTAGAACTAGATGATAGATCATTTTCACTGCCATCCCTAATTCTAATTTAACCTAACTAGCATATATTTTCGCTTGGTAAACTTTAACTGCAATACGCTCGTAGATTTTTAAGTCAGGTTGCAAAGCATCGTGTTCGAAAAGCGTTAAGATAATATATGGAAAATGTATGTTAATAATTTTCTATGACCTGAATAATGCTTAGAACTTTTTAATATCCTACTCCAAATCCTTCTCTGCTTAATTTATATTGAGAGTAGCTATTTCCGCTAAAAAGTTCAATCATTAATTAAAATTTAAAAGATGGTTAACGTTATAAACCTTGGAATATTTTCTTAGGAGTTTACATAAAACACGATATTAATTTGTCTCGCTTTCCATTGACAAAAAAAAAGATTCACTTAATTGGATTCTATCTGTTACCTACATGGTGCGTATAATTTTCAGCTTTATTTCTGGAATAACGTTATTGGGTTCACCAACAGAAGTATACATGTACGGGACGCAATATTCTTACATAATTATCGGAATATTTCTAATGTTCATTTTCATGACTCAAATATACTTACCTGTGTTTCACGAACTTAAGATGACTTCAAATTATGAGGTACGAAGAAAATTTTTATAATTAATTTTATTTGCGGTCATAGATGTATAAGTTAGTAATTTATTTAACACTTTTTTTCTAGTATTTATCACTGAGATTTGATAACAAAGTTCGTCTGTTCGGTTCGATGCTTTTCGTTTTTGCGATGGTGAGTATAAATATACATATATGGGTTACTAGCTTTCCACCCGCAGCTTCGCCCGCGCAGTCAAAGAAAAACCCGCATAGTTCCCGTTCCCGTGGGATTTCCGGGATAAAAGCTATCCTATTTCCCGTGATAAAAAGTAGCCTATGTCCTTTCTCGGGTATCAAAATATCTCTATACCAAATTTCATGCAAATTGGTTCAGTAGTTAAGGCGTGATTGAGTAACAGACAGACAGACAGAGTTACTTTCGCATTTATAATATTAGTATGGATAAGTTAATACCAATGTATGGCAATATATTATATGAGACAAATTCAGTAAAGTAATAATTTATTCATCCGTGTTTATATTACGTTAAATTTATTTCAGATAGGATGGTTACCAATTGTTATTTATGTGCCTGCACTTGCCTTTAATCAAGGTAATAACAGTAACATGATGTAAATGAACAGTTTTATCCTTCAAATCTGTTTTTTTTCTGTGAAATTTATTTAATTTTTATGATTAATCCGAAAAATCTTTCAGTGACTGGAGTTAATATTCACATAATTACGCCAATTGTGTGCTTAGTTTGTATATTTTATACGAGTGCTGTAAGTATTTCATATCCTAATTTATAGTATTCATAACTATGACAACTTGTATCATAATTTATATATGTTACCTACTCCAGGATGATTCAAGTTATAAGCATATTCAATTTTAGATAATTAGGCTTAAAAATGCGACAAAAGATATCGTCACAAAATCGTTAAATGCGTAGATAATTAGGAAGTCTATCTAGACTTCCTAATTATTCATATCCGGTTTCCGTCAGAGCCATTGTTCATATATTTATAATATTTTTCGTTCCTGATTTTAGTAAGTCTAATTCTTTTTAGGGTGGTCTACAAGCAGTCGTTTGGACTGATGTTATTCAAATAACAGTGATGGTAGGGGCGATGGCGTTAGTAGCTATAAAAGGTACCCTAGATATTGGTGGATTCGGTGTTGTATGGCAACGAAACATGGACAGTGGAAGGATTGAAGCACCCAAGTAGGTATCTTTTAAATAATACGTTATTTTAAATTTATTTGCTGTCTGTAATAGCGTTTTTGTTCTACTGATGATTTTATTAACTTTGCAGTGCATGAATAATTTAGCATTAATGCATTTCCCTAAAATTTTTTGTATCAATAAATTTTATTTTGAATGAGATCCAATTTTAAAAAAAATGTATTAAAATCGATATCGATGACGATAACTTACACATTCGATAGACTTCAATATCACATATTATTTTCGTTTTTAGTTGGGATTTCAACCCCACAGCACGACATACAATATGGAATTTGGTAATAGGAGGGGTAATATATTGGTTACAAGCAAATGCAGTTAATCAAACTATGGTTCAACGATATCTGGCTCTCCCTACGTTACGAGGCGCGAAATTGTAAGTTGTTTCCTGTTATTTCGGAAAGTCGACTCGTTGTCTTTTTAGATTTTTTTTATTAATTATGATAGGTTTCTACTGAAAATACAATTAATATTCTCCTATTTCAAAACTGTTTAAATGATTACCTGCCAGCTACAATGATTAATATGTTATGCAAGACAATATACATGTCCAAAACTATTAAATAAGCTAGGAGACTTTATCAGTAAGCCCTGAAACTGATATTTAGTGTTTTATTTATGTTAGTCGTCATACAACAACCTTTTTTTCAGGTCGGTATTCCTATTCTGTATTGGAATTTCAATACTGTACTGTTTCTGCCTATACTGTGGATTGCTGATTTATGCTAGATTTTACGATTGCGATCCTTTGCAAACAAAGGTAAAGTATTAAAAAAATAATTTATATTTTTAGATCTGCCTATTTATCAAACTCAAAAGTTCGATTAAATGTGTTTAAATATAATATGGTGAAAGCTGCTCAAACTCAATTAATGTGCTGTAATTTTGGTATGCAGATAGATTTTGTAATAACTTATGGAATTTTCTATGGCCATCACACGAGCGAATTTACGGGAAAACGTCTATGTTTCGTTTTTTTATGCAGTTAATGGCAGTCCAAAATATTTTTAGTTAGCGAAGGCAAAGGATCAACTATTGCCGCTTTTAGTCATGGACGTTTTGGGTGATTTTCCCGGACTGCCAGGAGTTTTTCTTGCTGGAATATTCAGTGCAGCTTTAAGGTAAAACAGTTAGGTATATGTATATGTAGAAAAAATTCCTTTTACTCATATAAATACTGTTGGTAGTATATTCTAGACTTTAACTTTATTAATCTATACTAATATTATAAAGCTGAAGAGTTTGTTTGTTTGTTTGTTTGTTTGAACGCGCTAATCTCGGGAACTACTGGTCCGATTTGAAAAATTCTTTCGGTGTTAGATAGCTCATTTATCGAGGAAGGCTATAGGCTATATACCATCACGCTACGACCAACAGGAGAGGAGCCACGGGGGTGAAACCGCGCGGAGCGGCTAGTACATAATATAACAATTTGTCACCTTAATAAATTAATGAAAAATTAAAAAGGATGTATTCCCATCAGACGAAAAAGTAGAGGAAAATGTATATTATATTTAATAGCATATCTAATACTGGTAAGGTTTTTTAAATGATTAATGTCGCTATTTCATTGATGTAAAGCGTGTTAGCCATAAATAGCTGGTTTAAGATTATAAAAAAAAACATAGAAATTAATTTTAAACTTCTTTTTAGTTCATTATCAACGAGCTTAAACTCAATGTCAGCTGTAGTGCTTGAAGACTTTTATAAGCCATTCTTCAAGAGGAAATTGTCTGACCGTCAGACCAGTTGGTTGCTGAGAGGAGTTGTCATTTTCATCGGAGTACTCTGCTTAGGTGATTGTTAAACCGGCTACTTACGTACCTGCAGCAGGGGCAATATTGGAATTGCACCCTCAATTGGCTTCTTAATTGTGTGTATATGTGTGTAAATTGTTCTGTTCTCTAAATTGCCCCTGCTTGCATAGGCAGCTGAAATTGCTCCAACCGCCGTGCAACCGAGATTGTTCCAATATTGCCCCTGCCCAGGTACCTTCGTGAGTAACCGGCTTAATTTAATTACATCTTTATTTATAGTTATGAAATTATGTGTACTCTGAAGGTTTAGACTCGTAGGAATTGATAAAAAACCACTTCCTACTATGCAGGGTGCTATTGTGCAATAAGTGAATAGATTTTATTAAATGTGATTAATCGATCTGTTGAAGTATTTATTACAAAAGCAAAATGCATTATTCTGCATGGATCTTTGTTATCTGTACATTATGGAATAAAATAAATTATTCGATCTTGTATTGTTAATTGATCGATTAAGAAGTGTCTTTTTGTTCGTTTATTTCCTGTAAAGCATTTGAATCGACTGAAATCTTAATTGCAGGATTAACATTTATCGTTGAGAAATTGGGAACAATTCTACAATTGACGATGACATTGGAAGCCATAACTATGGGGCCCCAGCTTGGGGTGTTCACTATGGGGATATTGATGCCGTGGGTAGACGGAATGGTAATTACATTGAGTACACACTTACCTTATAATATTATAATACATTATAATATTATACACATTTGATACTTATTTTAATCCCTATGTGCATAAATAATAACAAAGCACAGGCAATATGCACAGCTATGCTAGAAACGAAGTAAAATAATCTGTTCGTAACGATTTTTAGATTTCAAATCCCAGATTTGGTCGGATACGTGAGAACACCCGCACTTTTTACTAATTCAAGTCACAATAACGTAAAAATAAGGGGCCCAATAAGTAAATGAAAATATTTAATAGGTCGTTTATCATAACAAAATGCAAAAAAATGAACATTTTTGATTGTGGGAACTTTGAACTGCTTCCTACGGTAAAGCAGAAGATGAACGAAGTCTTTACTTTAGCATTTTGAAATATAGAATTTTACGGAAATAACAAATTCGTATTGTGTGCAGGGAGCGTTAATAGGAGGAATGACTGGTTTGGTATCAATGACGTGGTGGTGTCTATCAGCGCAGTTGGCTATAGCCAGCGGTTACATCACCCACCCACATAAGCCACTCAGTGTAGATGGATGTCTGTATAATCATACACTGGAATTCAATAATGTGGATACAGTTGAAAGGTAAATTTGCTAAATTTATGTGTTTTGTTATGTGAATAGCGATGCTCTAAAAATAACTACAGAACAAATATATTTCTAAATTTTTCTTGCGAAACCAAGTCTCCTAACTTCAATTACTCATAATTCCTACATTTGACACCTAATAAGTTATCAAAGATAATGTTTACTTTTATTAAAATGTGCATATACACTTGTTAAAATACAATTATTTCTTTCAGGGTCGAAGTTAGTCCAATATTACATGTATCATACATGTGGTATACGCTCTCTGGATGTGTGATAACAATGTGTATAGGAATGTTGATATCAGGTGTAAGCAAGGCTTTAGGAAAAGCTTACGTCCCTCCCGCGCCAAAACTTCTAGCGCCACAGATAAGGAAATTATTTCGAGACCCTCCTCATCCGAAGGAAGAACCATTTATTTGTGCTTATAAGTGTCCTAAGGTAAGAAACTCGTTTTCTTCAAATGTAATATTTAGGTTTCATCAACGGTTCATGGTTTGATTTTTTTGTCCCTCATGCAGTTTAACAATTCACATAAACGCATGTCATGCTTGTATTAACGCCGATGTTGTGCCGTTACATTTTCGGGCCTCATTTAACCATTTGCTGAGTAGTTCTTGATAGAATATTCTACATTTTTTTTATGTTCATACAGTATTTTTCATTTTAATTGATAGATAAGCAAAACAGAACATACCCAGAAGTGGTGAAACAGCCTTGAATATTATTATAAATATGTATGATTAATTGTTGATTTTTTTTGTAGGACAAGCAGCAGAAATCTACAACACTAAATATGAAGCCTATTCACGGAAACACACAAGGCACAAACTGAGACTGAAATTATTTATTTTATTTATAAAATATATATTTTTTCGTATTTTATACGTAGTATTTCATTGTATTCAAAATTTATAGATTTTTTTACAATCACAGGAAAATATATACTGCCAATAAGCGCGAATTCACAAAAAACAGGGTTCAGTACAGAATGGCAATATATATTAGGTATCAGCTGCAGCGTTGAGCGTAATTAGTAGCAAAATAATAGCAAAAAAACGAATCTTCAGCAGATAATATTTATCATATTATTTTTCAATTAGGGTAAAAGCCGGATAGTTGCGCCACTTTTCAAAAAAGCTATATTATGAAAAATTATGTACTTAATAAGAATAATGAAACATGTATATCAAAAGATAGGTCTTTAAACCATCATATTAGCCTATTTTATTAAACATAATTATTAAAGGTTTTGAGTAAATCCTGTTTTATTTGACCTCTCAAATGAAGGATAGTTGCCCAATCTAGCGGATAGTTGCCTATCGTAAATAATACTTCAGAGGATACTTGCCTCGTGAGGGGATAGGTGCCTCACAATATTTTTTTTAAATAAAAAAACAAATTTATATCAATTCACTTAATCAGTCTTTATTATTTGTTACAACTTTGGCATTAATCATCAGAAGTGAGGGATTTCATCTTTCCACATCGCATGCAGCATACAGTTTCATCCATATTAAATATTCCATCTGGTTTAACCAGCAATTCATTCTCAGTTAAGACAGTAGGTAATAAGTAGATCAAAAAATTTTGCAACGTCTTCTTGTTGAGACCCCTCGCTCTTTCAATTGATAAACCCTCAGCTTGCCTCAAAAGTCAAAACTATTTCGGGATTTCTTTCCAGAAAGCTTTTTAACCATTGTGGCCCAGCCGTTATGCTTTAACCCCAAATTTTCGGCAAAGTGGTAAGCTAGCTGACGAATTGTATTTCTTTCAGGAGGAAATCCTGCGTCCCGAGTATTTTCCTGGAAGTTAAATAAAAAATTAGCGAAATGAATATTGTACCGGCACGGAGATGCCTTATTACCAATAAAAACGCAATAATATTAATATTTGCTAGTGAAAGAATTTGTAGTTGCGGATAGTTGCCCCAAGAGCAACTATCCGCACAAGTTTCTAAGGCGACTATCCTTTTTGATACGGATACTTGCCCTTTTTATTGGCGGAACAAATCAACAATATTTTGCAATAAAATGTAATTAACAGTATAATTTAAAGTCTAATGCACGCAAAGAAACATAAACTATATTGAAATCACAATTAGTAACAAAAATATTCAATACAAATGACTTACCAATATAGTTTCAACGCCTATCGAAGTTTCACCGCGGAACAATTTCGCTCGCACAGATGAAACGCGTGATTCTACACAAACGATTGACGTGGCACTGAGGTCTGCGGGAGGAGTACTTACAACTATAGTAAAGCGTTATTGCCACTAATGTCCGTAACATAGTGTATTCGAAACTGCGGCAAGTATCCCACTGGCGCAACTATCCGGCTTTTACCCTAAACGTTCATTTTATTTCAACGTACAGGAATCTAAATATGTATGTGGCCTAGCCGATTTCCCCCTTTGTAGTTGACCCTGGATAAAAAATGAGTCAGTTCAGTACCTACTTCCAAAGATCACCCTCCATCCTCTCCTCCATCCTCAATATTCATAAAAATGAAACTCTTCTAAGTTTGTGAAAACTTAGAAGAGTTTCATTTTTATGAATATTTTAGAGCTAAAACAAGTGTCAGATGATCCCTAAGTCTATTATAAGCAAAACGGAAGTTTCCAATGAATAACAGGACAAAAATAGGTCGTCTACAAGTCGCGTAGAAAAATCGCGGGAGGTACCTAATTGAAAAATTGCTACACTCGGAACTTTTGCCGTTGTGCTCTTAAAGGTCAAAGGAAACACTCGTCTCTTACGTTCAATGTAAAGATTTTTTTGAATTAAAATGTCTGAAAAACTCAGTGTTTCCGAAGTTCGTGCGACCTATCAACATTTCTCATGGATGGATTATTCCGTGTTTGTTATAATGTTGGGTATTTGTGGTGGTGTTGGTATCTATTTCGGTTTTATTAATAAACAAAAATCTGCGCAAGACTATTTAATGGGTGGTAGAAATATGTCACTTCTTCCCGTTTGCTTCTCTCTTGTAGCAAGGTAAGAAAATTATTTCTATATTATTTCAAAACTTCATAGAGTAAAGACAATCTCAAGTTAAGTATTAACATTGATTATTGATGTTTAAAACTATAATTCAAGCTCTACTAAACTATAATGTCTTCTCAGTTTTATTTCAGGAATATCCCTTTTGGGCATCCCAACAGAACTTTACGTTTTTGGAACTTCCTACGTTTTCAATATCATTGGTGCCCTGGTTATGTCAATTGTTATAAGTTATACATTTATTCCGGTATTACATGAGTTAAATCTAACATCAGCTTACGAAGTACGTAGTAATTTTACTAATTTATTTGTGACATTAATAATAATCTTGTAGAGTGTTATAATTCTAAAACTTTTAACAATTACATTTCAGTATTTGGAATTACGTTACGATAAGAGGACAAGAGTTTTTGGATCAGTTCTCTTCAGCGTTTATTTGGTAATCCTAAACTTTATACTTTTACTGTGGATATTGTATGAGAATTATTATATTTTTCTAACCAATAACAATATTGCAGATGGCCTGGCTCCCCATTGTTATATATGTTCCTGCTTTGGCGTTCAATCAAGGTATAAATAAGCTGATCTTTAATTACTATTGATGGTAAATTTAAGAAACTTAATGGCTCTCAATTTCGTATTAATTTTTTAGTGACTGGTGTAAATATACACATAGTTTCCCCGATCGTGTGCCTTGTTTGCATTTTTTATACATCAGTGGTATGTATTTATTTTATTCTATTAAGTATAGGTATTTACTTTTATTATTGTAACTTACTGTTATTCTTAATTTTAGGGAGGCTTAAAAGCAGTAGTATGGACAGACGTTTTTCAAACTATAGTTATGATTGGAGCAATGTTTTTAGTAATTATTAAAGGAACAATAAATGTGGGCGGTTTTCAGGAAGTATTAAAAAGAAATTGGAATAGTGGAAGAATAGAACATCCGCCGTAAGCACTAGAATATTCTGAATAACTTTTAAATTATGTAAATAACAATTGTTTACTCATATACCGTGTTACAGTTTCAGCTTTGATTTAACAGAAAGACATTCATTTTACGCTGTGACCATTGGATCTTCCTTTTATTGGATTGGAAATATAGCAGTCAACCAATCTATGATGCAAAGATTTTTGTCATTACCCGATTTAAGATCATCCAAAAAGTGAGGTGAATTTTCTGTAATATACAACTTCTTTTCTTTATTTATTTTCAATTCAGATTTATATTTCAGGGCGGTGTGGGGATTTTTTTGTGGAGTTTTTTTAATATTAATTTTGTGTGGATATAGTGGTTTGTTGGCATATGCCCGTTATTATGACTGTGATCCATTGAACTCGAAATTGGCTCTGGCAAAAGACCAGCTATTGCCATTGTTAGTAATGGATATTTTGGGCGAATGGAATGGTATACCAGGAGTGTTTGTAGCTGGAGTATTCAGTGCTGCTCTCAGGTAAGAATATAATAAACTTTTGCACATTACATGAGTTTACATAATACCTACATGTGTTTCACCAAAAGGCGTAAACTCATTGTTCTTAATTCTAGCTCTTTATCTACTGGCCTTAATTCGATGGCTGCTGTAGTTCTGGAAGATTTTTGGAAACCATTTTTTAAAGATTTAAATCAAAAACATACACAGATATTAATACGTGCAGTTGTTGTCGTACTTGGATGCATTTGTGTGGGTATGTATCGATTTTTGCTGCGTGTGTTTATTCATACAAAATAATATTAGTGATTATTTGGTGTTGTGTTTGTAATACTTAAAATGTATTTCAGGCTTGGTGTTCGTTGTAGAAATGTTAGGCTCTGTCTTACAATTAACAATAAGCTTATCATCAGCTTCGATGGGACCTCTTGCTGGGATATTTCTAATGGGGCTTTTTCTACCTTTTATAGATGGAACTGTAAGTGTTTGAATAAATACTTTAATTAAGTGTTTTACTACAATAAATATGCCTTAAATATTATTGAAACAATTATTCTTTTCTTCTATGTTAAAGAGTGCACTTACTGGTGGATTCATTGGTTTGACGTCCGCTTGGTGGGTCGCGGCGCAGTCGCAGCTTGCGCAAGTGCAGTCATTACTCATATTTAAAGAGAAGGACAGGTTTACGTACAATTGCACGTATGATTTCGATTTATTACCCTCCGCCTCAGATCAAGAAAGGTTTGTATTGACTTTTAACGACTTATAGGTAGGCAGATGTTTAATTTTCATATAAATTTACAGAAATCTTATGTTTCCTTCAAGGTACCTTTAATATCAATCACGTAGAATTAGGCCAAGGTATTAAGATAATAGAAATTGATTACATTGTTAAATAATTAGATTAAACGACGAGAGGTTATTATTAAGTAACTGATAAAACGTACCTTGAAAACTATGATCGTTCTAATAATAAATTAATAATTATTGAATGATACATCTTTCACATTTGGATAATTTATTATGAAAATGATAGATTTCCGAACAATGGAGATCGATTTAAAGTATTCATGTACAATATGAAACTTGATTCTTGTCAAATTCTTCAGAAACAGACTTTGCATGGTTTATTTAAATCTATAGCATTTATATTTATTGGGAGTTTATTTTTAACATTTTAACCATCATTGCATTTGTTGTTTATTTCTCATTTTCAGTGCAGTGCCGTACATTTATCGCATATCTTATTTATGGTTTACGGCTTTTGGTTGTATGATCACAGTTTTGGTAGCATGTCTGGTTAGTCTAAGGCCCCAGAAAAGAGTTCCTATTGAAGCGAAGTTATTTGCGCCTTTTTTGAGGCATTGGATATCGGGGAAAAGGAGAGTGAGTAGATTTCATATTGTAGTCATATGAAATTCTTTTTATTGTTACTAAATAAAATAATGTTTTTTTTTTCTTGTAGGTAGATGAATTAGATATGAAGCGGTGAGGTGAAAGATAAATTAAATAAACAATTTATACAATTCTTATTTTTATTTTAATTTCTATCCTTACAATTTAAAAAGGAAATTCTGTACCCGTATTTACCCTAAATATTCCTGACCTGTAAAGACAAAAACACACAGTTAATCAAAGCATAAAAATTAATAAAATCAACAATTGCTATATTTTCAGTTATTTATAAACTCTTTTCCATGAAATTGTCACCTCAATAGATTTGCTTTTACATTTCTACCTCAAATATTTACCTTGATTTCGACAAGTCACTATTGCCCATCGGGTAGATGCTTCCAGAACATTTGTCATAACTTGCGTCACGTATATTAGAACATTCTTGTGCTAGAAGGTGATTGTGTACAATCGAGGCTGCCATGTACTCATATCCTTTACTATGGGAGCATACGTTGAACCAGCAGCCAGGCATTAAAGATCCTCCATTGGGATAAAAGTCTGCGTCACCACAAGGATCAGAGAACCCATATAAAGCTGTATTAGTGTGGATTACTTCTACGTATTGAGCGTCAGAACTACGGAGACGATTTTGATCATTTTTCCAAAGAGGACCAGCTGGATCGAGGCCTGTTTAATTGAATATGTTTATTAATATTTATAGTATGTTAGATTTATGTTGTAAATGTTTGATTGATTGGATTTGAACAGATGAGGGTTGTGTTTTGTTCATAAATTTCACTTGTCAATTGTTTTTGTTATTCAAAACTTTACTCAGTCAAGTTATGGGAAAATCGTTTTTATAACCTTTGTATAACCAAGACTCTCATTATCTTAAAAAAAAAATTGCGGTATAAATATGTAGATAGTCATATTCTTTAGTAAGTATGTATATTTAATTACCTGTTATTCTCCTTATTAACCCTCCGACCGTTCTTCCTGCATTACCAACCATATGAGCGCCCAAACTAAATCCAACCAAATGTATTTTATTGTAAGAAATACCAAATTCTTCATTCAGCCACACTATGAATCGTCCAAGCTGCTCACCAAGAACAGCCACACCTTTTTTAGCCGTAATATAGTTTCTAGTTGAAAGGTCACTCCAATCTAATACTATGACGTTGACATCGTGTTTATGTAAGAATGCTGAAGAGGTAAAAATTATAAAAATTTGGTTCTATAATCTATACAGATATATATTTCTTTTTTACTTTGATCGGTATGTTGCTTACCATCGGTTAGAATTCTGTTCATCATATTATCGCCGTGACCATACCAACCGTGTACTAAAAATACAACTTGATTATACTCATTGAAAGACGAATTAAAAATTGAGCTTTTGTCTCCATAATCTAGTACATGCGCCGTTGAAGGGTTTTGTCTGAAACATTTATTTACAGTAAATAACATTTTATTGTTTAAAAATCTAGTGATTTGTATTTTTATGACTACAAATATTTGTTTAGATAATGTTGTCATGAATAGTTTATGTCAAAGAATGGGCATTGAGCAAAACTGTTATAATTATAATTTAGCTTTTATAGTTGAGAATATAATAATTAGTGTAAAGGAACTTACCTCGTAAATAGCCAATAAGGATAATTGGCGGAACTTCGCCGAAACTCGTCCAAAAACACATAATCAACTGGTTCTAGTGTGTCCACTAAATGAAGACTATTATCACCGTCTCCCGGAAAATAAAAATATCTATCCCCTTCTTGATAATGTTCCATTGGATGTTTGATAATCGTACCGAAGCTTACTGTTTGTTAATATAAAATTTAAAGAAATATAAAATTATTCATAGAAACATGCATACCTACCTGTATAAAAACTTTTAAAGAATATAAAAAATAGAACACTCATCGCGTGTAATCTATTTTTTTCGATTCTTAAAAAAAATTTCATTTAGAAAGCAGTTGAATGCTATAAAAATAAATATTATTTATAAAATCAATTAAATACTACTAAATATTACCTGATATTATTCCTAATGTTACCAAGAGCAGCTTCATGATCACTAAAATTTGTTATAGATCTTAAGAAATTAAAAAAAATATATATATTATATTATATTGATCACAAAATTAACTTTCGATTTCAATGTGGTTAAACGGTCACGAACAAACTATTATTAATTATTTGTTATTTATAACTCAAAAGCTTATCAATTAATCTATTAATTGTATTATAGTTGTAAACTATTATCTTAAATAATTAACATGTGATTATCTGTTTATATAAAACCTTAAAGAACAATGTCTGTATGTTGAAAATAGGAAAATAAAACAAGGTATGTAATCTATGGGGCTCTTTTAATTTCTCATATGGATGATTATCCATTCATCCATTCTAACTACTACATTTTGGCCTACATAAGTAGTAGGTATGTAGTATGTAGTATTGCTCCTTTACAAGCATGAGGAATAATGTAGGTACCTACTAAACTTTTGGAATTTTCTACTTAATTTTGATAACATAATACGTAGGTTAATAATCTCATATGAAACAGATTAATCAAGATAAGAATATTATAATTCACTGTTAATTTGTTTTGTCAAAACATATTTTATCAAGATCAATAACACAATTGTTGTGAAATTTCAAAAATCTGCATTTTATTAAAATTAACCATTTGTATTGTACTGGTTTTAACCTCGATTATCTTATTTTGATAATATATGTTATTATTTTTACTCAATTATTTATATAAGTTATCAAAAAATCAGATTCATCAAGATTAATATCATTTGTCATGTAAAAATAAGTTGTATCCATTAATGACGAAACTGAGAAATTTCTGTAATCTACGTTTTATTAAAATAAACGATTTGCACTATTTCTTTAATTGTTTCGAAGTTTATAAAATAAGCAATATACATATTTGTTATCATAATATTTTTAGTGTTATGTCTGGTTTTCATGCTCAATAAAGTGTTAAATAAACTAAATGTACAATTAAATACCACAGATACTTAATCATCACTTTATTTAAAACATAATTTAGGTTTAGTATGGCCAACTACTTCCCGTACTGAGGCCATAGATTCCGTTTCTGTAACAGAAATAAGAGTTTAGTGATCAGTCTGACTATGAATGAACATAATCTTAATCTTAATCTTCTTCTTATATATAAAAATGAATCGCAAAATGTGTTGGTAAGCGCATAACTCGAGAACGGCTGAACCGATTTCGATAATTCTTTTTTTATTATATTCCTTGAAGTACGAGGATGGTTCTTATGTAGAGAAAACGTAAACATGTACCACGGGCGAAGCCGGGGCGGACCGCTAGTACTATTATAAAGGCGAAAGTTTGTATGGATGTATGGATGTATGGATGTATGGATGTATGGATGTATGGATGTTTGTTACTCTTTCACGTAAAAACTACTGAACCGATTACAATGAAATTTAGCACACATATAGAGGGTAACTTGGATTAACACATAGGTTAGGTTTTATCCCGGAAATCCCACGGGAACGGGAACTATGCGGGTTTTCCTTTGAAAACGCGGGCGAAGCCGCGGGCGGAAATCTAGTATGTGATAATATTTTAAACATTGAATTATCTGTATAAAATAACTTACCCATTTTTGTTTAATATACCATTTCCCATATTTAAGGTGTTTCCACTGCATTGGTTGCTTAGGGCTTGATTTAGGTTAGAGCATAATCGACCTTGAAAATGGTTGGTACGGATGCTAGAAGCAAATAAATCATATGCTCGGCTGTGCGCACACTGATCGTTATTGCAGCCAGGTTGGTGTCTTCCGCCATTAGGATAGAAATCTGTATCACCAATAGCACTCCGTATACCCATAGCGTCGACATTTGTATGCATAACTTCGACATATTGTCCTGAGTTACGATTTAATGCGTTAGAGTTTGTGTACCATAAAGGGCCTGCTGGATCCAGACCTGAAATTGAACAGATGTCCTAAAGTAAAATGACTTCTTCTCTTCCTTAGTAGCTTCTATCAAACATAGTGAACTAAAGTAAATCTACATCTTGAGAATTATTCTCTACAAACCTGTCACTCTCCTAGCTCTCCCGCCAACTTGTCTACCAGCAATTCCAACAATATGAGCTCCTAAACTGAAGCCGACAAAATGCACATTGTTCCAGTTGCCACCGCCCGTGTTCAGCAGCCAATTAACAAAATTGCCCAGATGTTGACCCACGCTTGGTACCCCTGCTACGGCTGTCACATAGTTCCCTGCTGCTAGCGCGTGCCAATCAACGACTACGACATTGACGTCACTAACAGCTAGAAATGCATCTTTGATTCGTAAGTTTAAGACTGAATTTAAACTGCCTGTCCATCCATGAACAACTATTTTCAGTGGCACGTTACTGTTGTAGTTGGAAGTTCGGACGGAATTGGCGTTACCATTTATGATCGATTGAGGATTATTTGGATTTCTCCTGGAAATTAAAACAATTTGTAAGAATAATCTTATATATAAAAATGAATCGCAAAATGTGTTGGTAAGCGTATAACTTGAGAACGGCTGAACCGATTTCGATAATTATTTTTTTATTATATTCCTTGAAGTACGAGGATTTTATGCAGAGAAAACGAAAATATGTACCACGGGCGAAGCCGGGGCGGACCACTAGTATTTTAATAAAAATGGAACATCGAAAAATGAATTAATTAGAATAGGAGTATAAGGAGAAAAAAAATGGTAATTTAATTATTTTGTTTGGTAAACGGTACAACTATGTTATGACGATTCAAAGGTGCTTCTAGAAGAAGTCTAATTGAATACATAACTGTTTCAGTTTCTTTGAATCTGAAAACAAACCTTGTATATAACCAGTAGGCATTATTTGCTCCATTTCTTGTATTTAACCAATTGTCGTCGACGGGGGCTGCTAAATCCACGAGCTGGGATTCTCCGTCGTCGTCGCTAAACCAAACATAGCGATTGCCATCATTTTTTAGTGGCGTAGGAACCGCACTCACAGTTATTACTAAAAATGTGTAAATTTAGATGATCACATACTTTTCTAAGATTATTAATATTCACATGCCGGAGATTTTTAATATTAGTATAGTTTACTTAACGAATAAATTGAACATTATCTTCTTAAAAAGATATTTTTTAACTCACAAAACAAATGTTTGATTCAACGTATATTTCAGTGATAAACTTTTTGTTAGGTAAGTTAAAATGCTTCCAACGTAAATTCTATTGTTGCTTTCTTTAAAAATTTCTAGGCTTAATAGCGTAGAGCCTTCTTGACACAAACTATCCATCACTTTAAAAGTTATTCAATTGAAACCAAACGAACAAACTCTACAACTTTAGAATATAGTGTACAGTTTGTGAATTTCTCCACCGCTTGTTCACCGCCTTTCAGGTATCCTATTTAAAAAGTTTAGACGTTTCGGTCATTATTTGTCTAAGAGATAACCTAAACAAAACATATCGAGAAGCTGTGTCATTTTTGTTGTAAATCGGTTAAAAAAATGTTTTACTAACCTGCCAAACACAATATCAGCAGTCTGATAGCTTCCATTGTTCTAATAGTTTTAGCGAGGATATTAGTAACATTATTTATTTTATATACAATTAATAAGTTGGATTAAAAGATTAAAATTATCTCAAATTTTTGATGATTAATACGCGTAATATTCGTTTCCCTGTTTCGTGATATTCATGCGTTGGAAGTTATTTAAACGAACATGCAATGATATCGTGCGACTTTGTTTGCAAAAATAATTTACGAATATTAAAAGAGCACCTTTTCGTCTCTGCTCTAATATTGGGATTTAGTTTCATTGAAGGAAGAGTTTATTAAAGTAGAAAATATCTTAAAAATCTTAAAATATATTAGTGTCGAGGTACCGACATTTTAATAGCCTATCCAATTTTTGCTTTACGGTTGTCCTAAAGTTCATTAATAAAATAAGAACTACTTCTTACCTACGTACATATTATTCTCATACAAGTTAAAGACTTTTTATGTTACCTTCGAGAACAAGTAGTCAGAAGTAATACGAATGAATTTATTATTAATTTATTATGAATAGCCACTATGCAATTATTTTAGAAACAAAGCTATGCCATTGCCAAGTCGTATCAATTAGTAGATATATTTATTTCCTACTAGGTTTCCGCCCGCGGCTTCGCCCGCGCAGTCAAAGAAAAACCAGCATAGTTCCCGTTCCCGTGGGATATCCAGGATTGCGTCATTTTCCCGGGATAAATAGTAGCCTATGTCCTTTCTCGAGTATCAAAATATCTTCATACCAAATTTCATGAAAATTGGTTCAGTAGTTTAGGCGTGATTGAGTAACAGACAGACAAACAGAGTTACTTTCGCATTTATAATATTACTCGCTTTCCACCCGCAGCTTCGCCCGCGCAGTCAAAGAAAAACCCGCATAGTTCCCGTTCCCGTGGGATTTCCGCGATAAAATCTATCCTCATTTCCCGGGATAAAAAGTAGCCTATGTCCTTTCTTGGATATCAAAATATCTTTATACCAAATTGCATGCAAATTGGTTCAGTAGTTAAGGCGTGATTGAGTAACAGACAGACAGACAGAGTTACTTTCGCATTTATAATATTAGTAAGTACTAAGTATGGATTTTATTTCGATTAATGCCACGCCTGTCAAGAATACTTAGCAAATCATAAAATATCTGCTTTTCGTTCCATTTTTATTTATCTAATTTAATATTTCCATTCAGTTAGTTATAACTTCATTATTATAAAATTAATACCTATTACGATAAGATTATAATAATTTTAATTCTGTATTCTATATTTTTTAATTCTGTATGTTTCCAAAGGGTTGCCGTGATCATTGTTTTGTATACTTACCTACCTGTATTAAAAAAATTGACATTAGTCATTCAACGGCATATTTTCTTGTTACAAGTTAATGTTCATACTGAAATCTCCAGTGTATTAGATATAAGCTTCTTGAATCAAACTTATATATTGTTTGTTTGTTGAATTTATTGACATGTTTGTCTTAATTGATCATGTATAATTACAGGTTCTTCTACGCATGTGGAGAATTAGTATTGGTATGAAAAAAAATGCAAACATTTCTTCAAAAATGTATTTAAAATATAATATAACAAACATTCATAGATCTTTAAATTTTAAATTCGGTATATATTTTGCGATGCCGTGAAAATTACAGCTGCCGTGTTGGAAAATAGTTTCCTTAGAACGGCCAAGAGCTGCCTGTCGATAAACCGTAAAGTCCCACTCTGAAATAAAATTATTTACATTATACACAATATCTATCTATCTGCTGTTTTCAATATATTTTTTTATAGAGAAGGAGTGTTGGATAATATATTTTTGTTAAGAGGATCGGATATGATATCGCATTTAAAATTTGTATAGACGAGATTATATGTTTTTGATTCTATCAGTAACATTTATTACGATGGGAATTCCATTTAATTACACATATTTTTGACGTGACAACGTCTTATAATTCGATAGAGCCTGCTGCACGCACGAAAAAACATGACTCATCCGGCGTTACCTCGCTCTGAGGCGTTCCATGTAAGGCTTGAAGTGCAAGCGAGAGCGCGGAACGAGCGACAAAGAAGCACAATCGGACGTTGTCACGTTCAACTATCGTCAGTAAATCGACTTTACGGACAACCAATTTTTTTTATTAATTATAAAAATAGCAGTTCATAATGTTTTAGGTTAGTATTTGAAAAAAAAAAGAATAAACTCACCCGCGCTTGTTCAGGTCACGATTTCCCATGCGAAGAGTGGCGCCAGCGCATCTGTTGTTCCTTGCTTCATTGAGGTTAGCGCATTGTCTGCCATTGAAGTGGTTGTATCTAACACTTGCGGCAAAAAGTTCGTAGGCGCGGCTGTGAGAGCAAGTACTGATCCAACATCCTGGCTGTGTGTTTCTGCCACCATTGGGATAGAAATCCGCGTCAGCGATTGGGTCAAAGATGCCGAGCAGTCCACCGTCGGTGTGGATGGTTTCCACATAAACACCGTCACGATTGTTGAGGGCCAGCGAATTACCGCCCCATTGAGGACCAGCAGGATCGAGACCTACAAATTGTTTATTAATAATATTTTAAGAATAAGTCCTAAGTCCTATAACCGTTATATTTCTTATTATTATTTTCTTATTTTATTATTTCTTATTATAATTATTATTTACATTATTTTCTTCATCATCTATTAAATAATTTACCTGTAACACGGATGGGACGGCCTCCTACAGTACGACCGGCATTACCAACGATGTGAGCTCCCAAACTGAAGCCAATTAAATGGAAGTTGTTCCAGTTTCCTCCGACTGTGTTAATAACAAATTGTAAGAATTGACCAAGATGCTGTCCTACGCTTGGGACATCACGCACAGACGTGGTGTAAATGCCACTTGCGGCATTTCTCCAATCGACGACGATAACATTAACGTCGGCAACATCGAGATATGCCGATGTAATCATTGGATTGATTGCTGAATTTCCGTTGCTGTTCCATCCGTGAACGACAACTTTCGTTTGTCTGTTACTATTGTAATTAGAGTTACGCACTGAATTAGCGTTATTGTGTACCAACACTTGATGGTTGTTGCGGTTGTTCCTAGAAAAAGTTTGAGATTTAATTTTAAATTACATTGTGATTGGTGCAAAATGAAACAAATACCCAGTATCTTTTTCCGCTACTTAATCTTATGAAGTACAGAGTTTCGAGAGCACAGAAAATATTTGATACTTTATTTTTGAACTGCGTGATTAAGTTTTACCTTGTGAATAGCCAGTATGCATTCCGAGCTCCAGCATTTCTGCTCATGTCAGGTTCTTCCTCAGCTTGAAGGTCTACGAGGTGAGGAACGCCATCACCATCAGGCATCCAGATATAGCGGCTTTCTCCTTCCACATAGTGGCTATTGTCCCCAGGGATAGTGGGGATAACGCTACACGTACACACTGTAAAACAGTAATTGTTAAGTCTTACTATTACAAAATTTAAATATCATATGCACTTAAGAAGAAGTTTTTGTTGAAAATGGATATTAAGAGAAATATAATATAACGAAAATGTTGACCAAGAATGCAATGTTACTTGTATGAGCAATACTTACAGGTAACGGTAGCAAGTAGGAGAATTGCGGACTTCATCACTCTAATGGGCCGAATCTGTGCGACGAACACCCAATTTACTTCCCTTTTATATTGAACATGTGTTTTTATCTTAATTAATGTTATCGCTTCCTTGCCCATTTTGCACAATATAATTTAAGTTTAATAATCTCGATAATTAATCTTTTTGTAATCTAATTTTTATATATGCATATACACTACATTAATACATTACATGAAATATGAATCTAAGATATTGGATATTTTTTTGTTCTTATTCAATGGCCTAAAGTCTAAATTTGACCATAAGAGTAAATAAATGCAGCGCAAACTACTATAAATAAATTTCTTCAGAAAAAAAAAACAAATCGTAACGTTAAATTTAAAATAAAATTTAATCGAGATTAATTTGAAGAAGAAAAGTTTTTTCCAAAAATTTCGATATAAATCTCTATCTACCCCCTTGAATAAATAACAGCTAAGCTGATATCAATCATGATAAACAACAACGCAATATTTATTATAGATATTGTGGGTTGATCGTATGATTTAAATCGATAATTTCTGATATAATATCGTAATTTCATTCAAAGATCTCCTCAATGAGTTTAAAGCCCAACAAAGTGATCACAGGTCAGCTAATATACAATATTAAAAAAAAAACTATTAAAAAAAATTAAACCATCTTCATACACGCAAGTACTGACTGGTCACTGTGGATTCGCCTTTTGGCAAATTCAGCCACACTCAGTTTTTATCAAATCCAGCACCTAATCCAAATCAGATCTTTCCTTTCTCCACTAATAATGAGTCTTTTACCAAATACAAGTAACGATGGTCAATTTTCGGTTTAATTTTCTCAGGTCATTTTTGGGCACGAATTAAAATGTTTAAATTTTATTTTTCTATTCATAGTGCATAATTTTAAAGTCCTTGCACATGCAGGTTTGTTGGATTATTTTTGTACGAAATGCCAAAATGGCATATTGAACCGTTTACCTAACCTAGCTACTAGTTTTTATTCTGTGACCTAACTAAAGATACTGTTGAGGAGTTACCTACCTTACTGTTATAAGTTTTCATCACAAGACTCCTAATGATAATCACCAACCCATCTACTGTGTATCAACGGATAAGCTATAGACATGCTATAGACCTTTATTAAATTGTTTAAACTATCCTTTTTTTTATGAAAACTACATTTTCAAAATTATATTAATTTATCTAAGAGGCATTCATCATAATATACTAGTTTTCTTATCAAAGTATACCTACCATTCGACACGTTACCGTTAACCTTTACCAATAACAAAGAATCATCAAAAAAGGTTAAGACATAACGAAGGTATATCCGCGAATTCTCGTGTCACAATGTTAGGGCGCTTGTGCACTACAAGGAATTTTACGGTCCGGCATTCCGATTTTTTACGGTCCGGTATGGCACGCCATTAATCTATATACTAGCTTGTGCACTATACGTAATTTTACCGTCCGACATTTTACTTTTCCCTGTTCCGGATGGTTTTTTGTGTCTACGAGTCGCTGTAGGTATAATTGTTTTCGAATGCCCACTTGCTTGGATTTTACTGTTTTTACTGCATATGCCAATTGAAAGCAAGCTCTTGTTTTACTTTCTTTTAGTTGGAAATGAGATTTGAGAAGTCGGTATTGTTATTTTATATACATTGACCAAGCATTGACCTATAATTATTATCTAAGTAAGTGTTGGTAAGTTAAAGTTCAAGTTGGAATAGCTTTAGCTCCTCGTCACCGATTAAAATAAATAAGTGAAACACGCATTTTAAATCTCTTACGGAACTTTACTTTTTATTATAACGAAATAATATAATATTTCACCTTCTATATTTTTTACTCGTTTCTTGTAAAATGCAAAAACAATCATTTATGATAGCATTATACCGCCAAACTTCCTTGAACTGTACCGCACTGATCCGAGTAAAGACGGACAGGTGCACAAGCAATTCATCGGTTTTTTCATGCCAAACCGGACCGTAAAAAATCGGAATGCCGGACAGTAAAATTCCTTGTAGTGCACAAGCGCCCTTAGTCTGCATACTCCTCCGAAACGGGTGGACCAAAACTCATGAAATTTTCTGTGCATATCGGGTAAGTCTGAGAATCGGCCAACATCTATTTTTCATATGTACCACGGGCGAAGCCGGGGCGGGCCGCTAGTATAAATATAGATCTGATTTAAATCTAGCCCGACTCTCAACTACTTATAATATGATTCGTGTAAATTTTTAAGAACTCTATAACTAGGTAACCAAAGAAAAATTAAAAACAAGAAATATATTAAAAATTGTATTTAACCAATAAGCATTAAAAAATCTTCAGTTGTTACATTTGTTTGTGAACATTACCGGTCCAATTGAATACCAATCAGTTTCTTTAGAAGGGCCAGGAACGTCCAGTCGTTAAACCGTATAGACCGGATCTGAAATAGAAATAATTTTAAAACATAGGTTATTCATGAGTTATATTCCAATTTAATGTAGATCTGATAACAAATCGGTTTTTTAATTCGAATAAGTTTAAACACGTTACATAAAAATAATGCCATAGTTGGAATTCCATCACAAAATATCTTCTATAAAGAAAGTCGTGTGCCTATCACTTATAAACTAAAAAGAGTTGAATCGATTTTGTGATTTTGGTCAGTATATTGGATCAGTTTCCGCTTTGATAAATTTTGTTAGACTTATTAAAAACAAAGTCTACGTGGGTGATGCTACTTTCTTATAAATTGGAAAAATTGCAGTTCGTTCAAGTATGTTTTATATCATTAAATTAAAGAAGGAACTCACCCGCGCTTGTTTAGGTCACGATTTCCCATACGAAGAGTAGCACCAGCACATCTGTTGTTCCTTGCTTCATTCAGGTTAGCGCATTGTCTGCCGTTGAAGTGGTTGTATCTAACACTAGCGGCAAAAAGTTCGTAGGCCCGGCTGTGAGAGCAAGTACTGACCCAACATCCAGGCTGTGCGTTTCTACCGCCATTAGGATAGAAGTTTGTGTCACCGATTGGGTCAAAGATGCCGAGCAGTCCACCGTCGGTATGGATACATTCAACATATACACCGTCTCGAGTGTTCAGAGCGCGTGAGTTACCGCCCCATTGAGGGCCAGCAGGATCGAGACCTGCAAATTGTATATTAAATAACATTTGAAGTAAAATTCCAGTCACGTTATGATTTGTTTAATATCTATCCTATAATTTACCTGTGATACGGATAGGACGGCCTCCTACGGTACGCCCAGCGTTCCCAACAATATGTGCTCCCAAACTGAAGCCAATTAGATGGAAGTTGTTCCAATTTCCTCCGACTGTGTTGATAACAAACTGTAAGAATTGCCCAAGATGTTGTCCTACGCTTGGGACATCACGCACTGAAGTGGTGTAAAGTCCACTAGCGGAATTTCTCCAATCGACGACGATAACATTAACATCAGCAACATCAAGATATGCTGAAGTAATCATTGGATTTAGTGATGAAGTTCCCTTGCTGTTCCATCCGTGAACGATAACTTTAGTTTGTCTGTTACTATTGTAATTAGAGTTACGCACTGAATTGGCGTTATTGTGTACCAAGACTTGGTGGTTGTTGCGATTGTTCCTGTAAGTTAGAGATTTAATTTTAACGTCTTATTATCATCGCCGTATAATCAAGTATGTATATGAAGGGCAGTTGATGTTTTAATGTAATTTAAACTTATAAAAGGCTTGTTTTATTGTAAGGTAAACCATACAGGTATTTTTTTAATTATTCATACGATATATTTATTAAAATAACAAATTATTAAATATATTAATGTTTAAAAAAAATATTTACCTAGTAAAAAGCCAATATGCATTCCGAGCTCCAGCATTTCTGCTCATGTCAGGTTCTTCCTCAGCTTGAAGATCTACGAGGTGAGGAACGCCATCACCATCAGGCATCCAGATGTAGCGGCTCTCTCCTTCCACATAGTGGCTATTGTCCCCGGGGATCGTGGGGATAACGCTACACGTACACACTGTAAAAATAAAAATTTTTGAGTCTATCTTACAAACAATTAAGAACAAAAATAAAAAAGAGATAGAAAACGAACAGTCAAGATGAGAAAATGACAATCATCGCCTACGAAAATGTATGAAAAGTACATAATGTTACTTGTATGAGCAATACTTACAGGTAACGGTAGCAAGTAGGAGAATTGCGGACTTCATCACTATAATTGGCGGAATCTGTGCGACGAACACCCAATTTACTTCCCTTTTATATTATTGAACATGTGTTTTTATCTTAATTCATGTTATCGCTTCCTTGCCCATTTTGCTCTATAATTAATTAATTTTAAATAATCTCAATGATCAATCTCTTCTGAAATTGAATTATCATATTTGCATTTTTTCATTACATGAATCTAGGACCTATATTTTGGTCGAGTATTTTTTTTTGTTCTAAATCAATAGCCTAAAGTCGAAATTCGACCACAAGCGTAAAAAATGTATGTGTATTAATGAACTTCAATTTTTCTTTGTCGGTCTGTGTTCATAATATTATTGTATATCAGATTACCACGTTTAACGTCAAAAATATTGAACTGATTCATACAAGGATTCATCTATACTAATAATATTATAAAGAGGAAAGGTTTGTTTGTATGTATGTATGTATGGTTTTCACGCATAAACTACCAGACCGATTTTGATGAAATTTGGCACAGATAATATTTAGACACTGAGAAAGAAAGGCTACCTTTTATTGCGAAATATGTACCGCGGGCGAAGCCGGGGCGGACCGCTAGTATGAAATATATTTTATGCTTATATATCATTACTTAATGATCTAAGTTTAATATAGATATTTAGGTATACCTTTGGGGTTGAAAATAAAAGTAAAATTTCTATATTGTAATTACTTAATAACGCATTTATTAAGTTCGATTTTATTTTTTTGTTCCAAAATTTAAACTTAAGTTTTGTACATAAAAAGTTATAAACATGAACCGAAAGTTCTAATATCAAATATGTATAAAAATCGTGCAGTTCGTACTGTTAATTTCCACGATTTACAAATTGTAAACTGAGTGATAGCAGTGTATAAAAATCGTGCAGTTCGTAGTGTTAATTTCCACGATTTACAAATTGTAAACTGAGTGATAGCAGTGTATAAAAATCGTGCAGTTCGTAGTGTTAATTTCCACGATTTACAAATTGTAAACTGAGTGATAGCAATTGTAAACTGAGTGATATTTTTTTTGTGTTCTCACGAACACAAAAAAAATAAATGAATATTACTTAATCTTCGAAAGAATTACTACCTTTTCAATTAAATAATTAAGTTTTTTCCAAAGATTAAGATATTAATCTCTACCCCCCGGAATAAATAACAACCACGCCGATCAATCATGATTGAAACAACAACGGAATATTTGTAGGTTTGATCGTGTGATGTAAATCGATAATTTCTGAGATAATTTCGCAATTGCATTCAAAGAACTCCTCAGTGAGTTTGCAGCCCAACAAAGTGAGCACGGGCCACTAGTTATTATTCTGTGGCACGGGTCGGACTCGCGCACCGAGGGCTCCGAACAAACCTATTTTTTAATATGTTGTAACTTTAAAATTTTAGTTTCTGGCAATTTTTTCTTTATCTGTGCTATAATAAATTGTTTTTAATCAAATTCAAGACTCTTATTCACGGCAAGTACCTTGTAGGTTTTGATTTTGGGAAAATTAATTGTTGAAATATGTGAACATTTTCCGCATTTACGCGCGGCTGTATCATTTGATTGCGTTGGCTTATAAGTTTGATTTTTTCACAGGTTTAACGGATCGTAGACAAACTTTACAATTATTACAGATATTTTAATATATGATTTTATATTTTTTTTTGCAATACATTACTTTTTGCATTGCACTTTTTGCACAGATAGAGGAATAATTGCTGTGAAAAAATAAAACTAAGTCAACGCAATCATAAGATACAGCCGTTTATACTGAAAATTTTCGCCAATTTCGGCATTCGCAAGGGAATCAAAACCTAAAGATTACTTCCCGTAAACACAGTGTTGAAATTTGGTAAAAAGCATCGTTTAAAAGAACAGGTAACGGAAATATCGTTAAAAGAAAACATTAAAAGTTACAATATGATAATAGGTTTATTCAGAAGCCTTCGGTGCGAAAATCCGACACACACTTGGCTGGTTTTATTTTTATGCAAATTTAATGTCTCGGCACATACAAGGCACATACAGATTAATTCTATTATTTTTGACCAAATTTTTTTAATTTGTTTTTTTGTACAAAACAAGTACTGTAGAGGAGTTTCCTAAATTACTGTACTTTCGTCTTCATCATTAGCCTCAAGCCTAATAATAATTATAATCACAACTCACCTACTGTTCCGGCTCTACCAACAGATTCATCATCAACATAATCATCGGCCCATTATGTTCCCACTCCTTGGACACGGGCTCCTCATAAGTGATCAGGCCATAATCCACCACACTGGCCAAGTTCGGGTTTACAGATGTCACATGTCCTCAAACTTTTATTTCTTCGACATGTCAGTTTCCTCACGACGTTTTCCATCACCGTTTCAAGCAGTGATGATGTTATAAACTTGCTCAGATAAATTGAAAAAATAAATTTATTTCCTGCGCGCTCGCCTGGTCTCGAACCCCCGACTTATCGATTTGAAGTACGAGGTCCTCACCACAGAGCCACAAATACTAGGTACTAATCAATTATAGATCGGCGTATTATTTGAATTAAATTTAATGTAAAAATTAAATTTTACTTAAATTTTAATGCTTTAAAATACTCTATGAAGAAATTAATGCTTAAGAAATGTATTTTCAAAAATTATCTATATTTATCTAGGAGGTCTTCATAATATTCTATTTTTCTTATAAAGGTATACGTTGGACACGTTACAATTTTTCAATAACAAAAAAAAAATCATAAAAATCGGTTTACAAATCATGAAGTTATTCGAGAACATTCAATATGCATATTGCATACCCATCCCACCCATCGGGTTTGACGCACTTGGTGCACTTCTCAACTTGTACACCATGCTCAAATGGTGAACTTAGCAACTTGTACACTTCTCAAATGGTACACTTCGCGACTGGTACACGTCTCAAATGGTGCACTTCGCAAATGGTGCACTTTTTAAGATTAGTTGAGATTTGGAAAAATTGTGTAAAAATGAAAGAATTTTTAGTTTTGGATGTTTAATTTTTATAATTATGTCAACACAATAATAATAATTAAACTATACAGAATCACCTTAAACACTATAACATTTTGGGTCATTTTTATTTTTTCAAAAATAAAAATGTGACTCGGATATAATAAAAATAATATAACTAATTATGTCAAAAAAAAAGTAGATTTACAGTAAAAAAATATCATAATAAAGATATGATATAATATCATATTATATCAATAACCTTTGTAATATTATTATTTAACTTTTAACTATTACTAATTAAATAAAAGCTTTAAATTAAATCATAACCTGTTTCTTAAAAACAAATTAGTTATAGTAAAAGTAATAATAAGTAAAACTTTGTAATTGTTACTATTTAATAATTAAGTACTTACTTATTATTACTTTTACTAATTTGTTTTTAAGAAACAGGTTATGATTTAATTTAAAGCTTTTATTTAATTAGTAATAGTTAAAAGTTAAATAATAATATTACAAAGGTTATTGATATAATATGATATTATATCATATCTTTATTATGATATTTTTTTACTGTAAATCTACTTTTTTTTTGACATAATTAGTTATATTATTTTTATTATATCCGAGTCACATTTTTATTTTTGAAAAAATAAAAATGACCCAAAATGTAGTGTTTAAGGTGATTCTGTATAGTTTAATTATTATTATTGTGTTGACATAATTATAAAAATTAAACATCCAAAACTAAAAATTCTTTCATTTTTACACAATTTTTCCAAATCTCAACTAATCTTAAAAAGTGCACCATTTGCGAAGTGCACCATTTGAGACGTGTACCAGTCGCGAAGTGTACCATTTGAGAAGTGTACAAGTTGCTAAGTTCACCATTTGAGCATGGTGTACAAGTTGAGAAGTGCACCAAGTGCGTCAAACCCCACCCATCATGCACTCAATTTGTTAAATAAATTCTTTAGTGCTAAATCTGAAGTGGACTTATGTTAATATTGTATCTTTGTGCGTGTTGGTATGTTTTGTAATGTAAGTCAAAGATGAATAAATAAATATATGTATAAATATAGGTCGGATAAAAAACTAGTCCGACTCTCTACTACGTGATTCATGTTACATAATATTATTAATTTTATTAAATGTGTTCAACTTATGTTTATTTTTGTCAACTCTATAGTTAGGCAACCAAAGAAAAATAAAAAAACAACAAATATCTTTAAAATTTTATTTAACTCACAATAAACAGCAAAAAATCTTTTTTTTATTCCTTTATTTATTTCTGCACATTACCGGTCCAATCAATCAGTAACTTTAGAAGGGCCAGGAACGTCCAGTCGTTAAACCGTATAGCCCGGATCTGAAAAAGGAATATTAAAATATAGGTTATTCATAAGTTATATTCCAATTTAATGAAGATCTGATAACAAATAGGTTTTTATAATTTGAATAAGTTTAAACACGTAAGAAATAACACGTTTTTGATTATATCAGTAATAATAATGACCTAGTTGGAATCATACATACCCTGCAGTCCCTTACAAAATATCTTCTACGATTTCCATCGATATAAAAGAAAGTTGTGTATCACTTATAAACCAAGCATGGCTGAACGGATATTGTGATTGTGATTTATTGGCTCTCGCTTTGTTAAATTTATAAAAAAACAAAGTAGCTATGTACTCTCTTAAAATTTGGAAAAAATGCAGTTCGTAGTATGTATGATATCATAAAATTAGAGAATTGACTCACCCGCGCTTGTTTAGGTCGCGATTTCCCATACGAAGAGTAGCACCGGTACATCTGTTGTTCCTTGCTTCATTAAGGTTAGCGCACCGTCTGCCGTTGAAGTTGTTGTATCTAACACTAGCCGCAAAAAGTTCGTAGGCGCGGCTGTGAGAGCAAGTACTGATAGCACATCCAGGCTGTGCGTTTCTACCGCCATTAGGATAGAAGTTAGTGTCACCGATTGGGTCGAAGATGCCGAGCAGTCCACCGTCGGTGTGGATACATTCGACATATACACCGTCACGAGTGTTCAGAGCGCGCGAGTTACCGCCCCATTGAGGGCCAGCAGGATCGAGACCTACAAATTGTACATATTAAAATATATTTGAAGTAGAATTCCAGTGACATTATTATATTCCAATAATTAGCCAATAATTTACCTGTGATACGAACAGGACGGCCTCCTACGGTACGTCCAGCGTTCCCAACAATATGTGCTCCCAAACTGAAGCCAATCAGATGGAAGTTGTTCCAATTTCCTCCGACTGTGTTAATAACAAATTGTAAGAATTGTCCAAGATGCTGTCCTACGCTTGGAACATCACGCACAGAGGTGGTGTAAATGCCACTTGCAGCATTTCTCCAGTCAACGACGATAACATTAACATCGGCTACATCAAGATATGCCGAAGTAATCAAAGGATTTATTTTTGAATTTCCGTTGCTGTTCCATCCGTGAACGACAACTTTGGTTTGTCTGTTACTACGGTAATTAGAGTTACGCACAGAATTAGCGTTATTGTGTACCAGAAGTTGATGGTTGTTGCGGTTGTTTCTGTAAAAGATGATTAGAGATGTAATTTTAACGTCTTTTTATCATCGCCGTAAAATTAAGTATGTATGTATATTGTATATGAAGGGCAGTTGAAGTTTTAATGTAATTTAAACATATAAAAGGCTTGTTTTATTGTAAGGTAAACCATACAGATATTTTTAAATTATTCATACGATATTTATTTAAACAACAAATTTTTAAATTTAATGTTAAAAAAAATTTTTTTTACCTCGTAAAAAGCCAATATGCATTCCGAGATCCAGCATTTCTGCTCATGTCAGGTTCTTCCTCAGCTTGAAGGTCTACGAGGTGAGGAACGCCATCACCATCAGGCATCCAGATATAGCGGCTCTCTCCTTCCACATAGTGGCTATTGTCCCCGGGGATAGTGGGGATAACGCTACACGTACACACTGTAATCCAAATTAATAAGTTGAGTTTTTCGTAAGATATCTTGTTTACATCCACCAAATAGATACCGACCAACTGACGTCCAAATGTAATTTTTTTAATTAACTTTTTTAAATGATTAACGAAATAACTACGTCAGTATTATTAATTGGAATATCCTTGCTATTGGTGAACTTTTTTATTATACAAGTGCTAAATGATGTTGTTGGAAATAAATGATGAGTGGATCGTGGTTTTTTTTATTTGGTGACAGTAGTAAATGCAAAATTATTATGAGTGCAGTTATAACTCTATATATAAGAGAGGAAAAAATTACAGAACGAAATCAAAACATAACTAGTAAAAGAGAAAATAATTATATTTTTGGAAGAATTTGATTTCGTGTTGAAAATGGAAATACAGAAAATCAGCGCCTTTTGCAGCTGCAACGCTGATTTTTAGTAGCGTACAATTGACATTATTTTTCATGTAGGGCATGTTTCATTATTAAAATAAAATCTAATTTCAATCTAATAATATTCTCATTTTGTCAATATATATTTTCCTCGAAAATGACTTGGAAAGTATTAACTGTTATACTGTAAAAACTAATTAACTGCTTAACGACACAATTTTTCGAATATTGTGACACGAGCAGAAATATTACGAGGTGGCCAAGTGGTAATTCAAAAAAAGAGCACATGAAAATCTATAAAATAACTTTCTACGCATATAAAAAAAAAGACGGGTTGCACTCCGGGAGTGCCGGCAGAAGTGAAAACTTGATTATTAACGTTGAGCATGTTTGATATCCATCCGTCTTACGCTTTTTCGATCAGGTCACGTGTCCTGACGATTTTATACCCAACGCCGCTAAAGAAGTTTTCACTTCAAAAATAATAATGATATGAAATACGTGTTATTCAAATATTCATTTTAATTGTGCAAATTCACAGATAAAATAGCATAAAAGCTAGGAGGCATTTCCAGTCAGCAGTTATAACTAAAATCAAAAATCAAAAAGACTTATTCTTGAAAAAAAAATTGGCTATGGCTTACTGGCCTGTCAAGAATTTTTATCATGGGGAAGCATGGGGGTCTGAGTATCAATCAATTGTAGGTAGTTATCTAGGCACAATAAAAATATTTAATTAAATGTTCACTACGTTGAAAGGTTCAATTAACGTAATATTATAATTCAAAGATACTCACAGGTAACGGTAGCAAGTAAGAGAATGGCGGACTTCATCACTATTTTAATGGGCCCAATCTGCGACTAATTCTTATTTTCCTTCCTTTTTATATTGCACATATGTTTTTATCATAAGTAATGTTATCATATCCTGGCCCATTTTACTAATAACAATCATCTATCTTTTCTGTTATCTCATTATCATATTTAATTGTCTTTTTTCAATCATCACAAAAATACCTACATTTGTGACTAAGATATTTTTGTATCATAATAATTACTAGCTTACCGCCCGCGGCTTCGCCCGCTTTGTCTAAAACCTAATAAATTATATACTAAAACCTTCCTCTTGAATGACTTTATCTATTAAAAAAAACCGCATCAAGATCCGTTGCGTAGTTTTAAAGATTTTAGCATACAAAGGGACATAGGGACATAGAAAGCGACTTTGTTTTATACTATGTAGTGATATGGAGCATGGATATGTAGTTTAGGGATTTGAAATTTAATAATAGGTATTTCATTAAATTGCAAATCGCACTCCCTTTGCACTTTGATTTCTCAGTTCTCGAAATGCAGAAGAGAGACAACATTACTTTAGACGGGATAGGTTTATTTTCATTCACATTTTAAGGCCATTTCAAAGCAAAAAAAAAATTGTTATTCTAGACCACATGATCACTCATAAGTCATATGCACTCAAATATTCCTTGGCTGCCTCCTTGGTACATTGGTTGACGAGTGAGCCGAGGGGTCCTGGGTTCGATTTCCCGTGGAAACGGAGAAAAAAAATGTCTCGGTCTGGCGGGACACAGAAGGCTGATCACCTACTTGTCCCTAGAGAAATCGATCAGTGAAACAGATGTATGCATAATGCGCGTCACACATGGTGAAGATACTATAATATTTTATGTTAAGATTCTGTAATATAAAAAATATTACAGTATCTTAAGGTATCCGGTATCAGCGTTCTGACCATCATTTTTCTTTTTGTCATTGCGTACTAAGACCCCTGTAGAACCGCCATCCTGTTACAAATGACCCGCTTTACCCCACTTGGGGACACGGGTCTTCACCAAGTGAGAGACACCGTGCGATATTCGTTCGCAAATTTACGGATTCAAACCTCATTTACGTATTAACTAATAATTAGCAAATGTAATATTTCCTGTGTTGACATGCATTAAAAAATAAATAAATGAAGTACGGATATAATCCGCATATATCCGTTACCAAGTAGCTTTATTAAAAAAAAGATATAAAGACAGTAGAGTCCCTCAGTAGAATAGCCCAAATATGTATCCTCTTTATTTATCATGAACAATAACAGGCTTTTGGAAAATTCTTTTGGCTGCTATCTTAGGCTGCTACACTGTAAAAGTAATACTGTTAAGTCAGCCGACCCTTGCTTCCTCCTGTTAGCACAATCAATAAAAGGAACAAGAGAAAAAGGAAGAAGCTGTGGCATGACATTTTGATGAATTGTTTTTTGGCCATTAGGTAAAGCAAAGATAACATCAAATGGAAAAGTTGTTTTCCATATTTTGTAATATGTCTTTTTTGTCACTAATGACAAGTTATAAGTGACATTAACACTTCTTTTGTAATTGATGATCTCTAACTATTTTTAGATAAGATTATATTTTATTACGCTTTTCATCAATCAAATTATCCCATAATCGAATTGTTGTTTTTATTAAAATAAGAATGATAAGGTTCGTAGAATTATAAAGTTTTTTTAAGCTATTGCATAGCTTCTGTCGCGGGCCTTGAGCGCGGGGACCGAATCCAGTAATTTAGTAACGAAAAACCTCACGCTCCCCATTCCGACGGGCACGAATGTGTGGCTTGAAGGCATAGCATGCAATAGCTTTACCGCGGCAGTCCCCGAGTGCCACACGTCTTTTTGGTTTTTTGTTTCTTTGTTTTTATTAAATTGCTCCCAAAACTATGACCGATTTAGCCATTCCCGTTACAAGAACATTTAAAAAATAACTGCAAATAGTTTCACAAGGAGATTCATATATTATATATAATGTCCTATAATATTTATTTATTTATTATTTATTTATCTAAAATAGCAAAGTTATAAATGGCATTTTTAAATAAAAAAAAATTTAAATCACAACTACATTTTTCAGATTACAGATAATATAACATCATAAGCATTTTCATGTGTTAATGATGAATGAATCGATACAATTAAACAAATAACAAAATAAGGTTTTGCCCAACATTCATGCGGCGAAGCCTCGTCGTATCAATTCGAAGAATAAACTATCGAAGAGGTGTGTTTACACATAGTATCAATAAATAAATGATAAAATATCGTTTGTTGTCTCGTGTTGTTTTAGGTTCCTTTTTGTGAAGCATTCCTCAAGTAAAGTTTCCATACAGTGGTGCAGTAGCACCCATATCTTCATATTAATTGCGAAGGAGTTAAATAGATGTTCTTTCTTCTTAAATATAACTCTAACTACTGTCGAGTTATATTTAACTCTAACTCTATAACTCTGACTACTGTCAGAGTTATATTTAACATGCTTATATTATCTTCACTTCACTTATGTGTCTTTGTAGTATTATTGACTCATTTCATTTACTTAAACGGACAATTTCAACTCAAATTATGTTCACTTATCAAGGAACGGTGACAGTACAATAATAATTCATTTATGGCACAATAAAAAGGTGATTTATAGGGTTCCGTACTGAAAGGGTAAAACGGGACTCTATTTAGATATTTTCAAACATTATTATTTCTAATTCTTCCACTATTTTTGAATCTAAAAGAAATGACGTCACAATAAGACACTAATATCAAGAAGGTTATCATGATTAAATGTGGCATGATATAAGAGATAGCAATATTGTCATGGTTAATCGAGGCATTAGCTTGTGAAAATAATTCAGATTGAGATAAGATCAGACAGCATGACTTGCTTAAAAACATTTTTTTTCAGCAACGTTTCCAAAAACGAAGGTGGTCCGGTCTAAATTCGTATGTTTTTGTGTATGTATTTGATCGAGAATAAATTAACAAAATTAACATTTAAGCTATAGAGTTTTCTTATATTGTACCTATGACTTTAGATTTTGGGATTTTATCTATACTAATATTATAAAGCTGAAGAGTTTGTTTGTTTGTTTGTTTGAACGCGCTAATCTCGGGAACTACTGGTCCGATTTAAAAAATTCTTTCGGTGTTTGAAAGCTCATTTATCGAGGAAAGTTATAGGCTACGACCAACAGGAGCGGAGCCACGGGGGTGAAACCGCGGGGAGCAGCTAGTAATAATATAATGGGAGCGTACGATCGTGTAAAAAAAATTCAATTCAAAGTTTGCATTACAGTTAATAATTTTTTAAACTATATTTAAGATATTTTTTTTATTATTTTAAACTGTATTTAAGTTTATTTACGTAGGTATACGGGTATATTGATGAAGATTTTCTGTTATATCATAATCATATGATATCAGCAATGAAACGATACAACATAAGCCGTGTCTTAATGATTACTCATTATGATATACATATACATTAGGAATATTATTTTTATATGCATGTATTTGTCATGCTAACACAATAATATGATAGGTTGTAATATCAAGAGTTTACATCAAATTTGACCTTCAAGTTTGCAATCGAATATTTTATTCGCGAGTTGTTGATATATAGATGCGATACTTATTTGCAAAAACAGTAAAGACATGCAATGGCTGAGGTAATATTTAAATCTTAGGTATGTAGTTATCTTAATATGTATAAATCTCGTGTCACAATGTTTGTCCTCAATGGACTCTTAAACCACTTAACCGATTATAATAAAATTCGCACACCATGCGTAGTTCGATCCAACTTGAGAGATAGGATAGTTTAAACATGTAAGTAGGTACCACGGGCGAAGCCGGGGCGGACCGCTAGTGCCTTTATATAAATAGGTTTTAAATATATGCTTAGGAAATATATTATCTATTTCTTCCGACAAAGGCTTATATTTTCATGAAGGAAGATAACTATGAAGAATAATATTTATATATAAAAATAATATTTACCCATTTTTTATGGGTTTTAACCATTTTATGTTTTTTTTAATTATAGTGAATTTAATTTTGCAGATGTTTTTTATTAACTGGAGTGATCCGTGAAACCAAAACATTCGATACCAGGATCACATGAATGCAGAAGAGTTGCGAAGTTCTGATGGGGGTGGTTTTGTGACTGTGTGCGTTTGAAGAGCTTTGCTTGTGTGCTGAAACATATTAAATTACTGAGAGGGATGGGTGATGTGGGCGTGGCCTAGAAAATGTTGTTTATAAACAAGCCTGAAATTGAAAACAATGTATCAGGGTACGATGATGGAAAAGAGCTTGTGTTATTCAAGTTGGTCAGATATTAGCTAGTTGGATGAGTGCCGAGAGCCCGGTTCTATATAAAAATGGTTTCTTTATTTAAAGTTTTATAAAGAGGCTACGGAGTATATTTTTCATTGAACACAAGATAATAGATACTACTACGATATGAACTAAATTAAATTAAAACTATTTTTTTATCTAAAACCACCCAAGTTTTTAACCTAGAAATACTTTGAAGGTTTTGTGATTCATGAAGAAGATTTCTTTGTTTATCTACACAAATACTACCAACCTATCTGATACAAGCAGTTGCATAGAGGTGTAAGAAACTTATGTTTAATGTATCTTTGTTTCATTTTATTCCTATAACTTACATTTAATTATGTAGGTATGCTTTGGTCTAATTATATTTATAAGAATTTATATAAAACTAGTGGTCCGCCCCGGCTTCGCCCGTGGTACATATTTCGCAATAAAAGGTGGCCTATGTCCTTTCTCGGGTATCAAAATTTCTCCATACCAAATTTCATGCAAATTGGTTCAGTAGTTTAGGCGTGATTGAGTAACAGACAGACAGACAGAGTTACTTTCGCATTTATAATATTAGTAAGGATAAACGAATAAATTCAGTAGAAAAGATTTGATTTTGTTTGATTGCATTAAATAGGTAGGCTCCGAATTACAATTCTTTAACCAGTTCAAAGCAAAATTACTCTTGTGTGGCATAACCTGTAAGTATATTATGTTGTTTTCAATCAATAAACCCAGGCGGAACCTGGACGAGTGGCTAGGCTTTTTTTGAAATATCATCTATTAATTCGACGGACAAGTATAGTGATACTAATATTAATTTCGTGATTAATGGGCTCTCAAAGTATTTATAGATTAGATGATTAGATTAATATAAATTTAAATACTTACCCTGAGATGTACCTAGTGCTTAAATGTAGCTTTATGTACTAATTATAATAATATGAACTATATAACACGTGTAACCTAGTTTTGTATCTATTTAATAAGGCATCTTTTATATCAAATATACAGTATTCATTTAGCAGTCCTAGTGTTTCAATCCTCTCCCGAGGCACCACCTTACATGGCGACCCTGCCTAAAGTTGGTGCACGCGCGCGTGTATTTTGACACCGGCCGCCGCGTCGCCGATTTACATATATGGTACTGTGTGTTCTCGGCCCGAGCAAATTAAAGTATTAAAAATGAGTATATTAAAATCTGTTGGAGGCAGCGCAAGTGTGAGCTTCAAAAAATGGGGAAGCAGCAGTCCAAGGAAGACTACATAGTTATAGCGCAAAATTCGGCAGGGGGCACGAATAGTGCGCCAGTTGACCATTTTGAAAACTATTTGAAGACATCAAATATATTGCTATATATAATAGTAATCTGCTTGACTTTGGGTATTATTTATGGAGTATTCAAAATATACAGAAAATGCCACTTAAGGTGGATACGACAGGAGGTTGCGAATAGCAGCAGGGAGCGTCGTTTTTCGTTTCGACGGCGCCAGGCGTACCCCGACTTGAAAATCGGCGAGAACGAGAACGAAGTGTAGTGATGTAAAAGTGAAAAAAAAGGCAAACAAATATTTAATAATAAGTGTAATGTGAGCGTGTAAGTGTTTTCGTGAAAATTCGGCAAAGTTGATAAACATTATATTTAGTGGACTCTAAGCGTATAGTATTATTTACTATATAAAAAAAAAAATGTGTATGTTATCGAATAGATAGGTATTAAAAGTCATGTATGTCATGTAACCTAAATATAAAAGATGACAAAAATTATAATCAAATGTAGTTAAAAATATTATTCTAACATAGTGTAATGTGTATACTTACTTGTATTTTATAATAAATTTTACAGTTATTGTTAAAATATGCTGAGAAACGAGGTCTTCAATTCTATTCAGGTATGTTAATATATTTTTATTATCATTAATTATATTATGTACTGTTAAACTCTATGGCAATATTTTTAAAGAAATTATGTGATGATTTGCTAGCTATTAGAACATATTTAATTAAAATAGGACCTTCTAGACGACAGGGTAAAATATTACAAACAAAACTAGGCGAAGCTAAATGTGTCATTACAAAATATAACAACTACATAGGTAGTTTGGATAAGCAAAGCTTAGGAGAGGATGAGCTTATTGTTTTTAAAAAATATTGTGAGGATTTGAAGAAATTATTTGCGGAAATTACTGAATTGTGTCACATTTCAGAGAATTTTAAGAGTTTTTCAACAATGGATAAATTTGACCTAAAAGTAGCTTTGAGCTTATTGCCAGTAATGAATGATGAATTGTCTAATTTACGACAACTTATCGATGGAATTGAATACTATAGTTCGGTTCTAAATGATGAGTCACAGTCGCATTTGATATCTTTTGTTTTGAAAAGCCGTTTGTCGCAATCTGCTAGGCTAAAATTACAAACAAAGTACGATACTGTTCAAAATCTTTTAAATGATATGAAAATGCTTCTTTTACCTAAAAAGTCTACGAGTGCTTTGCAAAAACAATTTTTAAATTGTAAGCAAAATGACGCGTCTATTGATGCGTTCGGAAAAACTTTATCCGAATTATTCGTTGAACTTACAATTTCTCAATCCGAAGGCAATGAGGAAAAGTTTAATATTTTAAAATCAATAAATGAAAAACAGGCAATTCGGCAATTTAGTGACGGATTGAGAAACCGTAGGATTGGCACCATTATTACGGCGCAGAGATTTGAATATTTGAAAGATGCGATTCAAACCGCAATCGACGAGGACGTTTCAGGCTCAAGTTCAACCGCTGAAGTGTTAACACTAAGACATAATAATAATCGTTTCTTTAAAAACACTTCCAGGCCGCCTTCTCATCAGAACACTCCAAGAGGTGCGTACAACAATAATAATCGTTGGCAAGGCAACAACTGGCGACAGCCGCCTACCAGCACCAGACAATGGTTCCAGCAGCCTCAATCGCAGCCACGGGGAGCGCCCCGGGGCAGAGCGTCATATCGAGGTAGAACTTTTAATAATAATTATTTTAGGGGTCGTAGACCATTCGGAGGACAGATTCGTACAGCAGTGACTGACGAGTCACAGCCTCAATCGAGTTCATCCACTCAGAATTTAGAAACTGAAAATGAGTTTTTTCGTGCCTATAACATATAGTATTTTAGCTAGCGATAGTAGTTATTACATAGAGTTATTTTATAAAAACAGTCACGTATTTAATTGGCTTATAGATACGGGAGCCTCAATTTCGGCTATTAAATATAAACATGTTTTAGATTTTGACATCCCAATTAACAAAGAAAATATTACAATAAATGGGATAGGTGGAAAGGTACAGGCTATCGGATATGTATGTTTACAGTTGACGATACACGGGCAGTGTATTAGTCATAAGTTTTATGTATTTGACACCTTGCCTTGTAAGTCGCACGGTATTCTAGGGCAGGACTTTTTAGGAAAGTATGGAGCGGTCATTGATATGAAACATAATAATCTGTCACTATGGATTAGTGAATCTAAACAAATATCTTTGCAATTATTAGACTCGTGTAGTAATTTATTATCGTTACCTGCTAGGTCAGAGTCGATTCATTTTATTAATACTAGTTTAACAGAGGAATGTTTGGTATGTACGAAAGAGTTGTGTGAGGGCGTATTTATTGCGAGTATGATAGTACATCCAATTGATGGTAAAATACCAGTCCGAATTTTGAATTCGACCTCGAAAGATATAACTTTGTCTGAAATTGAACTTGATATACAAAATTTGAAGGAATATAATATTTGTAGCTTTGATAAAATTGAGAAAAATGCATCGCGAGTTAAAACATTATTTTCAAAGTTGAATTTAAGTAACTTAAATAAAGAAGAAAAAATTAATATAGAAAGTTTATGTGCTAAGTATCCCGATATATTTTATTTGGAAGGAGACAAATTATCAACCACTGATATTTATCAACACTCAATTAAAGTAAAACCAGATATTCAGCCAATTTTTTCAAAGCCTTATCGGTTACCTCATGCATTGAAAAATGAAATTAATAACCAAATTGATCAAATGTTAAAAGAAAATATTATTGAACCATGTCAAAGTGAATGGTCCAGTCCAATTTTGTTAGTGCCAAAGAAATGTGACCAAAGTGGAACCAAAAAGTGGCGTTTGGTTATAGATTACAGAAAACTAAATAACAGTATACATGATGATAAATTTCCTCTTCCAAATATAACGGAAATTTTAGATTCTTTATCCGGTTGCATGTATTTTTCTCATTTAGATTTACATCAAGGCTATTATAATGTGAGCTTGGACCCAGACAGTCGCAAGTATACTGCTTTTTGTTCGGGACAGTTTCAGATGACTAGAATGCCTATGGGCTTAAAGACCAGCCCTAGTTCATTTTCGCGCATGATGACTATGGCGATGACAGGGTTAACATATGAAAAATGCTTAGTGTACCAGGACGATCTAGTCTGTTTTAGTAGGGACTTATCTAGTCATATCAAAAATTTACAGTCTATTTTTGAAAGATTACGAAAAGTCAATCTAAAGTTAAATCCGCAAAAGTGTATTTTCTTACAGAAGGAACTGCTTTACTTGGGTCATATTGTATCAGCAGAGGGTGTTATACCAGATTCGGATAAAATAGAGATTGTTAAAAACTACCCGGTTCCTACTAAAATCGATGAAGTCAAAAGATTCGTTGCCTTTGTGAACTATTACAGGAAATTTATTCCTAATTTTGCAACAAAAGCGTATGCGTTAAATAGTTTGTGTCGGAAAAATGTAACTTTCAAATGGGATAAAGAATGCCAAAAATCATTTGAATTATTGAAACAAAATTTAATATCCCATCCTGTATTACAATATCCTGATTTTTCAGAGTCTAATCAATTTATTCTACAAACAGATGCATCAGGATACGGCGTAGGTGCAGTTTTGTGTAATAGCGACGGTAGGCCTGTAGCGTATGCTAGTCGTAGTCTAAATAAAGCAGAAAAAAGGTATCCGACTATTGAAAAGGAATTGCTTGCGATTGTATGGGCTGTAAAGCATTTTCGTCCATATTTGTATGGAAGAACATTCAAAATTCAGACTGACCATAAGCCACTTATGTATTTGTTTGGAATGCGAGATCCATCTAGTCGTTTAATTAAATTTAGATTAACGTTAGAGGAGTACGACTTTGTAATTGAATATTTGAAAGGGAAGAATAATTCGGCCGCGGATGCACTTTCACGTTTGCATTTAACTTCCGAGGAATTGAAAGAGATGAATGAAACGGTGATGAATGTAATGACGCGTGGTCAGTTGGCTAGACAACAACGGGATGCTATTATTTCTAAGAACGATTGGCCTGATCAACCAAAAGTTGTAGAAATACATAGTAAACCGAAATATTTCACGGAGTTACGTTTCATAAGCGCTTATGAATTAAATCGATATCGTAAAATGAAAGAGATAACGTATGAGAAGGGATGTTTGAGTTATGTACCCTCAATGAATACTATTTTTATTAATTTAGCTTCTCGATCGCAATTATCGCCAGGCGAATTTGTGAGAGAGCTAGATATATTTTGTAGGAAAATAAATATTAAAGAAGTATACTTCATCAAATCGGAGAAAAATAATATATTTGTGGAAAAGTTAATAAATGAGATAGATAACATAAGTAATTGGTCCGGACCACGTATATGTATTTTAAGGGGAACAAAGAGAATAAGTAATAAAGACGATCAGCGTGTAATTTTAAATGATTTTCACATATTACCTACAAGTGGACATGCTGGCATAAGACGAATGGTAAATAACATAAAGAAATATTATTTTTGGCCAAGATTAGAAGCTGATGTTGTGGAATTTATAAAAAGGTGTGATAAATGTCAAAAACAAAAACATTCCTCACACTATACTAAGGAGCCTATGACGATAAGCTCAACGGCAAGTTCGGCGTTGGAGAAAATATATTTAGATATTGTAGGACCGTTAGATAGAGATTACGATAATTACGTATACATTTTAACTATACAATGTGAGTTGAGTAAGTACATCGAGGCTTATCCATTAACGTCAAAAAGGTCGAGTGAAGTAGCTAGGAACTTTGTTAACAATTGGATTCTCAGGTATGGTATCCCGAAGGAAATTGCTACAGACAGAGGTACGGAGTTTTTATCGGACACAATGAAAGAGGTTTGTAAACTTTTGCATATTAACAAGCTGCAGTCAACCGCATATCACCATCAAAGTATCGGTGCCTTGGAGAATTCGCACAAACAATTGGGTAACTACTTGCGAATACAGACAGGAAATCACCCAGAAGCTTGGAGCACGTGGCTTCCATTTTGGTGTTTTTCCTATAACACTGCGGTACACACAGAGACCAAGTTTACTCCCTATGAGTTGGTGTTCGGTAAGAAATGTAATTTACCATCAAATTTGCAATCTGCACAAGTTGAGCCTTTGTACAATTTTGATAATTATCCTTTAGAACTCAAATTTAGAATACAGACGTCACAAAAAGAGGCGAGAGAAAATCTTATATCTAGTAAATTGAAAAGAAAAGAAAAGTATGATCGTAATATTAATCCGGTTACTTATAAACCGAATGATTTAATTTTAATAAAAAATGAAACAGGCAATAAGTTTCAAAACATATATTTAGGTCCATATAAAGTAGTAAGGGAATGTTCACCCAATGTAGAAATACTTAAAGATAATAAAAACTATGTTATTCATAAAAACAGAACCAAAATGTATTTTGAACCGATTACCTAATAATTTTGTTAAAAGTTACGGTTTTAAAAATGTATTTTGAACCGATTACCTAATAATTTTGTCAAAACGTTTATAATATTATGCACTATTTAGTTTGTAATGGAAATAATTATGATAATAGGACATTGTACTGTATGAACATAAGTAAGCTAAAATAAAATAAATTGTTAGTGTTTATTTTATTTTTTTTATTGCGGTGGAGATGAGATGTACCTAGTGCTTAAATGTAGCTTTATGTACTAATTATAATAATATGAACTATATAACACGTGTAACCTAGTTTTGTATCTATTTAATAAGGCATCTTTTATATCAAATATACAGTATTCATTTAGCAGTCCTAGTGTTTCAATCCTCTCCCGAGGCACCACCTTACAACCCCTTGCATCAATAAAAATATTTAATGATAGAATTTGTTGCTTTAAATCATTACAGCGGCCTGAGATTGGCCGATTTATCTATACTAATCTTTGATACTAATATTATAACGAGAAATACTAATATTTGTACAGAAAAGGCACCAAAACTACTTGACCGATTTAAACTACTTTTATTTTCATTAATAGTAAGCTACATTATCAGGATAATTTTAGAAAATTTCGCACGACACATTTATTTCGCACATTATTGGTGGAAATGCACCCTTATCGTCAATTTGATAGACAATCTATCAAAGATTGGAATTTGCATGTTGCAAGAGGGGATTTTGGGATTTACTCGAGCGCGTCAGATTACTATAAGGGACGGTACCTTAGCTATTCATTAGTACCTCTAGTCAATATGAGCAGTTATGGTTGGTGGGTGCGCTCAGGGGCCCCGCTGGAAAATTTGAATAATCCATAATTTCCTAAGGTTGAGCTCGAATCGTCAGATTAGCGAAATGGGGACTTCTTATATTGTAATTAACCCCCCCATATATTAATCTGACGCGCTCGAATAATATTACTTAAATTTTTTACCCTTTCTTCATAGCGATTAAATCGCCACTTAAATCGTCAGATTAACGTATACTTTTTTTCAGTGACGTCCTGGAGCATGCAAAATATCAATATCTAACGCGCTTGAGTATTTCCAAGCCAATTTTTTCTTTTTTAAATTAAAAAAAATCAAAAAACCCTTCCCCACCGCTAAAAGTGAAAACATTATAGGACCTTTTTTTCTCGCTATGGTCTAATCTACCAATTCTAATAGGTTCCCGTGACGCTCGAGTAAATCCACATTTAGCATCCTGGGCTCCCCTACTATTGCCTATATATCGTGATGGCACAATGTGGCAAAAGAATGTGCTCTTAATACTGTAGATAGATATCATCATCATCATTGTCCTCTCCTGTTAGTCGTAGCGTGATGATATAGCCTTCCTCGTTAAATGGGCTATCTACCAGCGAAATAATTTTTCAAATCAGACCAGTAATTCCTGACTCCTGAGATTAGCGCGTTCAAACTAACAAACAACCAAACTCTTCAGCTTTATAATATTATTTAGTATAGATTCAAAGGGCAGTTAAAGCATTTTTATTTTTTACTGAAAGATTAATCTGTTTACTTATGTTAGTCATTAATAATTATCATTGACGTAAATTATTCATTGAATTTGCGTATTACTTCCTATTTTGATAAAACGATCGTAATTTGCACGTGTTGGTAATGCTTATTTCGTAGATATATCAACTACATTGACAACTATTCATCCACAAAAATATTAAATCAAAAGTTATGTCTAACATTATGATATAATATGGTGTAAGCGTGTATCAACTATCAGCATTACCTAAATATGGAATGAACTTATCATTGGAAAGTAGTTTGTCCTTTATAATTAACATTTGATTGCTTTCTCAAATTATTTCACATTTGTTTCGTGGTAAAAGTGGCTTATTAAAGAAGATTATTTTTTATTAGGCGAGTCCACACAGAGTGACACGTCATGCGCTTTTGTGCTTTTGCTCCTTCGAGCCTTGTCCACACTGAACGAGCAGCTTCAAGCGGAAAATGCTTAGTGGACAGTAGAATCAGTCCCACCTAAACTAACAAACATCAAATGGATTTAATTTAAAAGAATTCAAATGCTTTTAAAGATACTTTTTTTAAGGAATAGGAAAAATAGATCACAAGACGGGATTCGAACCCTCGTCCCTTTGCCATACCGGGGCAATGCTCAGTCACTCGTGAATCCAACTCAGCAATCAGAGTTTTATTTGTTCATTTTTCAAACAGAACTTTCATGAAAGAAATGACGTCAGAACAATAAACTATCTTTAAAGTTATCATAATTAAATATGACATGATATATAGATAGCAAATTGGTATGGTTAATCGAGGCATTAGCTTATGAGAAATCGGATTGAGATAGGATTATTTTTTTATGATTGTTTATCAATATTGCTCTGCTTTATATTTGTTAAAAATGTTTTGAAAAGGTATATAAAATATTAAATGATATGTGTAATACAATCTTTAGTTAGTAAACACTAAACATCGTATCGTATCCTATACGTTTGAAGGTACTGAAATAAATTGGAAGAAAATCCTGTAGTCTGTAGTCTGTCTGTATAAACAAATATGTGGATGAACAAAAAAAGAGATTTCAATTATTTTTATATTATTTGTTGAGACGCAGTTAAGGTTCGAATAATATTTTTGGGTAGGTAATAGGTATCAATATTTTCGAAGCAAAAACTCGCAATTGATTGGTGGATTGCGCTAACATTTCAACGATTTATTGTTTTGAAAATTCATGGTTACGGTTATAATATGGCAGCATATCATAAGATTGTTTATATGGGCTCTCTTCACAATCGAGAGCGTTAGCCCAACAAATAATCGACGATGTGGCCACCATTACGGTGATAACTATGATAACGAATAAACATCTACAATATACAGTCAAGCTCTCTACACTATCCTGATTGCCTCTACTCGCCCATCGTTACCCATTGTGAAGATAGCCCATCACATCAGTTGATAATTATGTAATTTGAGTCAAGTTAGGTTTATGTTGTTTTAGAAATATAACATCATATAATAAAACAGGGGATGAAATCACTACATAGTATAAAACAAAGTCGCTTTCTCTGTCCCTATGTCCCTATCTTTAAAACTACGCAACGGATTTTGATGCGGTTTTTTTTTAATAGATAGAGTGATTCAAGAGGAAGGAGGAAAAAATATTGAAATAATTTATTTGAATAGTCGTTTCAGTGTCAGAGTTTCATCAGTTCATTCAGTATATTCAAGATTAGTAAAAGAGATGTCTTTTCTAGATTCTTAGAAAGGCCATTTTGATCCAGTGCTGAGTCCATAGAGTCCAGATCTGTAATAATAAAAAAAATATGTTAACATATATACATATATTCATATAAGATTAATTTAGTCAAATCAAAGCTTTTATTGCGTGAAATATTATGAGAACTGGAAACCAAATACATTTTATATCATTTACAATAAGCTTTTTTAAATGAGGCATTGTTATTATATGTTATACTAGCTTTCCGCCCGCGGCTTCGCCCGCGTTTTCAAAGAAAAACCCGTTCCCGTAGGATTTCCGGGATAAAACCTATCCTATGTCCTTTCTCGAGTATCAAAATATCTCTATACCAAATTTCATACAAATTGGTTAAGTAGTTAAGGCGTGATTGAGTAACAGACAGACAGAGTTACTTTCGCATTTATAATATTAGTATGGATTAAATATCAGCGTAGAATGTCTATAATAAAGGGACCAATTTTTTTATCAATTAACTAACCTGTCCCCTTTTTATAGTATAATAAAATTAAGAAAGGAAAATATACGTACCCTCGCTTATTTAGATCAGCGCTACCCATACGCAGTGTGGATCCTGTGCATCGGTTCCTCTGAGCGTCGTTAAGGTTGCCGCACTTTTGTCCATTGAAGCGGGTTCTGTACACAACACTAGCAGCGAACAACTCGTATGCTCGGCTGTGAGAGCACGTGCTCACCAAGCAACCGGGCTGACGGTTCCTTCCACCGTTCGGGTAAAAATCAGCGTCAGAAATCGGATCGAAAATACCCAACAAGCCTCCGTCAGTGTGGATCGATTCTACGTACACGCCGTCGCTTTTTCTAAGAGCATTCGAGTTTCTGCCCCATTGAGGACCAGCAGGGTCAAGACCTGATAGAGAAGATAAAGATTAATTTTATTTGACACACCCAAATATAAAATAATGTCATCATGTCTCATAGTCGGTGATAAAACTCTTCTTGCCTGTAATACGTCCAACTCGGTTGTTTACTGTCCTGCCTGCGTTTCCAACAACGTGAGCTCCCAAACTGAATCCAACTAAATGAACGTTGTTCCAGTTACCGCCGAAATTATTGATCAGCCATTGCAGGAATCTGAAAAAAGTAACAAATGTAATAACACAATAATTGATTTCTATAAAACGAAATGGATTATACTTAGTAAGTACGTACTGTCCGAGATGTTGGCCAACGCTGGGAACAGCACGTACTGATGTCGTGTATGTGCCCATAGCTGCTCTACGCCAGTCAACGATTATAACATTAAAATCGTCGATTTGGAGTAAGGCATCCCGAATTTGGGGATTCATTTTTGAAGTCCCTTTGCTGTTCCAACCGTGAACTATAGCTTTGATGGGCCTATTGGGATTAAAGTTAGAATTTCGAATGGAATTCTGGTCGTTGTGCCTTAAAACTTGGTGATTGTGGGGATTGCGTCTGAAAAATAAAATTATTGTGTTTATTATATCGATTCCTTCTATAGCGTCCATATTGATAAGAATAAATACGATCGCAAATACCTTGTATAGAGCCAATATTCATTATTAGCTCCATTAAGGCCTACAGCGTCCGAAGCCGGTGCATGTAAGTCAACAATATGTGGGACCTCGTCACCATCGGGCATCCAAATGTAGCGGCTAACACCTTCTACATAATGACTATTATCACCCGGCGTGGAGGAAATTCTGCCTCCAGCGCACACTATGAAAACAAAAATGATAGTTAATTACGTATATTATTCTATTGTTGTACAAATAACTGATGCTATTTTACTTACATGCTACGAGGGATGTAAGCACCACTAGGAGCTTCATTTTTCGCAGACGGTACGTTAAGCACGAGCCATTCGTTTTTATTGTGTGTATATCTTTGAATTATCTAATTATTATTATCAACGATAATTGTTTTTTTGTTAATCAGATTGGATAAAAAACTTACGTATATTTATATTAATATCTTCTTTGTTTCTATGTACCTATTAATGCGTTCTAGAAATATTTGCATGGCTTATGAAAAATATCTTCATATCTCTTTAAATGACTTCAAAAAAGGAAGTTTCTAAATTCAATATTTTACGTGTTTTCGCGGATATCTTGAGTGTAAATTGAAAGTTTTCCTGAATACCACGTCAATTATTGGGAAATGGGATTGATTCTATTACGGTACATTTACATAAAACAAATAAAGAGCTAGTTAAAGCATTCTTTCGTGATCAAAAGATCATTTCATCATTTTTGAAGTGAAACTTCTTTATCGGGGTTGGAAAAAAATTTAGTGTAACATTTTTCCGTTACGCGCCATCTTGTTTTTATCCCTACAACGCGTGATTGACGTATTTCTGTAAAGTTGCATATAGTAAATTATTTTTTGAAAAAAAATAAGGTCATAAAGAAGTTTCACTTCTTACGTGTGTACACTAGTACACGCACACATTTTTTGTTTTAACTAAAAAGTTAAAACAAAAATTCGTATTGAATTCGTACTGAATACTACAACATTGCACAGAATCTTTTCAATCGTTAAGAACAACGAAAGAATTCTCTACCACGCCTGTTTACACTTAAAGAATTTGACATAGTGTAGTTAGGATGCGAGCACTCGCTAGTTTGATGTAATGCACCGTAAAGATGAGCACGATTCCTTTAGATCAACCCTTCTATTAGTGTACTTATTATTTAATATTGAAGAATTTATGCATGAGTAATACACATTACAATTTGTTTATATTGTTGTGTTTATTTCGAAAATTAAAAAATTCTTCAAGTTAATGTTTTTTTTATTTCCTGTAGGCTGTAGGTACCCAAAGGCCTTTTGTAGTATTTTTGTGTTGTAAGTTCATGTAGTTATTTGGTACGACAAATAATTAAAAGTAAAATAAATAAACACTTTTTTATGAATTGTTATCTTACTTTACTTATTTTTAAATTTTTTATCTCGATTAAAGATAAAGAAATATTTGAAAGACGCTCTCAAACGGTTGTTGAAAATCTTGTTATTATACGAATACTTAGTAATTAAAAAATGTGTCAAATATTTTTTAAATATAATAATAACAGAATATCAGCAATGAATCGATAAAACTTAAGCCATGTATTATTAATTACACATTATGATATTTAGCAGCAATATTGTTATCTGAATGTACTTGTAATGCCTATTATATTATACGTTATAATATCTAGAATTTTATCAAATACCTTTGATTTGCAATCAAATAAGTACACCTAAAAGTTGTTTTCGCCATTTTAGTTGTTAATAGCTTGAAATACATTGCAACTAAACATTTACAAAATAGTAAACATTTGAAATTAAAATACACAATAGTTAAACGGTAATCTGTGCATATTATGGTACTGTCGATGTACAAACTCTTTTCACTAATAAAAAATATTAATATTCATTAAGATTTTTGAAACTATTGAATGTAAGTGCTTATATTAAACTGAAAAATATATACTTGATTATAGCATAAATGAGTCGTATATGATCGTAACCATATCTGTTTGGATAATAATTAAAGAGAGATAAAAAATAATCACGTTTAAATATTTATCCTGTTAATAAAATATTAGCCAAATTTCAGACAGCTTTATTTATTTCATTTCCATAACAAATCGATTGTGAAATATGGTGACTAGGTAAAGTTATGGTCACGATGATTGAGCAGAAATTGGTGACTTTTTAAAATGGCGACTTAGAACCAGTTGTAAGACCAAATATTCCGCTCCTGAAAAAAAAAAATGAAAAACATTAGATACCTAGTTTTTTATTTAATATAATATTATTTTACTCTAATGCTGCCAAAGAAAATGTCAATTATTTATATTAAGCCAAGAAAATTATGCTAATTTCTAAAATGTATCAGAATAGGATAAACTTACGATTGCTTGTTGAAATCTGTGTTACCCATTGGAAAATTTGCGCCTGCGCATTTTTTGTTGCGAGCTTCATTTAGATTTGCACATCTCCTCCCATTCATATGATATCGGAGAGTATCAGCAAAGAGCTCATAAGAGCGGCTGTGTGAACAGGTGCTGATGATGCAGCCAGGTTGAGGGTTACCTCCACCATTGGGATAGAAGTCAGAGTCACCGATAGTATGGAATGTACCCAGAAGACCACGATCTGTATGGATGCATTCTACATAGCCTCCGTCGCTGCGTTTAAGAGCCTCTGAGTTTCCACTCCATGTGGGTCCAGCAGGGTCCAGACCTTAATAAAATTATAAAATATATTTAATTTTTTTGTTGGTCTTTCACATCACAAAGGAGCGATTAATGGAATATTTTTTTGTGTCTGGAGATTGTTTAAATGGCTAGGTTACGTGGTAAAACATTTCATTCCAATTTGCTATGAGCACTGAAGAAAGATAGTTTATTATAATAGTTTAAGAAAGAGTAAATTAAAGAAAGAGTGGAACAAAATACTGAAAATTATGAGATAACAAACCAGTAATACGCCTAACACTTCCGCCGATAGTTCGTCCCGCATTACCAACAACGTGTGCGCCCAAGCTGAAGCCAATAAAGTGCACCTTATCCCAATCCCCTCCGTGGTTATCAATCAACCATTGCACGAATTTGCCCAGATGTTGACCAACACCAGGGACCGCTTTGACGGAGGTGGTGTAAAAAGTATTAGCGGCCTTATGCCAGTCTACGACGATAACATTGAAGTTACCAACATGGAGCAACGCATCTCGGATCAGAGGATTGATGGGTGAATTTCCATTGCTTTGCCACCCATGCACAATAACTATGAGAGGGATGGTATCGTTGTAGTTCGAGTTCCTTACAGAATTATTATCATTATGTTTCAGTACTTGCTGGCTGAGTGGATTGCGTCTGAAATTTATCATGTAATTTTAGGTTTCAACTTCATACATAAGCTAACATGTAATAGTAATATATAAAATAGTACCTCGTAAATAGCCAATATGCATTGTTAGCACCATTTTTAGTGTTTAAAAAGCTTTCATCTACTGGTTCTTCGAGATCTACAAGGCGGGGTACTCCCTCACCGTCGGGTATCCACACGTAGCGGCTCTCCCCCTCTACATAGTGACTGTTGTCTCCTGGTTTGCTCGGAATCGCGTTACCAGCACACACTATGATTCATTTTTTATTTAAATGTCTTTTTTACACAATTTTAATACGCAATATTTGGATAGTATGCGCCTGCTACTTAGGCTAAGTTTGCTTATATTTCTTACTAGCAATGCCCTGCGGTTTCACCCGCATAGATAGCGATATCTTTACAGTGAAAAGTCTACTATAGGTCGGACTATAGGTTTAATTTTTAATCACATGAAAATCACCTTTACCCCGTCCCGCACTACGGCCTTTTTTTTTGTTTTAGTGGGGAAATCTTTCATAGATACCCACGGCCTCCAGGGGAGGGGCCGTGGGTTATGTCGGATTCCTACCGACCAAAACCCCACTGTGTTCCGTCAAGACGCATATTGGTAGAATTCCTCCGTGACCCCCGCACTACGGCCTGCTCAAACAGTATACCTACTATTTTCTGTAGATTGACACTTTTAAATTCGTTATATATCTTTTGAATGGAATATCCAATTCTTTTCATTTAAAAAGTATTTTGCTGGTATTGAAACAGTCTATAATAAAACATCATTTAATGGGATAAGGATTAATATATGTGTATGGATAACATGGTTTGATTACTGTCGGCACTTCTATTTACTTTGAAAACGTAAAAAAGTTGTTGTAGTAACATAACTACTGAAGATGGACATATGGTATCGCGGACTTTCTTGTAGATATTGATCCATTCTATAATACTGTAGAACATTTTTTTGTTCTATCTTCAATAGATTCCGCAGCGCACGCGATGACAGAAGTTTTATTGAGGATTTTTTTACACCTTGGGTTACATTATTGCATTTTTGGTAAGGATCTCTAATTTTTTTGAAAATGCAATATAGCCTATGTTGCTCAGTAAAGATGCAGCTTTCTAATGGTGAAAGAATTTTTGAAATCGGTCCAGTAGTTTTTGCGTGAAAACCATACATACATACATACATACTTACATACATACTTACAAACTTTTCCTCTTTATAATATTAGTATTTCTTACAAGAAAATTGCTAGTCAAGTTATACCTATATGGTACATTCAGAAATTTTATAATTTATTTAAAACTAGCGACCCGCCCCGGCTTCGCACGGGTGCAATGCTGATACTAAATACACTACAGAAAAACTTTTAACGTTGTATATAAAAACATAGCGGCCCGCCCGGCCGGTACCGCTGCAAACGGTACGTCCCGCAATTTTTAAATCTGTAATATCTTCGAAAATATTCACTTAAATCATACGGTGTAAAGGGCCATATAGATCTATATTAAATCAACAATGTATTCAAGGTATTTAATTGGTTATGGATTAATGCTGTATTGGTTTAAATCGCTTCGAAAATTAGCCATTATTTGACGTAAAAAGTAAATGCCAAAAAAAAGTTATTGTGGGTAATCCATAAGAGATAGACATATGCCATCGCGGACTTTTCTATAGACCTTTTCAATGTGTACAATACTTAGTACATTATTTTGATAAAACTCGTAGGGTTCAGCCTGCGTTTGCAAAGTAAGCGGAAAAAATGTAATTATTTACGACATCACATTAGAAACCTCAAAAATAACAGTACTTCTCCACTATTTAATGGATGTTATTATACATATAAACCTTCCTCTTGAATAACTCTATCTATTAAAAAAAACCGCATCAAAATCCGTTGTGTAGTTTCAAAGATTTAAGCGTACAAAGGGACATAGGGACATAGGGAAATAGGGACAGAGAATGCGACTTTGTTTTATACTATGTAGTGATAGTGATAACGTGGAAAAAGGGCTTCTGAACTTCACCGGGAGACACAATTTGCTTATTATGATAAATTACAAATAATTTTAATTATATTTACCCAATAGTTCGATTGATTATTTTAATTCTACTTACGTTCTACGTAAACCAACAATGCAACAAGCACTTTCATTGTCATAAAGATGCTCCCAAAACATTAATGGATCTTTATTTATGCGTCTATCTTTTAAATATCTGTATGTATAATCACTGTGTTATATTTCTATATAATTAAATAGACAATTTGCGATATTATTGGCATATTGAAACTTTGGATAGATAGATCAAATCAAAGGATGCGCAAGATAAAGTGCTTAACTGCGTATTAATACTGATATTATCAAGCGTAATAAAATTTTCAAAGTGTTATTCTGTGGAACTCATGCATCACTATCACTACATAGTATAAAACAAAGTCGCTTTCCCTGTCCCTATGTCCCTATGTCCCTATGTCCCTTTGTACGCTTAAATCTTTGAAACTACGCAACGGATTTTGATGCGGTTTTTTTTAATAGATAGAGTGATTCAAGAGGAAGGTTTATATGTATAATAAGATCCATTAAGTAGTGGAGAAGTACTTTTATTTTTGAGGTTTCTAATGTGATGTCGTAAAAAATTACATTTATTCCGCTTACATTGCAAACGCAGGCTGAACCCTACGAGTTTTATCAAAAAAATGTACTAAGTATTATACACATTGAAAAGGTCTACAGAAAAGTCCGCGATGGTATATGTCTATCTCTTATGGATAACCCACAATAACTTTTTTTTGTCATTTACTTTTTACGACAAATAATGGCTAATTTTCGAAGCGATTTTAACCAATACAGCATTAATCCTTAACCAATTAAATACCATGGATACATTGTTCATTTAATATAGATCTATATGGCCCTTTACACCGTATGATTTAAGTGAATATTTTCGAAGATATTACAGATTTAAAAATTGCAGGACGTAGCGTTTGCGGCCGCCCGGCTATGTATTTAATACCCGTGCGATGCCGGAGGCCGGAGCGGGCCGCTATATTTTTATACCTATACAACGTTCACAATTTTTCTGTAGTGTATTTAGTATCAGCATTGCACCCGTGCGAAGCCGGGGCGGGTCGCTAGTTAATTATAAATTATTATCGTCTTTCAATAATAATATTCATATTGCACATAATATATTTTATTATAATTATTTGAAGAAAATATTGTGAGTCCGCATTCGAACTTGCGTTGCTCGTTTTACGTCAGCCGCCTATCTAGGGCCTAATTTCAGAGCTAATCAAGCCATTCAAGCCAACAATATTTCGATGTTTATACACTAGTTTTTTGCTAGCGACTTCACCCACGGAGTAAAGAAAAACCTGCATAGGTCCCGGTCTCTTATTTTTACGCTTTACAATTTATTCTAACTAAAAAGCCTTCTCACTAAAAAAGTATGTTTATAGCTAAACTTTACAGTGTGAAATGTGTATATGAATGATATATTATAATAACTAATAAAAAATCCTTTTACCTACTTTTTTTTCAATAATAGAACTTATAAATCAAATAATTGCTAAACTTCAATTGAATTTGAAAACACATAAAAGCAAGATATAAATACTTTTTTTTTTTTTTTTTATGAGAGAGGAGGCAACAGAGCAGACGCGACGCCTGATGGTAAGCGTTCAGCGTCGCCCATAAGCACCCACAACGCCAGGGACATTGGAAGTGTGTTGCCGGCCTTTTAGGAAAGAATACGCTCTCTTCTTAAAGGTCCCCAGATTGTAACCATTCGGGAATACCGTACTAGGAAGCTGGTTCCATAAGACGGTTGTGCGCGGAAAGAAGCTTCGTTTAAAGCGCACAGTTGTCGACCGCCAGCAGTCAAGGTGGTGAGGGTGGTATTTCTGTTTATGGCGGGCTGTGCGGTAATGGAACTCAGCGGTGGGTAATGTTCCAAACAATTCCTCAGAGCACTCCCCATAGTAAATGCGGTAGAGAACGCATAAGGAAGCGATATCTCTTCGCAATGCCAGAGTATCAAGCCGATCGGTGAGACTCGGTTCGCCAACGAGTCGTACAGCTCTCCTTTGAATGCGGTCAAATGGAAGGAGGTATTGTTGGGGTGCTCCGGCTCAGAGATGGGAACAGTATTCCATGTGCGGCCTGACTTGCGCCTTATAAAGATTGAGGCGATGGCGTGACGTGAAATACTGTCCCGCTCTACAGAGCACACCAAGTTTCTGAGAAGCCAACTTGGCTTTGCCTTCCAAATGACAGGAAAACTGCACGTTACTCGAGATTTCGAGACCGAGAATACCAATACTAGCTGTGGCTGATAGAGGAGTGCCCTGAAAAATAGGGGTTACATCGAAGGGAAGCTTTTTAGCGGTAAACGCGCAAACCTGTGTCTTCTTCGGGTTGAATTCGACTAAGTTTAGTCGACCCCAATTAGAAACTTCGTCTAAAGAAGCCTCAATTTCAGACACGAGGTTGTTCCGGTACTCAATGACGCGATCCTGAGGGACATTGCTACGGCCGGTGTAAACTGCATCACCAGTGCTGTCGTCCGCATAACAATGAATGCTGCTGTTGAGCAGCATATCATTGATATGCAGAAGGAACAGAGTGGGAGACAGAACGCAACCTTGTGGGACACCAGCATTCACAGGCTTAGGGTCGGAGCAAGAACCGTCGATAACGACACTCATGCTACGCTCTGTGAGAAAACTGGCTACCCACTGGCAAAGTCTCTCGGGAAGCCCATAGCATGGAAGTTTTGCTAAGAGCGCTTTGTGCCAAACCCGATCAAAGGCTTTCGCTATGTCCAAACTGACCGCCAAGCCTTCACCTTACTGAAAGTTATTCCGAAAATAGCTAGGCGCATAGAGTCATGACTCATGCTTAGTAGTCTAACGTTGTCACTTCAATCACCACCATCTTATAACACGCAACTATAGATCGAGAGTATGTGTAATACTCGTAGCTTGCTGACCTGGACCTGCTAAGGCTCATGCAACACATTGCCCCACATTTTCACCATCTTATAACACGCAACTATAGATCGAGAGTATGTGTAATACTCGTAGCTTGCTGACCTGGACCTGCTAAGGCTCATGCAACACATTGCCCCACATTTACTTGCGAGAGTCCGGATGCAACATGACAAGAAAACATAATGTGTCAGAAATTAAAAAATAATACAAGTTTAGGTAATAATTTATTTGGAAATATAACAATTAAAAAGGTCATTGTTTTATCGTTTTTAATTTTTTGGCACAATTAGTATTAGGTACTGTTAATATCTCCTATCACTATAGTCCCAAAATCCAGCATAAATGATTTTTTAGAAAGGCCATTCGGAACCAGTTGAAAGGCCGTATAGTCCACTTCTGAAATATAAAAAAGAATTGATTTAAGATATTATGATACCTTTTCTATAAGATTTGTTTAAGTTATGAAATAAAGTAACACGTGCAAGTTGCAACAGACAAAATCGTATCTGCATTGAGTATGTCGTCTTTATCGTCTAAACAACAATAACATTCATCCTGGAAACTATCAGAATCAGGATTTCGTCAAGCGAAGTTAAACTTACCCTCGCTTACTGAAGTCAGTGTTGCCCATAAGGAAGTTAGCTCCAGTGCAGCTATTGTTGCGTGCCTCGTTCAGATCGGCGCATCGTCTTCCAATGAAATTATTGTATCTTACGCTTGCTGCGAACAGTTCATATGCACGGACGTGGGAGCAGCTGCTGAGAGAGCAGCCAGGCTGGCGGTTGGTACCACCATTGGGATAGAAATTAGCGTCACCGATCGGGTCGAAGATACCCTGGAGACCACCATCGGTGTGGATGCATTCGACATATACGGCATCATTCCGGTTCAAGGCATTGGAGTTATCGCTCCATTGGGGACCAGCTGGATCCAAACCTGAAATTTCAAAATCAAGTTTATTTTTATTTAATCTAGGCATAAGTAATGAAAAATAAATTAAAACAATCTAATTTAATATTTTAATGCAAGTAATAGTTTATTCATTTAAAATATAGAAGATTGCTCTCAATTGATATGGTCACTAAAGAATGTTATTTATTTATTTTATTTATTTATTTAATTATTTATTGCACACACAAAAGAAATAGAGACACACAAAGTACAGCTAATAGGAAATAATGTGTACAAACGGTGGCCTTATCGCTAAGTAGCGATCTCTTCCAGGAATGTTATGTGGATGGTTGCGAGAATTTTTTACAAGTATTGTTTTTTTATGCGATTTTTATATCTTATTATAGTTGATCTGTCCAACAATATAATTATTTATAGATATATCGTACCCGAAATGCGTGCAATACGGCCACGAACGGTACGTCCTGCATTGCCAATAACGTGAGCACCCAAACTAGCGCCAATTAAGTGTACGTTGTTCCAATTGCCACCGTGATTGTTGATTAACCATTGCACGAAGTTGCCAAGATGTTGGCCCACGCTGGGCACATTTCTTACAGCAGTGGTGTATGGACTACTGGCTACTATGCTCCAATCTAGTGAAATAACGTTATTGTCACCCTCGTGTAGCAATGCATCAATGGCAAGACGTGCGGAGTTTCCATTGCCGTTCCATCCGTGAACAACAACCGTAAGAGGGCGGTCCCTGTCGTAGTTAGAGTTCCTCACGGAGTCGTTGTCGTTAATTCTCAGAAGTTGGTGATTGTTTGGATTACGTCTGTAATAAAAAGTAGAAAAAAAAGAAAAAAAGTATTGAATAGTATTCAAGTAATATTACTTGAATCATTCAGTGAATGTATTTACTTTGTGATCACTTCATATGACGTTTTGTCTCATGTCGTAAAACTTTTTGCTCTAGATAATATGTATGTTTCTTCGCGATGTTTTATTTAATCGATTATAGCAGATAAATTGTAAAATCAATCAAACAAACAAACAAAAATACTTTATTGTGCACCACAGAGAGAAGTGCAAGTAAGGACACATTACAAATTTTACAATACTTAATAAAAGAGCACAACAGGCGTTCTTATCGCTCAGACAGCGATCTCTTCAGTCTTCCAGACAACCTGGTGGACAAGGAGACGCAGTGCAAAAGTAATAAAATAAAAATCAATTGACTTTTGCACGATCTTAAAGCCTTTTATGAATTTAAATTTAATTACTTAAAGTAATACTTCTTCTTTATATCTAGATTTCTTACTTAAGTAAATAATTACCTGGTGAAAAGCCAGTACTCATTGTTAGCCCCATTCCTTGCGTCCAAAGAACTTTCACCCTCTACATAGTGACTGTTCCCCCGTGGCATGGTGGGGATGGCGTCACCAGCACACACTGAAACCATTAAAACAACTTTTGTAAAAAAAAATATAAATAAAAGTACGTATACACTTACGTCAATACGTTACCTCAATTGAATAATCGTCTCTGTCTATAACTGTCAAATTTAAATTGCCCTCTCTGTAATTTTAACCGACTTCAAAAAAAGGAGAATGTTTCGTTACCGGGTAATTAATTGATCGTGGTTCTCAATTCGACCGTATATATTTAGTCGCTCACATAGTAACTTAGGCGCAAAGTTTAAATTACTGAAATTTTTTATCACAACTCACTTTTAGTACGCTCATTCCGTATTTTATTATTAAAAAATATTCGTCGTTTGTTTGATTGATTTGTCTCTTACTCAAATTCATACTGCTGAAGTTATACGAGTAGAAACTGTTATCCTCCTACTAATATTATAAATGCGAATGTTTCTGAGGATGGATGGATGTTTTTACTAGTTCACGCAAATACTGCTACAATTAAATTTTTTTGTGCTGGTAGCTGAAGACCCAGAAACGGGGTGGAGACGCGTGCGGAAATATAGATAATCACTAAGTTTTTTTTAATCGCTCGTATTATAAATTCCACATAATTAATTAAATAGGTTTATTAATGGTTAAAAATGAAGGAAAAGCTGAGTATTGTGGTCAATTTTTTTTAAATTTTCAGGCATTAACGTTTCTTATTTTCAGCATAATAATGGTTTTTTAAGGTGCGGTGATTAATTATCAAATATATGAATCGGATTTTTTGATACCTTATCACATAATATTTTGACGGGTTTACGCTGTTTGCTTATATTATCATTTTAGAAACATCATAATAAATAAAATATATATCAATACTTCTAGATTATTAAGCTTTCTATTAGGGAAAAGATGGTTTAAACTGGTCAAATTCTGACAGCTGATATTAACGTTCACTTGTAACGTTACGAATAGTTTTGCGTTTTCAGTGAGTCCTTTTTATTTATTTGTTTATTTCAGGCAACAAATAGCATAATTACAGGTAATTTATAGCTAAACTAGATAACTAGCTTCGCCCGCTTTGTCTTAAAATATAATAAATTATATATGTACTATAACCTTCCTCTTGAATTACTCTATCTATTAAAAACCGCATTAAAATCCGTTGCGTAGTTTTAAAGATTTAAGCATACATAGAGGGACAGAGAAAGCGACTTTGTTTTATACTATGTAGTGATTTAACTGTCAGAAAAAAGATTTTTGTCAAATATTTCAGATACCAAAACTTACTTCGCAGCACACTCAGATAAAGTGAAGAGTTAATGAAAAGAGAGAAATATAGAGATACATACGTTTGAAGTAAAAATGTTTACTCACGTGCAACTAGGGCGGACAATATCACTAGAAACTTCATTATGACGACGGCATTTAAAAGACGGCACTGCAGACAGAGCAATCGATTTTTATAATTAAGACTATCTCCGAATTATCTTTGTTATCTTATCATTCCATGGCCTATAGACGAATGGCAGAAACAATAAAGAAGAGAATCCGCTATCGATACTAATTGGCTTAATCTTATGACTTTTTGCAAACGGTTCGCTCACATGAGACATATATATTTCTACCCAGCCGTAAATTGTTAAAAGTGTTCAAAAGTAATGAAAGTAAAAATAAAATATTTTCCGTTATTCCAGTACTTGGAAAAAAAATCGTGGCAAATGTTTAAAAATAGGTTTTCACGATTTTCACCAAAACGTTTTATTTTATCGTTTTTTCAAAGGTAAAACCTTTGACCTCGAATATTTTTTTTTAATTCACGCAAAGAAATGCCTATCATTTCTTTGGTATTTTATTTTTAGTAAGACTTTGAGGTTTTGACGACTGTTTCACTACTTTTCAGCTGGATATGAAATTTTGTACTTAAGACAGCTTTAGTCGCTAAGATTAGGTGTATATTCAAATTAAACAAAAAAGAAAAATAAATTATCTGTCAAAATAGTCCAGGCATTAAGAATTACCACAAAAACATAATACCTACCTATGTACTTACTACTTATTACACTTATTATTTCAAACGCTACATTTTTGAAGTGAAACTTCTTTAGGCGTGTTGAGAGTAAAATTTCAAGTCGCGTCATGGCAATACCGCCACGTCATGGAGTAAGTTCTTTTATATGAATATCATAAACCTTAACAAACCAAACCAAATAAAACAAAAATTTCGACTGTTAGCCTATGTCATTACTACTAACTGCCCTGTTGGCTTGGTGATCCTACCTTCCAAGCCAGAGTTCGTGGGTTCGATTCCCACCCAATAATAATTGAAAAATTATATATGTATGTTTATCAGCTGTGATCGTGAGGAGTGTGAAAATTGTCCTGAAATATTTATTTATTACCACAATTATTTTGATGATTACAATCACACCTCTAAAGTCAAAATACGTTCAGTAGTCTTTCGCAGTTCAGTAAGGATTATTACAATGACAGACTGATAAAATATTTTAAGACTCCGAATATAATAATGCGCATAAAAATAAATTACAGTAAGGCCTGTTACTTCAACAGTAGATTAAACTTATGTTTACTAATATATATATGCCATACCATTTCTTTGGTCTTAACTCTAACCTTAAGCTAGATATTGCAGTAAAAAAATGTAGGTATAAAATTATACATAAAAAATCGTTTCGCCGCCATTCACGTAGACAAGCCGTCGATAAAAGGCAGTTAGGCTTAATGAGATTATTTATCTTAATTATATAATGTCTATAATTGATTTGATGACAGCTTGATAATTATAATGAATGGGTCTATGGAATTCAGGAATTCTTTATCTTCAGACTGTATAGTTTATATCTTACAAAAGAATGCAAAATAGCGTTAAGAGGCAGGAAAGTGGTAGAATTACTTGCGCACGGTGTTAGCCACTCTACTCTGCCAAATTTTAGTTCTCTACTCTAGTAATAGATGTCTACATTAGAACAGTAAGTAGGATAGTTAGTACTCTACCACTCTACTCTACCGTTTACTCTACCTGTGTACAGCTATGATAAATATGAACAAATTAACGTAAATCGTCTCCAGTATCATATTATTTATCCGTAAAGCATCATATGTGTTAAATATACCGAACAATTTACAGTGAGCGTGGTCACGGGAAGACTGTTATATGCTTGTTATAATAAAAAAAATTCAGAACTTACTCAACCTATTTCTCCGAAGTTAGTTTACAGGATTGAATCTTTGAAAATCGTTTCATTTATATTCAATAAATAACAATTTATAGCACATTCTATCATTTAAATAGTGAACAGTAATTAATAATTTTTACTTATCGTTTCAAAATTAGAAGTTGTTTGTTTATTCGATTTTATTTTATTAAAATAAATCATTAAAATTCAAGAAAAATATACAGTATTTATTTGTTATCATCAAAGAGTATAAATGTGTCTTCGCAAAGTTAAGGGGCCATAGTCCGAAATTCATGTTTCTAAATCATGTTATTTTCAGAGAAATCATCATATTTAAAATCCTAAAAAAATATATAGTACAGATAAACGTTACTATCTCAATAAATTACAAATTTGCTCGAGAGAGTCTATTTGCGTGAAATGAATTGTATTATCTTATAATTATTAAATTATACACATATCTTCAACAACTTTAATAAAATTAAAATATTGTATCTTTCATGTTAGGAAACTTTCTATTGGAAAAGAAAAAATTTCGACAAAACAAAAAATATATTGTATATATTTTCTATTTACTTATAATACATAATACGGATTTCGTAATAGATTTTAAATGAAATGTCCGATTTCATTCAATTAATATCAAGTACAGAAATAATTATCAACAAAATTGGATTACTTATATAATCAAACTTTTATGGCGTGATCTATGATTATATCAGGAGGTTATACTATACTAGCGGTCCGCCCCGGCTTCGCCCGTGGTACATATTTCGCAATAAAAGGTAGCCTATGTTCTTTCTCAGGGTCTAAAGATTGTCTGTGCCAAATTTTATCAAAATCGGTCCAGTAGTTTATGCGTGAAATCATACATACATACAAACCTTTCCTCTTTATAATATTATAAGTAAAGTATAGATTTATCATAGGTTCTCCTGTGATAAAATATTACGTATAAATTGTATTGACGCATAGCTTATAAGAATTCTCGAGCCAACGTACCGAGGAAGGCGAACGTTTCTCGAACCCTGGACTTATGTATTCGGAGTCCGAGGTCTCACCACTGAGCCACCACTGCTCTTACCACTTGGACAACAACTTGGTAATAATAAAAAGCTGTAAATCTTCAGGTATTATATCTTTCTACTTATCTATCTACTAGCTGTGCCCCGTGTTTTTATCCGCATTGCTCCTGTTGGTCTTAGCATGATGAAATATAGCCTTCCTCGATAGTTTATACCTACCAGTACCTACCTATCATATATTTAATTATTAACAAAAAAAATCTATAAAATTTCCAAAAAGAATCTCGTCAATAGGATTGGAAACCAAGAGAGTAACAAAAATTGAGCACTTATTAAAAAAAAAACACACAGGACCAATTGAAAAACTCCATCCTTTTTGGGAACGTCTGTTAAAAATATAATATTTTCTTTTTAAGTAAAAACAAGTAAGTGCGTCTATACTCTACAATCTACGCGCTAGTATCTATTGATTTGGTATAATTCTAAAAGTACTAAACACTGATTACAATTTGGTGACATAATTAATAAAAAACCAGTAAGGATTATGAATGAATGAATGAATGAATGAAAGCTTTATTGTACACACCAAAATAATGAAATAACATTAAGTAAAATATACATCAAATTGCACAATAGGCGACCTTATGGCTACAGAGCCATCTCTTCCAGGTAACCCAACCAAGGAAAACAGTAACAAAGAAAGAATAAAAGTAGGTGGTGCATACCAAAGCAATATATATAATAATAATATAGTAATACTAAGAAAGTAGGAATATAAATAATACATAATTTACAACAATAAAGAAAATAATATATATAATATAAAATAAAATAAATAAATACAGATAAGAGAAAGAATATATATAAAGTCATCACTTAATTAAGGACATGTGGTAATCAAAGAGCATGTTTTTGAAAACATCAATGGATCTAGCTTTGCGTATGGCTATTGGTAATTGATTCCATAGTCTAATAGCTTTGACAGTGAATGAGGTGTTAACAAATTTTGTTTTATGTATAGGTACATTAAGGAGGCAAGTATCGTTCGATCTCAAATTCAACCCATGATTACGAGCGTATTCAAAATTATTTTTTAAATAGGGCGGGGTTCTGGGATCGAATAAAATTCCAAACAATAGATGCAGCACATGAGCATCCCGGCGATATCTGATAGGCAGCCATTTCAGCCTGTGACGATAAGCGGAGACGTGGTCAAACTTGCGCAATCCAAAGATAAAACGGATGCACAAGTTCTGAAATCGCTCAAGCTTGTCAAGCTGGATTCCAGTTAGGTCACAGAAACTGACATCAGCGTAGTCGAGGATGGGAAGAAAGAGTGATTGCGCTAGCAAAATTTTGGTCGGAATCGGAAGAAAGTTTCGTAATCGCTTAAGGGAGTGGTATGCCGCAAATAACTTTTTACTAACATGTTTCATGTGCTCATGCCAGGAAAGTGTAGAATCTATATGGACACCTAGGTTTTTAACAGACTGACTGAAAGGGATTTTAGTGTCGTCAACGTAAACAGATGGTAAATTATCCCATACAATTTTAGACATAAACTGCGGACTTCCAATAATGATAATTTTATGAATCATAAAACAAAAATTCAAAAAATCAATCTGAATATGACAAGATAAAAAAAAGGTATTTTTCATAATGTGTCAAAAATTAAAACGTAACACAAGTTTTACGTATCTAATAATTTATTTACAAATAAATATAATAATTAAAACGGTATTGTTTATCTTTTTACACTTATTAAGTAGGTACTGTTAATATGTTGTATGATGTGTGTGTTCCTCCGTCCTCGTGTCATGTTCCCAAATTCCAGTATAAATGATTTTTTTAGAAAGGCCATTCGGAACCAGTTGACAGGCCGTATAGTCCACTTCTGAAATATAAAAAAAGAATTGAATGAATGTATGATATATTTTCTAAATATTTGAAGATATAATCGATTTTTTTTATTAAATGATGAAGTAAAACAAGAAATATACAAAATCGTATCTGCATTGAACGTCTTTATGTAAAAATCAATAAATAATCTTTGTTGGTAGATATCATCGTATGAGAGTAACGATTCTAGTAACATGAAGTTGACCTTACCCTCGCTTGCTAAAGTCAGTGTTGCCCATAGGTAAATTACTGCCGGTGCAGCTATTGTTGCGTGCCTCGTTCAGATCGACGCATTGTCTTCCAATGAAAGCATTGTATCTTACGCTGGCTGCGAACAGTTCATATGCACGGTCGTGGGAGCAGAGACTGAGAGAGCAGCCAGGTTGGCGATTGGTACCACCATTGGGATAGAAATTAGCGCCACAGATCGGGTCCAAGATGCCCAAGAGACCACCATCGGTGTGGATGCACTCGACATATACGCCATCATTGCGGTTCAAGGCATTAGGGCTATCGCTCCATTGAGGACCAGCTGGATCCAGACCTTAAATTTAAAATCAAGTTAATTTTTATTGATTCTAGGCCATTACGTAATGAAAAATAAATTAAAACAATCTAATTACGTAATGAAAAATAAATTAAAATATTAAAATTAAACTAGTAGTTTATTGCTTTATTCATTTAAAATATAAAAGATCTCAATTGATTTGGTCACTCAAGAATGTTATGTGGTTGGTTGCGAGAATTTTACAAGGACTGTTTTAATGGTATTCTTATATCATATTATAGTCGATCAGACCAACAATATAATTAATTATAGATATCGTACCCGAAATGCGCGCAATACGGCCACGAACGGTACGTCCTGCATTGCCAATAACGTGAGCACCCAAACTAGCGCCAATTAAGTGTACGTTGTTCCAATTGCCACCGTGATTGTTGATTAACCACTGCACGAAGTTGCCAAGATGTTGGCCCACGCTGGGCACATTTCTCACAGAAGTAGTGTATGGACTACTGGCTACTATGCTCCAATCCAATGTAATAACGTTATTATCACCATCGTGCAGTAAGGCATCTCGGATAAGAGGATTGAGAGGGGAGTTTCCACTACTGGACCATCCGTGAACAATAACTATAAGAGGGCGGTCCCTGTCGTAGTTAGAGTTCCTTACGGAGTTGTCGTCGTTTATTCTCAGAAGTTGGTGATTGTTTGGATTACGTCTGAAATAAAATGAAAATACATTCACTGAATTATTCAAGTAATATTCATCATAATCTAGGTTGATGTTCTAAGGCAAAACTACTTCATATGATGCTTTTTCTCATATCGTATTTATGTTCGCGATGCCTTAATCGATTAGAACAGATATATTTTAAAATTCACTTTTGCACGAACGGTGTTTTAGGCATCTTTAATTTATATTTGGTTACGTATGAGTAAATAATTACCTGGTAAAAAGCCAGTACTCGTTGTCAGCCCCATTCCTTGCGTCCAAAGAACTTTCATCAGCGGGTTCTTCAAGATCAACAAGGCGGGGGACTCCCTCACCATCGGTTATCCACACGTAGCGGCTCTCTCCCTCTACATAGTGACTGTTGTCCTCTGGTATGGTGGGGATGGCGTGACCAGCACACACTGAAAACATTAAAAAGGATTATGAATACCTGGCTTTGTGCATTTTATTCAAAACCGAATTCCTAAATCCTAGAGTCTGTCATACAGGTCATGTGATTCGAATGTGAATGAATGTTATCACTGAGCCATTAAATAGTCCGGGATACATCGTCCATTTTTGCAAGTGATTACTATCAAGCTAATTTTTCGTGAGTAGCTTTATTTTGATGAGATGCCCAATAATTTCATGTACGAAACTCTCGATTGTGGTAGCTACCAGAGGAAACAAGGATAAAAATTTTTGATTTGACGGTTCTCAAATATTTATTACGCAATTTGTAGGACAATATGTCCTTTGAATAATACAAGTATTAAATAAGTGAAAATAAAAAAATCAGCTGGTTAGTAATCATTTATGATGACTTCGTTATCTATACACATTGGAAAGGGGGACTCTTTGATCAAACCATAGATTTTGTAGGACAAATATTTTTTCTAATAATTTAGATAATTATCTTGAGATTGAACAAAAAAAAACATTCAGTTGGTAATTAATATTTGAGAACCATCAAATCAAAATATTTTATCCTTGTTTCCTCTGGTAGCTACCACAATCGAGAGTTTCGTACATGAAATTATTGGGTATCTCATCAAAATAAAGCTACTCACGAAAAATTAGCTTGATAGTAATCACTTGCAAAAATGGGCGATGTATCCCGGACTAAAAGATAGAGCATAATATAAGCGTTTTAGGTTTTGGTTCCGGAATGGTTAAACAGGACACTATTAAGAGATCTCTCTTGTTGTTACTATAAATTAAAATTTTAAGTGACAAAACTAATTAATGGGGTTTATAGAATTACTAAGTGAGCGATGAGAAATTAATCTAACAGTGACTTACAAACATTGATTGAATAAATATTAAAACAGGAATGAAAATATTCAAACGTTTAAAAAAAAACTAAAGCAATATAGAGGAAAATATGTTTGAAGTAAAAATGTTTACTCACGTGCAACTAGTGACGACAATATCACTAGAAACTTCATTTTCTTAAGACGGCACTGCAGACAGAGCAATCGATTTTTATAATTAAGACTATCTCCGAATTATCGTTGTTTTCTTATCATTCCATGGCAGAAACGAATCCGCTAACGATACTAATTGGATTAATTATGATTTTTTTTGCTAATGGTTCGCTCGCACAGTACCAAGTATCCAGACGTAAATTGGTAAAAATGTTCAAAACTAACGGAAGACAAAATATTTACTATAATTACAGTACTTGGAAGAAATTCATGGCCAATGTTTAAAATATAGGTTTGCACGATTTTCACCAAAACAATTTATCATTTTATTTTTTTACTTTCGACCTCGAATATTTTTTTAATTCACGTAGCGAATGACAATCAATTTTAGTATTTTATTTTTAGTAATGAACAATTATTCGCAGGAAATGAAATTTTGTACTTTGTGTATTCGCAGGATATGAAATTTTGTAAATTGAACTGAACGCATTGCACGATTCCTTTTGCATTTTGAGTCATGCTACTTTTGCATGAATATCATAAAATCAACAAATGAAAAAGGGAATTATTCTTTTAAAACAAAAAAGTTTATTTAAGTAGCCTATGTCATAACCACAATTCTGATAATTACAATCACACCTCATAAGTCAAAATACGTTCAGCGGTTTCTTCTTTCGCAGTCTGAGAGTAAAATAAAACAGCAGAGATTACAATGATATACTCATAAAATATTTCAAGACTGACGTTTCTCCACCATCACGTAGACCAAGGCGCGAGTAATAGGTAGATAGTGAGATTATTTTTCTTGATTATAAGATATAATGATTTGATGACAGCTAGATATTTAATTATAATTAATGGGTTTTTGGAATTCTTTGGAATTCTTTATCTTCAGACTGTATACATAGTTAATGGCCTAAAGTAATGCAAAAAAGCATTTAATATGAAAAAAAATGCATAAGACAAACATCTGACGACGCGGTTGGCGCAGTGGTAAAGTAACTGCCTACTGAGCCGACGGTCCCGGGTTCGATCCCCGGTCAGGGCAAATATTTGTGTGATGAACTCAATTATTTGTTCTTGGGTCTGGGTGTTATTATCTTTATATGTATTTATTAAATATTATATTTATCGTCGCCTAGTACCCACAACACAAGCCTTAACTGAGCTTACTGTGGGACAAGGTCGATTTGTGTAATAATGTCCTATAATATTTATTTATTTATTTATTTATCTATTTATTCAATTAGACTAATTCTTCTTGAAGCACTTTTGAAACGTCATAAAAGTTTTAACATTTACCACCGACCCGGAAAGCAGCATCTATGGAGAAGAACCAGCCAGAAACTCCATATTTGCTCTTTTAATTATCTGCAATATTACATTTAAATTTTACATAATAAAATGGACATATTAAAACAGGTTTTTACGGGACAACTTTCCGTTGATTTTCTTCTTCCATATTTTATAATATATTTGTAGGAGTATTACTGGCTGGTAGAAGTATTACTGGCTGATGAGAATTACATCGGAACGAGATTTGACAACTGTCGATCTGGCGGAGCGTCGCGTCGATGGTCGGCTGCAGACGTTGCTTGGTTACAAACGAAGAACGGCTAGAGCACCACGTTTGCGACGAATCGCTATTGTTCCGAGTAATCTTGTGCATTGTTGTAACGAAACTAATTAAAAGCGATTGATCAAGTGATCCCCTAATTATTAGTGCATAGATTTGTACGATTACATAACATTTGTTTGTAACATTGATGATTCATTTGTTTCCACCAACATTATAATTTACTGAAGATATGGGTGATTCTGATGAATATGGCCATCCGCCCATATCAGAAGTGGGATTACCAAGCGCTACTGACCGAGGAATATCAACCATCTGACGAAAATAGCGCCATGAAATTGCTAAGCAATATGGAAGTCTTACTTACTCGGATGTTAGCGACGACGCAATCGCCGATGGTAACTGCTAGCGCTCAGTCTAGTCCAGTGAAACTCGTTGAGTTTAATCCTTAAGATATAGACGTAGATGAAGAACGTTGGTGTAAGATTACAGAGTTTATAGTACTGACTAAAAATTTAAAGGGCGTAGATTTACTTGTGGCTCTTACCAATGCAATGAAAGGCTGCGCCGCCTCTTGCTTGACAAAGATAAATTTGAATGAGCTCACATGGGAGACTGTAAAACAAAATTTAATGGCCAGATTTTGTAAACCAAAATTATTTCAAGACTACTTTGATGAAATATTGCATTGTACACGCAAGAGTTCCTGATAAATGTCATTTTTGTGGAATCCCCGGATACCGGCAAGCCGACTGTAAAAAGCGTCTTCGAGAAGATTTTTCTAGAATAACTAAACAGCAAAATCCGTTAACTGCAACACGTTCTCCCGAGAAAATTGCGACCGTAACCTGCTACATATGCGGTCAAGCTGGACACGTAGCAACAAATTGTAACGAAAGAGGATGATGTCGGTTAAAAAGGAGGCTATAGCTACTACAAAATAAGAGGTTAATGTCTACGAACAACGACTGTCGAGTGGCATCTTGAGGCCGTAATCCGGTGAGTCAGTCCCCTTTTTGTTTGAAAGCGGATCATCTTGCTTTTTTTTTTGATAAAATAGAGCTATCTTAGTAAGTTGCCAGATACTGTGCGCAGTGATCTTGGGTATCTTACGGGCAAGTAGAGAGTAGAAGGTAGATGCGCACTTTGAAAAGTTTGCTAACGATTATCTAAAACGATCCCAATAAAGCGTGGCGTGACATAACATCTGAGATCGTGATATCATTGACCATGAATTGTCGAAAATTGGTCGAAATTCATGCAGAGAAAGACGATTCGTAACTTATGAGTAATCTGTAAGCATTGTTTGCATGAAGTCTACTTAACTATGTTGGCACGTTGAGTGAGAACAGTTATCGAGTAATGTGGTGTGTGAAGGTGGTTGAAGGGAATGTCGTCCGGGCCATGCAGCTGATAGCGGCTGGTCGAAGTGACACATTTATCCGATTCAACCATAAGTGTTCTTTGGTCGAAAGGACAGTGTCGTCCGGTCCATGCACATGGTCGAAAGGACACACCCGTCCGGTCCAAATGATACTGTGTAAAATTGGTCCTAAGGATAGGACATGCCGATAAAGTGTGTATTGTTTGTTGTGTGAGTAGAAAAAGGTGCCGTCCGGTCCATGAGTGGTCGAAAGAACACACGCTTTTTCATTCTGAGACAATTATTGTTGTATGACCGTAATATTACGTAGTAGACGTAGACGACGACGACGTATTAGCTTGTCAGGATGGGCGAGCGGGTAGATATTGACAGATACCCGTCCGATGGATTGTGTTATTGTTACAGGACTGCAATTTGATGCGCCCGAGGACGGTCGATAGTCAGAATGGCCGTGTAGGAGTATTACTGGCTGGTAGAAGTATTACTGGCTGATGAGAATTACATCGGAACGAGATTTGACAACTGTCGATCTGGCGGAGCGTCGCGTCGATGGTCGGCTGCAGACGTTGCTTGGTTACAAACGAAGAACGGCTAGAGCACCACGTTTGCGACGAATCGCTATTGTTCCGAGTAATCTTGTGCATTGTTGTAACGAAACTAATTAAAAGCGATTGATCAAGTGATCCCCTAATTATTAGTGCATAGATTTGTACGATTACATAACATTTGTTTGTAACATTGATGATTCATTTGTTTCCACCAACATTATAATTTACTGAAGATATGGGTGATTCTGATGAATATGGCCATCCGCCCATATATTCATTTACTACCTATAATAGGTTCTTAAACCGATACAATTTAAGTAAAATAACTTCATTTTTAGGTCGGTCGGTCTGTCAGGTTATCTTCAATAAGAATTAATATTTATACTTGGAAAATTAACTTTCTCTATCTACGAATTGCCTCAAAATGAGTCAATGATCTTATTACTTAACGTATTTGTTGAAATATCTTGTCCTTTTATTTAATCGGTTCGCACAAAACTATTAATATAGGCTAAGTAGCACCTCACTACTGTATAGCTAATATGGCTATCAGTAAAGCACGTTGTCTACTTAGGTTGTTTCAATATACTCTCTACTATTATTTTAAAGTGAAACTTTTATTACATCGTCTCAAACTTTTTGGTCCGTGTAGCGCATGTCGCGTGACGGTCGGCTGCCGAGTAGGTATAAAGCAGTGTTCGGAGTCATTATCGTACAAATACGATAATTTTGTGCCTAAGTTTCACTTTTACCGTGGTTTCATAAAACCACACAACATTTTTTTATATATTGCTAAATATATTATGTTTTATCTTAACGAAAGTTATCGCTACCCAGTACCCTTCCTATTTTTCTATTAACAAATTATCTTTTCTATAATCTAATTTTCAAAATTAAATCTTTTGTCCCTCTCTTAAAACAACGTTGCTTAAAGGCAAACTTAAAAACAAACTGATAATAATTTTATAATAACATTAATTAATTTAAACCAGAGAAGATTATATTATTTTTTTATTGATCATAAAAAAGCAATCTGAATATGACAAGATAAAAAAAGGTATCATCACTACATAGTATAAAACAAAGTCGCTTTCTCTGTCCCTATGTCCATATGTATGCTTAAATCATTTAAACTACGCAACGGATTTTGATGCGGTTTTTATAAATAGATAGAGTGATTCAAGAGGAAGGATTTAGTATATTATAGTTTATTAAGTTTTAGACAAAGCGGGCGAAGCCGCGGGCGGAAAGCTAGTTTTTCATAATGTGTAAAAAATTAAAACAACGCAAATTTTAGGAAATAATTTATTAATAAATAAAATAATTAAAATAGTCATTGTCTATCTATTTAAACTTTTTAAGTATTAGGTACTGATAATATCTCCTGCCATCATGTTCCCAAAATCCAGCATACCTAAATGATTTTTTTAGAAAGGCCATTCGGAACCAGTTGAAAGGCCGTATAGTCCACTCCTGAAATATCAAAAAGAACCGAATTTATATATGATATCTTTTCTATGAATATTTGTAACGAAAAAAAAAATATTTAAAAAATGGTATAATAAGGTAATCTTATGCATAAAAATGAATCGCAAAATGTGTTGGTAAGCGCATAACTCGAGAACGGCTGAACCGATTTCGATAATTCTTTTTTTATTATATTCCTTGAAGTACGAGGATGGTTCTTATGTAGAGAAAACGTAAACATGTACCACGGGCGAAGCCGGGGCGGACCGCTAGTATGGTAATACGTGTAATATTCAAGATCGTAACTGCATTGAACGTGCTTACATCTTTATCAAAATAACAGTAACATCCATCTTTGTAAGTTTCGTCGTATTAGAGAATTAGGATTATAGTAACATGAAGTTGAACTTACCCTCGCTTACTGAAGTCAGTGTTGCCCATACGTAAGTTGATGCCGGTACATTTATTGTTTCGTGCCTCGTCGAGATTGGCGCATCGACTTCCATTGAATCCGTTGTATCTAATGCTAGAAGCGAAAAATTCAAAGGCACGGCCGTGGGAGCAGCTGCTGAGAGAGCAGCCAGGTTGGCGGTTGGTACCACCATTGGGATAGAAGTCAGCGTCACCGATTGGGTCGAAGATGCCCAAGAGACCACCATCGGTGTGGATGTTTTCGACATATACACCATCATTGCGATTCAAGACATTGGGGTTATCGCTCCATTGGGGACCAGCTGGATCCAGACCTGAATTTAAAAATTAAGAACGTTATTTTTATTATTTAGGTCATATCAGGTTACATTATTTCTTAAGCTATTGCATAGCTTCTATCGCGGGCCTTGAGCGCGGGGACCGAATCCAGAAATTGTGTAACGAAAAACCTCACGCTCCCCACTCCGACGGGCCCGGAGGTGTGGCTTGAAGGCATAGCATGCAATAAGAAAAAAAATAATTTCGATCATCAAAAGTACTACCCATAATTCTTATATCATGTGGTCGATCAGACCAACAATAACATAAATTACAGATATCGTACCTGTAATGCGCCCAATCTGACCACGAACGATACGTCCGGCATTGCCAATAATGTGAGCACCCAAACTGAAGCCAATTAAGTGTACGTTGTTCCAATTTCCACCGTGATTGTTAATTAACCACTGCACGAAATTTCCAAGATGTTGGCCCACGCTTGGCACATCTCTAACAGAAGTGGTGTAAGCACTGCTAGCTGCTCTGCGCCAGTCCATTACAATGACGTTATTGTCACCAACGTGAAGTAAGGCATCTCGGATAAGGGGATTGAGAGCAGTGTTTCCATCGGCTTTCCATCCGTGAACAATCACCATAAGAGGGCGGTTCCCGTCGTAGTTAGAGTTTCTTACGGAGTTATTGTCATTGATTCTTAGAAGTTGGTGATTGTTTGGATTACGTCTGAAATAAAAAGAAGATACATTCACTAAATTATTCAAGTAATATTCATTGTGATCAACCTTGATTTTCTTGGGTAAATTGTAAAATTAATAGACTTTTGCACGAACTTAAGTGTTCTAGGCCTCTTTCATTTAATAGAAAATAGTTACCTGGTAAAAAGCCAGTACTCGTTGTCAGCCCCATTCCTTGCGTCCAAAGAACTTTCATCCGCTGGTTCTTCAAGATCAACAAGGCGGGGGACTCCCTCACCGTCAGGTATCCACACGTAGCGGCTCACTCCCTCTACATAGTGACTGTTGTCCCCTGGTATGGTGGGGATGGCGTGACCAGCACACACTGAAAACATTGAAAAGGATAATGAATGTGCATGTGCATTTTATTCAAAACTGAATTCCTAAATCGCTTAGGTGTCGCTACAATAGAGTCTGTCATACAGGTCATGTGATTCGAATGTGAATGAATTTTATCACTGACCCATTAAAGATAGAGCATAAAATAAGCGTTTTAATTTTCGGTTCCGAAAGGGTTAAACTGTAAACAGGACACTATTAAGGAGACTCTCTTGTTGTTGCTGTAAATTAAAATTTGACTTACAAAAATTGATTTAATAAATATTAAAACAGGAATGAAAATATTGAAACGTTTAAAATAACTAAAGCAATATAGAGGAAAATATGTTTGAAGTAAAAATGTTTACTCACGTGCAACTAGTGACGACAATATCACTAGAAACTTCATTTTCTTAAGACGGCACTGCAGACAGAGCAATCGATTTTTATAATTAAGACTATCTCCGAATTATCGTTGTTTTCTTATCATTCCATGCCTCTAGACAAATGGCAGAAACGAATCCGCTAACGATACTAATTGGATTAAGCTTATGATTTTTTTGCTAATGGTTCGCTCACACGGTACCAAGTATCCAGGCGTAAATTGGTAAAAATGTTCAAAACTAACGGAAGACAAAATATTTCCTATAATTACAGTACTTGGAAAAAATTCAAGGCCAATGTTTAAAATAAAATTGTTTTGGTGAAAATCGTGCAAACCTATTGCACGATTTTCACCAAAACAATTTAAATCATTTTATTTTTTTACTTTTGACCTCGAATATTTTTTTAATTCACTTAGAGTATGATAATCAATTTTAGAATTTTATTTTTAGTAACTAATGAACAATTATTCGCAGGAAATGAAATTTTGTACTTTGTGTATTCGCAGGATATGAAATTTTGTAAATTGAACTGAACGCATTGCACGATTCCTTTTGCATTTTGAGTCATGCTACTTTTGCATGAATATCATAAAATAAACAAATGAAATAGGGAATTATTGTTTAAAAACCAAAAAGTTTATTTAAGTAGCCTATGTCATAACCACAAGTCTGATAATTACAATCACACCTCACAAGTCAAAATACGTTCAGCGGTTCCTTCTTTCGCAGTCTGAGAGTAAAATAAAACAGCAGAGATTACAATGATAGACTCATAAAATATTTCAAGACTCCAAACGTTTCTCCACCATCACGTAGACCAAGCAGCGAGTAAAGGGTAAATAATGAGATTATTTTTCTTGATTATAAGATATAATGATTTGATGACAGCTAGATAATTATAATGAATGGGTCTTTGGAATTCTTCGGAATTCTTTATCTTCAGACTGTATTGAGTTTGAGTGTATACCTAGTTTACGCCTTTAGTACTTACCTACACCTACGCGAATATACGAATGTATGCGGAAGCGAAACAGCGAAAAATCTGTAAGTAGTATGGCAGATTTTCGCATATGATATGTCTCACTCTAGCACATAGAATTAGATGAAATAGTTGCGTCCTTGTCAGTATTGTTTCGCAAGGACCTGCGAAATGGCCATTACACAGACGCATACGTTTCGCTAGTGATGTTTCGCATCGCAATGCATCAGCTCGCGATCTGTCGGTGAGGACAGATTTTCGCACCATGGATGCCGAAAATACTGAATTATTTTTTGCATTCTATTCGAGATTATCCCGTATTATGCAATTGGACACGCAGAATTTAAAAGCATGTACAAAAATTACGTCTGCACCTGCAGTCGTCGAAAATTACAATGGTATATCATTGCGAAAAAGTTGCGAAAACATTGCTGTGTATTAACGTTCCGCATATATTTCGCTACGCAGTAGTTCCGCAGAAACTCGCTGCCGCATACGAATGCGTAGGTGTACTAAATGCGTTATGGCCTAAAGTAATGCAAAATAGCATTTAATATGAAAAAATTGGTTGTCTGTAAAGTCGGTTTACTGTCGATATAGTTGAACGTGACAACGTCCGATTTTGCTTCTTTGTCGTTCGTTCCGCGCTCTCGCTCGCACTTCAAGCCTTACATGGAACGCCTCAGAGCGAGGTAACGCCGCATGAGTCATGTTTTTTCGTGCGTGCAGGCGGCTCTATCGAATTATAAGACGTTGTCACGTCAAAAAAATGCATAAGACAAACATCTATTTATTCAATTGGACTTCTTCTTGAAGCACTTGAAAAGTCATACCACCGACCGCAACCCGGAAAGCAGTATCTATGGAGAAGAACCAGCCAGAAACTCCATATTTGCTCTTTTAATTATCTGCAATATTACATTTAAATTTTACATAATAAAATGGACATATTAAAACAGGTTTTTACGCGACAACTTTCCTTTGATTTTCTTCTTCCATATTATATTCATTAATACTATAATCGGTTCTTAAACTGATACAATTTAAGTAAAATTTTATTTTAAGTAAAATTTTTTTTTCATTTTTAGGTCGGTCGGTCGGTCAGATCATCTTCAAAAAGTATTAATATTTATACTTGGAAAATTAACTTTCTCTATCTACGAATTGCCTCAAGAGTCAATGATCTTATTACCGTATTTGTTGAAATATCTTGTCCTTTTATTTAATCGGTTCGCACAAAAATATTAATATAGGCTAAGTAGCACCTCACTACTGTATAGCTTTATAATGTGGCTATCAGTAAAGCACGTTGTCTCCTTAGGTTGTTTCAATATACTTACTCTCTACTATTATTTTATAATGATATCATCAGTATATTCAGAAATTAAAGATGAATGAAGAAGCAACACATATCGTCAACAATTTATTTAACTTATAAATAAACATTGATCTTTTTTCAACATTATACTTTTTGAGACGACATTACTGGTCCAGTTGAATAGCAATAAGTTTCCTTAGAACGGCCAGGAACGTCCAGTTGTTAAACCGTAAAGTCCAGTTCTGAAATAGACACAAAATAATTATTAAATATATTTTCCAGAAACACAAATTTAACAAGTCTAACTTTAATAAAATATGTAGGCTAGGTAGCTATTGGAAAAAAAAATCGCGAAAAAACAAAAAAACATTCTGTCTTTAATAGGTACAAAGTAGGTATTTCGGATTTCATAATATACCTATACTGAATGGAATGACCAATTTAAATCAATTAACTATTGAAAAATCCAAGCAATACCTACTATTCAAGTACATAATTAATAATTGTTAACAAAGTTTGAATATTTTAAAATTAATTTATCATATTAGGTTCCCCCGTGAAAAATATTTCAAATAAATATTGCATAATTGATTGAAAATATTGCTGGAGAAATGGCAGTTCATAATGTCTGATTTTAATTAAAGAAAAAACCAACCCGCGCTTATTTAGGTCACGATTTCCCATGCGAAGATTAGCACCGGTGCATCTGTTGTTCCTTGCTTCATTTAGGTTAGCGCACCGTCTGCCGTTGAAGTTGTTGTATCTAACACTAGCGGCAAAAAGTTCGTAGGCGCGGCTGTGGGAGCAAGTACTGACAGCACATCCAGGTTGTGCGTTTCTTCCACCGTTAGGATAGAAATCCGCATCAGCGATTGGGTCGAAGATTCCGAGTAGTCCACCGTCGGTGTGGATAGCTTCAACATATACACCGTCGCGACTGTTCAGAGCGCGCGAGTTACCGCCCCATTGAGGGCCAGCAGGATCGAGACCTACAAATTGTTTATTAAATAACATTTGAAGTAAAAAAAACATAATTTTTCAATATTTAGCCCATAATTTACCTGTGACACGAACAGGACGGCCTCCTACGGTACGTCCAGCATTCCCAACAATATGTGCTCCCAAACTGAAGCCAATTAGATGGAAGTTGTTCCAATTTCCTCCGACTGTGTTAATAACAAATTGTAAGAATTGTCCAAGATGTTGGCCAACGCTTGGAACATCACGCACAGAGGTGGTGTAAGCGCCACTAGCAGCATTTCTCCAGTCAACGACGATAACATTAACATCGGCTACATCAAGATATGCCGAAGTAATCAAAGGATTTATTTCTGAATTTCCGTTGCTGTTCCATCCGTGAACGACAACTTTGGTTTGTCTGTTACTACGGTAATTAGAGTTACGCACAGAATTAGCGTTATTGTGTACCAGAACTTGACGGTTGTTACGGTTGTTCCTAGAAAAATAGTTTGATGTTTAAAAGTCTGCAAATATGTTGCTTCTTAAAATAGGGAATGAGAAAAGATTGATGGTTCGCGGTACGAAATACAGTAGCAGTCACATGCTACTATTTGACGCTGATTTTCTGTGGAGAAATTTTCCACGTTGTCCGTAATCTGGGCCAATTCCAGCCAAGACGTGCTTTACATGCACAGTGAAATTGAGAACTTAAAGGACTATTTTATAATTTATAATGTAAATATTTGATTAATATAGTTTAAATAAATATTTTTTTTACCTTGTAAACAGCCAGTATTCATTCCGAGATCCAGCATTTCTGCTCATGTCAGGTTCCTCCTCAGCTTGAAGGTCTACGAGGCGAGGAATACCTTCACCATCAGGCATCCAGATGTAGCGGCTTTCTCCTTCCACATAGTGGCTATTGTCCCCGGGGATAGTGGGGATAACGCTACACGTACACACTGCAAATAGAACAATTATTAAGTATTCTCTAGCATTGACACCATCAGCAGTGTTAACAGTTTTTAATTGTCAGTAGTAGCCGATTTACATAATTAGCCCAATAATATATCTTTTTACTTGCAAACGGAAAATTAATTACATGTCAAGAACAAGAATACAATTTGTATTTGAATAGCTATTAAGAATATCAGCGCCTTTCTTGGTGACTGAACTAATTTTCAGTAGCGTACAATTGACTTTGCCTATATCAAGGATATTATAAATACTAAAATAATTATAATATACTTTCAATACATAATATTATATCTTATCTCAAATGATATGTATTATGTTTAATGTGCAGAGACATTTTTAGGATATCAAATAATTTAATGGTTGCTCAGTTTCACAACAAATGTTTTTCTTGTTAACTTGATGATGACTTGATATTAAGAAATGTAATAATTAGTATTACATTTCTTAATATCAAGTCATCATCATCATTACAAAAAACTTTTTGTATATTTTTTTCTTTGAGGTGGCGGGAAAGTCGTTATTTTTTTGAATTGATTTCAAAAAAAGGAGGAGGTTTTCGATTGTATTCTTTTGCACGCCTCATAAGCGAAGCGTTGAGGTGGGTACTACTGTCACTTCGCGCAAAACATCTGATTTTTCAAACTTAAAATGTCTTTATGTATCATACATTGCACTTGTAAGATAATACATACACACACATATTAAGAAAAAACACTATTTTTAACATTCATGATATTTTTGATGTCATTTTTGTTATTTAAACTAGTTAAAAAACAGTTTTAAAAAGTTCTGTCTTGGACGTCCGTGTGTCTGTATGTGCGGATCCTTTTTCTTGTTAACACGATAGCGACCGAAATACTTTACTAATCGAGTCTTTTTTTTTCTCTTACGCTTGAGTATGCTCAGGAATAGAACCCTTTCATTTTTCAGGGTCTGATTCGATGTGGTTTAATTGTTATTAAATAAACAAAAATAATAAATAATTATTAAAAAAAAATTATGAGGCGTGCACTTTTGGATTTTCCAAACTTTTTGGTTTGTTACCTCAGTGGTTCAGAGCTTTCGACTGGGCTAACTGATTTTGATTATTCTTGTTGTTATTGAAAGATCACGTCATGTGTTTCCATTAAATAATTAATTCCGTCGAATTGGAAGCGATATATTTTTTTTAGTTACAAAATAATTATTCTGTAAATACGCTTTAGTAGGTACGTACAATTATTTAGTACAATTATTTACTAATTAAAAATTCTTATACTTCAATTATTATATTATAAAGTTTATAACAACATAATTCATTCCCTTCTTTGAGGCAACGAACGGCAACTCCTTAATATTTCTTAATAAAATGTACTCTACTATATGAATAGGATATTTACTAATAATAACAAGTCTAATTTCGATCCTTTTTAAATGTAAAGTTTGAAGTCCCGTGTGGGATATGGGGCAGATGCATTTAAGGTGTTTAAATGCATCCGTACCCCACACTTTTTTGTTTCACTTATCGATTTTCTGTACGGACAAGTACCTCTGTACCATCCACCTCTGTGCCCTGCCAGACCTTCCCTGCATCGAACCCAGGACCACTTAGTTGTACGCTCAATCAATTAACAGCTCTAACAAGGAAGTGGTCGATCCTTTTTAATTCACTACTACTTTTTTTAAATGCCACCCCAAAATTTTTTACGAATTGCTACATCTCAATTGGTTTTGAAAACGCATAATAATAAACGAGTGGGAATTAATAATAAAGGAGTGGGACTTAATTGGTTTTCAAAACTATTACTCGTTTAAACGAGTGGGATATATAAAGGAGTGGGAGTTATTATCAACAAGTAACATATCGTTAAATTGTTAAATTTATCTTTCATTCTCATTATTTTCAAAATACAAACCCTAAACGCATTTAGGTTTTTATTAATTTAAAATGTATTATATATTAATTATAAAATTGATTAATTTTGTAAAAAGCCTCAAATTAATATTTATTCTACCTGTCATATATTTCAGAAGCTTATGTTGTTATTGCTGAAGAATTACCAAATAACATATCTATAAAATTTCCAAAAAGAATCATGGCAATCGGATGGAAACTTCCGGAGTTATCGATGAAAAAATCCACACTACACACACACAGTCTGTTAAAAATATATTTTATTAATGTCAAAACCTATAGTACGTTTATAATCTACATGCTAGTATCAATCGATCTCGTAAAATTCTAAAAGCACTAACAAATATTCAATAAACTCTATAATATAAGTATATTATAAATTAAATGGATCTTTACTTACAGGTAACGGTAGCAAGTAATAAAATTGCAGACTTCATCACTTTATTTTTAATAGGCCGAATCTGAACGACCAACACTGAGTTACATTACTTTATATATTGCTAAATATATGTTTTATCTTAACGAAAGTTATCGCTACCCTTCCTATTTTTCTATTAATAAATTATCATTTCTGTTATCTTATTTTCAAAATTAAATCTTTTGTCCCTCTCTTAAAACAACGTTGCTTAAAGGCAAACTCAAAAACAAAGTGATAATAATTTGATGATAACATTAATTAATTTAAACCAGAGAAGATTATATATTTTTTTATTAATAATTATAACAAATGAAAAAAAGCAATCTGAATATGACAAGATAAAAAAGGTATCACTACTTAGTATAAAACAAAGTCGCTTTATCTGTTCCTATGTCCCTATGTATGCTTAAATCTTTAAAACTACGCAACGGATTTTGATGCTGTTTTTTTAAATAGATAGTGTGATTCAAGAGGAAGGTTTAAGTATGTATGTATATAATTTATTATGTTTTAGACAAAGCGGGCGAAGCCGCGGGCGGAAAGCTAGTTTTTCATAATGTGTAAAAAATTAAAACAACGCAAATTTTAGGAAATAATTTATTAATAAATATAATATTATAATAATTAAAACGGTCATTGACTCAACAACTATCTATTTAAACGTTTTAAGTATTAGGTACTGTTAATATCTCCTGCCATCATCCAGCATACCTAAATGTTTTTTTTAGAAAGGCCATTCGGAACCAGTTGAAAGGCCGTATAGTCCACTTCTGAAATATTAAAAAGAACCGAATTTATGTATGATATCTTTTCTATGAATAAGTATTTGTAACGAAAAAAAAATATTTAAAAAATACCATATTAAGGTAATATGGTACCTAATACATGCATTCCCATATTCAAGATCGAAACTGCATTGAACGTGCTTACATCTTTATAAAAATAACAGTAACATCTTTGTAAGTTTCGTCGTATTAGAGAATTAGGATTATAGTAACATGAAGTTGAACTTACCCTCGCTTACTGAAGTCAGTGTTGCCCATACGTAAGTTGCTGCCGGTACATTTATTGTTACGTGCCTCATCGAGATTGGCGCATCGTCTTCCATTGAATCCGTTGTATTTAATACTAGAAGCGAAAAATTCAAAGGCACGGGCGTGGGAGCAGCCACTGAGAGAGCAGCCAGGTTGGCGGTTGGTGCCACCATTGGGGTAGAAGTCAGCGTCACCGATTGGGTCGAAGATGCCCAAGAGACCACCATCGGTGTGGATGTTTTCGACATATACACCATCATTGCGATTCAAGGCTCGGGAGTTTCCGCCCCATTGGGGGCCAGCAGGATCCAGACCTGACATTTAAAAATTAAGGATGTTATTTTTATTATTTAGGTCATATTAGGTTACATTATTTATTAGCTGCTAAGTATTCAATGTATTACTTGTATTGGTATTCGATATCGACCTTTATTTTTATATTATGGAAGACAATAATTTTTTATTATTATTTTTTGTATAGTTTTAGATCCTGATTTGTTTATCATGAGACCGCCCTTGGAATATCTCCATTCCAACAAAAAATTAATCTAAAGAATCGGTTCAGAAACGACGAAGTTATCCACAAATATAAGTTTAATCTGTCTAGCCCAGGAACCACATACACAATAGAAAATCTATTGTGTCTGGGACCGATTCTACTTTTTTGAAGTAATACCTATAAAACATGGTTGGTTCATATAAAGAAAAAGTTTATAATTTCGATTATCAAAAGTACTACCCATAATTCTTATATCATGTAGTCGATCAGACCAACAATAACATAAATTACAGATATCGTACCTGTAATGCGCCTAATCCGACCACGAACGGTACGTCCGGCATTGCCAATAATGTGAGCACCCAAACTGAAGCCAATTAAGTGTACGTTGTTCCAATTGCCACCGTGATTGTTAATTAACCACTGCACGAAATTTCCAAGATGTTGGCCCACGCTTGGCACATCTCTAACAGAAGTGGTGTAAGCACTGCTAGCTGCTCTGCGCCAGTCCATTACAATAACGTTATTGTCACCAACGTGAAGTAAGGCATCTCGGATAAGGGGATTGAGAGCAGTGTTTCCATCGGCTTTCCATCCGTGAACAATCACCATAAGAGGGCGGTTCCTGTCGTAGTTAGAGTTTCTTACGGAGTTATTGTCATTGATTCTTAGAAGTTGGTAATTGTTTGGATTACGTCTGAAATAAAAAGAAAATACATTCACAAATTTTTTCAAGTAATATTCATTGTGATCAGCCTTGATTTTCTTAGGTAAATTGTAAAATTAATTGACTTTTGCACGAACTTAAGGCCTCTTTCATTTAATAGAAAATAGTTACCTGGTAAAAAGCCAGTACTCGTTGTTAGCCCCATTCCTTGCATCCAAAGGACTTTCATCCGCTGGTTCTTCAAGATCAACAAGGTGGGGGACTCCCTCACCGTCGGGTATCCACACGTAGCGGCTCTCCCCCTCTACATAGTGACTGTTGTCCCCTGGTATGGTGGGGATGGCGTGACCAGCACACACTGGAATTATTAAAAAAAAAACTTTTGTAAAAAAATACATAAATAATATTTTACCCTGTAAGAGAGCTTGATCTTTTTGACAGACGGGCTAATGATGGGATACATAAAATATCTAGTACTTCAAAAATTAACGTTTTAAAATACTTGTAGCTGTGAAGAGATGCTGGTGCCTGCTAATCGTGTCTATTATTTTAACTGTAAGGAACACTTCAATGTTATTTACTTTGAAGCAGTAAAAAGTCTTAAAATTTTCGGATAACGATCTTGAATTTTTGTGTTACCTATACCATGTCTGGTGCACTACATACAAAAGACGATTAATGCCATCCGTCTACCAATAGATGCCGCTAAGTGTATCATTTTAACCAGCAAGAAACAAAATTAGATTTAATTGCAATTTCATTGCTTTTTATAATTTTTTACATACTTTTGTAAATGGAACCTACCTATTTAATTTAATTTTCACTCGATTTTAACTAATTTTACAGAAAAGTTTATATTCAAAACAACGCCATCTCATGAAACTACTATAAACAAGTTATTCTCCTCCGATTTGGCGATGCTAAACGAATACTAGATGGCACTAAGACGTTTTTACGTTACTTTTCACGTTTTTAACACAGACTAATAATAATATCACAGACCACAGACTAATAATAATATATGTACTACGTTTTTAATACATAACCTCATTGCCTTTGCAGTACCTATAAAAAATATTGTAAATGGGTTAAAGCCGTTATTAATTATTACTAACTGCGTTCCTGTAGCGGCTTATATTAGGTAGGTACCTAGTGTATTGATCGTTTTCATACGAAAAATGAATTGTCGGAAAACTTGCGAGATTGTGTGAATATTTGATTGCAAGATCTCATTACAAAATAATATACATAATACAACCTATACTTAAACCGTAGTAAGTATATTATTTCTAGTCACATTTAATTATAAGTATATAAATTATAAATAAATATTAAAGGACAATATTACACAAATCGACCTAGTCCCACAGTAATCTCAATTAAGGCTTATGTTGTGGGTACTATAGTCTGTCCACTATAAGCTTAGATGTATAATCTAAGGGCGTATTCAGAAAGAAAGCTTGAAACTTATAGCAAGTTCAGGAAAATATATGAACATGCGCTTATAAGCGCTGATCGGCGCCGACAAGTTTGTTGTAACTTGTTGGAACTTGTCGGCGCCTATCAGCGCTTATAAGCGCATGTTCATATATTTTCCTGCGCGGGTTACCAGCGCTTATAAGCGCCGATAAGCGCTTTTAAGCGCTTATAAGTTTCAAGCTTTCTTTCTGAATACGCCCTAAGACTATAAGAATTGCTTTTTGACAGCTCGACGGGTGATACCAGAAGTGATGTTCAAAAGATTATCGATTGTGATACCATTTCAATTATAAATTAAAAATATTATCATAAATCGAATCAGGTACTTACGTAAATAATAATTACAACGTAAACGTACTAATAAGATATGTAATAATAAGACCACATATCTATGCATTGTATGTTAAAACTAAACTAAACTAATATTTTATTTTTTATTGGTTTCTATCTTACAATTTGGTTGTCTTTACGTTTAAATTATATAACATAATAGAAGAGTTATTCTGCATCGGATATATTTTACAGAGTATTTCTATCGATTATTATAATCTATCGACCCATCATTGAATAATTCTGTGTAGACATCACTAAGTGGGCGGGACCTGTCCTGTGTCCATGAAGAACGATAATTATTTGTATGACATTTTAACATAGACAATACAATCCTTCATAGGCGTGAAGCTGTCAAAAAACAAATAATATAATGGACAGAGTATAGACGATGATAAATATAATTTAATATTTTATAAATACATATATAGATAACACCCAGACCCAAAAACACGTCATAATCAAGTTCATCACACAAATATTTGCTCTGACCGGGGATCGAACCCGGGACCGTCAGCTCAGTAGGCAGTTACTTTACCTCTGCGCCAACCGCGTCGTTAAGAATATCAAGAAATCATCATAATGATAATAAATCGAAACTAAAGTTAAATACCTACCTACGTCATCTTGTTTTATTTTCTAAATAATCCTATCAGATTACCTTTATATGAAGTATGAACCAAAAAGTTTTGAGATTTAAACCGTAGAAAAGGTTTTGAATGATCCTTTGCGTTTTTTTTCTTTATGCGCCTAAAATTAAATATTTCGACATCGATTCCCATAAGAATGAAGTATTTTCCCGTTATAAAAAGTAGCCTATGTTCATCAGGTAGGTATAATTTTTGCTTCGAATGGTGAAATAATTTTTCAAATCAATCCAGTAGTTTCGGATCCTATCCAATACAAACAAACAAACAATCAAATCATTTCTGTTTTGTAGATAAATACGAAAGTTACTCCGTCATAGTAGGACAAAATAGAAAATAGTGGGACCACGAGAAAATAGGTATTCCCGCACGCGTCTGAACCGATTTTGACGGAAATTTCGATATACATACACGGTACATACCTACGTTGAAAAAGGACATCTCAATTTTGTTGGATTCAAGGTGTAGGAACAGGGATTGAATAAGGCACACGGTTGAAGCCGTAGAATGAAAGTTGGTAATTTATAAGATTAATTTATTGTAAAATAAACTACTTCATTTTACTTAAACATATTCTATTTATCATTCATTGACTTATCATAAACTTTTGAGTCTAGTTAGGTACTAGTACCTATTATGTGAAAATTTTGAAAAAAAATGTTTTCTTTAGGAAATTATTAGCATATTACCTTGTCTTGTCATTAATTTATTTACCTACTTGGTAATAATCGGTCGAACACTTGTTTAAAATTTATTTTCCTTGTCTTTTCCAGGTAATCTAAATTATTTAATTTTTGCAGTAGGTAATTAATTCATTTCGGCTTGAACAGACAAGGCCATTAGGTGAAGCGAGATTGCCAAATATGGGTGATCTGTAGATTGCCGTCCTGCTGTCGAGCGTTCGCGGTACGGACGCCGCGCTGTTGCCGCACCGTGCATTTTCTATGAAAACAAACGACCGGCCGTGCGCCGTACGACAAACGCACAGCTTCGGCACTGTAGCGACTAGCGGTCCGATACGAAACGCATAAATTGAAAGAGCCATAAGTGTTGGAACAACATTCCACCACCATTTAACCAGTTTAACAAATATTAATAATTTTCGTTTCCAATACCGGAGACATATTTTAAAATCCTGTTCTAACCCTGCATTTGTATCGAATTACAGTTTACACATAAACTTTAATTAAATATTTATTTTATTTACTGGTTATAATATAACATAACATTATATAGACTGTTATTTTCTGCCTATTTATCATTATAATTATAAACATTGTAAGTATATGTTAACGGAAATGTATGTAATCCGTCATTGTATAAAATTCCCAGGAAATGTATATGTAATTCCTAAAATCGCATGGAAATGTGTGAAATAAATTATTTTATAGTACACATTTCCTAGGAAATCCATACATTTCCTAACTAACTGTCGGAAATGTAAAACATCTAAGATATTGGAAGGTACGCGGGACGAGGGGTATGTATGTCGCAATCGGATTGTATAATCCGCCGAATTACAAACGGCCGGCATTTTGTAATATGCCGAAAATTCGTAATCAGAATTTTTTGGTTTGGATAAGGGGGTGGGTTAGGTTAGGTTCGTGTTTTTTAGAACTAAACAGAAATAGGAGCCCCACGAAGTGGGGCTCCGTCGGCTCGCGACCGTCTTTTTGTAGAATGTTTGAAAAAGACGAATTTCGGCATATTACAAAATGCCGGCCGTTTGTAATACGGCGGATTATATAATCCAACTGCGACATGTACACGGGGACAGCAGGACGAGGGGACTGATTACCTTAAGGACCGTAGACAGAGAAACCAATAGACAAATTGATATCTTATGTCGCATTCACACAAGAAAAAGAGCAACTTATGCCGGTGTTGTGTAAAGAAATGAGAGAGAACGATAAAATTTTTTGTTTCACCCAGCGTGCCACTTTTTTCAAGAAAAGAAACCTACTTTGCTAAACAAAGTTTGACAGCTAACTATCGTCTTCCCTAAAAATATAGTTTTTACATGTTATAAGTTAGAAGTAATTCATTGTGTTTGGTTTTGCATAATTTAAACTTACCGTTAATACCTTATAAAATAATACCATGGTGCGGTGTAGTGTTAAAGGGTGTAAAAGTGATAGTGGAACGAAAATGCCTGGATTGTCTTTTCACTCGTAAGTGGGCATTTTCACAAAAATGTATACCCCCCTGATTTTCAACTGTCCCTCGAATTCATTAAATTCTATATAATGAAGTAGTTGCCAGAATTATTTATATATGTTATCAAAGTGATTATACGTATACAATATTTTGTTTTTTTAACAAAAACTATGACAAAATCTAAAATAAAGTTAAGTTAATTATAAATAACAATCGAAAAATGGGTAATTTTACGCTGTCCCCTGCTTACTCTTACGCGTTTATTACATTATTTCTTAACTTTTTTGTAAGAAAGGTACCATCTTTTAAGGTTTTATTTGGTCCAGGATAATCAGTTACTGTGATAATAGTTAAAATATAATAACCTTATATAACAAAATAAAAGATAAAAAAATAAAAAAGAAAATCAAAAAAATTGTCCTTCCCGGAACATTCAGTTGTGTCACCGATTTTCTAAAAAGAAAATTACTGTGGTTCAATTAATTTTGCATTACTGTCAACACCATAGCTACTGCTATGCAACTTATCAGGTTAGAAGCCGTCAGGGTCAAAAAACTGCTTAGAAGGAGTGCACGCGTGTTTGCAAGCCGCAGGGACCAAATTCTTCATTCAGGTATGTGACCATATTTTGGCTTATTTCTATCTATTTATCTTGTAGTATTTAGTTAATTTTGTTTTAAATGTTTTTATATGTAAGTTGATCAAAAGTTTTGATGAATATAAGTGTTGTGGTTATATTTTAAACCGTTTTTATTACTAGAGGATTATCAAATGTGACTTCCGCTGTGTGACTATTTGAGCGGTCACATATACGCTGAACGAAAAGTCACAACATGCCTGAACACATAAAGCAATGTTTACATGGCGATTTTCTTGAGCTATAAAAATATTTTTCTAAGACATTTTTGACTGAGTAGGAAACTACGGCAAAAAGTAGATTTCAAAAATAAAAATTATTTCCCCATACAAATCGCAACAGCTGATTGATCATTTTGCATGAGGAAGTAAAATTTTTTTTTGAGGAAAAAAAAAAGAAGCATTATGCAGAAAAAGAAACAAAATAAGCCAGCAGAACTAAGAATCTAGACAATGTGCCTTGTATAACAACGAAAGATAATAATGGAACAAAAATTAATTTTTTTCACGATATTTTTCATTGGTTTTTTTTTTATTTACAGATTAACCTTCGTGTTTGCAGCGTCCACTGAAACAAGATTTTTTTTATCAAATATGGTGATTGAGATTATTTAAGGTTAATAATAAACGAATCACGAAGACTGATTATCGACTGATTAATTTGATTAGTTCTTAGGAATAAGATTATTTTTATTTAATTATTTTTCTTTTTATTTCTTTTTGTTTTTCCTTCGTTTATATATGTATCTCGTGTTGTGATCTTGACAATAAATGTGTTTTATTTATTTATTTATTTAATGTCCCTTACTGCATGCTTTTCATGCAGTTGTCCGCACCATATGTATTGTGGTCTTTGTCCATACACACTTTCTCCAAAGCCCTGTTTTGGTCTTGTTTGATGTATAAGCTCCTGTATATTAGTAAAAGTTAATCAAATATTTAATTCTTATTTCTTGAAATTTGGTATAGTATTCTTTGTGTGATACAAATCAAAACCAACAGTCAGGTTAGGTAGACTACAATTTACAAAACTGGCAGGGTTGCCATGCAATGGTTGGTGGTTAATGAAACACTTGACTCGACTGTAAGCTTGTATTGAACTGCTTAAACTGTAGAACAACAGGACTATATATATTCTAGACGCACACATACAATAGATTGCACACTACACTGTAAACTGTAGAATTAATATTAAAGACATAGTTCACTATATATTTTGTAGTCTTTGATTATTTATACAACAGACTAGAAATAAATACTATGTATGCGATTATACCTATTCTAGCCATCCATTTTAGTGTTCCTTAAAATTAAGTACATCTTAGTCAAAGGACAACTTATTGTGTGTTTGCCCGTAATGCACTCATAATAATTTTAAGTTGAATGTTTGTCATTCTTTATGTACCAAACACAGTCACGGCCACGGCGCTCATTCCATTTTACTGGTATTAAAACAGATGAAATCCTTCATGATCCCATATCCTTCTTAGTAGCAAATGTAGAAATCCCTTTCTTGTGTCTACAATGTTTTTGTGGAGAATCGTATTTACATTTGGGATGGATTAATTCTTCTCCTCTCTTGAACAAATTTGTTATTGCGAACGTGTACAAAATATTATGTTGACAGTTGACAGCAAAGAATATACTACTCACCTTCGGTGAGAAGAATGACAACTTCATACAAAAAAAAAGAAACGAAGACGATTGATCCGCCATCTAGTTGGTACCCCCTTAAACTATTTACTGGCGGGCTTTTCAAACTTTAAATAGTCACATGACTTGAAGATTGATAAAAATTTTATTCTATGATCCATCAGGTATGAAAAAATATGTACTTACACACAAATTATATGTATTTAAAGTACATATTTTTTCAAAGCTGATGGAATATCAAGTTCAAGGAAAGGTTTTGCTAAAAAAAACAGCAAAGTGTTCTAGGAAATGTTTAATAATTATTATAATTAGTTTAAAAATTAACATTAACATTAACTAGAATAAGTACCGTTTATATTCCAATAACATTATCAACAGCATATCACATCAGTGATTCTTATTACTACAGGATAAAATAATTGAATGAAATGAACCAATTTTTTATATTTTTAGGATTTTCTTCTAAAATATTCACAAAAATCTTCAAAAATTCCAAGCAGTTTTGTCGCTGACAAAAAATCGTTCGTGGCCGGCCTCCTTAAAGCTCAAGACATACTGCTATCGAATCCGTGTCGGAGGCGAAGTGGGATAGTTTGTATCCTGAGATTGTATGAACCCTGCCACATTGGCTGAAATGCGTGCCGTTACCGAATCTCAATCTCACTATCCCGCTTCGCATCCACCACGGATTCGATGGCAGTGTATCTGGAGCTTAGTAGTGGAAAAGTTATACAACATGATAAAAGGGGTTTGGGTAAAGTTGGCGTCGTGATGAACTTTCGCGGCCCGTGATAAAATTTGGATATTTTAAATGAGCAATATATTGTGAGCAAAAGTTATTATGAACATAAATCTCGTAACGTATTAGGAACAGAGATATTTGGTTTTGTATTATTCATTTGCCTAGAATTTAGATTATTTATTATAAGATTTTTCTGAGTTTCTTAGGTTTCTCCGTTATTTACGAATTCTAATCCAAACGATGTTTAAAAAAGCTTAAATACACGCAAGATATTGCTCTTTTTAAAATATCCAAGTTTCATCACTTGCCGCGAAAGATCATAACGACGCCACTGGCCCATACAAAAATACCCAAACCCCTTTATTTATAATTTTACACATGTTTAAGAATTTTAATTTTTTTCTTCAACGCTGCTGCTGATGCCTCTACAATGAACTGTCTATTTTTAAGACTACAAAATCTTTTCATGCAAATATAAAAAATGCTTTCTATTATAATTTTAATTAATGTATTTCTATGGTTCATACATTTGATAAAATCAAACTTTATGGTTTTTAATAAAATTTCTGTACACTGGCTTTTTATATTTTCTAAATGTGAGTTTTTCTCTAAAAAGGATTTTATATATTTTGAGCACAACTCTATGGTCTTAATTAATATATTGGAACCATATTTTAATCTATCTTTAGTATCATACTCCTTCATTTCTATAAAAAGGTGTTCTAGGCCTTTTTCTTTTGTGTATAATGATTCTTTGCAATCATTGCACTTAGTATCTATTTTTTTTAGAATGAATCCCGCAACGTAAGCACAAGCTTGTGTATCATTTGTCACTATCATTTCTTCTTCACCATCCAATTCTTTTATATTAAATTCTATTGTAAAAGGAACAGGGCCTTCGTCTTCATTTTCTTTTTCTGTTGTTACAGATCTTGTAAATAGAGTTTTAAAATTATTAATGATTGCTTCGTTATGGTCTGTCTCACAGTTAGTTCCCTTGGCTCCTGTAGTTGCTAAGCGACTCAAGACAGCTGTCTTCAAAGCTGCTATAAATTGCCCCGTTGTTGGGTTGGTATTTGCTCCACAATTTCCCCTTATAATACCAAATAAGTTTTCTAACGGGTCTTGTTGCAACTTTCTTGTGCACAAACTGCTTATTTGGTATTTTTGTTTGATATTTTTCCATATCTGTTCTACACCATTTATTGTCCAAATCCAACCATATAGCGATGGTGGCTTGCTGCGGCATCCTACAAATTCCATGTTTTGGAAAAATGATTTCATTTTTTTAAATAATTGAATATGTGGCGTTCGGTCATTCATGTTTGTGCAACACTTTTTTCCATTTTTTAAATCCTGACTGTCACTATTTAAACAGTCAAATAAATTGTCCATATCAACAATTAAATCAGCGGTTATGATTGCTTCTTGTGGTAGTTCACCTATAAAAAAAAAATTAAATATGAGAGGTCAGTAGGTACACCATATTGAACAAACCCTAACCATTTAAAATCAACTGACTTTTAAAACCGGTACTTGACAAGTTAAAATTAAAAAAAGGGAACATGCATGGAGTACTGAAAGGGGAATTTCATTTTGTGTCAATGTCATTTCATTTGTTATTTTCGTGTCCAGCTATTGGTAGAAATCAAAATATATTTTGATTTCCACCAATTCGCATTTCTGACTTCCACCTCGCGCATTGTCACCGCATTTTTTTAGAGAAGTAATAACACCTCTTCTCTCTCTGTACTCCATGGGAACATGTGACATATTTGTAGTTTTATTACCTTTAGCAATTTTGCAGTACATGCCAGCTGCCACAGAGTGACTTAAAACCTGAGCTGCGAGACTAACTCTCATTTTTTGTTTTGAGTTAGGAGCTAAGTGTTCAGTCCGAAGTTTTGGGGCAAAAACAAAATGGTCATTTTGTGAATCAAGGTCATAGAACTCTTTTATGTGGGTCCATTTCGCAATACCTGGAATTAGAAAAAAGAGCCTTATAAGTATGTATGCATATATGTACCAAAATAATTATATTTTAATCATTACATGCAGTCAGAAATATATATAATTTTTTCAAAATCAAAGCGAGCTAAGTCACGGTACAAGCATAGCTAGTTACTGCATAAAATGTATATAAATCACACAAACATACTTCACACATCACACATCCATACTAATAATATAATGCGAAAGTAACTCTATCCATCTGTCTGTTACTCAATCACGCCTTAACTACTGAACCAATTTGCATGAAATTTGGTATAGAGATATTTTAATACCCGAGAAAGGACATAGGCTACTTTTTACCCCTGGAAACAGGATAGGTTTTATCCCGGAAATCCCACGGGAACAGGAACTATGCAGGTTTTTCTTTGACTGCGCGGGCGAAGCTGCGGGTGGAAAGCTAGTACATAATATAATATACTAGGGGTCCACCCCCGCTTCGCCCGTGGTACATATTTTGCAATAAAAAGTAGCCTATGTTCTTTCTCAGGGTCTAAAGATTGTTTGTGCCAAATTTCATCAAAATCGGCCCAGTAGTTTATGAGCCTATTCATTACAATCAAACAAACAAACAAAGTTTTCCTTTTTATAATGTTAGTGTAGACAAACACTGATTATAAAATTAGCTTCTGCCCGTGGCATATTGATATTGATTACTTATGACATCCAAACTTTAGCATTTATTATATTGCATTGCGTTATTTACATGTGGGTAAAAGCCTGCTCCATCTGGCTCCATCTTTCTTTTCCATGTAAACCACAGACTGCGGCAGTACCTAAATTATATTATTAGAAGAATTATGATTAGTGATTCTTACCTTCACCAACTTTTCCATCAGAACTGATATTGGTTTTAGATTTGATGTTGTATTTCATAAATAAATTTCTGAAGCATTTCAACAGATGAGGGGCATCAAAAAGTGTGACAACATTATGGTTGTAGATTTCAATTTGAGGATTTTCTGGAGTAGCTCCTAGTGTCCCCAGAGCTTTTCTATTTACTCCGTCCATATCACATACTGTTGCTGAAACATTTATATTGACTTCGAAGCAGTGGTAGAGAACCTTAAAATATAAAATAATAATTAGCTCTGAAAACAGTGAAAATTTAAGAATATAAAAATAAAAGTTGCATTTAATTTATTTACCTCTTTGATCAAGACCGAAAGTCTGTCTGCACTAACAGATGACCCAGATAAATAAAAAGCAACTGGTTGTTTAATTTGTTTACGGATACCACTCAACATGAAAACAAGAGCATAACATGCTACTTGAGATGATCTACCCTGTAATCCGTGATCCTGGTAGCCATCAATTAAATCATTTTTGTTATTGTATAATAAATGCTTCCTTATTGATATTTCATCAAATGACAAAATAAATTCATTGTCTTTTTGTTTCAGATTTTTTGAAACTTTTTTCAACATTTCAAATATTTTTTTATTTATTCCCACCTTTAAATCAAAAAGCTGCAGCAATTTTTTTAGAGATGATGGTGAGGGCAGTATTATTAATCTCCGTAGAAGATTATAACATGTTGGTGATCTTTTATATATTCTCAGGGCAGTAATTTTTTGCTCCTTTGTCCAACGTCGCCCTTTCTCTTTTCTCCGAAAATTTTTTATTTCTCCTTGTAAAATCAGTGCCAATGATGGAGTAATATATTTTGATAGAAGCTGTACATATTTATCTGTGTCTAAAGCTCTTAGGACCTCGTCATTCTTTAATTTGGTAATTGTATTTCTTAATTTGCATATTTTTTGCATAAATTTCCGACATTTTGTCATATAATATCTTTGTTTTGAGATTGTCTCATTAGGGTCAAATTCTTGGGGTAAATGTGATGAACCAGGCTTTGTGTCAACTTCTTCTTTAGAAAAGGAAGGACCAGGTGTTGGATCAACCCTTCTTTGTGAAGCAATATTTATAACAATATTTGTTTGTTCACAAAGAACGGACCTTGATGTACCAGGTGAAGCATCATCCTTATTGCTTAGAACAACATTTCCAGAGTCAGACAACCTGCTTACGGGATTCAGAACAACTCTCTGTAAATAAATAAATAAAAATTCTTATTTAAACAATTCAGGTAAATCACTAAGAAATTAAGGATGCCATAATATAAAGCTATATGTATAGTATAGCATAGTATAAAAGTATAGCTGGGCACCACAACATATGTGTAATGTAATATTATATCACTTTCATTTGACTTTAGTCCGAATGTATCAGTATTGTGCTGTAATATGAAGCTTTACATTATAGCAGCAGCCGTCTTGTTTGTATGTTGTAGCCGTATTGTAAGTATAACCTGCGCAGATTAAGAATAGATCTGAAAATGGTGGCGGATACTTATTAGACGCCATTTACAGATCTATACTCTATCTGCACGTCTTATAACATAAAACAGAACATTTACCTTAACATCCTCTGGTACGGCTGATCTTAGCAGCTTTTTAGCATTATAATCCCTAAATGAGCATGGTTTAAAATGTTGATCACACAGCATATAGTGTTCTGTGAAGAGTTTTCTCAGGAATTCTGAGGTGCGGTTTTTATCGGGGAAACAATATTTCGCCCACAATTCACAACTGAAAAAAAAGTTAAGCAATGTAGTTCAACAGATCAAAATGTCAATATTCGTACAAGTTAACAAAATAAGTTTTAGTTTGTTTAACATACCGAAGCATGTTAGTTGTTCCCGGTCGGGGAAAACGATACAACTTAACACGCGAGTCCTTGGCAGGAGAACGTCCGCACTTCACACACTTCCTTTGATTTTCCTTCATTTTGGGAGTCTCTATCTCAAACGAAAGAATCACCACACAGATTAGGTTAGGTATGCCGCACAATGTAATATTTGCTAGTAAACGGAGGAGCGGAACTCAACTCAACGTTAATACTACAAATTATCACAAAAACAAGAACCAAAACCTTTCAAAAACACCCAACAACGCTAGAAAACACCACGCAACAAATGAAAACAAAAATCCGCCATTTGTCAAGCTTTGGGTTGCCAATTTCGTACTTCGAATTCCACTTACTATTCCACTAAGTCTAACATTTGCAAAAATAAAGTTTATTAGCAGTAGCAAATTTATTAATATGTAATAACTATGTATCTTTATTTATCTCTTATATAAATATTTGCACTTAGAACTTGTTTATATTTCTTAATGAAAATTTTATACTCGTTCTTTGCTTACTTTCTCCCCAAATCAGGAATTGGCATTTTCATTTGGTAATACAGAAGTTCTATAATTTTTTAGTGTTGCCGTATCATAATAATATATTATTTTTTTATGACCACACTTGCTCGTACTTCCTGTGCTCGTACCCCCAAAGGTATGTTGCATAGATCGTGGAACAAAGTGAACGCCCCCTGGTTGACAGTTGACACTTGACGCCAAAGACTTGAAAATAAAAGGTACGTGTACATATATTTACATTAGTGCCATCTAGTGGCTCTGGAAGGAAAAGAACATCAAGTCGGTGTTTAACGTGCCATCTAGTGTGTTAAAAGCAAAAGACTAAGAGATATAATCGAACATGTAGTACGTTATTTCCCCACTGGCGCTTTAATTGCGTAAATTCATAGTGCAACTTTTTTTGTATGGAGTGCACCGTCTGTTGTATACGTAGTATATTATTATTAGTCTGTGCCTATACGTATTTTTAACCGACTTCAAAAAATGGAGTAGGTTCTCAATTCGGCGGGTATATATTTTTTAACAAGAACTTTATTCAAAACTGAACACCTAGACTTCTAGACCCTGTCTCACAGGTCGTGCTATTCGTTCAAATGAATTTTATCGCTTAGCTACTATAGAAGTAGAGCCCTTGCCCAAGCTTCTAAATGAAAAAGCTAAAGAAAGATAGAGAAAAATATCTATTTGAAGTAAAAATGTTTACTCACGTGCAACTAAAGCGGACAATATCACTAGAAACTTCATTTTTTAAAGATGCCACTGTAAAAAGAGAAAGCGATATTTATAATTAAGACTATCTTCGAATTATAGATAATTGTCCTTGTCTTATCATTCCATGTGTCTTCAGTCTTCACGTCTACTAAGACGTCTTCGGCTTTGAAATTATCTATTGTCAGAAAAGACCAGGGATTAAGAATTATCGTAAAATATCTGGAAATTAAAGTAACTTAGGTACTACTTATTTTAGACGCAATACATTATTTTACCCGACCGATTACAATTTTGATAATATTTGTAATTGAACAGAACGCATTGTACGTTTCTTACTTCCTTCTACGAGACATGTGATTTTTTCATGGATATTGTTAAATAACAAAATAAAATAGGGGTATTAAATAAATTATAACAGCAAAGATCATACAGTTGCTGTTGAAATCTAAAAGACTGCGAATCTAACGCGCATAAATAAAAACATCAAATTTTTTAGCTACACTGCTTCTGAAAACTATAAAATAATCAGAATTATTTCAGGATGTTAAAATCAAAATACTTTATTTAGCAAATCTTCAATTAAAAAAAAATATTTTGATAAAACATAAGAAGAATGAAGAATTAGAATTAGAAGCACATATTAATCAATAGTTATAAATAGAACTCAGTATAGAGCCATGGTATAATTTTTCCAAAAAATATAAAGTTCGATTCATTTATAAAAAGCTAAATAAAAATTTCATAATGATTTTTGTTTTATACAACTATCTTGTAACTTGCAACATTCTCAGTATAACATTGTTAAAAATATAGTTACTTATAAATATAAATATTATATATGCATACTTCAAAAAAACGTTTCTCCGCCATTCACGTAGACAAAGCCGCGCGTAAAAGGTTGTTAAATTAAATGCTTAATGCAATTCTTTTTCTTGATTAAATGTCTATAAGATATAATGATTGTACGTCAGCTAGATAATTATAATGAATGGGCACGAGTTCATATTATCTCAAGACTGTATATTTTATGAATGTCCAGAATGCAAATTATGCACAAAATATGAATATTACTTTTTTATTTAAATATAAATTACTATAAATCTTAAAATTAAAAGTAAAATACCTTCACTAATCTAAACATCAAATAAATTGGTATGTACTGAATGAAGATAAAGATTAAAATATTAAATGTCATAAAAATTACATGAATGAAAAAAAAATATTTAAAATGCACGCATATTTCGTGTACATACTGTATACTTACATTTTATTTGCAAATATTTAATAGTATGCATATTTGTTAAAAAATATTTAACGTGTTACCTATTTATTTCTTATTTTTTATGCAAATTATTATTAAGCACGAGATGGTAGTAAATAGAGCATAATATGAGTTATTGAAGCTATCATGTGATTTCATTGCAACAATTCTCGAACGATGCTACCGATTCATATCGACTTTTATTTCAAACATTTTCTCATAAAGTATTTAATCATATTACCTAACTTTTTATAAAAAATTACTAAATACTTTTATTTGTACGGAACCCCTAAAACATTTTTGTCATTCCATCTACGAGTATCCGTGTGAAATATTATTTAAATGTCATATCTTTAGATTCTTTTTCTATCATTTCTTTTTAATAACGATTTAGATATTTTATACGTGTGAAAGATAATTAATAGATAATTTGGGAATTTGTAGAGATAAGTTTTTAATGGAGATTCATGATGTACCGCGCTTTATCTTTTAATTAGTTTTCAAAATATTTGGCACAGTTGGCATCGGTTAATTCGTAATTTTTTTAATGAATGGACATAATTTTATACACACTGATATATTATATACCTCCCATATGTTTGAATTATATATTATATGGGTTTGTTTTTTTATTTGTTTGTATTTGTATAGGTATAATACATAATAATACCTACACGAATTTAATAATAAGTTAAGTTAACATAATTGTAATAAGAAACGTAATTAGAAAATTTTATAACAATAGTATTATATTATCTGTGATAACAATTTACGTAGAAAGCTTTTAGAATTTTTCCAACTGCAAAAAGGGTATCTCTTCTATTAATGATATATCATTTATATTTTTTACCTTAATTTTTTTTAATTAAACGTTACCTCCAAGTTCAGTACCTATTATACAAGATAATGTTTATATTACGTCACTCGTTAGATAAACTTTAATTGAAATATTATTTAGTGTGTATGTCATAGGTATGTGTTATTGGTATTTCTTAAAAATCAGGCGAAATTTTATTTATATAAAGATACTCCAGTTTATAATCGAGATAATGTTAAAATAATTTGGAAAATCCAAAAGTGCACGCCTCATAATTTTTTTTAATAAATATTTATTAATTATTATTTTTGTTTATTTAATAACAATTAAACCACATCGAATCAGACCCTGAAAAATGAAAGGGTTCTATTCCTGAGCATACTCAAGCGTAAGAGAAAAAAATAATTTGGAAAATCCAAAAGTGCACGCCTCATAATTTTTTTTTAATAAATATTTATTAATTATTATTTTTGTTTATTTAATAACAATTAAACCACATCGAATCAGACCCTGAAAAATGAAAGGGTTCTATTCCTGAGCATACTCAAGCGTAAGAGAAAAAAAAAGACTCGATTAGTAAAGTATTTCGGTCGCTATCGTGTTAACAAGAAAAAGGATCCGCACATACAGACACACGGACGTCCAAGACAGAATTTTTTTAAACTGTTTTTTAACTAGTTTAAATAACAAAAATGACATCAAAAATATCATGAACGTTAAAAATAGTGTTTTTTCTTAATATGTGTGTGTATGTATTATCTTACAAGTGCAATGTATGATACATAAAGACATTTTAAGTTTGAAAAATCAGATGTTTTGCGCGAAGTGACAGTAGTACCCACCTCAACGCTTCGCTTATGAGGCGTGCAAAAGACTCGATTAGTAAAGTATTTCGGTCGGTATCGTGTTAACACGGAAAAGGATCCGCACATACAGACACACGGACGTCCAAGACAGAACTTTTTTAAACTGTTTTTTAACTACATATGTAGTTTAAATAACAAAAATGACATCAAAAATATCATGAACGTTAAAAATAGTGTTTTTTATGAATATGTGTGTGTATGTATTATCTTACAAGTGCAATGTATGATACATAAAGACATTTTAAGTTTGAAAAATCAGATGTTTTGCGCGAAGTGACAGTAGTACCCACCTCAACGCTTCGCTTATGAGGCGTGCAATAAGAAATATTGATTGATGTAGGACTAGGTACCTACATGCAAATGTTGAAATGTTAGGCTTTTTTCATTTCATATGATTAACTAATTTCCGTTTCGTTACTAATTACTAATTGATAATTATATTATTATACTGAAATCTTAAATTCTTACAATAATTTTAGTTATACCACACGGTAATACTTATAGATAATAACTGAAGTGTATTTTTAAAATCATATTATTCTGTGACACAGTGCTACTTATCATTTAATAATGAATTAAGTCTGTGATAAGCACACCAATAATAACGGATTTCTTTTGGGGCTTATCAGGATTAACGAGGATTTATGTATTTTATCGCTGGCTTTTATTAGGGTTCATTAATATCTATTTTGTATTACAGTTATTATTTATCAATTTAAGTAGATTTTGGTCGTGATTCAATACGAATTATTAATTGAAGGTCATATCTTTTTTAATAAAATTCAGTTATTTAGTACTAGATACAAACACATTGACATAACACAATTTAAACTCGACGATCGCCTCAACTAGGTACCTAGTTGAGGCGATCGTCTATTATAGATAGATACCTATAAATTTATTTATTTTAGTCTCACCGTCGATCTATTTATGTTTCGTTTTTAGGGTTCGGAATCACAAAAGGAGAGATCAGGTTAAACAGGAACCCCTTGGAGATAACTCTGTTGTTCGTCTGTCTGTGTTTCTCAGGAACGCGTGGAGGAATAAAGCTAAAATACATACATTATACTGAATACTGAAATCTACGGTGCTTTGGTGCTGTGAAAAAAAACAAACTTCGCAATCAAACAATACGACCGTTTATGCGGCAAATTTTCGCTGATTTCGACAATCGCAAGGGAATCAAAACCTATAGGGTACTGCTCGTGAACACAAATTAAAATTTGGCAAAAAAAGTAAAAAAAAATCTAAAAGCATAAATTTAAAAATACAACATCCATACTATACTAATATTATAAATGCGAAAGTAACTCTGTCTGTCTGTCTGTTACTCAATCACGCCTTAACTACTGAACCAATTTGCATAAAATTTGGTATAGAGATACATATTTTGATACCCGAGAAAGGACATAGGATAGGTTTTATCCCGGAAATCCCACGGGAACGGGAACTTTGCGGGTTTTTCTTTGACTGCGCGGGCGATGCCGCGGGTGGAAAGCTAGTAAGTAATAAAAAATAGGTTTGTTCAGAACCCTCGGTGTGCGAGTCCAACTCACAGTTGGCCGATTTTATTATTACTACGATGCTTGTAACTTAGGTACCGCTTTGCTAATCGGTGATATAGCAAATTTTATTGCTAACGAGATAATAATATTGTATTGGATAGCCTTTGGAAGAATCCACCAATTAGTAACATCGCTAACATACCAACAGATTTTATACATAAAATATAATGCTGAGAATATTGAAATTATCGGTTGGATGGATTTTGTAATAACACACAAACTTTAGGGGAATCCCCAGATTCTGATAGAATTTGTTAAAGTTTTCTTTTTATTTTTTTCATAAATAACTAGCGGTCCGCCCCGGCTTCGCCCCTGGTACATATTTACGTTTTCCGGGATAAAATATAGCCTATACGGATTCGGAAGAATCCCTATAAGTAATGGTAAAAGAAATTTGGAAATCGGTCCAGTAGTTTTTGAGCCTATTCAATACAAAAATACAAAGGTTTGCTCTTTATAATATTAGTATAGATAAATAACGAAAAAATATTTCAATATCATAATTATTAAGCTCTTTGTTGCAGATACTCAAGATAATTAATGTGCTCAAGGTCAGTTTCTCTTGAAACATTTTTCCTAATTTCTATCCCTTTATGTGACCATTGCCACCATGCATATCGGTAGATTAATATTTTGCTCTGACGGCTTACCAGAAATATTTATACAACCCTTATAGATATTATACATTATACAACCATTCATCTTTTCGGCCACCAGTGAAAGTAAATACATGACATTATCATAATTATATTGGTCACCACAGCGCTTAAGTAAATCCCTGTTAAGGATATTGGGTTTTCCCAATATAAGTTATGCATATTATCATCGGACAAAATGTTATTATAATTTATTGATAAGATTATCAATTAGCAATGCACGTGTTAGATCCCCTTTACAATGGCTGTACCTCATTTGTAGCCGCTACAGAAAACAACATTACGAATTAAAGATGTAGGTTTTATTACTGATAATGGTGAACAATTCTGTTTCTTTTATGGGCTGAAAGAGTTCGTGGTTAATTCCCTCTAGTACAGATTACTAAATACTAAATACTTAGTCAGTTTTTACAATAAATTTCAACGTATTTTGTACGAATAAATAGACGAGATTACGAGTTACGACTATCTTACTAGTACTAGTTATTCCAAGTATCCTTATTTGTCTTTATCCCTACTAATACTATATATTATATCTTCTTATATATAAAAATGAATCGCAAAATGTGTTGGTAAGTTGGTACTCGAGAACGGCTGAACCGATTTCGATAATTCTTTTTTTATTATATTCCTTGAAGTACTTGGATGGTTCTTATGTAGAGAAAACGTAAACATGTACCACGGGCGAAGCCGGGGCGGACCGCTAGTTCTTATATATAAAAATGAATCGCAAAATGTGTTGGTAAGCGCATAACTCGAGAACGGCTGAACCGATTTCGATAATTCTTTTTTTATTATATTCCTTGAAGTACGAGGATGGTTTTTATGTAGAGAAAACGTAAACATATACCACGGGCGAAGCCGGGGCGGACCGCTAGTCTATAATATAAAAATGAATCGCAAAATGTGTTGGTAAGCGCATAACTCGAGAACGGCTGAACCGATTTCGATAATTCTTTTTTTATTATATTCCTTGAAGTACGAGGATGGTTTTTACGTAGAGAAAACGTAAATATGTACCACGGGCGAAGCCGGGGCGGACCGCTAGTAATATATATAATATACCTTGACTCTTGAGCGCGGGGACCGAATGCACGGAGGTGTGGCTTGAAGGCATAGCATGCATAGCTTTACCGCGGCCGCGGCAGTCCCCGAGTGCCACACGTCTTTTTTTTATTGTACGATAGGTAAGCGCTTGACCACGATCTCGCTTGATGGTAAGCTGAGATGTGGACTAAGATGGAGCCCGCTTCTCTAGAAGGTTCATTCTTTTCTTCAAGACTTCCATTGTACAGTCCCTTGCGGTTCGAATGAAGATTGTCGCTCCGCTTTGTTCGGGTTTCATATTAACAATGGTTTTACGTATACACTCACACTAGCATAAAAAGTGTAACATAAAGGAATAATTTATTTATCAATTGAATCGAAAACTACTCTATTTCATATTAGAATAAAAAAAACAAGAGTCGTTTTTAAAATATTTAAAGTTTGTAACTAGGTACATACTAATATATTGGTCCATGGTACTAGTAAAAATGTAATAAAAGAAGTAAGTAATATTATTCTGAGGGTAGCGATAGGTAGAGCGTACACAATTTTTTAAATAAAAAGAAAATGTCTATATTTTTATTTTATTTTTTATTAAATAAATAAATAAAATTTATTGTAAATCAAAAGCAGTGTTTCATTATAAAAGGGCAGTTTCTTATTATCCTTTGTTCTTTAGAAAGGCCAAGATGCTCTCGTCAGCAAACCATAGAGGCCGCTCCTGTAATAAAAAATATGTATGTACATTAAATAATATTTTAATAGCTATTTGCTCGTTATTATTAGCTCTTTAATTTTTTTATTATTTTTCTGATTTGACAATAACAAACAGCAAGTTGTTGATAGTTGGGCCTTTTTCTCTTAAATTCGTTAAATTTTGCATTTTCATTATGTATTTAGTAAAACTTTTATGGCTGTTTTTTTTCAATCCTTGGTTAAAACTTTATAATTGAATCTAGTATTAAATAACCATTTCAAAAATGATTTCAATTAGTTTGGCATAATTTTTATATTGGACGGTCCCAACATAAAATTTAAAATTCACAATTCATAAAAATGTAATTATTTAAATTGAACAGCTGTTAGCGCTACTTACCCACTCTTGGATAGATTTCCATTACCCATGTTCAGGGTTGCTCCATTACATGTTGAAAGTTCGGCTTCCCAAATATTTCCACATCGTCTGCCCACTAAGTGATTATGATAAACGGTGGCGGCAAAGAGATCGTTAGCACGTCCATGCGAGCATGTGCTCACCCAGCAACCTGGCTGAGGATTGCGACCACCATTAGGATAAAAGTCAGCATCGGCAATTGAGTCCATAATTCCAAGAATACGTCCGTCGGTGTGAATAGCTTCAACGTATCTGCCAGAGTTACGATTAAGTGCATTTGAGTTTCCACCCCAAGTAGGACCAGCTGGATCCAATCCTATATAAAGAAAACGAATCATAAATTATAATTAATTGTATAATATGACACTAAGCAAAGTATAGAAACGGCATAAGCCATACCTGTGACACGTCTCGCCTGGCCTCCACCGGTACGGCCAGCGTTACCTACAACGTGAGCTCCCAAACTGAATCCGACTAAATGAACATTGTTCCAGTTTCCACCAACTGTGTTGAAAACCCATTGGATGAAACGTCCCAGATGATTTCCAACATCGGGAACTCCACGAGCAGCGGTGTTGTAATCTCGGTTGGCAAGTTGCCTCCAGTCAACAACAATTACGTTACAATCTTGAGTGTCGAGAAATGCAGCAGTGATCATTGGGTTCATAGGAGAGTTACCATCATTGTTCCATCCGTGAACGATTACTTTAAGAGGACGGTTTGCTCTATAGTTTGAATTACGTAAGGAGTTGGCGTTGCCGTTTATAATTACTTGAGCATTATTGCGATTTTGTCTAGAAGAATATATATATGGCTATTAGATAAATGTTCAAATAAATATAATTAAATATTTTTTTTTGATGAAGTGATGCTATACTAACCTAGTAAACAGCCAGTACTGGTTATTTGCACCATTTCTTGATTGAAGAAAAGCCTCATCTACAGGTTCATGTAAATCTACAAGCTGTGGAACTCCCTCACCATCGGGCATCCAAACATAGCGGCTTTCACCTTCTACATAATGGCTGTTATCCCCTGGCACAAGCGGAATGGAGCTTCCGGCGCACACTAATAAAAGACAATGGATTACAAGACAATAATGATGTTATAAAGAAAATACAATTAATTAGATAATAGATAAGATAATATAGATATATTCTGTATACAGTGGAAAATAAAGTACTAACGGCCTACAATTATTGTTACCAAAAGGATAAGGCTCTTCATAGCGCAGACCAACCGAAACAATTAGAATGACTACATTAGCACGCTGTGTTTTTAACTATATTTATATACACATCTTATCTTATATTGTATTTTATCTCAAGGAAAAATCGTATTCGTTTCAAAATTTGATGTGCAAAATGTTAAATAACGATTGACGCCTATGCATTTTGCAGTATTATTAATTATATTTTATCAAATTAAATGTAAAACTATCAGTTATTGCCATTATATAGGCTTTGATCTACATACAACCCAACAACTAACTAAATACATTATACAGGGTGTAATCGTTAAGTGTGCACAGGCGATTATTCCGCAACTATTACAGATATCAAAAAACTTTAAACTGATATCGAAAGTACTTAACCTAATGAGTAAAATGGCCATAATAAATTTTAAAAAATAATACGAGAAATATCTAAAAAATTAACTTTAAACCCTCCCATACATTTAGTATGAGATATGAATATCCCATGTACAATGGGTTGATCCAAAAGTAATGATAATCAATATTAAACAAGGTTAACATTACAGTTAAAATAATTATGTATTTCTCTAGATAGTCTTCTAACTAGATAATATACTTCGATATTTTTTTTCCTTAACTTAGAAAAAAAAAACTTTGACTTCATCTACAAAAACCCCTCAAAATCGGCCATCACTTCGCTGTCGACTTAAAATTTCTTGTATCGACGATGTTTCTTGTGCCAAGGTAAGAGATAGAATTAACTAGGAGCTAGATCTTACAAACAGGGTGGGTGTCCAAGCATTTTCAATGCCGATTTTTGATTGGCAGCCATCGCAACTGACGCTTTGTGATCTGGTGCGTTGTCTTGGTGAACCAACATTCAAGACCGAAGTTTGCCATGTCTCTTTTTCTTACTAACCTACCCGCAATCTTTTAATTTGGTCTGTGTAGTAAGAGCCCTGTGTAGTAGTGGCTACCTTCTTAAAATATTCCACATTTCTTCAGCGTCCCAAAAAACTACGGCTTTAATCTATCCCACTAATTTTCACTTTGAAAATCTTCACCGTCACTTTGGAAGCTCGCATCCAGGCCATTGATTGTTTCTTGGTTTCAGCATAAACATGGTGACGCCAGGTAACGCCCATGGTCACAAATCGTGACAAAAAATTATCCTGATCTCATTAAAAATTTAGAAATTCACCCTCTAAATGTCGAATCGTTGTTTCTTCTTTTCGTCGGGAAACATTCTGGCTCGCACTGTTCACATTAAAATTAATGTTAATACTTGGAAACGTGGCCTGTAGATATAATTTTTTTGTGATAACTTAGTGATTACATGAGCAAGCATAAAACATTTATTTTATATTTTTATGTGCACAGGAAATACCCAATTATCATTACTTTTGGATCAACCTATACATTTAATATGAAAGATTTTAGCTTTTTTTTTTGTTTTTTTTGGTTTTCTGCTTTAATTACTTCGCAAATTTGGAGGGAAGTTCATTTAGAAACTGTAAATAGACCTCCTCATTGTATTGCACAATAAGGACGTCACTTCGAAAATCTACTATGAATACAAAATGTATGGGAAATAAATTGTATGGGAGCGTTTACTGTAACATTTTTGGTTATTTCTCGTTTTATTTTTAAAAATTTATTATGGCCATTTTACTCATTAGGTTAAGTACTTTCGATATCAGTTTAAAGTTTTTTGATATCTGCAATAGTTACGGAATAATCGCTTGTGCACACTTAACGATTACACCCTGTATACTATGTATTTGACGGTTTACAACAATACAATGAATTTATTCAACGAATTATTTTTGCAATTATCTTTCTCGCTTTATGCCTACACCAATTTTATTTCTTCATTTTAGTTTTTAGATGTATAATATTGTGTTCCGTTTCCGAAAATATTGTGAATTTGTGAACATTCACGTACGTAAAAATTATGATACAAAGACATTTTTGAAGTGAAACTTCTTTATAGGGATGGGAAAAAAAATTAGTGTACATTTTTTCGTTACGCGCCATCTTTTTCTTATCCCTACCACGCGTGATTCGACGTATTTCTGTAAAGTTGCATATAGTATTGCAATTATATCTTGAAAAATAAGGTAATAAAGAAGTTCCACTTCTTACGTGTTTACACTAGTTACTAGTACAAGCACACATTTTTTTTGTTTTCATCTAGTATTATGGTCAACGCGTAAAACCTAACGCGAATGTAGGGTCCATGAGGTTTTTTTACTGCATTATTATTTTATTTGTTATAATACCTGTAAAAATATTTTTTTGCACAACATAACATAAGGCTAATTATGACTCATTAAAAAAGTCCATATTGAAATTAAATTATTTTTGCAAGAAGTAAGGGCAATAAAAAAAGCTTTGGTGCTTTTAAACGTAGCCTTTCACAGCCTACTAAAATTACTAGTTATTATTCTGTGCTAGAATTAAGTTTGCTCAATTATGATCAGCCCTGATACGTTTGACACTGTAAATGTTTTTCTTTAGTCTACTGCTATAAATTGTATTGAAATAGAAAACAACAGGGTGAAAAAATACTGTTCGACATATAATAAGATAATAACAAGTAACAGCCCCATCTTTGGGGCCCCCTCTTGGTAATATTCGTTACATCTAATTGAGAATTTCACTTTGTCTGGAATTCGTAACACTATGACCACAAACGTCCTTCAAAAATCTTATCATTGAGCGATGTTTTTGTTTATGTGTTTACGTGTAGGAAATATAATTATTTTGTTTTACATACTGAATTTGCCCGATAAAATCAATAATTGTCGATAAGCCGTAATCAATCACAGAAAATAATTTTCCACGTATGCTGAGTAAGCGTATTTATTCTGTAATAGTTTTGAAGTGAATTTGCGGTGGGATGTCATTTGGTTGAAAATTAATTCACTAAGATATTATGAAAGCTCATGAGCGCCGCGTAGAAGAGAGAGATGATTAAGGGGGATTTTCCACCAGTAACGTGCGAGGATGTGTAGCGAGGAATGTGTTTTGTTAATAACCAAACATATCGCTTCATTTAGTTTTGATTTTTAAGCATTTAGCGTTTGAAGCGATACTATCGGTTATTTACAAAACATTCCTCGCTGCACATACTCGCACATTATTGGTGGACAAGCAACGTAGTACATACGTCGCGTGACATTGGTTATCGGCATCAGATGTATAATACTCTCTATATCTATAATACTCTCTATATCTAACTCTGAAAAAGCTCTGAAATAATTTTTCAAATCGTACTTTCTGAGATAAGCGCTTTCATTCAAACAGCCTCTTCAGTCTTCAGCTTTAGAGTATAGGCACAGAATACATAATAGTAGCTAAACGCTACAGAACGGACACTCTCCGCCTCCCGCCAAAATTAAACACTTACCTCCCCCGCACGATCAGTCTAAAAATGGTCCATATTTTTCTACAGGGACGATACGCAACGAATATTGATAACAAATTGACTTAAAGTAATTTTATTATTTTGGATTTGTGATTATCGTTTTTCGTAGAAAATGGTTAGATTGTGCTGTTTACGGATGTATTTCATCAGAAAAACGCGAATTTTTTTTTACGCTAGTCAAAAATGTGCCAACCATAAAGCGTTAACACACACATTTGCAGTCTCTACAGTGTGACTGTCAAAACGATCATTTTGTATGGAGTCACAGAATACATAATAGTAGCTAAACGCTACAGAACGGACACTCTCCTCCTCCCGCCAAAATTAAACACTTACCTCCCCCGCACGATCAGTCTAAAAATGGTCCATATTTTTCTACAGGGACGATACGCAACGAATATTGATAACAAATTGACTTAAAGTAATTTTATTATTTTGGATTTGTGATTATCGTGTTTCGTAGAAAATGGTTAGATTGTGCTGTTTACGGATGTATTTCATCAGAAAAACGCGAATTTTTTTTTACGCTAGTCAAAAATGTGCCAACCATAAAGCGTCAACACACACATTTGCAGTCTCTACAGTGTGACTGTCAAAACGATCATTTTGTATGGAGTGTCCGGGGTGTGGTATAGGTACTAACTGTGCCCTGAGGTTTTTCCCTATAGCCAACATCGATAAGTGGGCTTAATCTAACATTTATATAATTTAATTTTTATTGGGAAATAAATTATTATTTATTTATTTTATTTAAATAGGGTTCCGAACCTCAAAAGGAAAAAAACGAAACCCTTATAGGATCCTTTTCTTGTCCGTCTATCTGTTTTCGCAAATTTCGACATTCGCAAGGTCGTTAATCAATACCTACAGGGTAGTTCCATGTAATAATGTTAATTGTAGGTATTGGATAAATTTAATTAATTAATTTAATTACGTATTTTATTATAATGAAGTTTAAATAAAATAAAAGAAAAAAATGTTGTGTGGTTTTATGAAACCACGGTAAAAGTGAAACTTACCAAAAACCTAAACCTACTCGGCAGCCGACCGTCACGCGACATGCGCTACACAGACCAAAAAGTTTGAAACGATGTAATAAAAGTTTCACTTTAATAATATAATATTTATATTTTTTTCTGATTTAATGAGTATTTATTGTAATGCTCTGGACCAGGTCTTCGTTCTTCAATAAGGGCAGTTTTTAAACCAAAATTCAAATTATATTTTATTAGTAAGAATGTTGTTACAAATTGCAGACATAACATGGTTACAATATTAAGTGGCTAATACAAGACCCAATCATCAGGTGTACAAATATTAAACCAAAAAAATATATCTAATTAATTAAATGTACACACAATTCAATTTTCACAGTTAATCGAATACACTACCATTAACACGATTACATAATACACAATTCAATTTACACTAATTCTTCATAGTCATTAATGATTTTATTCTTGATATAAAATAATTGTTTCACCAATAACCTTATGGCTCTTTCTTAGAAAGGCCAATTTCGTCCTGTGCGTAAAGCGTAGAGGCCGGTTCTGAAAAACAAAATAATAATTATATTGTAATAATGGTTTTTAGGGGTATTTGAAGATGTTCGCTTATTTTACAAAAACAATAATAAATGGGATCAATATTTTCTACTGAAGCAAACGTATAAATAAAATATTCTATTTATATGTTTGTCTGAGCGTCCTCATAACAAATATTTAATTTTATATTTATAGTAATCTATTTATCTTTAAAGTATGTCTAGCCGCTAGCGTGCGTTTAATTTTTTTTGCAATATGTTTATAATATGCTTTCCTTTGTATCTTTAATAAAATATTCAATTCCAAAAGAAGTGTATGTACATGAATGCTTAAAAGTTATTAGAGCCACTTACCCAGTCTTGGAAAGGTTTCCGTTACCCATGTTCAGGGTTGCTCCATTACATGTTGAAAGCTCAGCCTCCCAAATATTTGGGCATCTTCTACCTACTAAGTGGTTATGACGAATTGTGGCAGCAAAGAACTCAGGAGCACGTCCATGCGAGCATGAGTTTATCAAGCAACCTGGTTGAGGATGTCTTCCCCCATTGGGATAAAAGTCAGCATCACCAATTGCGTCCATAATTCCTAGAATACGACCGTCCGTGTGAATGGCTTCAACGTATCTACCGGAGTTACGATTTAGAGCATTTGAGTTTCCACCCCAACGAGGACCGGCTGGATCCAATCCTATTTAAAGAAAAATTAGCAATAATTATTATTAGTTGTTGTAGGTAATATGACAAGAAAATGCATTCGAATATACCAGTGATTCTTCTCGCTTGACCTCCACCGGTACGGCCAGCGTTACCAACAACATGAGCTCCCAAACTGAATCCGACTAAATGAACGTTGTTCCAATTTCCACCAGCTGTGTTGAAAAGCCATTGGATGAAGCGTCCCAGGTGGTTTCCAACATCGGGAACTCCACTAGCAGCGTTGTTATAAGATTGGCTAGCAAGTTGCCTCCAGTCAACAACTATTACGTTACAATCTTGAGTATCAAGAAATGCAGACGTGATCAATGGATTCATATCAGCGTTACCATTACTATCCCATCCGTGAACGATTACTTTAAGGGGACGGTTTCCTATATAGTTAGAATTAAGTACGGTGTTTGCGTTACCGTTTGTTAATACTTGAGCGCTATTTCGATTTTGCCTAAAAAGAAGTTTAATTTATGGCTATTAGAGAAAAGTTAAAAAAACAATTTCCAAATAAAATTTAGGATATAATGCTAACTAATACTGACCTAGTAAACAGCCAGTACTGGTTATTTGCGCCGTTTCTTGACTGAAGAAAAGCCTTGTCTACAGGTTCATGTAAATCTACAAGCTTCGGAACTCCCTCACCATTAGGCATCCAAATATAGCGACTTGCACCTTCTACATAATGGCTGTTATCCCCTGGCACAAGCGGAATGGAGCTACCGGCGCACACTAATAAAAGACAACGCATTATTAAATATAAGACAATATTTTATTTGCAAGGAAAATTAATTAAATAAGATTACACAGTTGCATTATGCATACAATTTAAATTTAGGTACTAACGGCCCGCTATTGTTAAAATAAGTATTAGGCTCTTCATAACGCAGACCAATCGATACAATTAGCACGCTGTGTTCCTGACTCTATATATATACACATCTTATCTTTAATGAATTTTTATCTAGTCAAGTAAAAAAAAAATATATTCATTTTCTATTTTATGTGATGAAGATAGATTGCATCTTAGAGAGAAAATAATCCATACTAATATTATAAATGCGAAAGTAACTCTGTCTATCTGTCTGTTACTCAATCACACCTTAAGAGCGCATATTCTATTCAAAAACTCCGCGATCTATTACGATAGATCGCGGCTTGCGCTATCCTTTTACTATGAACAGCATAGGTCCACAGGAGAGCGCCGAGCTACATGTCCTCTCTCTGGAAAGGCTCGCTGCCGTGCCGACTGATTTTAATCGGGTCGCGCGCAGTGTTTTATAGTACTTTAAAAAAAATTGTAGAAAAATAATAGAGGTACCTTAGTTGATTTTTTAAAATTTTATCTTATAAGTAAGACATTCTTTTATTGCAATATGTATAAATTATATTCAATAAAGTCGAATATCTTGGTGAAAATAATCATTTTGTCGGCTATAATTTCTAAAAAAATTCACATTGTTCGGATTTTAATTTCGTAAGTTAGGAGTCCAAAATAAAAAAATCTTTTAACTAACTATTTTAATAAGGATTTTTGCAGTTAGTTAAAAATAATTCTGTGTTAGATCTGTCAGCAATTTCAGATATTTTTAGCTTCGAAATTGACACTAAAAGTGAAATCAAGTAATCATCGGCTCAGTTATCTTGATGGTATTCAGAAATACTGTATTAATTGAAAAAAACTCTTAACTAACTACATAGACAATAAAATTTCCTAAAATTATTAGTAATTCATATGTTTGTAAGATAAGTGGTTGATGGACAATCTGGTTTGAAAAATCACATATTTGAGCCAAACAGCGCACGGACCGCGTACACGGCCTTAACTACTGAATCAATTTGCATGAAATTTTTTTTTTTTTTTTTTTGATGTCACAAATCTGCAATCAGTCAAACAACTATAAGCAGGTCGGTTGAGTTTATTTGGACGATTGGACGAAGGTAAGGCCAGTGCCTTAGTTCGTCTTAATTAGGAAGCACATCAGCTCTCTTCAGTCTGTGTATACTTTTAGGCTGTAAAAGTATGTGTGATAATGGGTTTGGGTGTGATGTCAAACGATCTCTGTATTTAGCTGTATAGCGTTTTGCTTCATCAGTGACTGTGGGCATTTCCAGATATTCGTGGATTTCTGAATTGCGGGCGTACCATGGAGCAGCTGATATCGATCTTAGAATATTGTTCTGTGTTCTTTGAAGGCAGTTTATATTGGATTTGCTGGCCGATGACCACAACTGAATACCGTAAGTCCAAATCGGTTTAATCACCGAGCAGTAAACTCTCAGTTTATTGCTCAGGGATAGGGTCGATTGCCTCCCAAGAAGCCAAAGTAAGTTTCTGAATAGAAAATTTACTTCATTTCGCTTATTTTTTATGTGTTCCCTCCATGTCATCCTTCTGTCCAGATAGAACCCCAGGTATTTGACACAGGTTGATTGTGGTAAGGTGTTGTTACCTAATTTGGGCGCTGAGCAGTTCCCGCGTCGCAAGGTGAACGTTATGTGATGAGATTTTGGGACGCTAGCTTTAATACACCACTTGTTAACACTAGAGCGCACGCGCGGGGGACATAGGTCACCCAGTGCTATATATTGCTAAATATTTTTTTAAACAATCGTGCTTGAGTGTTGTTGTCTCAGGTATTCCTCGACTACCAATCACCGGACATTTTAGCAGCGTGTCAGCTTCCTTGGTGCAACGAAGTGCGAAAATATAAAAGTACATGGGTGACGCATGTCCCCCGCGCGAGCGTTCTAGGAAGTTTTTGAAATCATACAATTACGAGTGAAAATCAAGTATACCGCTTTTATTTTTACTGCTCTTATGATCAATTTATACTTTTAAGAAATTATTAATATATGGGTAACTAAAATCGAAATAAAATACTCATATTCGAGTGCTAGGACATACTTATTTTTTATCCATACTAATATTATAAATGCGAAAGTAACTCTGTCTGTTACTCAATCACGCCTAAACTACTGAACCAATTTTTATGAAATTTGGTATGGAGATATTTTGATATCCGAGGAAGGACATAGGCTACTTTTTATCCCGGGAAAATGACGCAATCCCGGAAATCCCACGGGAGCGGGAACTATGCGGGTTTTCTTTGACTGCGCGAGCGAAGCCGCGGGCGGAAACCTAGTTGAAAATAAAATTTTATTGGATAAGAACAACTTATTCTTAAACTTTATAATTAGATGATTATTTTTACCAAATTTGTAGTTTCTAAAGTAAAAAAACTGATTGATCACAATAAGTAATAAATTAGTTACTTTTCACACAGGTTAATGTTTAGCTCATAATTTAAGTAAAATGAGAAAATATTGATATTTTTTTTGTTTCATCACTTAAAAATAAAGTTGATTCATAAATAAGTACTTCTTTTACTTTTTTAACTACGATTTTTATGAAAAAAAACGTGCGTCGTATTGGGTGACATATGTGACCCACGCGTGCACTCAAGGAAAATATTAGGCGCGAGCGCTCTAGTGTTAAGCCACTCATTTGTGTAATCGAGTTGAACTTGTAGTAAATTAGTCGCCTCCTCTGGGTTGGTGTTACAGGCGAGGAATGCTGCATCATCAGCATATGTTGCTACTGTTACATTAGGCAGCTGGGGAAGGTCGCTAGTAAATATTTTATATAATGTAGGACCAAGAACCGATCCTTGGGGTACTCCGGCATAGCAGCTATGTAGAGCAGATCTGGCATCTCCATATTTTACTCTAAACATTCTTTCACTGAGGTATGAGGCTAGTAAAGGATAGAAAGTATGCGGAATACTTTTTTTTATTTTGTATAGTAACCCTTTATGCCAGACTCGATCGAAAGCTTGTTGGATGTCTAGGAAAACAGCCGAACAATATTCTTTTTTCTCTAGACAACTTGCATGAAATTTGGTATAGAGATATTTTGATACCCGAGAAAGGACATAGGATAGGTTTCATTACGGAAATCTCACGGGAACGGGAACTATGCGGGATTTCTTTGAAAACGCGGGCGAAGCTGCGGGCGGAAAGCTAGTATTAATATAATAAGAGAAAATCATTTGGTAGTTCTTGGCCATGTTAAATCTTTACATAACGGACTTTTTCTAGTAATACCACAGATTACAAATAGTTTCGACCTAGGTACCTAAGTAAGGTAGGTCTATTGGTCTCTACTAAGTAATACACAAATTAACTGTCGATTTTTATAAGGACGTAAGTAAGCATCCAAAATGTACTATATATCTTAATGGGTAAAGTTGGTAGCTGACTGCACGAAGAACCAGCAGACGACGTCGCTACATGTCTTCACGACTTACTGTCGTTGCGTCCTGCAGTCATGATTCCAGAGTGTTCGGTGAAACATGATATCTGTCGAGTTCCAGAATACTCATCGCAATTTTTTACATCTTTTATCGACTTTAGCAGCTGCGATCTTGCGACACTACCGATGACTACGACGACTAGCGTCATGTCCTGTGTTCATGTGTGTGTACCTTAGTTTGCAATCTGAGTTGTGCACATACTGAAGATTTCAAGGCGAAATACGTAAAATACCTAATCCATACTTATATTATAAATGCGAAAGTAACTCTGTCTGTGTGTCTGTTACTCAATCACGCCTAAACTACTGAACCAATTTGCATAAAATTTGGTATGGAGATATTTTGATACCCGAGAAAGGACATAGGCTACCTTTTATTGCGAAATATGTACCTACCACGGGCGAAGCCGGGGCGGACCTCTAGTAGCATATATACGTTTGATAGACTGAGAAAATATAATAGCAGAAATACTTCTTCTTTCGAGACATGTTTTACTTTTATTTGTGTACTGTTTTAAAGTGTATATCTCTTATTACTATTATCTCTTAAATTATTTATTTCTCAGCGAAAAGACTTTATAAACTTTAGGTTGATTTTTTAGCATTATACGATTTATTTTAAATGTAGGTATGTCTGTCACACCAAACGTTGTCAAATAAAGGGTTACCCTGGATTTGCGATACGTACCTACCATGTAGATAGAGATTAGAGAAATACATTTCATGTTACAAGAATGCATGTTTGTGATTGATGATCGCTATATAACTATTTTAAGATAAGATAGATAGATAAATTTTTAATACTTCCTGTTTCAATAAAAAAATGTTATAATAAATTCATTTTTTTTATTTAAAAGAAGATAAGGTTCGGAGAATTACGGAAATAAGTTTTGATATTTTGTGGTGTTTTTATTAAGTACATGCGAATGAAGGGTTAATGAGAAATTTTTGTTAGAGGGGCAGAAAAATATATTTAAAAACACCCATATTTTAATTCTAGGTAGGTACTATTCTCGCAATGTATACCTATTTCAAATCGTTTGAAAATGCAAAATTATTTGACAGCCCAGTACCTACATATTAATTAACTTTCGTTTTCAGTTTTTACCCAATTTTGCTCTTGAACATTTGAGACGACTGTCTCTTGTTGATATTATGAATTAAATGTAGGTACTTATTAGGCCCACGGCCAACTATACTGTTTTAAACAGTATTCTAATGTTTAAAACAGTATAGTTGTATCTTTATTTCTTGTAAAATAAGTTGGCAACCCTAGGCCCACCGGCCACCATACCATCATAGACCTATAATGCAGTCGCTTTCGACTGCAACATGCGGTCCGTCTATGGCCAAACTTAGGTAAGTTCTTAATATCCAGTATACAGAGTGTCCCTGCGGGAAACCCTGGGACATCCTGTATAGTGTATATGCATAGTCGTAATGGCGGATTTATTTTTATCTTTAATACGTTATTATTGTGACCACAAACGATGTTCTATAATCTTATCGTTGAGTGATGTTTTTATTTATGTACAAAATATTATTTTCTTTTACATATTAAACATTTTGCAAGATAATATCAATAATTGTCGAATGGCGTGATTAATTAGCAGATAGAATTTTCCACGTATTCCCAGGTTTCCGTTCATAGATATTTAATCACTATAATATAACATTCTAATTTCTATTGATTATTATTTAATTTTATTTTTTTGAGCTGGTTACCTTTTGCCCCGTTTGCAGGAGATCACTGTTAAATGATAAGGCAACCTAATAAACTGTACCGTGTAAAATTGTCACAAAATTAATCATGATATATAAACATGGCATAACTCATACTAAAAAGACTAGAATAATTATACAGCAATGATGTAGTTACTAGAATTTTACAATCTCGGCAAAATATAACTTTAGTGTATACATTATAATATGAATTGTTTGTCATCAATCATAAAAACAAAGATTACTTATAATATCACAGACTAATAATAGCTGTGTTTTACCTGAAAATAAAACACATATTAAATACTTACCTATATTTGAAGCTTACTTCATTGAGAAGGCACCTAGCTTTTTCCGCCTATTCTTCCCTCTCTTTCCGTTGTATGTATGCTATCTCTCTCGCACACCTCTCCACCAGGTGGCGGGGCGCACGATAATGTCGGGCGCTGGATGTTTTTCATTGAGTCGAAATCCACAACAGGTGGACGTTAAGTGTAAGCTTCAAATATAGGTAAGTATTTAATATGTGTTTTATTTTCAGGTAAAACACAGCTATTAAACACTTGACCGTAATTTGAAGCTTACTTCATTGAGACCTGCTTGTTACCCACCTGGTGTACAATATATGGACGCCAATGTGAATTTGAATACATAAGTAATTACTTATTTCTTTATTTGAAAGAGTAAGGTGTGCAGATAGTATACCTACCAATAAATCACACAAATTTTTATATTATATAATATATTAACAATCCCAGATGAAAAGTTAATCAAATAAGAACCAAAAAGTTAATCATAATGATTAAAAGTATTAGAACTTATGAGATTGGTTCAAGCGTACCTTAGTTAACCTTTTAGGCTTGAAAAGTTAAAGTTACTACAATTTTCACTATCTTTAGCGTAAATCTGCGAAAGCGCCAGTAACGACTTTCAATTACGCATTTAGATGTTACTTACAAAATGAAGCAACAGCTGATCCCGACGAGGCAAAAATACCTCAAACTCAAACCTTTATTTATTCAATTAGAACTCTGTAGAAGCACAATTGAATCATCTTAACATAGAATTACCACCTGTCTCAACTCACACAGTTTTAACCCAACCTGCTACAAGCGGACAAGAAGAGAACTTGGTCCTTACTTTTGGGGTCAGAAATAAATTTAAAAGGTCACCCCTTGAATAAGGCAATAAAATATCAAAACAGGTAAACGGTTTTAATTATAATACAGATTTTTAACATCCAACCAAACCGTGCGGTATCTATTAATGTTTAGAGCCAACGCCACCAATCATAATCTAAACATGGCTAGTACTTTCAGTACAATGCATGAATTATTTATTTAAAACTGATAGGTCATAAACTCTGTACTGGAAACAAATATACTGAACTTAAGAGACTAAAATGATAAGGAGCTTATCTGTGTCCCAAAACTGCAATTACTACAGCCAAGTACGTTACTTTTAATCAATTCGGTTTTAAGATATAATTATGATTTACATCAGAACTTATATACCGAAAGCCTCGGGACTACATAACGTGACTTATCTTCTTATTCTTATACTTATATAAAAATGAATCGCAAAATGTGTTGGTAAGCGCATAACTCGAGAACGGCTGAACCGATTTCGATAATTCTTTTTATATTCCTTGAAGTACGAGGATGGTTTTTATGTAGAGAAAACGTAAGTACCACGAGCGAAGCCGGGGCGGACCGCTAGTTTATAATAATAGTGTTTGTGCACAACACTAGGCAGTCAACAGCTATATGAACGTCAGATAGGAAAAAAGCCAAATTTATCCAGTCAGTAACAAAGGATTTTAACTATAGTTACTTTATTCTAATTCAACCAACTACTACTAGCTACTCCGTATGTCTTTTGGATAGACGGAGGCAAATAGGATTTTTATTCCAACTATATCATTTGATATTTTGAAAATGTACTCCACATTTTCATACCGTCAGAGTCATTTTGCAGATTATAGTGGTGCAGCACTGAACACTGCCTATTAGGTGGCTGATGCTGCTTTTTTTTTTTTTTTTTTTTTTTACCTAAAATAATGAACCTAAGGTATCATTATTGAAAATTACGATCTAGCCCTTTACTATAGGCTAATGAGTAATATAAATCTAACTTAATTTGCTAGGTATAGTATGTCTAAGAATGTGTCCATTAACACTTTTCTTAATGTCTCTATTTAAGGCGAAGACACTTTGTTCATGTGTTCTTTATGAATAGCACTCACTATATTACACTGACACTTCACTAAACTAACTCAAAAGGTTTTGTCCTTTTTAGTCTTCTCACTATGTCCGTGTTGTCAAGGAGCTGGATAGCCTCGACGTTCACATGATGGTGAAGTCTGCGTTCGTGAGCTTCGGCGTTTTTTTTAATTATGTCCGTGACGAGATCTACTTTAAGGTCCCGATGTAGGTCGTCATTTCTAATGTACCAGGGAGCATTCACGATCTCTCTCAGCACTTTATTTTGGAATCGTTGTATGATAGTGATATTACTTTGTTTGGTACAGCCCCAAAGCTGACTACCATAAGTCCACAAAGGCATAAGGACTTGTTTATACAAGAGTAATTTGTTGGCTGATGCTGCTGACCGGGCCTTCAGTTCCGCTTTCCAGAATACCTTCACCCTTCTAGGTGTTACTACTACTGAAATAGCGGTACTCTATCGCGTCGTTCAGGTCTCTAACTGACTAGGATTTCTCATATTATCGTAACAACCCTCGCTCGTTCTAACGAGGATAAAATTATCGCCAAGGAATTCTGCTGCAGGATAATGGCAAGAGAGATTATAAGCTTAACTATGCATTATTATGTTAAGGAATATGGTGGGTTTTGAATACTATCGTCGTCTGAAAGTATCTCCTTTCGATTAACTGCATTAAGGATGCAGATCTGATCCCATCTTTGTTCCGTAGGAATGCTACGACAGTCTAAACGTTACACTGAACAAAGAAAATTGCCCTGAATATAGTCGGTTGTTCCAACATCCGTAATATGGCTAGCCTAAGGTTAGTTATCCCTTGATTGTAACTGCTACCAATGGAGGCATTGCTCTTGTGTTGTCCACAGTTGTGCGAGTGCAAAAATGAAGAACTGAGCTCGTGGGGAGCTATGTCGAATGAATCTGTGTTAAGATTATGACAGTATAGGACAGTTAGCTGTGGATGCGAAGACAGGACATTACTTTATTCATCCGTAAACACGCGAGGCAGCCACGGACAGCGATATAGCAAGAACTAAACTAGCAAAGTTTAGTTCGCTTACCAGACTTTGTCATGTTTTAAATGCAGTATATCCTCTGAATAGCATTGCATTTATGACTATTGATAAACTTAATTCACCCGTAAACACGAGAAGCAGGCACGGATAGCGATATAGCAAGAACTAAACCAGCAAAGTTTAGTTCGCTTACCAGACTTATATTTTAAAAGCCGTATAGCCTGTACATTTCATTTATTGCCCCCCCCCCCCCTCAAAGCAAAGAAATGAGAAGTCATTTGGCAGAGCTTTCTCGTTAAGGGTAGGGGTTCCAAGTAATATCTAATAATAAGAGGCTTTTGTTTGGAAAGATTGACTTTCCGTTATTTATCCTCTATCCTATGTAAGTGTAACTCAACAGTCAGTATTCTCAGCATTCGTTGAGTACTTAAACGTTTTACGTTAATAGTTGTATAGGTATAACTTTATTATACAATATAATAATCCTGGTGGGATGACAAAAAACTTGTCTAACAAACGATTATCCTAATCCCTCAGCGATTTATTGTTTGAGCCCCGAAGAAAAATCTCATGGGTGCAATAATGAGGTCAAATGGGTTGAAAAACGAGTCAAATAAATTGCCTACAAGACCGGGCAACTAAAATAGGCCTATGAGAGGTCAACTATACGTAATCAATCGTCATTTGTTACATTCAATCGCTTTGCGATTAAAAAATCTCTTCCGATGTTTGTATATGAAAATTGGTCGGCTAGTGCCATTTAATTACGATACCAAACATACCGTTGACACAAGGCTTGGTGACAATCCTCGAAACCACCGCCACAAATCATCTGCGAGATGATATTTGATCCGACTCGCCTTCCTTTGTTGTGATTAGGCTTTGCATTGGTAAATACAATTTGTTCAATTCCAATTTCCATAATTGGTAAACCAATGGTGGTTTCCTGATTCCTGAAGCGTAAACTTTTAGGATACGAAGTATCAATTTCATGCGCCCATTATTTGACGTATCTAACCTTTATTGTATTTATTAGGTCATTTACTATACTGCCCACTGTGAAGTAGATTTCAAAACCTTTTTCTACCTACCTTAGAAGAGTGAAGATCCGATACGGTCATATCCAAAACTTCTTTCGTGGGTCCTCGTTGACAAAAGCAAATATCTATGATCATTTTAATGATCAATCCTTTGTATATTTGCACCAATCGCCATTAAAGCCCCGCGAGGGCTGATATATATTTGCACCATTTCCCCGTGGGGAGGGTTGTTATCAAAGCCCCGCGAAGGCTGATATATATTTGCACCATGTCTCCGTGAGGTACTGTTGTAATCAAAGCCCCGCGAGGGCTGATATATATTTGCACCATTTCTCCATGAGGGACGGTTGTAATCAAAGCCCCGCGAGGGCGGATATATATTCGCACCATCTTTTCCGTGAGGGACGATTGTAATCAAAGCCCCGCGAGGGCCGATATATATTTGCACCATTTCCCTGCGAGCGACAGCTGCGCGAGGGATGTTTGTAACTAGAAATAAGTAGGGCCTGCCAAAAAATGCTTAAGAGACACCCTGCGAGGGTGAATTTGACCTGGCTAACCCCTGCGAGGAGTAGTGGCCACATTTATGTATTCTGCTTCGAGCAAGAATACACCTTAGTGCTAATATAAAAATAGCAGTAAATAATCATTTAAATAATATAGCAATTAACAAGGTCCTTTAACTTATTTTCCAATGTTAGCGACATTTAATAAATTCATAATTCAAATCAATTCACTAAATTTTAAAATGAACTTCGATTCATATTTATTTTTGTTCATGCAATCGATGTAACATTTAGTTGCTTTATATCCGTTAACATTCCTTACGAACGCAACCATACCGTCGTAGGACGTTATATTTAATTGCACAAAATAATCTCCACTCACCCGCAATTTTTTACTTTTTGTCAAGGTGTACAAGTTTATAATATTATTCTAAAACGTTAGAAGTGAATTGTAAATCCTTTGAAATAAGTGTATCTAAATCTAATTTATATTAAGATATCTCGATAATTATTATACGATAACCCACAGCACAAGTTCAGTAAACCAAAGAATTTAATTGTAAAATTTTTGGTACTTACTCGTTTTAACAAAAAAGTTGCATCATTTGAACATAGGAAACGTAATTTTCAATCAAATTAGCCGTGTGTAATATGTCTATTTTCACATAAAAACGGATCAGAATAATACTCATAAAAGGACACGTATAGACTACGGATAGTTTTGAATGTGTGGAACATTCATGGTACGTATCTACTATACATGAGCGAATTCCATCATTATTCAGTTGAGCGGTAACTCCCGTACGATTTATAAAATAATATCAAAACGTGTTCTGACATGTCGTGAATTCTTGGAGCTGACTCATCTCGTTCGATAATTTTTAGTAATAAACTATGATAGGAATTCCGAACCGTTCCTAGCGATAACGACAATGTAATAAAGTCGTAGCAATGGATTGTATGCCTGTAAAGCTTTGAGTTGGCTCATATCCATACTAAGTATTAATTGTAATTTTTCCACGAAAAATTCACTTGTACCCTTGTAATAAAAACACATTATTAAAAATGAAATAAAATATTAAAAATATCTATATACAAGAGAGGGTATTTGATATATCTAGTAATATCAAATAATCACAAAAGTAATATTAACGATTCGAGTAAAGCCGAACGGTAACACCGTTAAAATAGCTTTACTCACAGTATTAAAAATTCAAATATTAATTAGTACATATTGCATAATGAAATATTTCAAAAGAAAAGTTACTATTTCAAGTAAAATGTAACGGTTGTATCGTTAATTTTAAATATCTTTATTCATGCTATTAAGTATTTAAGCATATTGAAAAATAAACTATTGCTGAAGGATTCATTAAAAACCTCAGCATTTTAAATAAAGTCCAACGATTATACCGTTGACTTTAAAGATTTTTACTCATTTTTAATTTTTAAGTAAAATATTATTAGAATAGATGTAAAAATAACTCACTGTACCGATCCGACGGGATACACTTTTTAACACTTTTAGCACTTGCTTTAAGCAATACTTAATACTTAATAGCACCAAGGTTGTAGTCTTGTAGACAACCTTCTCGCGGCGGAAGCTAGACGCCAATGAAAAACATCCAGCGCCCGACATTATCGTGCGCCCCGCCACCTGGTGGAGAGGTGTGCGAGAGAGATAGCATACATACAACGGAAAGAGAGGGAAGAATAGGCGGAAAAAGCTAGGTGCCTTCTCAATGAAGTAAGCTTCAAATTACGGTCAAGTGTTTAATAATATACTTCGTATACAACTTATATATACACTTATATATATGTATGTCGGCGTGAAAAGGAATTGGCAAAGTACGCGATGTGACACTGGAATCTGGATGGAGCTAGTGTCGCGTACCGACGCGGGAACGCCGGGGCCGAAGAAGGGGCGCGAAAAAGGACTGTCACTCTAGTCAGTGGTCTCTTTGTTCGGAAATAATTAGTTTTTCCCTCGGCGGATCGTTTTTGTCCATTGTCCTTTTGTGTGTACTTAAATTATAAATTTTGTAAAAGAATTACTACTTAATAAAAGTTATAAGAATCATGAATCTTAATCATTCCGATCTCGGCCAACCTGCGACATATATATAAAAAATAACATTTTATAGGTACCACGCCATCTAGTAAGGAAGTAGAAAAAGAAACTGAAAACCTGTATTTTGTTAAAACAAGGTAAAAAGGTATACATATATACATATAACATGTAATTATTATTTATCCCACAGACTACCTAGGGTAACGGCACCAGTGGTCAGCCAGGCACCAGTGATCAGCCTATTGCGTTGTTTATTGGCCATAAATATCGCTGTAATCAAAATAACCAAATCACGCGCACCTTAATAGAAGCTCTGTTTCGTTATTGGTTCATGCATCACGCGATAGGAGCAGCAGGGGGTCAGGGGAGAGAAGTAAACACGTTCGTACAGGTGCTGTCCGCCGACAAGAGCAGAAGTGTCATGTCTGCAATATTTTTTGTTTCATGTGGTGCTCTTTTGAAAGGTGAGAAATAACACATTTTAGTATGAAATGTGATTGTGTTTTATAGATAATAACTTTATAGATTACTTAGAGCATTTAATTTTGTGAAATTTGATAAAAAATATTGTTTTTTTACTTAAAAATTTGAGGGGCTGACCATTGGATACTGATTTTTTATGAAAGATCCAATGGACAGCCCCTGGGGCTGATTACTGGGTTTATTCCTAATTGTTAGAAAACCCAGTGGTCAGCCGCATTTCAAAATATTTTTTTCAAGCGGCTGACCACTGGGTCTCAATCTGTGGTCTCAATGATCCAGTATTCAGCCACGATGTTATTGAAATAATATTTGAAGTATAAATTCGAATGTTTGTGTTTAAATCTATAAGTAATACTTCATGTTAGTTAAGTTTTACCTGAAATAATTGTATTATGTGTATTCATATCCAAAAGTTATTATTGTTCCCTTTTTTTCTAGCTAAAAATGCCGCCAAGACAACAGTATCCTCCAGAGAATTCCTCCGAAAGAGATCCTCCTGTGGTTGATTATAATTATATATATTGTGGATTATAGATACATCAAGAATATTATAAACTAATATCGCTGATTTCTTTAAAAATAATTATTGCTGTTTTTATGATAAATAATAAGAAGTACCTAGAAAATAAGAAGACACAAAGAGATTGTAATAGTATGTTTAAAATAATATTTGTATTATGTGCGATATACATTTTTTTGTGCTAAGTGAATCGTTGCTATAAAAATGTGATTAATATAGTTGATTTTGATATAACATTGTTTATTTTGATCTCATAATTAGTTATACTTACTAAAGGCTGAACACTGGGTTCAACAAGGCTGTTTATTGGTTTTTAGAGGCTGTTCACTGGGACACTGGGCCATTTTTTGTTTAAAATTAATTATATATTTTACTAAGAGAATTATTGTTTTTGATAAACGCTGATTCGAAACTACAATAAACAATAAATCCATACATGTTGTACGTTTTTTTATTCGACGATTGTTGTAGAAATGGCAATTATCAAAACTTCAAAAAGCTGTTATGAGGCTGACCACTGGTGCCGTTACCCTATATCTACTTTCGCTAAAGCGAAAATATAAATTATAAAAAAATATACTTATTTATAAAAACTATCAATTTTCATTTCACCAAACTTTGCATTGACTTTAAGGCAGGCGCTACTTCTTACAAATATCAATATATTAAATTTAAGATCTTTAAATTTCGCTGTATATCATTCGAGATTTCAGTTGGAATAAGGAGACATGTATAGGAATAGTTACTACCAAGGTTACTACTTAACTATGACATATTATACTTTGAACCGTGCCCTTTGTGTGTAACGTTACTTCGTGGGGGAGTACCTAACTAAAAATAATGTACAAACACATAATATTATTGATTACAAACAAACACAGTCATAGTAAATGTCATTAAAGAATCAGGATAATGTACTTAAAATTATAAGAATCTTTAGTTAAATATCTACAGAACAAATGAGCTTGAATTAACTAGCTACTAGCTATCACAATAAAACAAAATGTCTGATTTTGTCTTAGATCAATAAAAATAAAATTTAGTTCATTTGATGTTTAAATGGATCAAAGAATACCGACTTTATCGCATTGTACTTATTATGCCCCAGCCACACGACTCGACGAGTGGTATGGGAAGTGACGAGGGAAGTAGGCAGGGACGTAGTGTGGCCACGTTACTCGTCATGCCACTCGTCGTGCTCATCGTCCTGCTCACTGCTATCGGCTTTTGCGCGCGAGTCAAAGGACCGGCAATACGAGTGTGAATTAGGGATGGGCGTCATGGAATCAACGGACTAGTTAAATTAACCGTCTATATATTGTACACTCATCGATTCGACTAGTCCATCGCTCACCAATGCACTAGTTGAATTCAACGGCTAAACAGTCTTATTGATAAGAATAAATTCTTTTCTTTGAAGTTTTTAAAAAAAAATATTTTTGGTTTACAAGACCAATGTTTTGAATTTAAACTATAAAAACAAACGATAATAAGTTTTTTAGTAATACTTTTTTTAGGGAGTATAATTTTTGTAAGAAAGCATAAATATTTATTAATTGTTTTATTGAGATTAGAATTTATTGTTTTAAGAATTTATTTAATAATAGTTATTTATTTTACACATGGACTAGTCGAAGATTTTAACTAGTTGAATGACTAGTTGATGAACGACATTTAACTATCTAGTCTCGTTGATGAAAAATACGTCGACGACCCATCACTAGTGAAGAGCGTCGCGATTAATCGCGCGAGTAGAGCAGTGTGTGGCCAGACGGCAATATCGAGGCGAGCGGCAGCGCGATGAGCAGGACGAGGAGCAGCACGAGTAGCAGGACGAGTAGCATAGTGTAGCTGGGGTATAACACGATAATCAAGTCTTATATAATTAGAAAAATAACTTATAACTTACCTCTACGATCTAATCAATTTGTTATCCTTCTGATAAAAGTAAAAATTATAGGAAATATTAAATACTGATGCACTGATTTTGTTTTTAATAACTTTATTACATTACCATTGAGTTATAGAAGAAATAAAGACGGGTTGCACTCCGGGAGTGCCGGCAGAAGTGAAAACTTGATTATTAACGTTCAGCATGTTTGATATTTTGGAATGGTATCCGTCTTACGCTTTTTCGATCAAGCCACGTGTCCTGACGCGAGTTTAAGATTTTATACCCAACGCCGCTAAAGAAGTTTTCACTTCAATAATTGTTTATATCTATGCTTTTTAGTTTTACCTTTATTGTGAGGTTATTAAACGGCTTCGCCTATACCATGGGGTGAAAATTGGTGGAAACTATCTAATTTTGCTGAAAGTAAACTTTCCTTAATTTTAAAAATAAGTAAGTAACTAGACAGGGAATCGATCCGTAGGCAAAATAATTTTGAAATCAGTACAGTAGTTGTCCCTGAGATTGACTCTTTCAAATTTCGAAACTAAAAACCTCTACAATATATTATTATGAATTAGCGGTAGGTCCTGTAGTGTATGTGAGTGAAAGAGAGGGAAGTATTATGTCATCTCTTGCGCACGTGCAACGGTGACACCGCTCACACAGCTCAGTTGGCTGCAGGCGGTCGGAGTGAGAGGTCGTGTGCGTCTAAGAGCCGATAATAGGGAAGGACATACACTACATTTTTGGCGACGAGGTAAATCGGGAATAAATGTAAGTAATTTTTTTTGATAATAAAAAAAAAATTACAAAACAAAAAGAAGGGAGGAAATAGGTGTGCTGTGATAACTATTGAACTAATTATATCCACAGTCGAGTTACATCGAAGGGAATATTAAAGTTAATAATAATATACACACATACCTATTTTCATTATGATATTTTATGCCGCTTACAAAAAAAAAATATCCGCACAAAGTAGATAAATAATATGTGCGTGCCTTTCGAGAGGCCTCCGGCCTCCGCGCCGTAGAAAACGAAGGTTTCGTTTACATAAAGATTTAGCAAAATTAAATAATTGTAGCCAGAAGGATAAAGTAGGTGTTGTAAATTGTTTCTCGTATACATAACTACACTGATACCAATGCATACGCGGGCTGTCTTTATTGCTCGAGCGTATGGTGCCTGTTTGATAAATACACTGTACAGTGTACGGGTATACAGCTAGCGTCGTCCAGTATATGTACTCACGTAGTCATGCATAGGACTGTAACTGCGTTATGCGAGACTAAATGTGATATTTTGTTTAGTCGAGGCTGTAGATTATTATTTTGGGACATTTGTTTACATATAAATTTATTGATACTGATATGTAAAAAACCTGCTTAAAGGATTGGTTAAACATGATTAAATGAGCTAAGAAGGTTCGATTCCCGATCAGCTCAGAATAGATTTGTCTGGTTACAAAAATATAATTATACCAAATACCCACTTATATCTTATTTAATTACTCGATGTGAAGTTGCATGAGTATTATTTAAGATTATTCATTATTGCATAAAGAATTAATTAATGGTTATCATGCAAGGAACGTAAGTTTCCTGGACAGGCTAATATAGTAACATTATGGAAGTTCATGTATGTTGATGTATGTGTTTCGATGGTGATATGGACCACGACAAGGGATTTCTAAAGTTGTTGTTGTTAAGCTATAATGTTACAAGATGAAGCCTGACAAAAAAATGTTGTGTGGTTTTATGAAACCACGGTAAAAGTGAAACTGTTCGAACGGTTCCGAACACTGCTTTATACCTACTCGGCAGCCGACCGTCACGCGACATGCGCTACACAGACCAAAAAGTTTGAGACGATGTAATAAAAGTTTCACTTTAAAAAGGGTAACGCCCGTGTACGTAATTTGAAATGTGTTACCAGATGATGCCTGGTAGTACAGGAAAAAAAAACGGGTGATGCCTGTGTGTACTTTGTACTGTGTTACCAGATAATGCCTGGTGGTCAAGAAAAATCGGGTGACGCCCGTGTGTATTTTATAATGTTATACCAGATGATGCCTGGTGGTACAAAAATAAAATCGGGTGACGCCCGTGTGTATTTTGTAATGTTATACCAGATGATGATGCCTGGTAGTGCAAAATCAAAAATCGGGTGACGCCCGTGTGTACTTTGTAATTTTATACCAAATGATGCCTGGTAGTCGTAATATAATTACAATACCGGTGATGCCTGTAGTGATGTGATACGGGTGATGCTCGTATAAAATGTTTATATTTTGGGTGATGCCCATATTGCGAATTCATGCACTTAAATATACGCGATCTTAAAAAAAAAAAGTGATAGTTCGTCACCATTTCACAGCGAAGTATTGTTCGTAAGATAGATTGTATCTTCGAAATTACTTACGGTTAGTATTGATATCCAAATAAAAAATGGAATAATACAATTTTTAAGAGTATACAGTAAATACTAAAATATTTACAGTATTAGTCAGTTCTTTAAAGAAACGAATCTTCAATGGCGGCGCTTATCATTCCCTCTCGCTCACACACGGCCGTACGGTATGCAAAAAAAAATAGGGTAAAGTAAAATGTATTTAATTTTCCCTGTTATAATTTTTGGAAGAAGTGTACAAATACAACCCTCGAATTTAAGGTTTTTGTGGGGGGGGGAGTGGAGGGGGGAGTGGTGGGAATCCCTCCTCCAAAGGGGGGGGGGTGAGGAGTCACTTAGTTTCTGAGATATTGGAGTTTAAAGTTTTGAGAATTGCCTTGAAATTGCAAAAAAAAAATATGGACAAGAAATAATATGAACTTTTCACAGTAATATCACCAAGTTTCAAATCGTGGGTAATTATTGTACCGGCGAGCCTAATTTTTTTTTTTAGTTTGTAACATTTTCGCCATTTATATTTAGAATGACAATTATGTATTTGCTATAGTAAATAATATTTTCTTTAATAATATATTCTTTGGGGAAAGTTGTTCAGTTTATGGGCTAATTACGAGACTACGAGTATTAATGGGGATTTTGTTGCGTTCTGTATATGTCATTTGATAGTTCATATAAATACACAAATATCATAACAAAACAGTTTGTCAACAAACAAATTAAAATAATTAACAAAATAATAAATAAAATAATTATCAATTTACGTTATTTTTATTTTCTTTTTTGCTGATCCTACCATCTGTCAAAGTCAGCTTTGGCCGCCATTGAAGATTCGTTTCTTCATTGAACTAGCTAATAGCTTTTATTATTCTTATCTAAAAGTGACTTAATATTTTCATAATTTCATAGCAGATTTTGTTAAACAACGAAAGAATAATCATAATGATAACAATACCTAAAATATCTGCGATAGGTATTGCACATTTAACTGACAACTATAAAGTTAGACAGGTTAAGTGATAATATAATAATCATAAACAGGGTAAGGTAATAAAACAATGAATATTCGAAAACAAAAATAAATGGAATGAGAGACATACAGAGTAGTCTCAATATTCATTATTTCAAACTACCCACCTGGCAGACGTTGTAATGCTCTTTCGCCTTTTATCAGTTCGTTAAACGAATTGGAACATGAATATTATCCGAATTGGTCGAGCCGATACGCCGCGCGCCGAGGTTTGAGTTTTACACTTAGCAACATATTTGGCTATTCATTTTTATTGTATATACTATGTGGCGTTGTAGGTGAGGTGGAAACAAAAAAATAATAATAAGAACTAGAACTCACCATACAGTCGACAATTAATTTAGTTAATTAATAAAATAAAATACAAATATCAGTAACAATAAGAGTCGTGGTGTGCCTAGGTCCAAACCCTCCGGTAGGGCTCTTACTGATATAGGTGGACGTAAGATGGAGTGCGCGTCTCGTTGCGAAGGCTAGGCGGTAGGGTGTCTTTAGGGTTGGTCGCTGAATTCCTTCAACAGGAATTAAGGAGCCAAAGCAAGCAAGACGTAGAAGGATTTCCTCAGCGGCAATCGTAGCAATGTCGTACTACTACTGAAGATGGGTCTTAAGCGGTATGTAGCAGCGTATGAGGTTCCTTATCGGAACGTGGCAAGGGCGCGACAATTCCCTGCGCGGGAACGTTGCGGGTATGTAGAAGCTTTCTAAACGGAACGTAGCAGTAGCATAACACCACTCTCTCAGCGGAAATGTAGCACCCCGGTTTGGGGTTAGGTATAACACACTGTTAATCATTACATGTGGAACGTTGAAAACGACTTTTACGTAATTTATACAATAATATACCGTGAAAGACAATAGTTGGACAATAGACAGTTGGCATAAAATATGAATCGTTAATTGTTAATAACTAGCAAACCTGGCGAAGTCCGTTTCGCACCAGAGACACCTTTTTCTTGTTATAAACCTCACGGAGCCCGAGACCTTTCCAACGAGTGCAAAGCCGTGGAAATCGGTTCGTGCGTTCTGGAGTTGTAGCGTCAGGAAGGAAAACCCGACTTATTTTTATATAGTAGATTACTTTGATAGATAGTGTATAGTGACAAACAACCTGTCAAATATACACTTAAAATTTTTAGATAGATTCAAGACGAACATTTAATGTAAAATAAAAATGGATCATAACCACATCATACCGCAAATATTGGTATATGCAAGGTATATGTAAGAACCATGGTAAAATCATACACCATGTGCAATGTGCATCTAGTTATTACTATATTAATAACGACTGTTTTTAATTTAAAAACACCAATTTTATAATAGACGAGAGAATCAGCAACACAAACATCACCGTGAATAGTATTATAAAAGTCAATACACTAATAATTTTATTTACAAGTTTAAAAAGTTATTAAGAATTTAATAAGATTTACAACGTAGTAATTCATATAAAATCCAAGTTTTAATGGTGGTTTGTAAGACTGGTCTGATTTCATATTCATAAAGTAGGTACTTACGTAATACATCTTTTAAGAGCTCATCTTTTGAACATTGAATATCGCACCTAATGCATTAACACCGCTGCGAAAAAATAATGGATATCGTAGATTGAATAAAAGATTATCAATTAAGAAATACGTTAAAGATTTCTTGTCAAAGCAAAAAAAAAAAATGTATTATCGCGAAAAGGTCACCATTCGTGCCTTAGTCAGAATATAAATTCCAAGTATTAATCTCTACAATATTGAGGTGGTATAGTGGTATTGATTTCGAAATGCAAAATTGAATATTGTAAATTCAAGTTAATTACATAATTTATGCAAATACTTATATAGTTATAGGTAACAAAGTTTTTATTGATTGTTACAGTTAAATTTGTATTACTGATTGTTACAGTTAAATTTGTATTACTGATTGTTACAGTTAACATTGTACAGTTAAAAAAAAAAAATATGTATCCAACTACTTATTTTCAGACCATTAATGTATGATTAATGTCTAGCCATTATTATTGTCATTAAGTTATCTTTTCCTTTTTCAAGTGGCTATTAAGTTGTCAGTAATACAAATACAAATGTTATCATAAGTAACAAATAAAAAAAGTCATCAACAAAATGATACATTTTGATTCGTTTTAGGTTCGTTACATTAATTGAATTTTAAATACCTATGTGTTATTAATGTAATAATCATACAATGAACAACACCGCGTGTGTGTTGAGGTTACAATAAGAAGTATAAAAAAAAAAGTAATACATCATTAATCACGCTTTACTAAATATTCATTATTGTATTGTCAATAAATTGTTGTAATATTGTCACTAAAGTTAAATCTGAACGGTTTGGGTAGGTCATAAGCGAATCGAAAAGAATCGGTTGCATACAGTCATACGAACATACAGGTGAAGCTAAAAGCGGTTCAATAGCTGAAGTCAATGGCACAGTATAGTATGATATTGTGCTGTTGCAGAGTAAGCTCCACTAAGACTATAATTCTGTCAGAGTGGTTTATACCCGAAAGTTGGTATTTAAATAATTGATAATTATGAACCTTAACATTGTAATACTATGTATCTGTATGAATTAAATATTTTTAATGCGCTATAAAAAAGGCTGCCACTTTCTAGCCTCTAAACTATCACCCAAAAATATATCATAAATCGCTTTATTGCGATATGAAAGAGAGACGGACAAACGAATAAATAAACAAATCTTCCTTGTGCCTAAGGATCATATTATGATAAGTTGTTGTTGCTTAAATATGAATAAATAATGAACCAATTAATGTTTGGTTAAAATTTTGCCGTATAATATTTATTATATTATTTAGGGTACAGATATATACATATCATATTACATTCCGATTTTATTAGGTATATTGAATTAAAATCGGAACATATATTGTTTTAGTAACGAAGTACATATACAGAATATAGATATTAAATAATAACCGAGCATTTAAGTATGTACCCAGTCTATTGGCATTTCACTTGGTAATAATTCGGTTTGCAGCTATCGTTTATTAATAATTTTAATATGTGGGAAAACAGTGGTTACTTAGATGGTGCAGATGCCGGTGCAGGTAAAGTGAATTAAGTTATGCGTCAGAAGAAGCAGCATTCACCTCTTCTAAATGACCTGGAGTGCAGGTCATGATAAATAGTGAGTGAAACATATCAACAAGGTAGTGCAATAGTCATGTAAGGAAAAAATAAAACAGGTTAAGTCTGTACTTAACCTGTTAGGTACAGTACAGGTACAGTACAGGTACAGTACAGGTACAGTACAGGTACAGTACAGGTACAGTACAGGTACAGTACAGGTACAGTACAGGTACAGTTAGTCAAAAGTATAGTTAAGTTACAGAAGGAACATAGTTTAAACATTATACCTTACATATACATTAAGTTACTGAAAACGATTTCGTCCCATTGGTTAATAAATAAATAATGACTTAATAAACTTAAATATAAGTATACAACTTATTCATGATAGATTGTCGTATACTTAAATAAATTGTCATTATTGTTATTATAAATACCTATGTAAGATGTTACATTTCTATGATTTTGAAGGAGCGACTAAATGCCTATATATATTCTTGCCGGCTCTTCTCTGTTGAGGCGGCTTTCCGAACCAGTGGTAAATTCATATTTTGTCCTTACACTGACGAAACGTTTTAAACGTTTCTGGACGAGGTCTGGTTGATGAATGAAGGTTTGAGTTTGAAAAATTATTAATTAATATCGATTTGAATACATATATTGTAAAAATTATTATAATTTTGAATATACATATACTTAATGGAAAAAAAAAGAAAAAAAAATGAAAAGGAGAGATGTTGCATATAGATAGAATTATATTACTAGGCCAGGTGACACATTCTACTCTATCGCTGGTATGGAGCGGACGTGTCCCTGAGTTGTGTTTACTAACTGATACTGGTGCTTAGGTATAGACTAGAATAGAAGCATACATATAACATACCCGAATAGAACATAATATTTTATTTAATAAAATTAATTGAAAAAATTAAAAATTTCTAAAATAAAGGAGGGATGTAGTGTATGTGAGTGAAAGAGAGGGAAGTATTATGTCATCTCTTGCGCACGTGCAACGGTGACACCGCTCACACAGCTCAGTTGGCTGCAGGCGGTCGGAGTGAGAGGTCGTGTGCGTCCAAGAGCCGATAATAGGGAAGGACATACACTACAGGTCCTATGGTTGGGATGATATTACTAAATAAAAAGATTCACATATAATAAATCTAATAAAGTACTTCCTTTTACAAATGCTTATGTGCTTATAGCAGTTTTTAGAATATTACACATTTAATTATTCATCTTATTATTACATGACATGGTGGTTTCTAGAAATTGTCTGTAGAGCAATTCTTTTTAAATTAGTAAATCTTTAATAGCTGACCTTATTATTCCATTAATGCATAATCTAAAGAACTGTAATAGGTTCAAGTAATTAAGGAAATGACGATAAAAATATATCTAAGATGGTTATCTTTTAATTAACACTTTTAAAATATATCTGAAAATTGTAAATACCCAACGTTATCAAGTAGAGAAAAATAAAATTAAACGGAAATAGCTATGTAAATAATATCTTATATATATATAAATAATCCTAATCATTACTGGTATAACATTAAATTAATTATTTAGTAAAGGCTTAACATCAAAACTGTAAGTAGGTATAACAATCAAATTATTGTTTTAATTTTTTTTGGTGAGATATATTTTATTCTTATGTAACGACATATAACTATGTTTATTATATACAAAAGAAGAATTGCAATGACTAAGATCATGTTATAGTTCAAAAAGAGCAACTAGGTACATAATTTCTAGCTGTCCCTTCTAGTTTAACCGCATTCTGAACCGAACCACGATTTAAGAGCTTGACTAAAAAGTCTAGTTATTTTTAGTCTGGGCTAATGTCGATATAACTTCACATTATGTTTAAATATAATATCTTGCAATAAATCACAATACAGGCAGCATTCAGTAGTCACTGTTTAAGCCATCATATATAATGCTATCAGACGTTTTTATGGACAAAATGCACATTATCTATATGTCGGTATTATAATTTCCCAGAAGGTAGCGATCGCAGATAATTTGGTTTATATAAAATACGTTGATATAGTTTATTATCGACTCTTTGAAGTTTGCCAACAATGTATTTGGTAGTTAAATGTGCGCTCATCCTGTGCGCTGCTTTGGCAGGTACGATTGGTTTAAAAATAAAGTTAGTGGTGAAAGAAAGTGTTTTAGCAAAAATAAAAAAAATCGACTACAAGTTGTGCTTTGTATCAATATAGTGTGTTTTGTGAATGTGTGTGATAACTAGGAGTTTATAAAGTTTAGAGTGTGAAATATAATTTTAATATAAAGCATGATAGTGTTTATGTGGAATGGATTATGATATTTCCTTATTTGCCTTTTATATAATTTTTTATTGATATCAGCCATTTGATTATTTCTACTGAACAGGATCAGAGAAATTATCTTTTTAATCCATTTTTGTCAGCAGATTATATTAATACCCCAGATAAATATGTACTTATTTAATTGGTATCGACAATTCAATTGAGATAAAAATATGTTATTAATATAATGTTAAGTAATTAAATATTATAATTAGGTATATGAAAATGTGGTATGTCGAAGTATTAATATGAGAATAGGTTTAGTTCAGAAGGAAATCCTCCGTCGTGCGTTTCCTATTACGTAGGTAGTTACATCTAAAAAGAACATCAAGACAATTTCACCTATTATCTACCTATTGTTAGAGATTTTGTTAAATTTTATTGATGACAATGTATTACCTACGTAGTATATTATTATTAGTCTGTGGTATTACCTATTTAGCTATTGTATGATTGAATGTCGTTTTATGAAATATTTTCACACACAAACAATTTTTTTTAATTGTAATATTTTTCTTTCAGCACATGGATACCCTATGCAGACAACGGATGTTATCTTCCATTTATTTACCCTGTTCGTATAAATTTTCTGATTAAATAGCTATTACTTTTTAGTATTATAGAGTAGAGATGCTTAAATAAATTTTGAAATTGGTCCAGTAGTTGGTTTGAAAACAATTAATTCCATAGACATAGAGCAAAGTGCACCATGTAGCCTACATGATGTAGGTAATATTGTATCTAATTATGCGATCATATGCGAGAAAAAGTTTATATTTTATTATTAAAAAACAACATAATCAATAGAAAAATTTATATCACGAGGCGGAATTCGAATCCGCTTAAATGCAGCAAGCAAAATCGTTTTCACGGTCGGATATACCTAACGTTTAAAATTAGATTGGCGACCATACACATCGCCGAGAGATATAGACCGTATAATATGTACCACGGTGAAGTCGGGCTTCTAGTCTTATGTGTAATAAATAACTAAATAGTATTTTATAAAGTTTGATTTTAAGTAATTATTTTTCAGGACTAACCCCACAGTAAGCCAGCCCCTTCTGCCTTCCATAGTTTCTATTTCTATGTCCTCGTTCTCTAACAGTCGCAAAACAATTATTGCCATACATAGTGACGGAGATGATGTCACTGGCAACTTTGTCGCTCATGTTGTGCCAGGTGAGATTTAATAAGATAATTAAAACTTTATTAAAACGTTATTGGCCTTGAACTTTTTGAGCTAGACTGAAAGTTCAGTATTATAAGTACGGATTACCTATAGATAGTTATCTTCTGTGGTTAAAGTAAACAAAACATTCAATTACTTGAAATTTTTATTTGAAGATAGAAAGGGTATTATGATTTAGTGATACATATTAGTAGATATATAAGTATATTTCTAGGCAATTTTATATGTACATAACAATATTGTAACTGGAAATAGTTTTAAATTTGGGCTTTAACTTAAAAAAATAAAGCAAGAAGAGTAGAAAATAAATAAGGCAATTCAAGTACCTATTATTAAATGTATTTTTTTATTATTGAAAATTGGTCATGATTGACACATTATTGCTCATTATAGCTCACCTCCGCGCCGAAGACGTCAACATATTAGTAGTAGATTGGAGCCGTGGTTCCTTCGGCTACTCCGTGGGTGTGGCTAACGTTCCCCAGCTCGGTGACCTTGTTGCTGACTTCGTGAACATTCTGATAAACAGCTTTGGTTACAATGTGAACCTTATCCGGATTGTCGGGTTTGGCCTGGGCGCTCATGCGGCTGGAGCAGCTTCCAGAAAGATTAATGGCGTCGTTCCTCACATTGTCGGTATGTTGTACCTACAGGACTTCAATTAGGTTACGAAGTTTGTAAAGAAGTTTTATCATAATAAAAATTATCCTTAGTGAATGCAAACAAAAGTTAAAATCATCACGGTGCACTATAACGGTATTTTTAACGAAGTATTGTATAATATCGTGTATTGCTTTGTTAAATTTTATTTATGTACTTGAAGGGATGTTCTTTATAATTTTTTACTAAATTAAAACTTTTTCCCGTAACTATCTAGACCGATTGTACGATAGAGTGAACATTTCTCTCTAATTGATAGCTTCCAGATATTGTTTACACATCAGTATAACAATAAATAAAAATAAATAATAATAGTAAATGAACTTCTGTGATTATGTCGCAGCTCTCGACCCCCCACTTCTCGGTTGGACGCACAACCCTCACAAGCTGAAGGCTGATGATGCAGCTTTTGTTGAGGTCCTGCACACATCAGCGGGGGCATATGGCTATGGCGGTCCCATAGGAAAGATCGACTTCTACGCTAACGGCGGTGCCGAACAACCAATGTGTGGCGCGGACTACACATGCTCTCACATGTACGCTTACGTGTACTATGCAGAATCGATCACTGCTGATGCTACAAATGCAGCTAAATTCGTCGGGAGGGCCTGTGCGTCCCGAGATGAAGCCGAACAGCTGAATTGCGATGGTAACCGTGACGCTACTTTCGGAGGCACAGCTGCTAAATCCACGTATGTATATTTTTATTTTATTTCTAACTTAACTAATAAGTTATTGTTACATGGAAGAGTTATTTTAAATATAAAAAAAAAACAGTTAGTTACGACGTGTGAAGACGTAATATTTGATCTATAACATGCATTTTCTTTTCAGGGAGTCCGGCATTTACGTCTTCCTCACAAACTTGCGCCCACCCTTCGCATTGGGATGAATAATTCAGCGCTCTCAAAATAAATAAATTTATAAAAAATTAATTATACTAATTTTAATGCAAGCTGGTTTCGTTTTTAATTTTTCCTTCTTATGCCTACGTAATATCATTAAGATATACGATAATAATATACAAGATGGAATTTTGTAAATGTATATAACCTAGCGGTAAACATAAGAAATTTCTAAAGAAAATATTTCTCATTTATAAAGAGCAATTATGATTTACTCGCCACACCCGGGTATCCAACCGCCTAAAATCTGTTAAAATTATACACATGTTTAATACCTATTACCTAATCTAAATAAAATTTAACTAATTTGATAGTTTAATAGCATTCAATGCTGTATACATGGGCAATTATTATAAAAGAATAGAAACAATCGAATACGGGAATTCGAGGATTCAAACCCGCGTCTTTCGCCTTAAAAAATTATCATAAATTGGCGAGGATGCTCGCTCTGTGTGGATCTGCCTATTGTGACGTCTGTATTATTTAATTTCATTTCAGATTTGTTCTATAATATTGAATACAGTTCCTGTTTTTAAATAATTAATTACATCATATTTTTGCTATTATCTTCTACATCTGTAACTAGAAGTAATTTTATCAGTTGGTTGACAACAAAAATGTAATCTCCATTGATAAAATATTCCAATTATAATTATTTATATCAGTTAATTATGTATTTTTAATGTTTAATTGTGATATACTTGTTTGGCTTTGAAGAATAGAAACATGTTGAAATTAATATTGATTTTCTTAATATATTCCTTGGCTGTTTGTGCAGGTAAGATTTTTATAGACTATTTTTCTTTAAGAGGGGCTTTGAACTAGCTTTTTAATAAAGTCATAAAGTTACAACCCTTTATTGTTTAATTCTTATTTTTAGTTACAAAAAATTCGTACTTAAGTCATAAAAAGAGAAGAAAATCATGAAACGACGAAGATTGTTCTTAAACTCAGTAACGGCGTAAAATTTTGATCTGCAATTGAATTTAAATAAATATAATTTTTATAGCTTTGAATGCTTTCATGGTTCATTATTATTTTAAGTTAAAAATATTTATAATCTTTTTCAGCTTCACCAACTGACAGAATAATAAGAAAGTTGGATTCTGGCTACCGTTACCAATATGCCGAGGATTCTGATGGAAAGCTTCATTTGGTAGATTTGTGGATGCCAATAACTGACCTTGCTGCAGTGGCACGTTTTAACCCCCAAGCTAGCAATGTCTACCATTTGTTTACAAGGTATAATAAAAATCATCTAAAAAGACATACATTAATGAAATTAACAAGGGTCTTACAAAAACTTCATGTGAAGAGTTTTTGAAGACTGCATAGTTATAAAATTTTGTTTCATGTTAATTTTCAGATCGAATCCTTCTAGAAGCCAACCCCTTCAATTCAATAATGCCAATCTTCTACAACAATCGAATTATAATAGCAGTAAAAGAACAATCGTTCTTATCCACGGCTGGATGAACTCGGCCACTTCGGACTTCAATATGGCTCTTATCCCGGGTTAGTTTATAAATATCATCTATTAATTTATTTCCTGCTTTCCGCCTGCGGCTTCGCCCGCGTTTTCAAAGAAAAACCCGCATAGTTCCCGTTCCCGTGGGATTTCCGGGATAAAACCTAGCCTATGTTACTCGTGGATAATGTAGCTTTCGAATGGTGAAAGAATTTTTAAAATCGGTCCAGTAGTTTATGAGCCTATTCATTACAATCAAACAAACAAACAAACAAACAAACAAAGTTTTCCTCTTTATAATATTAGTGTAGAAAACATTCGTCTTTTTATGATGTTTTAAAAAGAATGCTTACTTGTTTTTCGTTATACACCATTGTTCACGTCTTTCTTCAAAATCTAATATTCTAATATTATGTTAAAATTTCAAATTCAGTTTTACCGTTTTGGTGTACAAAGTAAAATAGATACACACGCACGCATTCAAAACATTATAATATGTAATAAATTAAATTATCTACTTTATGTTATAATTATATGAATAGTAAATATACTTATCCATTCTTTTTTAATTTCCGTTTTAGTAATTCTAGCAGCTGCCGATGTGAACGTCATCGTCGTAGACTGGTCTTCTGGAGCAAATTCTATTAACTACAGAATTGTTAATTGGAACAGCGGAACTTCAGGACAAGCGGTGGCTAGATTTATAGACTGGGTTAATGACCTAACTGGATCTAACCCGGGACAATATCATATTATTGGACACGGCGTTGGTGGCCACCAAGCTGGTGTGGTTGGCAGAAATGTTCGGGGACAAATTAATTATGTTACAGGTATGTATTCTGCTTTTTGAAGCGATGTTTCGACATAGATACATCTTACACTTAATTATTTTGTGTAATAAACTTACTTACTTACTCATTACACGAAGAAGATTTAGTGCAGAAAATTTTAAATGTTTTGTCACATTCACTTTTAGTGCCATTTAAATAAAATACAATAATTAAGAAGTTAATAGTTATAACTTCGTAAAGAGAGCGTAAAACTTAATCTACTAATGATTATATCTGTTTAAGAAGTAAATTCTTTCGCAATTTTTGGTCACTGGGTTAATATTTTGATTACTTTTCAGGTTTAGACCCAGCTTTAATCGGATGGGTGAATAACATCGATCGATTTGCTCCCAACGACGCTCTCTACACAGAAGTAATTCACACAAACTACGGTGTCAATGGTTATTTGGCTGATCTAGCCCAAGTGGATTTCTATCCTAATGGGGGTATTTCCATGCCTGGCTGCAACTCGAATGAATGCGACCATGCCAGAAGTTTTTTTTACTTCGCCGAATCAATAACATCGGGAGGCTTTACTGGCACAGAATGCTTGAATTATTATGCAGCTGTATTGAGATTGTGTGATTTCTCGGGCCGCTTACAAATGGGTGGATTGACACCTAAAGTTGGGTACGTATTGTTTTGAAACGATGGCTAATGATATTGGTGTTTGGAACCAAATAGATGATATGAATTATCGATAATTTTGGGTAATCTAAAATTAATGCACAATAAAGATTACGCCGAAATTAGTATAGGTATAGTGGGAAAATTTTCGACATATTTTTCTTTTTTGACAAAATCATAGTTTTTTAATAAATTTATTATATTTTTTCAGGCAAACTGGTGTCTACTACTTGGAGACAAACCCTGCCCCTCCGTTCTCCCAGGGCTAATTTCCTTGCAAAATATTAAGTCGAAATAAAACACGATTTAAACATTTAAAACGTTTATTTATCCTAGTGTACGTTAAAGCAATAAATAGGACGAGAAGTGTTACTTCAGTTACTAGAGAGCTAGGCAAGCTAAAACTTAACTATTTTTTATTAAATGCTTGTTTTGTACTTCTGTAAGTAGTAATGTTTTATCACAGTTGATTAGGATGTTTTAGGTTTTTAGATGCCCTTCGTTGGGTTTCTGGTTGTATGGTAGCAGGAGCAATAGTGGTAGTAATATTACGTTTTGAGGGTATATCTAGAAGGCTACTTAGAAATGCTACACCCTGTTCTGCTGTTTGGTAGACGCTAACTAAAAATGATTCAGCGTCGAATGTGTTTTCTTCTGTTGTTGGTTCTTCGGTTGATCTAGAAAGAATATTTTTTTACAGATTAAGACAATGTTACTTAGGTTAAAAAGATGTCTTAAATGTAAATGTTACTTCGTCATTCTTTTTAACTACAAAAATTTTATTTTATTCACCTATCGTTAAATTTAATTTAAGTTTCATAAAGAATAACACTTGAGGCTTCTAAAATGAATGATTTATTTTAGAAGGCTTTTGTTAAGTATATGTCATCTTATGTTTAAATTACAGCAATAACCTAATCTATTACGCAATTGAATAAGGTGTATGTTTTTTGTCAAACAGTCAAGCGCTTCATAACGATTTCTACAATAAATATAATATATAATAAAATTTTAATTATAATAATTTCATACTACTTACTCTTCCTCAGCAGGAGGATCTTCCATTTCCATACCACCAGGTGTAGACTTAAAGCATCCAATAGGGAAGTCCAATTGAGCTTCTCCTAATAGTTTTGGTTCCAATTCTAAACAACCTCTCAGACCATCAGCGGTTGGTGCTAAGTCACTGAACTTGGCGCACACTTGGGCGAACTTTCCGAATACTTGCAGGCATATTGGTGCGGGGTTTGAGCCTGTAAATCGATACGAAATAATTACTGTTAATAAAAAACTAAACTATCAAATGAAATGGGACTAATACATATTTTAATGGATATGAGAGGGCACCAGCTTTTAGATAAAAAAATAATAATCATATTCGGTTCAAACCCGGAAAAAAAATACAGTCGAATTGAAGGTCCTCAGGTATTATTGAATTACTAATGTCACAAGTAATTATAACACAGTTACGTATAATATCTAAACCATATTCATATTGCAAATTTTTCAATAGTACCAAATTAATTGATCGAATCCGAACCCACATGTTAGACTAGAGTAGATAATTTTTGAAACAAAAAAAAATCGCAGTCGGATGAAACCCATTAGAAAAGGAGGGGAATATGATAAAAATGTAAGGAAAAATAAATTACGCTCAATCCGAGTTCGGGAAGCGGGAGGGGGGAGCTTTTAAGAGAAAAAAATGTTTTCTCTCGATTTCCGACAAAACTACAAGTCCTATAGAAAAAAGTTCAATGGCAAAGTTGTAGGTAATTAAAAGTTCTACAACTTTTGTATTTACAATTTTTTCACATAACCTAAAAATTTAGGTGAAAAATTCAAAAAACCAAGTTTTTGGTCTTTTATTTCTATCTACTTCAAAATTCATTTTTTTTCTACGAAATTTGGTGGAAACTTACTTTATTATGTCCCAAATACACTGTAATTTATTTGATTGAAAATATTTATTTTTTCGCCTTATTTTGAATGAATACCAAAAAAACAACCTAATTTTCAATCGAAAAGTCACCCGTCAAAATATCAGCTTTTTTCAAAAACTTGGGGTGCCTTTTATTCATTGAAATCTTTACTTTCATATGGTGTAAAAAAAATAAACACCACCATAGTAAATGTTCTCAGGAAATGCATACAAACAGTCTGAAAATTAGCTTTTACTAAATCAGGCACACTTCTCGAACTACCTGAAATGTTTTTATCGACATCATTTTGCTTTTGAATATGCTGTAAAATATTAAACTTAGAACAGATAATTATTTTTCTTTTGAAATATTACCGAAAAGCCGATACAATAGAAGATATAGAGTTCAAGAAGTGTGCCTGATTTAGTAAAAGCTCATTATCACACTGTTTGTATGCATTTCCTGAGAACATTTACTATGGTGGTGTTTATTTTTTTTTACACCATATGAAAGTAGAGATTTCAATGAATAAAAGGCACCCCAAGTTTTTGAAAAAAGCTGATATTTTGACGGGTGACTTTTCGATTGAAAATTAGGTTGTTTTTTTGGTATTCATTCAAAATAAGGCGAAAAAATTAATATTTTCAATCAAATAAATTACAGTGTATTTGGGACATAATAAAGTAAGTTTCCACCAAATTTCGTAGAAAAAAAATAAATTTTGAAGTAGATAGAAATAAAAGACCAAAAACTTGGTTTTTTGAATTTTTCACCTAAATTTTTAGGTTATGTGAAAAAATTGTGAATACAAAAGTTGTAGAACTTTTAATTACCTACAACTTTGCCATTGAACTTTTTTCTATAGGACTTGTAGTTTTGTCGGAAATCGAGAGAAAACATTTTTTTCTCTTAAAAGCTCCCCCCTCCCGCTTCCCGAACTCGGATTGACCGTAATTTATTTTTCCTTACATTTTTATCATATTCCCCTCCTTTTCTAATGGGTTTCATCCGACTGCGATTTTTTTTATCTTTTCATTATTTTCAAAGGCTTCTACCCCAGTCTATGTAGCAATTAGGATGGAAGACAATGTCATAAATACGTGTTCTATATAATATATTGATACTAGCGGTCCGCCCCGGCTTCGCCCGTGGTACATATGAAAAATAGATGTTGGCCGATTCTCAGACTTACCCGATATGCACAGAAAATTTCATGAGAATCGGTCCACCCGTTTCGGAGGAGTATGCAGACTAACATTGTGACACGAGAATTTTATATATATAAAGATAAACAAAGGAATGAGAACAACATTTTCTGCACTTTTATCGAACAAGTGCACTGTTTGTGCATAACCGGAACGTTATAACTGTTATTGTTGCATCGAAAGAGCGCACTGCGATATTATTTTACCACTTTCTAACCAAAACAATTACTACATGAAAAAGTTCTAGATATTATTTTCCGAGGATAATTATTATTCTAAGAAAAAATTGCATTTACTTAAATCCATTTTGTAGCATCAAAGTTTTATGCAATCGGAACCAAGGTATGATATACAGATAGACAGAAGAAAAAAAAAGACGGGTTGCACTCCGGGAGTGCCGGCAGAAGTGAAAACTTGATTATTTACGTTGAGCATGTTTGATATTTTGGAATGGTATCCGTCTTACGCTTTTTCGATCAGGTCACGTGTCCTGACGCGAGTTTAAGATTTTATACCCATTACAGAAAAAGTGCTCAACGCCGCTAAAGAAGTTTTCACTTCAAAAATTATGTAGCTAATTTTGGATTCAGCATCGAGTAGGTAGGTATTATTCCGCTGGCCTAAAACGTTTTTAGGTTTAACTTTACGTCAAATAAAATGTTCAATTACGTTCAAATCTCCATGTGATATTTACTTAATTATAAGTTTAATAATTACCGCGTATATCATGAATGGCAATCTAAGAGGAAAATAAACAAGTGAAATTAGCGACATCGTTAAAGCTTGCTATAAGCTTTCTAAATATTACGATAGTACTGGAAAGGCAACTTTCTATAAATAAACCTGAATAAACCTTAATACGAGGCTCAATATTTATCTACACGCCTAAATAATATTTACCTTGTATTTTGGAACTGTGTAGAAGGTTTTTTCCATACGAAACATTTACGGAGAAGCCATCTTCGGGTGACAGATATTTCATGTGAACGCATCCTGAAAGTTACAAAATATAGGATTAGATTGTTGCAAGTATGAGATATGAGAGATAATTATAATATAACTAGGACCCCGCGGACAATAAATGTACAAAAGATAATTATTTCTATATTTTATGTATACCTTATTGCATACTCTACATTTCTGCCAATTTTTCAACCCACTCGCGAATTTTTATATGATTGAGTAAAACATGCTTCGCACAGTTTATAAGTAAAAATAAAATATAAAATTGACGATATTAGACATTACAAGTATTCCTACTGTGTATTGTCAATTTGTGTGATAAGAAAACTCACGATTCGTTGATATAATTTCTGATCGTGGCAAATATGCAATAAACAAGTATATTATAAGTAATATAATATGTTCTAATAAAAAAACTACGTGTAATTTTTTAACGTGCACAATATGTGTCTAATTTTGTACATTCAAAGTTAGAGGCCTACATATCCTTACTAATATTATAAATGCGAAAGTAACTCTGTCTGTCTGTCTGTCTGTTACTCAATCACGCCTAAACTACTGAACCAATTTGCATGAAATTTGGTATGGAGATATTTTGATACCCGAGAAAGGACATAGGCTACCTTTTATTGCGAATTATGTACCACGGGCGAAGCCGGGGCGGATCACTAGTACCTTATATACATATTATTTAGCATTACACACGCGTGAAACCGAGTGAAAAGTAGTCTTTGATTGATCTAGACCACTATTAGGTATTATATCTGTGTACAAAATTTCATACGTATACGAGCTGTTCGTGAAAAAAAACCAATGATACATCCTTCGTCACAAACTTTCGCATTTATAATAAAAATATTAAGAAGACATATTAGGCTTAATATTTAAGAAGTAAATTTAAGAAAATATTTACCTGGTCCTCCCAAATCGACGAATGTAATATTGAAATCAACGCAGCAAACACACGCCGGTCCCTTGCACAAACAATTTCTATTCGGTTGGTCATTTCTTAGTTCTGGTATCTCTATCAGTTTCTTGCCATCTTCCCAATCCAGAAAATCTAAGGATTTATAGAGTTATTGAATATTTTATTGTTTGAACATTTAATTATAATATTCCTTAAAATGATCAAATAAAATATAATAAGGGGTAAGAAAGAGATAACACAGTGATTTGTTATTAATATGAAATTATATTTTTTTTATCAATTAGTTAATAATTTTAATCATCCAATTAATTAATTAAAATATTCAAGATTTTAAATTAAGCACACTTTATTTTAAAAATATCCAACAAAAAAATTAAAATTCACCTCAAACTTAATTGATCTACTTTCCCAAATTCAATTAATTGTTTTCTAGAATTCCAATGTTCTCGAAGTTTATTTATATTCTTCTCAAAAGCCTCAACATGTAGGGAATACAAATTCTCCTAAACATGCTAACGATTATAACATTTTTAGGCTGTATGACACTTTCTCATGCGAGAACTTTCACTGCGTTTGGTCACGACCATTGGCGGTCGTTGTTCGATGTGAAGGACCGAGATATTTGTTGATTATATAACACTTCTTGAGTAACGCCTGTTATTGTTATGCATTACAACCTCTGGTTATGTTAGAAACGATTATTGGTGTATTTATGAATTATTAATGAAACTAATAATTACTGCGTTTAGCATTAATTAATTAAATTTGATGAGGATCTAATAGAGTTAATTTAAAAAAAATGGTTTCAGAAATCACATTGAAATGCACTTATACCGATGAAGATGAATATTCATAACTCACCCAATATACTCGCGCTGTGGACGAGAGCTAAAATCGCTACAAACAGCGAAAGTGTTAGCTTATTCATCTCGTGACACCGGTCAATTTATGATATACGAATAAAATTAATTATAAAAGCGCGGTACAGGCGTACAGAATGAGGCGATCGTTGCCAGAGCTCAGCCAACACTGCTCCTTGCCTCCGATCTCCGGCCGTTTCACCTCGCTTACTATCACAATAGACGGTGAAATTTAAAATAAAACATAACGATGTAGTAATCACATGCACCGGTGAGATGCATCGAGAAAGCTGTGGGAGATTTCATCCTATGATGAAGGGGGATTGGGAAAATGCGTTTTATGGTATGATTAATTAGTGTTAAACTAGTTTGATCAATATTTTCAGATAATGGTCAAATGTGTACCTCATCGTTATTTAAAGAAGTTCAAAACCGCAATATTTTTAAAATCACCCATTTTCATTATAAATGATTTCTGCATTTATGTTAATAATTTGTAAAATCTCTCAACGTCTTTTACAATAACTCGGACTAGGACAATCGGAAGGAAGTATTTCTTTTCTATATTTTAGATAGTTCCAGCGCAGTCGTTATCGTAACTAGAGAAAATTCTGTAAGTTTTTATCTTTATTAGAATAATTAAAACATTATTATTAGTAATACGCGGGTACGGGTGTAGTTATGAATTATAATATTAATATAAATGTATTTCAATATTAGGAACTGTAAATCAAACTAGTTTTTACTAAAACTATGTCAAGTTCAAGGTTATCCATGTTGAGTTCATTGACTCATTACTCTAGTAAAAATAATATTTGTAGAAGTCATTTCCCTCTATGGAACAATAGATGAATGTTAAAAAAATGATGTTATGAGAGAATTAATAATTACACTTGTTAGTTAAAAAACAAAGTTCGATGAAGTGTAAGTATTCGTGCATACATGCAACGTGTTGATTAATATTGATAGGTTTTAGAATTCGGAAGTGATACCGTAACATATTCCTTTTTTCATAATGGAACAATTTTCCTTTTTATGTTCATTTATGTGGTAATATGGATAACGTAATACAGTGATTACTTGCTAGCAGAACTTTTTATTTTTAAGTAATAATTATACATAATTATTAAAAGATCACTTAGTTTTATGTAATTGAGTTAATAATAAACCGCAGTGTGATTTGAAAACGTAATCATAAGAACAAGAAATTTTGTCACTACCAAAATGAAAAACAAATATCAGACCGTAGCTTAGTCAGACTGAATACAACTTTCTCTCACTAGAAAGTGACCCTAACAGTCGCTTTAGCGACGGGTGCTGTTTTATACGTGCTACCGTAAATATTATATACATATAATAGTTTAGTATTTTATGTTAACACTGAATTACTTTTAATTGTGTTTAGGAAGAGAATTTTGAATACATTGATACAGTTATGCTACAAATAATTCCGGTTAAATTAAACTTTTATGCAAAAAGTTGGACCTTTTTCTTATATAAATTAATATTTGAAAATCTGTAACAATTTGTTACATTAAATTCATTAAAACATATTATATCCATTGAGATAATATATTTTATTAAAATTGTTCTATCGCTATATTAATATTTCATTGGTTTTCCTTTGATGTAAAGATATTATATTTTCATAAACGTGTAAATATTTGTAATTTAAAAATATATAGAGAAGTTGAAATATGTAATAAATACCGCTATATGTATAATGTATATGCATGTAATGTGAATTTTAAAAATTCTATAAATGTATACTACAAAATTATACCTCAACGAAAACAAACGCCACTTTCTAGTGGTTTACTGTATCCGAGATCAATACACCCATTATGGATGTTTCTCGAACTTCCACTATAGGTACCCCCTCTATAACGTTCGCGCTACATATTATAATTCTGTCAAAGCTGCAATGCTATACAACAAATAAGTATGCTATAGAGTGAAATATGAAAGTAAGATAAACAGACACAGGCCTTTGTATACTTTGTATACATGTTTTGTACTACACGATTATATCAATGTAAATTATAATAGTTTACAACACTGTTTTATCGTCACTCAATCGCGTGTTAAAATCGTTTCCTCATCCTTAACTATTATACTTTGTAAATTAGTCCGTGCGCTTGACACTAAATTCTACATCGGCGGCCAAGTGCGTCTGTCATCCCTCCCTCACGATTCCTTCGAGTCGGATAGAGATAGTCGACTCTTGTTTTCTTGTTTTCCTTTCTCGCACGTCACTTCGCATTTCTCCGGTGAGTCCAAGTGGTTATATGAAATCAGTGCTACATACGTCGGCGTCGCTTGCGTTTTAGGGCTGGTCAGTTATTTGTTACTAATAATAATTATACGTTAATTGTACGTGAACAGCCGTGCAGGTGTGACTACGATTGGGAATCGCGATATATATTTTTCTGTTTGGACAGTTACTTAATTTATAACATAAAAGCTAACGAGTAACGTAAGTATTTCATTTTTTTAATAACGAAAAAGTTAAATTTCTAGAATTGGTATAAAGTAATAAAAAGCTTCTAATAAAATGTTTATGGTAAAGTTCATATCAAAGACTTAAACGGGATCGAGGCTTTAAACTTAAAGATTATTATGTTTTTAATGGTGATAACTTTATTTTAAAGCTTCTATTATGAAAAGTTTATTTTATTAATCGTTCTAAATTTTGAAATTAAGTTCTTGTATAATATAGCTATGTGTGTTATTTTAAATATTAGGTACCTATGTGTTGTAAAGTTACTGGTTGATTTGTGAGCAAAGTATTTATATTATTTTTTCTTAACTTTCAGGCAGGGTTGGGCTCCACGATGAAGCTCTCCCTGGTTTTTGAACTACTTTTAATTTTTGTGCTAATAGCATTTGCTGCATCCAAAAACATACGTAAGTAATTATATGCTCTTGTAAGTATAGTAATATGTATAATATTCATCAAAATTATATGTTATATTTTTAAATATCCAGGACTTGGATCAAATAATATTTCAGTAATATTATCCACACTTATATTTACCTTGAAATTATATAATTATTGAACCTCGAGCATTGTCCGATTAAAAAGGAGAAAGTGTGTCCGCTCATTTCTATGTATTTTTGTACGAAAATGGTATGCGATTAAAAGAACAAGCTCGCGTGACTAAGTTATACATGAATACTTCTGAAAGATCAATAATTATTAGATATTAATGTTCGATTATTATGTTTTATATTGACATTTATATAATTTGTTTTTAGATAAACGGAAAAATAATAATAAAGTACTTCGTAATAAAGAAGATGATGTCAAAATCGAAGAGAGTAGTCTAAATAGATACTGCAAATGTTCGGAATCATTATGCAACTGCTGCAGGGACTTCGCAGTTCCGGTTGTTAATTTGAACGGTCCAGGTACGTAATCTCTATTTCTGGTACTCTATAATAAAGATGATTTTTCCTTGATATGTGGATAATATTCATTAAATCATTTTTTTTTTTAATTTCAGGATGTGCTTCACTGATGTATTTGACGGGTGATAAAATGTCGATATCACTGAGTTTTGGGAAAAAAGTGATCACAAACCGCACTGTTGCAAGTATGTATGACTGAATGTGCTTTTATATGCTTTAATATTAATGATAAAAAATAATCGATTAAATTGGTTATTTTCAAATTATCAGGTCGTAAGCCGAGTCCAGTCTGCATGCCTCTACCCGGAGGTGTATCTAAGTTCTGTGGACGTGTTTACAACATCGCAAGGACAGGAGAAGACTTCCGCGCTTGTCTCGGTTTAGAACTACAAGCTAAAAGCACTGTTGAAGCCGCAGTGAGGGTATCCTGCTTTAAGTTCGGCCCTCGAGGTGTCACATCTGAGCCAGCTGACCCCTTGCCATTGGTTCCTCAAGAAGAAACGGAGGCGGAAGACGATGACGACGACGATGATGATGAAGAAGACGACTTCGGTCTCGGTGCCGATGATGACGATGATGAAGTTGATGATGACGATGATGATGACGACGGTTAGTAATAATTATTGAAATACATAATTCCATTTTTATTAAATTTCAAAACGAATAAGATACATTAGTACATTACCGATAATAATAATGCCAAAATTAACATTGTATTATATTATAACATTGATATGTATAGCATTTAATTTATGATTTATAATATCAGTGTGATAATTTTTATAACATGTATATACATGTATCTTTGAAAGTAAATTTTTAGTTTTTGAACGACTTTTTTTCTCTTTTTTAGGTGAAATAGATGCCGTCAACGATGTCGATGCTGCGGATTATACAGGTTTTAGTCTTTTGGGAGAAGACTTATTAGGAGACCTGTTCGGATCATCCGGCGGTAAAAAGCCCAACAAGAATAGAAATAAACAAGCCCCAAGTTCTTCAACTTCTACTACTACCCGTCGACCAAGGCCAAACCGACGTACTACTAGAAGACCAAATACTAGAACTACACCAAGACCTGTAACGAGAACAACCACGGTTCGAGTAAGACCCGTGAATAGGCGTCCAACACGTAGACCAGGAAGAAGGCCTACTCGACGCCCTGGTGCAAGTACTACTAGTGCAGACAGTTTCCCTGAATCAAGCATTTCTACTGCTTCTGATTCTGTATCCGCTAGTTCTGAAGTGCAAGTGCAAGACAGTCACACATCAACAACAGTAGGTGTTCAAAGCTCTTCAGCAAGTATGGACAATACTCAAACGAGTGAAAAAATTGTTTCAATGAATGATAATCCTTCATCAACAATTGTTTCAACAACACCGATAACTGCAACCAGTTTTGAAGACCCCGGTCTCGAAATGTCATTAGCTCATATCACAGGTCAACTTTCTGTAATGCCAGTTACTCAGATCATTCCCACTTTATCCAAAGAGGAAACCAAATCTAGTGAAGAACAAACTTATGAGCAAGTTCAAACTATAACGCCTAAGCCTCACTCAACTATTCCATTTGCCACGGTTGTTGATGATGATGAAGTGAAAGAAGACATGGTACAGATTGTACAGAGCCTTGATTCTCATTCTGCTGAACATGAAGCTGACAAGGAAGTTACTGGAGATGAAAGTCGTGGTCATAATCATTTTCCAAACCATCATTATGAAGGACTTGTTTTACCGAAGAAAAAACACAGAGGTGAACAATTTGAATTAGAAGACTTAGATGTTCTCGATTTAACTAAAATTGGTGAAAGTGTCGGTCATCAGCTAGGCATTTTTGGCCGGCATAAAAGGCAAAACAAGAACAAAGACAATAAGCCTCATAAACATAAAAAGCAACATAACGATTATGATGATGTACTTGGAATTGATGCTCTTAATGAAAGCTTAGGGTTACCTGATATCGAAGTTGGAAGAAGAAGAAGTGGTAGGAGGCAAAATAAAATGATGCGTGGGGAATGGTCACAGAAATAAAGAAGAATTTAAATAGTAATTTATTAATTTTAGCTTATTTATTTATTTTAAATTATTCATCTCTGTAAATAGTTAATTTATTCTGAATTGTATATTTTATACAAGTATAGCGATTTACTAAAATATTTGACTTTTTATTTTACCCTATTAAAGTAACTAATGATTTTAATAATAATTTAAAGAATTAGTAATAAAATAAATAGAACAACAGTAGTGATTAAATTAACTACAATGCTTTAATTACAAAAATTGTATCCAAAAGAGGTCATGTAGCTTACTTATGCTAACTTATCTTATATGCGAAACAATAAACTTCGACCCTAAAGTAATCTTAATTAAAAGTGTGTTTGTTATTGCACGCCTCATAAGCGAAGCGTTGAGGTGGGTACTACTGTCACTTCGCGCAAAACATCTGATTTTTCAAACTTAAAATGTCTTTATGTATCATACATTGCACTTGTAAGATAATACATACACACACATATTAAGAAAAAACACTATTTTTAACGTTCATGATATTTTTGATGTCATTTTTGTTATTTAAACTAGTTAAAAAACAGTTTAAAAAAGTTCTGTCTTGGACGTCCGTGTGTCTGTATGTGCGGATCCTTTTTCTTGTTAACACGATAGCGACCGAAATACTTTACTAATCGAGTCTTTTTTTTCTCTTACGCTTGAGTATGCTCAGGAATAGAACCCTTTCATTTTTCAGGGTCTGATTCGATGTGGTTTAATTGTTATTAAATAAACAAAAATAATAATTAATAAATATGTATTAAAAAAAAATTATGAGGCGTGCACTTTTGGATTTTCCAAATTATATTTTACATTTCAAATAATTTCATTTTAAAAATCCACTGTTATAAACCTCACTGCACACTTTGTTTATAAATTATTTGTTATAACGATTATATTTATATTTCTGTGCTTACATTTTCAATATAAGAGATACATTTCTGTGCTATTATTCTGTATTTGAAACGCAGCGCGTTTTTCTAAATAATATCCGCACTCCCAAAAAATATATAAATCTGTAACTTCCGCTCGACGGGGCCTGCCTATTTTTCCTGTAAAAAACCGGCCAAGTGCGAGTCGGGCTCGCGCACAAAGGGTTCCGTAGCAGCAAATATAATAAATTACAGTTAAATCAACCTATCTCAAAAACTATAAGAGATACTTTGATCAAACCAAAAATCGTTGAAAGAGTTAATTAGCATGCATCACCTCTATTTTTTTTAGAATTTTATACCCCGTAGTTATAAAAATAGAGGGGGGGGGACATACTTTTTACGACTTTGAGAGCTGATATCTCAAAAACCGTTCACTTTAAGAAAAATGTTTTTTAGAAAACTTTATATCATTTTAAAAGACCTTTCCATTGATACCCCACACGGGTATGTACATCGAAAAAAAAAATTTCATCCCTCAGTTACATGTATGGGGGGCCCCACCCCCAATTCTTTTTTTTACTATTTAGTGTCATATTTTTGTAGCGGTTCATACAACACATATTCCCATCAAATTTCATCACTGTAGTACTTATAGTTTCCGAGTAAATCGGCTGTGACAGACGGACAGACGGACAGACGGACAGACGGACATGACGAAACTATAAGGGTTCCGTTTTTGCCATTTTGGCTACGGAACCCTAAAAATGGCACCTCGACGATCATCTATATGCATAATATAAACTTTTATTATATTATAATATAAACTTTTATTATAGTTTATGATTTATGTATACTATAACAAGATTTATTCAATTTCATTATGAATATAAATATTATTGTCCTTTTTGAGTCAAACTAAGTATAATGAAACTTAGGGAGATGAAGCAAAATAAAAATAAAAATGTAATAATTATTTATTAGAATCAATGACATCATACTTCCTTGTAAAACTTGGAACAAATAATAAAATGCAAAAGGAGTAACTTCCAATTTGCGTACCCAATACAGAAAGTAGGAATCCGAACTGTCACTTGCAGTACCTACTCAAGACTTTCTCCTGACAATCGTATTTAAATTTTAAACTTGTTATGTTCAATGACCGAACCGCAGGAACGAGCTATTGAAACTCTGTTAGTGGACGTTTAAATAGGTGGAGTCGTCATGCTATACAACAATTTCAATCAGTAAGTCGGCCGCAACTGTTGTAATTAAGGCACCATAATTTTCTTAAAGCAATGGTTCAATTAAAATATTCCATTTTATTCCTTTACACACTCATACATATTTGCCAGAGTAGACATGGTAAGTCTTTACTGTGATATACAATTTTTTAAATATAATACGCTACTACCGAATAAGACTAAATCAACATTACTTTAGGTCAAATAATATCAAACAAAGACTGCAGCTATGAAAAAATAAACTTTGTAATCCCTAAAGAGATATGGAGACAAGCACTCAATCCAACTCCCGTATTAAAATCGCCTGTCACTATAGTAGTGCCAGTACACATCGCGGATAATGATGAGGGTGATATCGATGAAGACGTTGATAATGAAGTACTGGAAGATGCAGAAGATCCTATTGAACCTGTACCTGCTCAGGACCCAATCGAATCGTTACCTGAAGAACCAATTAGCGATATACCTGTGACATCCATAGCACCAACAGTTGCTGATGTAACACAGAAACCAACAATACAGAACGAAGCTTCAGAGTCACCTATTCAAGGTGTGAACGGGACATTGATAAGGTTTCCATGTCGGTGCAATACTGAGCAATGTGGATGTTGTACTGGTGCTTTATTACAGCGATTCAGGATGAAAGTCTGTGGAAATATTTCATTTATTCCTGAAGATTTCGTATTTGATGTCAGACTAAGTGTAAATAACAACACAGTTGTGCGTCGCAGAGTTTCTGGTAAAATATTTTTACAAAGCTTAATTTTAAATTTTACTTACTTTCGAATAGAATTTTTTTGTAAGAATAATAATTATACGTTTGTGCTTCAATTAGTGTTCTACATATATTTTTTTAACAGCTAGCGACCCACCACCAATTTGCATTAACCCAAGAAGAGCACCGTTTGTTCGAGTTTGCGCTGAAATAAGCAATATACGAATAAGGAATGGAAATGCATTCGCTTGTTTGGATATCAATGCTGATATAGGTGGTTTCACAATCTATTCAGCTTCGTTCAGATGTTTCGGGTAACTAATTTAATTCAGATTGCCGTTTTTTAAATATATTCGCAAATTTCTTGACATTATGTTTTTACAGACTAGGTACATCTGGAGTACAAACGGGTTTAAAGCCGAAGCCAGTATCATCAGGACCGAAACCTGTTAATTTATTTGGAAATAATAATAATAATCAACAAGAAGGAACTATATTTGATGCAGCGAGTGGGCTCTTCGGTGGTGGTTCTGACGGTCCTTTAGATGCTATTGGCGATGCCCTGGGTGACTTTTTTGACGGCAGAAGTATGAATTAAATTAATTAAAGAATAAAGATTATTTATTAAATTATTATTACTGTTATGTAAGAAATATCTTAATATTTATTAAAACTAGTGCAGTCTCTTTTGTTTTTGAATTTATAAGATTAACTACATTGTGAAAGTTGGTAAAACCCGATTAATATGTTTCGCTTCTTCGATAAAACCTGTTTAAATCTCTTCAAGTGCACAGACTCGAGCCTTATTCACACAACAAACTTACTCACAAGTTCGCGCCATTCTGTGTTTTAACATTATAATGGTTAAAATTCCGTTTTTCGTGCTCGTGACAGTGACCCTGTTTTTTCAAGCATCTGGAAATATAGCCGGTAAGTATCGATATATTTTTCTGATACATTGTAAAAAAGAATAAACTATTGATTTTAATTAAAATTTTAAACATTATTATCTTGATTTAAAGGTAATGGATCTGTTAACGTGACTAATTTGAATAATCAAGAATCTGAATGGCCTGATAACTCAGCATTGGTGTCGAGATTAAAGATGGGCAATTTTACGATTTTATCACACTTTGCTCGGCAAGAACAAGAGGATGGACAAAATGGATCTTCCACTTCTACGAATAGACGTTGTACTTGTTCTTTAGGCGTATGCAAATGTTGCACTGGATATGTTTTAGATCTATTCAAGCAGAAGGCTTGTATGAGAGTTACATATCACCCTGGAGATTTTGCATTTGACGTTGCTATGTCTATGAACGATAGAATTCTATACGAGAACTCCATCTCAGGTATTTATATTTTAATTATAATATGATTTTAAATTTATGTGTAAATTTCGTGAAATTTATTAATAAATGTGTGAATTTTAGGTAAAAATCCACGTCCCATATGCATTAATCCACCTCGAATGCCGAATTTAAAAATATGTGCCCGGTTTTATAACGTATTTTTCCCTGGCAGAAACTTTCACTTCTGTTTGGCTATGACAGGAAGATGGAGATCATTAGAGCTGTTCAATTTGGTCTTTGATTGCTTAAGGTATGGCAAATTGAATCTTTTTTTATTAGAATGTGGTTTTGGTTAATTGTTTGCTGTGAATTTTAGGTAATTAATTATAATTGTTAACACTTTTTACGGCGAAAGTTATGTTTCGCTTTATTATTTTTTTATTTGTACAAAAGAAAGTAATTTAATACTGTGTTAAAAAATATAAGTTTATATTATTTTTTTATTGCACACAATAATTACTTATTATTTAAATATATTTTTGTGAATATAATCTTTGAATCTGAAATTTTAATTGCACGTTAAATGTGATTTTTTAATTTCAGAATGGGAGCAAACGGTTTAGCCATGGTAAGACCAGAAGAAAATGGTGGGTTGCCTATTCCCAATCCACAAGGAGGTGTTGATGCTGTGATAGATGCTGGCGAAGATGATATCGAAGAATACGACGAACAGAATATAGTTCGATCACTCCTTGAGATATTCGATCGTTAATGAATGCAAATATGCATTTAAATTAGAATTTCATATCTTATCTTAGAGATAGTCGACACAAACATTAAATTATTTATTTATTATTACACTGTGTTTTATTTTAACAGATCATGTACAATATTGTTAAAAAAGTTAACGTTGCGTGAAGATTGGGTGCACACAGATCAATTGCACGAATGGAAAACGTGATAAGTATATAATTTATACCTCGTTATCTTCTTGTGTCTCTCGATAAACTGAGAAAATGGTCGGGCATGATATTGAAAATGGCTATTTAATGATGACCAGTGGTGGTGCGTCTACATGCGCAGGAGTTTCTCTAGAAAGTCCCGCAAGTCAGTTGCGTTCGAGCAGAGCACATCTTGCATACAAATCGACATCGATCCTTTATATCTGTTTGATTTGACGTAACATACCTATGTCCCGTCATTTGATTTGTATACTTTGAGAAAGCAAGTTTGGAACCTTATATTCGCGGTAATATATACTTATAGCATAATGAAAATGAAAGGGATCGTTTTGTTTTTGTTTGTGGCCGGCTGCGGTGTGACCTCATCATTGGGTAAGTATATCAAATTTTAAATATACATATCTTTATAATTCTTATGCACAAAACTATTACATGTTTTGCATTTATTTAATGACTTAATGAATAATTTTAGGTCATGGAAAATCTTTTGGTTTGTGGAATAATGAAGACAACGTTATGGATGTTACTGATTTCTCTGTTTATTATGATTTAAATACAAATGAGGTACATAATATTATCAATTATCATATATACTAATTCGTAAACATAAAATATATTGTTTGGTATGATATAACGTAAAGGTAACATTTCGTTGACTTTATGTAAATCATGAGAATTTGCATAAAATTTGGATAAATATTTGATTAATTTTTTAGACAATACGGCGGATGATGCCCAGGCCCTGGTACAGGCCTGGATGGTTCATACGTCTCCCATTCATGGGTGGACCCTGCCAATGTAAAGAATTGAAATGCACCTGCTGCACTGGAATAAGATTCCAAGCATTAAACTATGATAGACGTAGTAAGTATCAGTTTTATTTGTTATGGCAAAATATAGATTTAAAAAATATCTAGCCTATCTGAATTCTGATACACAGTCTATGTTTCCTTTTTGTTCCTTGTTATAAAAGTCCTTAATTCTTGCTTGGAATAGTTTATGGTTCAGTCATTTGGGCACCGATTTTTTTTGGAATTTTATTAAAATCTAGCATTGAATGAAAATATTAATTATTATGTGTATTTTAAATACTTCATTTATTTTCCTCTTTTCCTCCCGGGCTAGGTTAATTTATTTTGTTAAATCGTCACAGATTACGCCAATTGTTATGACAAACAGTTTGTTCTACTGGCTAATTTAAAGATGAATTTAAAAATGTGTGTTTCTTTTCAGCATGTACAATTATAGAGTATGAGCCCGAAGACTCAATGTTCACGATGGAAGTCAAAATGAGCAACGTCACAGTATATCAAAGAATGTTCTCAGGTATGTCACAGTTGCCCTAATTGAATACCACATTAGGGTGACATAGTTACATATTATGTATCCGTTTCAGAACCGTTACGAATCGATTTAGTTTTATAAGGTCATATATTAGGCTTTCCCTCCTAATGTGCAAAATTGGTATCGTTGTTATTGTTTTCAATTGACTGCCAAAGAAAAAATGCAATCTCATGTAGTACCTACCGTTTCCTGCAAATATTTTTTTTATTTATTATTTAGTACGTTATGATGTTATAATAAAGGGAACTAAAATATAGAATATTTTAAAATGATGGAAAATAGCAGAAACCTATAAAATACCTAGGCAAGGAACAAAAAATTAATACTCTATTCGAATTTGATAAAATGCTAAATAGGTAACTATTGTCTAGTGAAATAACTCCAAGTTTTAGATTTAGATTAATAATCATAATATATTGTGTACCTATAGTTATGTCACCGGTCGAATCGATCTATCTATCGTCCCTGTCGGTTTGTGAGTCAGATTCTAATTTGATGGAGTCGCTTACATACATCTCTATTTTACAAACTGATTATCTAAACGAAAAAGTTGGTGTCGAGCAAAACAAACCGTCACGGTTGTAACATTTAGGCGGCAATCCAAAGTCCTAACCAAGTAACACACATTCCTAAATAATAGTAAGTATATTTAAAAATAAAAACGTCAATTAAACTAAGTAAAAACGAACAGAATAAAAGAAACGTTAAAATATTGCAAATGATAATAATTTTACTCCAATTAAGTGTAATAAATCATACTTCATTACCTACGTATTCAATCTTTTTATAGTTTGTGATTTATCATACATTTATTCATACTAGATATGCTAGAAGTAATATGGTTTTGATGAGATATAACGAATTAATAGTAAATCACTTGAAAGTTATTCAGAGCCATGCGAGTCCAAGAATTCCATGAATCATATGAAAGTAGAGTTTTTACTTTAATTATCATCGATTGTAGTTAGCATAAACTGTTATGTTTAGTTACGATCTTTATAAAAAGTATGCATAGTAAAAAAATTAAACTCTATTATTACGGATTAAGGCTTGGTCCTTGGAGCCTGGAAGATATAGGCCATAACACTGTGTTATGTATAACTCACAGGGAATATAGTATGTTGCAATTTTGTACGAAGCAATGTTTAACCAAGGTACCTAAATAATAAAATAAACCAGCCAAGTGCAAGTCGGACTCGCGCACGAAGAGGTTCCGTACTATGGGGATATATTATTATTTTTTTATTTTTTAGTACATAGTTATTTAGTAGTTGTTATAGCGGAAACAGAAATACATCTTTTGTGAAAATTTCAGCTTTCTAGCTCTCACGGTTTATGAGATGCAGCCTGGAGACAGACAGACAGCGGAGGCTTAGTAATCCCGTTTTACCCTTTCGTACGGAACCCTAAAAACAGCTTATACGGAACCCTCGATGCACGAGTTCGACTCGCACTTGTTTTTTTTTAGGTGTAGGATGCTTTTACGTATACCCAATGTGCTCGTGGAACAACAATAACATTAAAACTAATTTCCCAAATAATAATTAATGTATTTTTTTGCAGCTCGTAATCCACCGCCCTTCTGTGTACCCATTCCTGTGCCATATTTACCACCGGGCCTCGTTGATATGTGCATTCGGCTTTTCGACGTATCCGTTGTGGATCAAAAATTCCACGTGTGCATGGATATGGATACACGAATCGACAAAGCTCCCGTTTTGGTATGTATTGCTATAAAATGTTATGTAGTAGTAGCGTTTAGCTACTATTATGTATTCTGTGGTAGTAGGTAACTAGTGTGCCTATGTACCATAGCCACACATAGGTACGCAACGTTGTTTGTTTATTAAAGAGAAAGATCGATTTTTCTAGCTCGTAGGTGTACAGGCAGTACGGGGTGTACCGGTGTAGGTACCTAAGCTACAGCCTAGTGTTTATCCTGCAGCTTCATAAAGTTTAAAAGTAATAAGTCATGGACATTTGGAAAATTAAGTTGGTAAAAAAATGCATAAGTTATCAAATCGTAAAATTCAAAATACGATAATCAAATCGTAAAATTCAAAATAGGTACTCGCGTAAAATATACAAGAACTTGTGATAGCTCTTTCTTTTTAGTTCTTTATTTTTTAAAATCATGGCACATAGGTACCTACCTAACTACTTGTCATTAATTTCGATTATTTCCTATAAAGGTATTATTCTGTGGTATTATTATTTTAAATTCATCAATTTCAATAAAGGAATTTCCTCAATTCGACTGCATTTTTAAAGTGAAACTTTTATTACATCGTCTCAAACTTTTTGGTCTGTGTAGCGCATGTCGCGTGTATCGCGGCTGCCGAGTAGGTATACTTACCTACTCGGCAGCCGACCGTCACGCGACATGCGCTACACAAAGCAGTGTTCGGAACCGTTCGAACAGTTTCACTTTTACCGTGGGTACTATGTAGTACATAGTAACTCAATGGTTCCAACATACCTTTTATAACTTCTAGATTCTTCACTGGGACTGTATGGACATGGGACCCGGTGGCATCGGTTTGTCCAAACCAGGAAACAACAACAACATCGCATCTGAATCCACGAGTGTAACCACTACGCCAGAGCCCCCGCAAGTCGATAGCGATGTCTTTGATCCCGTTAATGCAGACAAAGAAACTACAACAAACGCAGTATTCAGGAATAGCATTAAATATATTTAAATATTCACTGTGTTTTATTTCACGACTTTTGATTTTTATTCTTACCGAATGGGATTTAGTTATTTGCAGTTTGCACTGTTATGGTATTCACTCGTAGCATTTGAAAATCAATCGAAATTAATAATAGATTAATAAATTATTTGTTCATACAAGGTTCACTCCATTTTAAATTAAAAATTACACTTCACAAATAATTAAAGGAAAAGGACCCGAAACCGAATGTGGAATAACAAATTAAGTACAAATTCGAAGTTCAAACTATGTTTTTTTTAAATAACTGGCAAAAATTGGCGGGAACGATGATAGCTGGCAGCCAAGTCTATAATCTATGGAAATCAAATAGTTTCCTTTTTTCTTGTACGGCAATAAGACTGAATTATGTTTCACGTTTTAAAAGTAGGGAAACAATTATTTTCATTAAGATTTAAACACGCGTCACGCGTATAATCAAAACAATAGCACATTTTAATCCAAAAAAGAAAAAGAAAATGCGAACCGATTAAGGAATGTAGTTGATATACCTTACTTTGCGTAGCAAAAATATTCAAAATCTTTGGTAAAAACTAAAAAGGTATTTTCAAAATCGGTTCATCCAGTCAAAAGTGCTGATATAAATTAGTAAATATAAAATAGGAGTCCCGCTTCGTAGCTGTACCTTAAAAAAAAAAGTAACCTGCACCTTACAGACGTCCGGAAAAAGTATATTCTCGGCATAAATAAAACTGCTCATGTTACGGACCACAATAATTTTCCGACAGTTTGCAATTTCGATAGAACTAGATCACAACTATATAAATTATTATAATCTCATAGTTTTTTTTACAATCTTAGAGTGACAAACTCTAACAAATAGACTGCGATTTCCTTTGCATAAAGGACCGAAAGTGGAAGAAATATAATCATTGGCGTTGAAATTGGACACTGGTCGGCTCTCAGAGCATAGGTTTAGAGCTAGCGCGCACGAGCAACTTTGTCTCCGCAACTATTTTGTCTCTCCCATCAATTTGTATGGGGAGTTGCGTCGCTACGTGCGCGCACTTTCATACTAGCCCATAGGTGGGAGAGACAAAATAGTTGCGGAGACAAAAAAGTTGCGGAGACAAAGTTGCTCGTGCGCGCTCGCTCTTATTCCTCTGAGGGTCGGCTTGTTAATTGCTCCGAGCTCTCGTCCGAGCTGGTCATTGACACTTGACAGATAGCTGACAAATGACAACTGACAAGTCATAAATGTCAAGTTACTATTAAATCTATGGCCTATGCGGTGCTTCAATATTCAGCGTTTTCAGCCTTGTTCAAAGTGTAAATACCTTTTACAAATTGTTTTAAAAATAAAATATTGAATAATTCATTATCTATTTATGATATATATTATGTTTTAAGATTGCCGTACATTGCTATTCGAGTGAAGGTGATTACTATATGAATATTTTCCAATTCGGTTTCTGTTTCTTGTAGGTCCTCTATATTGTCCGACTATAAAAATGGGTGATAGCGATGATTATTATTATGGTGACGGGTTAGTAAAATAAGCTTGCACGGTGTGTGTTATATGGCTTTATGTGTGCAAGTTTAAATTCGTATCTTATTACTGTATACTATGTCATTCTGTTGATGTTAAAATAATGCTTACAAAATTGAAGCACCGGTATGCTTAGTGTTAAATATTGCTTGGAGATGTTGAAAAATCTTACTTCTACCACACGCATTTGCCAATTTCTGTATAAAACATTTTAAGTACCTACCTATTACAAATATTTTTAGCACACTATTCTTACACACACCTTCTCTATTTCTTTTCCTAAATATTTAAAGACCTATTTATAGATAGATCCACTCAAAGAAACATTTTTATAATTATAATAGCTTTGCATAAGTATCAAGGATCATTTTAAATAGTAGAAACAAACTCAATGAGTGTAACAATATAATATAACAAAACAAATGCTGTTTATATGTATTTTTTGGACTTATGATTGAAGTTTGAAACACATTTTGGTTATTGTTTAGGTAAATAGTGAAAACCAAACTATAATCTGTTTATATAAAATAATATAGACAAACATATTTTCCAAAAAAGTATAATAATAAGTACCTATCATCAATAAATTTATACAAAAAAAATTCTTGATATTGTCAATTTATTTTGTCATTTAACTTTTGAACACAACTATTTTTGGTAAAATTAAATTTCAATTCATGTTTGTCTTGTTTCTGTTATTGTGTTGTGTTTCTTTAATTTGTCTAACTATATTTTATTCCTATAGAGCCATGGATTCCCTAGGCCCAGCACCGGAGGTGACCTATAATTGGGTAGACATTACGAGTGATTTCTTTAAACACATACAAGGTAAAGCCATTTACACAATTTATTTATTTAAATTAAATCACACATCAATTTCACGAGCAGATCGCTACCCAAAAAAAATTTGTACTAATACTACTACAATGGGATATAGCTTACAGTTATATAATTAAGTGTATTACAATAAATTCATATTTAAAAATTCGATAATTTACAATGTACTGTAAATTTAATTACTAGCCGTGCCGTGCAGTTTCAGCTGTGGACGGACACACATACAAAATCAAGTATTTTTATAGCTCATATGTTATTCTGATGTATAACTTATATCCTGTAAAGTTTCATCCAAATCCGTCCAGTAGTTTTTACCTGAAAGAGTAGTGAATTTGGCTCGATTTTTTATCTATACTAATATTATAAAGAGGAAAAGTTTGTAATTATGTAATTATGTATTGTTTTCACGCCTAAACTTCTTAACCGATTTTGATGAAATTTGGTACAGACAATCTTTAGACCCTGACAAAGAACATAGGCTACCTTTTATTGCGTGGTACATATGTACCACGGGCGAAGCCGGGGCGGACCGCTAGTAACTATATATACTAATAAGGTATTTTTATTAGATCTGCAGTTAGGTGAACTGCTTCATGATGGCCACCTCTTTGGACTGTTTGAGGCTATGTCAGCAATTGAAATGATGGACCCCAAGATGGACGCCGGCATCATGTGCAATAGAGGCAACCCAAAACCTTTGAATTTTCAACAGGCGGTTGCAGTAAGTTAAACCTTCTTTTTCCAATTTTTTTTCAAATTGTTCTACTTATTTAATGCAGCATTTTTTGATTTTTCAACTTATTTTTGGTATTAATAATATTATCCCTAACGAAAGTAACTCTGTCTGTCTGTTACGCTTTCCCGCTTAAACCTCTCAACCGATTTTGATGAAATTTGACACAGACAATCTTTAGACCCTGACAAAGAACACGGGCGAAGCCGGGGTGGACCCCTACATAGTTTAATACTATAATAATATAAAATATATAAGTTTTTATTAATGTAAATAGTATATTATTCTAACACAATTAGAAATCCAATTCTGATTCATTGCTATGTTATTTATTCACCTTTCTGTCATTTGAAATGAAGGTGAATTGAAAGCTTTTCATATTGATATAGTTTAAATAATTTTACATTTTCCAGTGTGGCAAGTTGAAAATTGATGACTTGGAACCCAGCGAGTTGATAGGCATAATAGATGCGACCATGGCTTGTATTGTCTCATGGCTTGAGGGACATTCACTAGCACAAACAGTGTTTACCAATCTATACCTTCATCAGCCATACTCTATACCAAATAAGACATTGAAGGCATATTGTGTTGCCATTTATAAATTACTGGACTGCATCAGGGAATGTATTAATAAGTAAGTTCTCTTTAATTTTTATTGTTTATAATGAATTGGGTGATAAGTGAATAGTTAAGGTATTGCATAGCTTCTATCGCGGGCCTTGAGCGCGGGGACCGAATCGAGAAATTCCGTAACGAAAAAACCTCACGCTCCCCACTCCGACGGGCACGGATGTGTGGCTGGAAGGCATAGCATGCAATAGCTTTACCGCGGCAGTCCCCGAGTGCCACACGTCTTTTTTTTGTTTTTTAGTGTTTTAACCTGCTTTCATAAATTGCAGATTTTACCTTTTTTACCTTTTTGTTGTTCAGTATTATGTATACAATTTTATACTGTGATGATGGTTAATACATCATAAATATTACAATAAAGTTTACACACATGTGAAATAATAAAATAATTTGTCCAATCTAATACAGCATAAAAGTTAGATTACCCACTAGCAAAGGAAATCTATTAGTGAAATAGTTCTCATTATTATTCCAGAAAAAATATTTGAATAATTTTTTTTTATAGGGTCAATTAATTAAGATAATGATTATGTATTTAATTGTATTTATGATGAATAAATGATTTGATTCGATTTGATTTGATAATTATATTAACATTTTTCAGAGCCCAAGTATTTGAAGAAGAGGATTTCCTTCCAGTTGGCTATGGTTATAGATTAGGGTCTACTCCGCTGTCTGGTAACTCGAATGACGCAAGTCTAGATGTCACAGAACAGAAATGTATCGCCATGCTACGAGAACAGGAAGAGGAATTGAATAAGAAAGCAAAGAGTATTGAAGATGAGGTATGTTTTTATTTATTCTTTTCTGGGTTATAGTATAATGTAGTATGTAGTATTGATTAAAATTCACATAAAATATTGAAAAAACTATTTTAAACTTTAAAAATGAGTGATTTTACACAGAATTGGCAAGGATTAGCTTAAAATTCCATGAAAAAAAATATGGTTTGTTTGTGTAAGGAACATTTCTATCAGTAACTACAGCTATTAATTTTATATTTGATATTCTTTGCTTTAAGTAATTTAGTTCTCAATTCATTGGTTCTCTGAGTATACTCTTATTGTAAATAGTATAAACAAGCAAACAATAATAATAAATTAGTGTGAACACAGGCTCCTGAAAAACAGTTTACAACTATATTAGGAGCCTGGGTCATTAATTTTTTGAAACATATTATAATGGTGCAAATAAATGATGTATGTATTTATTTATTTAATTAAAGTGATTGAATATTTTCAGGCTAACAACGGCTGGGCAGCTCTAGCCGCTCGAATAAGGTTTACTAGAATGTTTTATCAAGCGCTTCTATTGATAACGAAACGAGACTCCCAATCTGGGGCAGATTGTGTCGCATTGTTGAATGGATGCTCCGAAATGATGAAGGTTATCATAAAAACCGCTGGGAAAGGAACTCAGCCTGTTGAAAATTGTAAGTTGCTTTTTTTTAAAGGGTATTAATAGGTATTTTATGTCTTATTCTGAAATTGATTAGTTTGAACTTAGTCAATTATCCCAAAGCTTTGAATTAATTCCATTTTTATGCCCAATCACACAATAAATAATAACTAGCTGTACTGCGCGGTTTCACCCGCATTGCTCCGCTCCTGTTAGTTTTAGCGTGATGATATAGTATAGCCTATCGGTGTTAGATAGCCCATTTATCGAGAAAGGTCTCGAAAGAATTTTTCAAATCGGATCAGTAGTTCCTGAGATTAGCGCAAACAAACAAACAAACTCTTCAGCTTTATAATATCAGTATAGATAAATAGATATTGTAAATCACTTCATTCAAGTCATATTTATTTACAAAGACTATGTACGCCACTTAAATGTAACTGTACTGTTTACTGTTTTTCATCACTGCTTTGATAATAAGTATTTTATTTAAATAAAGAATCATGCGTAACAATTTTTTTTATTGCATATTTCAGCTGACGCACCAAATCCAATGGGTTTTGAGCCAATGATAAACCAACGTTTACTGCCGCCCACATTTCCGCGCTACACAAGAATCAAACCTCGTCCTGAGGCTTTGCAATATTTTGACGAGATCGTCACAAGATTGCGACACGCGTGGAAAATCACGTCTTGTACTAATTTTCATACTGCTTTGGTAAGATTTGTTGTAATTGTATATTGTTTGTTGATATGAAAAAAAGTGCTAATACAAAAAAAAACTGAACTGTATTCACATTTAAAAAGTTAGTGGCTTATCGCTGTGCTGTCGACTTAGGATGAAGTTTATAAATAAACCGTTATTTAGCTAATGCATAGCTTCTATCGCGGGCCTTGAGCGCGGGAACCGAATCGAGAAATTCTGTAACGAAAAAACCTCACGCTCCCCACTCCGACGGGCTCGGAGGTGTGGCTTGAAGGCATGCTATGCAATAGCTTTACCGCGGCAGTCCCCGAGTGCCAGACGTCTTTTTTTATCTAAGAAATAATCAATAGCTTAATAAATTTTAGGAATGAAACATGCCACTTTTATTAAATGATAACTTTAAATTTATATTCATCTTAAATACAATATTTCCAGGATTTCTTCATGGAATTCAGCCGGCAACGTGCGTGCATTCTCTCACGATCAGCGCTACAGTTGCTATACTTGAGTCCATCCCCCGCGTCTATGGCGTCCATGGCTCAAGGTGCCTTAAACACTGGTCCAACCGGTCAGACGAGACCACATCACGTGTTTATCGAGATTTTAAGGGATTCGGTCAAGTGTTTTGTTAATCCGCCTGCGTTGACCGCTAAATCTACGTCTGGTGCGCCTCCAGTGAGTAATATATCATTTTTTGAAGTGAAAACTTCTTTAGCGGCGTTGAGCACTTTTTCTGTAATGGGTATAAAATCTTAAACTCACGTCAGGACACGTGACCTGATCGAAAAAGCGTAAGACGGATGGATATCAAACATGCTCAACGTTAATAATCAAATTTTCACTTCTTCCGGCACTCACGGAGTGCAACCCGTCTTTTTTTATATGTTTTCACAGTATGTGCTGATACAACACTATCAATTTAATTGCATGTTTATATTAGACAAACTCACAAAAAAGAACATCATAGCCTATTCTTTGCAAAAATGACTAATGATGATTTTTTCACAAATCATCTATGATATGAAATATTGAAAAAGTATTATTTTTCGCTGACGTAATAATATTATGTGATTTGTATTTCAATAAGCAATTTCGATAATTATCCGTATATTTCAAATTATCAGTCCACATTGAATCATTGCCTCCAGCCAGATTAATTTATTTTTTTTACTCTAATAACATATTAATTCTATAATACCAATATATTTAAACAAATAATATTAAATTTTCTCAGGCTCGCGAATTCGTAGAGAATTTCCTTGCGCGTTGCGTGCGTCCGTTCGCCGTGCTACTGCAAGTGTGCGGCCACAACCGCGCGAGGCAACGCGACAAACTCGCCATGTTGCTTGATGAGTTCGCGACTTTGCAGGAAGAGGTTATAATTGCATTGAGTTACATGTACTACGTACTAGAGAGGACATCGCTACTACACTTTTTTTAACACGAGTTAGAGTCAATCGTCTCAAACTCAATTTTTTTGTTACATTGATTGGTTTTAATTGATAAGTTTATTCATATTTTTTTTAATAAGATAAACAGTATTTATTTGTTACATTGATTGGTTTTAATTTATAAGTAATAAGAGGCAGAATATCTACAAAGTGTAAGACTCACTAGCCGCCCCGCGCCACCGCGCTTGTTGCACATATTTTGTTTGTGGTGCCCTCTCTAGTAATAATACCTCAACGTATAATTGCTTATTTTTAAATCACAAGATGCTATTTAAATGTTTCATAATTTTCAGAGGAGGTTATTTTTAAATGTGTTATAGTAGCTATACACAGACAATTTTGTTTTTGTAACATTTCCAATGTCATCCATGGACATTCATGCTAGGCTGATTGATTGGATATGAAGTAAATGGATTTTCACTAAAATATTTTTTATCCACTAATATTTTATTATTTTTATTTGTTGTTTTCATCAAACAAACATGCTCTAATATATATCTTACATATTTCGAATATTAATTCTTTTATTAATATGACTAGCTTTTCGCCCGCGTCTTCGCCCGCGTTTTCAAAGGAAACCCCGCATAGTTCCCGTTCCCGTGGGATTTCCGGGATAAAACCTATCCTATGTGTTAATCCAAGTTACCCTCTATATATGTGCTAAATTTCATTATAATCGGTTCAGTAGTTTATACGTGAAAACCATACATACATACAAACCTTTCCTCTTTATAATATTAGTATAGATTTATCCCACTTTTTCTTGAAATGGGTACTCGACGAGTTCCAATACACATCTAGATCACAAGCAAATAAAAAATTTAATTTATTTTTCCAGGCGGAAAGTGTAGACGCGTTAGTTAGTAGTGCGGCGGGAACTCCGCCGCGTGCGTGCTTCGGCACTTGGATACTGTACCACGTGTTGAGAGTTATGATCGCTTATCTTTTGAGTGGTTTGGAGCTTGAGTTGTACAGTGTACATGAGTACCATTATATATTTTGGTGAGTGTATTTAGATATGATGTTAATGTAGATAATTAATAGTTCTTCATTGGTTTTAGTGTGCACGGTAGTACACTTTCTTTTCTATCTCTTCAAATAAGTTGAGATTGAGTAGATAAAGGATTGGCAGGAATATTGTAGGTGTTTGTTCTATTTATCTTTTTGAAGAGAATATATTATTTTATGGTTAAAAATCATATCTATGTGATAGTTCAGAATGCAATGAATTTAGATTTAGAAACGTAAAATTCTTAACGTAATAAATATTATCTCTATTTAAATAACATTTAATAATTCTCCTGAGCACAGTAATGTCCGTATTTTCACACAACAAATCCTATGCATTTTTATTGTATTATTGAAGTGAAAACTTCTTTAGCGGCGTTGAGCACTTTTTCTGTAATGGGTATAAAATCTTAAACTCGCGTCAGGACACGTGACCTGATCGAAAAAGCGTAAGACGGATACCATTCCAAAATATCAAACATGCTCAACGTTAACAATCAAGTTTTCACTTCTGCCGGCACTCCCGGAGTGCAACCCATCTTTTTTTTATTTTTACCTGCTGGCATGATATTATTATGTTTACTCGATGCAATACATGTACTTAAATAATTACATATATCAGGTATCTATACGAGTTTCTCTACGGCTGGCTGGTATCAGCGCTCGGTCGAGCTGAAGGTCTCTCCGGGGAAGCGGGAAGACGATGTGAAAAGAAAAGCGGTGCCCGAAAGTTGAAGAAACGTGCTCGCCCGTACGCGAGGGAGGGGTTATTGTGCCAAGTACTGCAAAATATGTGTGGAGGGTACTATAAGGTAGGTTTACTTTGATTTTAAGTCTTTAATGTAACTAGATTTCCGCCCACAACTTCGCCAGTCGCCTTTATAGTATTTTCTTATGTTTGATTTTACGCGAGTATTATACATTTAGAAATTAAAGACTTTTTAACGGATTTTAAACGCGATTTATTCATTCTATTATTTTCCCGACGTTTCGAACACTTTACAGCGAGCGTGGTCACGGGGAGACTGAGATGTTATACGTCTTGACGGTCATTCAAAAATTGCTGTTTGTAAACTACCTCTACCTATTCCTCGCCTTTAATCATAAGAAATTTTCGGTGGAAAGTAATTTATATCATTCTAGCAAAGTTATCTTTAGACTAATAGTTTATATCTGTGTAATCATACCCGTGTGACGTGAAAGAAGACAATAATGGATTTTTTCTTGCCTGCTCTTCTCTCTAAAACCTTTTTTTGAATTGGTAACTAATTGCTATGTAATTTAACGATCATATCAGTGTTACGGGGGTTTATAGACGACTAGATTTCCGCCCGCGGCTTCGCCCGCGTTTTCAAAGGAAAACCCGCATAGTTCCCGTTCCCGTGGGATTTCCGGGATTGCGTCATTTTCCCGGGATAAAAAGTAGCCTATGTCCTTTCTCGGGTATCCTAATATTTCCATACCAAATTTCATGAAAATTGTTTCAGTAGTTTAGGCGTGATTGCGTAACAGACAGACATACAGAGTTACTTTCGCATTTATAATATTATTATGGATGGGTCGCACATTGAAATGAAACATAAGATAACCTCCTTATTTTCGTGGCTTAATAATAGTATTCTATAAAATTTACAGGCGCTCGTAGCGTTCAAGTTGCAAGGCAAGATCCGTCAGCCCCAATCGCAGTTCGACAACGAAGCGGTGCGCTACAAGCACAGGTTCGCGCCGCTCTCCGTGCTCACACCGCCGCAGGTGCACTACCATGAGTTCTGTGAAATGACACAACCACTACAGTAAGAATTTATTAAATAATGTTTTTTTTTGCTGACGGTATGATAAACTGCAACTTAACAGTAAGGTGCGCTACAAGCACAGGTTCGCGCCGCTTTCCGTGCTCATACCGCCGCAGGTGCACTACCACGAGTTCTGTGAAATGACACAACCACTACAGTAAGAATTTATTAAATAATGTTTTTTTTGCTGACGGTATGATAAACTGCAACTTAACAGTAAGGTGCGCTACAAGCACAGGTTCGCGCCGCTCTCCGTGCTCACACTGCCACAGGTGCACTACCACGAGTTCTGTGAAATGACAAAACCGTTGCAGTAAGTACTTTTTTGCTGACGGTACAAGGCATAACGAACTACTGAAAAGTTTTTTGCTGACGGAACAAAGCGGAACAGACGATGGGCCTCTTTTTTGCTAACGGTATAACAAAATGCAATTCGCGACGCTCACCGTGCTCACAACGCTAATGTTGCCTTATCTGTAAATATTTTCTTTTGTTATAGGTATGAAAATCCTGTGATTTTGTACTTTGGCGGTTGCAAGCATTTCCAGCAAGCAAGGAATCTCTTGGAGACTATCACAACACCTGATCAAGAGGTAATATAAATTTTATGACATTGATTTACTATTTCATACAGCACTTCGAATATACGCAAATGAAATAAATGAATAAATAAGGTAGTCTGTAAAAATATGTATGTAAATTCCATGAGCAAAATCTTTTTCATCCAACTCTGTCCTGAAAGTAAATCAAATATAACAAAAAGATACATAATATTGTAGAGTAGCACTTCTTAGTCCGAGGTCTCCAAATAAAAAGCCTTATTTCATCTTATCATTATTGTCCTTGATTTGCTCATTTTCAAACTTTCATGCTCTATCTTTACATTTATAAGAAGACACAAACATTGGTTGCGATTATAATATTTTTTTTCCTTTTTCTTTTCAGGTCACAGATCTCTTAAAAGTGGCAAAAACAAATTTCATAGTACTAAAGCTTTTAGCAGATGGCCATAAGAAAGACTCCACAACTCAACCTGAATTCGATTTCTCTGTACATAGACATTTTCCTATTATCAAATTGGTTTAAATATATTGTATTTTATTTATAAATGCTAGTCGTTTATGTATGAGATATTATACGCTCAAATATACATGTTTTGCAAGTGTAATTCGTTTTTATTATTCCTTTTAAAACGGGTTTTAATAAGTTCTTTTATGTTTATTTCGGTCATGTGTATATTTTATTGTGTTATTAATTTAATATACAAACTGAAGAAATGAGAAACTGTGTGTGAGTGTGGTTGTGTGTGTGTACGAATGTGATCGTGAGTTTGTTGTTTATTTATGTAATTAGAATTTGTATTTTAGTATAGAAAATATAATTAGTGTTTTAATTGCGTAAGGCAGAACTAGAAAGATATTATGAGGCTTATGAAAGACATTGGGAGTAAAAAATAAAACCAAATTTATTAATATTTAACTTTATTCAAATATAAGTGCATAAACTATACATATCATTATATGATAATAGTTTATTGTAATCTACTATATAAAAATAAGTCGGGTTTTTCTTCCTGAACTCTATAACTCCAGAACGCACCAACCGATTTCCACGGTTTTGCATTCGTTGGAAAGGTCTCGGGCTCCGTGAGGTTTATAGCAAAGAAAAGGTGTCTCTGGTGGCGAAACGGAGTTCGCCCGGTTTAAAGTGTCATTATTTTCAAAAGGCACCCGTTTAGTTTTCAACCACTCAAATTAATGTAATGTACAATAATACAACTTAGATTTCACAAAAATAGCTATTAGAAACAAATAATCTTTCGTATTTCAATTTAAAAATTAATATAATTGAGATTACCTTCAAATTCATAACTAAAACCACAGATAATATTAAAATACTATACTTAAAACATAATACATAGTTCCGCATATTATGCAACAGTCACATATGCGAAATATTACAATATATTATGGTCACAAAAATAATAAATAATATAAGCCGCGCTGATAGAGAATAGATCTGAAGATGGCGTCCGCTGACTCTATTGCTGTCTGTACTCACACAGTAAGTACTGCAAAAAATTAATCAGACGCGATTCACTTTCCGCAAGCTACTTGACGCACTCCGACTTCCGAGTTGTTTTCATCGATATTTGTTGTTTTTGTTGAGTTTGATTGTTATTTGTTTGCGTTACATTTGATTGTTACATATTTATTTTCGTCAAGTTTTTGTAACGAACTTAAAAAAACAAATGAACCAAAAAAAACGATGTTAGAGAACTTAATTTGCCAACCGTAGCATAAGTACCCGTCGCCATCTTCAGATCTATTCTCTATCGCGGGTTATACGTAATTTGTTTGATTTTGATTAAACAATTAAGATATTATTCCTACATACTAAGCGATTAACGATAACTAATGATAATCAAATACCTATAGGTACTCAATAATTCTACAATTTGTTTCCAACTGTAATCGGTTCAAATATGCTCTCGCATTTTAGTTTTTCAAAGCTGAGTAGACAAAGATTGCAATTTTGCTAGTTGCTTATTAAATCTCATGTATAAAATTACAAGATTAAATTATTTGGCCAATAAATTATTTACGTGAAAATTCTTATATAATAGTTCTTTATAATATTATAGTCTTCTACTTATTTAATTTGCAAGCAATGAACAATAAATTTAGTTTTCCTCTTCATCATCTGAGTCAGCGTCCGAGACGTCGGTATAGCAATCATGTTCAATGGCGTTTACGTTCAAGAAATCCATTGCTTGGGGCCCTGTAAAATAAATCAACATTATATTATGAAACGTTCCTTTACAGGTAAATATTATGTTGATAAATTTTTAAAGAAAAGAAAAAATTCGAATCCGCGTCTTTCGCCATACCGAGTTTGCCTGCCTGACCCGATTTTTTCTGTTCTTTAAAAATGTATAATTAAAAAGCATTTGAATGTCTGATTTGAATGGTGTCCCTTCGTCCAGCATACTCACCACAACTCACCATGGAATCCTGATATTTCATGAATGTCAAAAAACTGTTCTGAAATAGTGCTAAATAGTGCCCAAAGGAAAAAAATAGTGCTCTTGTACTTGCGAAGTTATAGCCATAATTCGATGAGTATGCTGGACGAAGGTTTCGCCCAGCATACTCACCTCCGTCCGGAGAATCTGTATACGCTTCAAACATAATTCATACTGTAGTGTATGTGAGTGAAAGAGACGGAAGTATTATGTCATCTCTTGCGCACGTGCAACGGTGACACCGCTTACACAGCTCAGTTGGCTGCAGGCGGTCGGAGTGAGAGGTCGTGTGCGTCTAAGAGCCGATAATAGGGAAGGACATTCACTACATTTTTGGCGACGAGGTAAATCGGGAATAAATGTAAGTAATTTTTTTTTTTTTGATAATAAAAAAAAATTACAAAACAAAAAAAAAAGGGAGGAAATAAGTGTGCTGTGATAACTATTGAACTAATTATATCCACAGTCAAGTTACATCGAAGAGAATATTAAAGTTAATAATAATATACACACATACCTATTTTCATTATGATATTTTGTGCCGCTTACATAAAAAATATATCCGCACAAAGTAGATAAATAACATGTGCGTGCCTTTCGAGAGGCCTCCGGCCTCCGCGCCGTAGAAAACGAAGGTTTCGTTTACATAAAGATTTAGCAAAACCTCTTAAATAATTGTAGCCAGAAGGATAAAGTAGGTTTGTAAATTGTTTCTCGTATACATAACTACACTGATACCAATGCATACGCGGGCTGTCTTTATTGCTCGAGCGTATGGTGCCTGTTTGATAAATACACTGTACAGTGTACGGGTATACAGCTAGCGTCGTCCAGTATATGTACTCACGTAGTCATGCATAGGACTGTAACTGCGTTATGCGAGACTAAATGTGATATTTTGTTTAGTCGAGGCTGTAGATTATTATTTTGGGACATTTGTTTACATATAAATTTATTGATACTGATATGTAAAAACCTGCTTAATGGATTGGTTAAACATGATTAAATGAGCTAAGAAGGTTCGATTCCCGATCAGCTCAGAATAGATTTGTCTGGTTACAAAAATATAATTATACCAAATACCCACTTATATCTTATTTAATTACTCGATGTGAAGTTGCATGAGTATTATTTAAGATTATTCATTATTGCATAAAGAAGTAATTAATGGTTATCATGCAAGGAACGTAAGTTTCATGGACAGGCTAATATAGTAACATTATGGAAGTTCATGTAAGTTGATGTATGTGTTTCGATGGTGATGTGGACCACGACAAGGGATTTCTAAAGTTGTTGTCAAGCTATAATGTTACAAGATGAAGCCTGACAAAAAAAAATGTTGTGTGGTTTTATGAAACCACGGTAAAAGTGAAACTGTTCGAACGGTTCCGAACACTGCTTTATACCTACTCGGCAGCCGACCGTCACGCGACATGCGCTACACAGACCAAAAAGTTTGAGACGATGTAATAAAAGTTTCACTTTAAAAAGGGTAACGCCCGTGTACGTAATTTGAAATGTGTTACCAGATGATGCCTGGTAGTACAGGAAAAAAAACGGGTGATGCCTGTGTGTACTTTGTACTGTGTTACCAGATAATGCCTGGTGGTCAAGAAAAATCGGGTGACGCCCGTGTGTATTTTATAATGTTATACCAGATGATGCCTGGTGGTACAAAAACAAAAATCGGGTGACGCCCGTGTGTATTTTATAATGTTATACCAGATGATGCCTGGTGGTACAAAAACAAAAATCGGGTCACGCCCGTGTGTATTTTGTAATGTTATACCAGATGATGATGCCTGGTAGTGCAAAAAACAAAAATCGGGTGACGCCCGTGTGTACTTTGTAATTTTATACCAAATGATGCCTGGTAGTCGTAATATAATTACAATACAGGTGATGCCTGTAGTGATGTGATACGGGTGATGCTCGTATAAAATGTTTATATTTTGGGTGATGCCCATATATTGCGAATTCATGCACTTAAATACGCGATCTTAAAAAAAAAAAAGTGATAGTTCGTCACCATTTCACAGTGAAGTATTGTTCGTAAGATAGATTGTATCTTCGAAAATACTTACGGTTAGTATTGATATCCAAATAAAAAATGGAATAATACAATTTTTAAGAGCATACAGTAAATACTAAAATATTTACAGTAGCTTTTATTATTCTTATCTAAAAGTGACTTAATATTTTCATAATTTCATAGCAGATTTTGTTAAACAACGAAAGAATAATCATAATGATAACAATACCTAAAATATCTGCGATAGGTATTGCACATTTAACCGACAACTATAAAGTTAGACAGGTTAAGTGATAATATAATAATGATAAACAGGGTAAGGTAATAAAACAATGAATATTCGAAAACAAAAATAAATGGAATGAGAGACATACAGAGTAGTCTCAATATTCATTATTTCAAACTACCCACCTGGCAGACGTTGTTATGCTCTTTCGCCTTTTATCGGTTCTTTAAACGAATTGGAACATGAATATTATCCGAATTGGTCGAGCCGATACGCCGCGCGCCGAGGTTTGAGTTTTACACTTAGCAACATATTTGGCTATTCATTTTTATTGTATATACTATGTGGCGTTGTAGGTGAGGTGGAAACAAAAAAAATAATAATAAGAACTAGATACTCACCATACAGTCGACAATTAATTAAGTTAATTAATAAAATAAAATATAAATATCAGTAACAATAAGGGTCGTGGTGTGCCTAGGTCCAAACCCTCCGGTAGGGCTCTTACTGATATAGGTGGACGTAAGATGGAGTGCGCGTCTCGTTGCGAAGGCTAGGCGGTAGGGTGTCTTAGGGGTTGGTCGCTGAATTCCTTCAACAGGAATTAAGGAGCCGAAGCAAGCAAGACGTAGAAGGATTTCCTCAGCGGCAATCGTAGCAATGTCGTAGTACTACTGAAGATGGGTCTTAAGCGGTATGTAGCAGCGTATGAGGTTCCTTATCGGAACGTGGCAAGGACGCGACAATTCCCTGCGCGGGAACGTTGCGGGTATGTAGAAGCTTTCTAAACGGAACGTAGCAGTAGCATAACACCACTCCCTCAGCGGAAATGTAGCACCCCGGTTTGGGGTTAGGTATAACACACTGTTAATCATTACATGTTGGAACGTTGAAAACGACTTTTACGTAATTTATACAATAATATACCGTGAAAGACAATAGTTGGACAATAGACAGTTGGCATAAAATATGAATCGTTAATTGTTAATAACTAGCAAACCTGGCGAAGTCCGTTTCGCACCAGAGACACCTTTTCCTTGTTATAAACCTCACGGAGCCCGAGACCTTTCCAACGAGTGCAAAGCCGTGGAAATCGGTTCGTGCGTTCTGGAGTTGTAGCGTCAGGAAGGAAAACCCGACTTATCTTTATATAGTAGATTACTTTGATAGATAGTGTATAGTGACAAACAACCTGTCAAATATACACTTAAAATTTTTAGATAGATAATAAAGGTCAATTTCAAGACGAACATTTAATGTAAAATAAAAAATGGATCATAACCACATCATACCGCAAATATTGGTATATGTAAGAACCATGGTAAAATCATACACCATGCGCATCTAGTTATTACTATATTAATAACGACTGTTTTTAATTTAAAAACACCAATTTTATAATAGACGAGAAAACACTAGAAACACCAATTACTACTAAAATTTAACGCTTTATGTGTTTTAAAGTGAAAAACATCACTTCTACTAGAGATAAATACTAAATAAATTCTGCGCGATGTTATTGCGCACGAATTCATAAACGCTATGAGCTTGGCAGATGACAGCACTTCAAAGGCGATGTCAAATTGGCGATGACAGATGACATACTAGGGACTCTTGCTAGTGAGGTGAAAGATCCATCGATATTCGGTAAGGTGACCCTATTTTATAGAGATATATAGGATTCATAGACAGCTTTCTTCATCCAACGCTGTGTGTTTTAGAAAGACACATAATACATCTTTTAAGAGCTCATCTTTTGAACATTAAATATCGCACCTAATGCATTAACACCGCTGCGAAAAAATAATGGATATCGTACTAGATTGAATAAAAGATTATCAATTAAGAAATACGTTAAAGATTTCTTGTCAAAGCAAAAAAAAAAAAATGTATTATCGCGAAAAGGTCACCATTCGTGCCTTAGTCAGAATATAAATTCCAAGTATCAATCTCTACAATATTGAGGTGGTATAGTGGTATTGATTTCGAAATGCAAAATTGAATATTGTAAATTCAAGTTAATTAATTTATGCAAATACTTATATAGTTATAGGTAACAAAGTTTTTATTGATTGTTACAGTTAAATTTGTATTACTGATTGTTACAGTTAACATTGTACAGTTAAAAAAAAAATATGTATCCAACTACTTATTTTCAGACCATTAATGTGTGATTAATGTCTAGCCATTATTATTGTCATTAAGTTATCTTTTTCTTTTTCAAGTGGCTATTAAGTTGTCAGTAATACAAATACAAATGTTATCATAAGTAACAAATAAAAAAAGTCATCAACAAAATGATACATTTTGATTCGTTTTAGGTTCGTTACATTAATTGAATTTTAAATACCTATGTGTTATTAATGTAATAATCATACAATGAACAACACCGCGTGTGTGTTGAGGTTACAATAAGAAGTATAAAAAAAAAAAGTAATACATTATTAATCACGCTTTACTAAATATTCATTATTGTATTGTCAATAAATTGTTGTAATATTGTCACTGAAGTTAAATCTGTACGGTTTGGGTAGGTCATAAGCGAATCGAAAAGAATCGGTTGCATACAGTCATACGAACATACAGGTGAAGCTAAAAGCGGTTCAACAGAAGTCAATGGCACAGTATAGTATGATATTGTACTGTTGCAGAGCAAGCTCCACTTAAGACTATAATTCTGTCAGAGTGGTTTATACCCGAAAGTTGGTATTTAAATAATTGATAACTATGAACCTTAACATTGTAATACTATGTATCTGTATGAATTAAATATTTTTAATGCGCTATAAAAAAGGCTGCCACTTTCTAGCCTCTAAACTATCACCCAAAAATATATCATAAATCGCTTTATTGCGATATGAAAGAGAGACGGACAAACGAATAAATAAACAAATCTTCCCTGTGCCTAAGGATCATATTATGATAAGTTGTTGTTGCTTAAATAAGAATAAATAATGAACCAATTAATGTTTGGTTAAAATTTTGCCGTATAATATTTATTATATTATTTAGGGTACAGATATATACATATTATATTACATTCCGATTTTATTAGGTATATTGAATTAAAATCGGAACATAATATATTGTTTTAGTAACGAAGTACATATATACAGAATATAGATATTAAATAATAACCGAGCATTTAAGTATGTACCCAGTCTATAGGCATTTCACTTGGTAATAATTCGGTTTGCAGCTATCGTTTATTAATAATTTTAGTATGTGGGAAAACAGTGGTTACTTAGATGGTGCAGATGCCGGTGCAGGTAAAGTGAATTAAATTATGCGTCAGAAGAAGCAGCATTCACCTCTTCTAAATGACCTGGAGTGCAGGTCATGATAAATAGTGAGTGAAACATATCAACAAGGTAGTGCAATAGTCATGTAAGGAAAAAATAAAACAGGTTAAGTACAGTACAGGTACAGTACAGGTACAGCTAGTCAAAAGTATAGTTAAGTTACAGAAGGAACATAGTTTAAACATTATACCTTACATATACATTAAGTTACTGAAAACGATTTCGTCCCATTGGTTAATAAATAAATAATGACTTAATAAACTTAAATATAAGTATACAACTTATTCATGATAGATTGTCGTATACTTAAATAAATTGTCATTATTGTTATTATAAATACCTATGTAAGATGTTACATTTATATGATTTTGAAGGAGCGACCATATGCCTATATATTCTTGCCGGCTCTTCTCTGTTGAGGCGGCTTTCCGAACCAGTGGTAAATTCATATTTTGTCCTTATACTGACGATTTTAAAACGTTTCTGGACGAGGTCTGGTTGATGAATGAAGGTTTGAGTTTGAAAAAATTATTAATTAATATCGATTTGAATACATATATTGTAAAAATTATTATAATTTTGAATATACATATACTTAATGGAAAAAAAAAAAAAATGAAAAGGAGAGATGTTGCATATAGATAGAATTATATTACTAGGCCAGGTGACACATTCTACTCTATCGCTGGTATGGAGCGGACGTGTCCCTGAGTTGTGTTTACTAACTGATACTGGTGCTTAGGTATAGACTAGAATAAGAAGCATACATATAACATACCCGAATAGAACATAATATTTTATTTAATAAAATTAATTGAAAAAATTAAAAATTTCTAAAATAAAGGAGGGATGTAGTGTATGTGAGTGAAAGAGACGGAAGTATTATGTCATCTCTTGCGCACGTGCAACGGTGACACCGCTTACACAGCTCAGTTGGCTGCAGGCGGTCGGAGTGAGAGGTCGTGTGCGTCTAAGAGCCGATAATAGGGAAGGACATTCACTACACATACTTCAAAAAATAGTTCCCAAATAGTGCCAAACGGTGCCCAAAAAGAAAAAACAGTGCTCGAATAACTTCGGAGTTATAGGCTTCGTTCAGTGAGTATGCTGGGCGTAGGTTCTACGCCCAGCATACTCACCTCAGTGTGCGAATATCGAACGAGCTATAGGTATAATTTACGTCTCAAAAAATTGTACTTGAAATAGTGCCCAATATCAGTCCAATTTTTGCTTGACTTTTGACTTAGAAAACCATTAAATTTTAATGTAAACTTCTACATACTAACGTAAAATGGGGTACAGTCGTCGACACATGTTTTTGGACAAAAATATTAAACTTTCTAATTGTAGACTTCATGTTATTGGAAATAATTATGGTATTTTCTCACATGTCAAAAACTTTCGATTAAATGCATTATTATATATTTATAAATAATAATAAATGAATGAAACTTTAAGCGTAAATGAAGTCTATTACTTCAATGCATTGTGTGTTTGTCTGAATAAAAACAGTCATTTGCAGCCAATAAAATTAATATCTTGAAAAATTGTAAAAAGGAAATTATACAGTTTCTTTTTGTATATATGTTGCAGGCAAAACTTATAACCAGTCAAAACTAGTACTGTGACATAGTTATACAAATTTTTAAAACTCTTTCCAATAGTTTCATCAATGAAAGGTTTAGCAATAAAAAACATTTTTAATTACTTACGTTATTTATTACTATTTAAAGGGCCAAAGTAATCAGAATTCTAGTTAACTAGTTCACAGCTTTTGTTAACATTCATAATATAATCAATGTAAATAGAAAAAATTGTAGTTTTAATATTGTATATAATATACATATAAAAAAATGTTTAGCGTCGCGGGCGCCGCGCGTCGTAAGCCCCATACCTATTGACCGTACGTGCATCCATTACTGCCACACTATATTGAACTTTATCACATGAGGAATACAGGTCAATTCCGTAAACGTTGTGGTACCGTCCTTGATCCGGAAAATGATTATTTTGAATAATTTTGTCAGTTGTAATGTAAGCATTAATAACAGCAACTTTATTTTTCATGCATGATTTACTTCATTTGATATCTTAATCCTTCAAGCGCCGTGATCTAGACAAATATATAAAATCATTGTTCCTAGCTACCAGGGTCCCATGCGACGCGCGAAGGCTTAATCATATTATTATAAAGTATTATTAAAATAATGTGTAATTAATAATATTGCGATTCTAAAGTAAATACTCCCTTACATAGACAATATAACAAAACAAATAATTTACACAAGACAAAAATTGTTAGAAAGAAAGTTAATAATATTGTATTCGACTGTACTCAATGTAATGTATGTAGAAGTTTACAATCAAATTTAATGGTTTTCTAGGTCAAAAGTCAAGCAAAAATTGGACTGATATTGGGCACTATTTCAAGCACAATTTTTTGAGACGTATATTGTTCCTATAGCTCGTTCGATATTCGCGCATTGAGGTGAGTATGCTGGGCGTAGAACCTACGCCCAGCATACTCACTGAACGAAGCCTGTAACTCCGAAGTTATTCGAGCACTGTTTTTTCTTTTTGGGCACCGTTTGGCACTATTTGGGAACTATTTTTTGAAGTATGAATTATGTTTGAAGCGTATACAGATTCTCCGGACGGAGGTGAGTATGCTGGGCGAAACCTTCGTCCAGCATACTCATCGAACTATGGCTATAACTTCGCAAGTACAAGAGCACTATTTTTTTCCTTTGGGCACTATTTAGCACTATTTCAGAACAGTTTTTTGACATTCATGAAATATCAGGATTCCATGGTGAGTTGTGGTGAGTATGCTGGACGAAGGGACACTTTGAATGCTACTAAACTAAATATCAAAGTCTGATGTTTGTGAAATTATTAAAGTCTTGAGAAGGTATGTATTTAAAAACAAATAAGAAGAGAAGAAAATTCTCTATATGGGTAAATTTGTTTCAGATCATAATTTTCTTTAATAGGTATTTCATCAGTTTTATGTTGGCTAGTGTAGGTATATATGTTCCTGTATGTTTTATTCAACGACATTAATTGTATCCAATATGCATCCATTGATATCACTTTAACCGTCGGGAATTTGTTGCCGGATATGCTTATCGGATACAATTTTGCTAATGAATAAATTGTATATGGACTGTTCTTGGATCTGTTCTTATTATCCACTAGCTGTGCCCCGCGGCTTCACCCGCATTGCTCCGCTCCTGTTGGTCTTAGAGTGATGATATATAGCCTATAACCCTCCTCGATAAATGGGCTCATCACTCTAACATCGAAAGAATTTTTCAAATCGGACCAGTAGTTCCTGAGATTAGCGCGTTCAAACAAACAAACAAACTCTTCAGCTTTATAATATTAGTTAGATGACGAAGGATTTAATCACCTTCAGTATACACGACGCTAGCTCCAAAGTCCTGCACAGGCGTTGGTGTAATTGGACGGTCTACTTTAATAACAGCTGTCGCATTCTCTTCTTTCTCCCCTTCTTCTTCATCACTCTCTATTATTATTTCTATTTCTTCGCAATCCTCAACCTGGAAATATTATATTTCTAAATTGGATTAAATTCTTACTTTCTTTCTAATACCTACAACGGATTTCTTATTAGTTCTACCTTAAAGCTTAAGAAGAAGCCACACATAATATCTACGTCCCAAAGTTAAGTTGATTATGTTTGATTAATATCAATAATCATATTACCTTAATTTTAATTTTACCAAACGTGACCCTTGAAATCGAAATGTATTACCTACATGCAACTTAGGAATGATCTAGTTTTGCTCTAATCCAGTAGTTTTTGAGTTCGTTAAAACAATAAAAATTACAAATATTCTTCTTTATATCTATTTATGTACAAAATAAGAATCTTCTTATTTTTATTTGGATATTACTACATGAATAACAAACCGGCAAATCAAAGGACTGCTGTTTATTTCTGAATTCCTGTCGGAGTTGAGCTGATGTCGGCGTGGCGGCCACTTTGCTATGACATGGCGATGGAGTACCACGACTGCTGCAGCCTTCATTCACTTGATACCCTACTTCCAAGTTTAGAGCTAAATTCGGGTTTCCAGCAAACCTTCGCTTACGGAGTTGACAGCCGGATTCTTCTTCCATTGTGGGACTGGAATTTAATTGCGTTTTATACCTTAATTTGTAGACGATTGTTTGGACGACTGTTTTGGTTTTCGGGGTAAAATCACTCTTATGATTATAAGGACAAATATAAAACATTAGGTAGGACAGAAGGCTCATCACCTAATAATTCTAATACGTAAAGGGAATGTGAACTATTATGCAATATATTTGTATTTCAGTATATAGGTACATACACATTAGTAATGGGGGACTCTAAGCCTAATTTATTTCCTTTCATTAAGCGTGTAAGGAAATAATTATTGTACAAATTATGATAGTGGTTTATAACTTTGCGCTAAATGATTTACAAAGGGGTCTTTGTATTCAATCAATCGTCATTACGTCATCTTTATATTAACACACATTGCTTAGACTAATAAAGAGATTTTATTTTATAGTTTTATTTTAATTATGATCATTTATTATGTGCTCATAAATTATTCGGAATCAGTACATAAAGGAGAAATTATTTTATATCTACTAGCTGTAGCTTTACGCCAGCGGCTTCGCCTGCGTAGGCCAAGGAATTTACCAAAAGATGTTACATGGCAGTAAAAAGTAGCTTGTGTTACTCCGTAGCCTCCTAACTATCTACAGATACAAAAATAATAATATCACAAAATCGCTCCGTTTGACAAAAAGAGAGACAAATAAGTACACTTTCGCATATTAGTAACTATGTAGTTAATTTTCATCTATTTACCTTCTCTTAAACATATTTATATCCTCCATCGAGGTAGGTAGGTAGGTTAAGTTGGTATGTGGTTGGTATACCTAGTTCTAGGAATTTTGAGAAAACTGTTCTCGATTTTTTTACAAAGTTTGTGTTGTTTTTTTATTTAATCATAGATAGTGCTTGAGGAAATTAATTGTAAAGGAAATTTTGAATTTATTGTTTAATCTCGTTCATACTGTTTTACTTTAAATGTTTATTTCGACGATTATTAATTTATAGCACTACATAACACATATGTCTCTACGTGGTAGATCAGTTTATCAATAAAATAAGTAAAATAAAATTATGAGATAAGGTTCGACTCGTAGATTCAAAAATTTTATGCCAAAATATTATAGATACACCCCCACACTTTCAGTATTCCTGAAACGAAAGACAAACAGTTTGAAATAAAAATCACCTCAACTACTTCGTGCACACACAAAAAAATATGAACACAATTTAGTAGAACAGTTCCAGACAACAAATTCACTAGGTAACTATATCACTCTGTAACCCACATTGGTCACGACTAGACCAAGGACTCGAACTCGACTCGCGAAGAAGCCTTAGGATTTAATCCTTAGCTTAGCACAAACTGCGAAACCTTTTGTGTTGACATTGAATATATTTTAATGTTATTAATTTCGAATTATTATTATGATGTAGCAAACGCCACAGAAGAATTGAGCTGAAAACCAATTTTTAATTTTAGTCAAGAGCGTATGATTGACTCTACAATACATTTTTGTTAAAAATTATATTTTTTAACTGACTTGTACAAGAGATCATCAGTTCAAGAGTATGTGTTTTTTTCTATTTTGTAGTTATACGATAATTAGGTAGGTTTGCTACTGTGTACTAAAATTGTGAATTGGGTCTAAATGCAGAGGTAGCTGTAGTTAAAATACAAATCGAATCGAACTGTTAACAAAAAAAAGTGTCTTTATCAAATTAACTCACTTATTTTCCACCGCAAGATAGAGTTGTATTTTTTTATCTAGCCTTAATTAACCAACTTAAAATCTCAATCATCAATGCCATCTAAATTTCAGCTCGCAATATTGAACAGTTTATTTCGCTGTGTTTTTTAATTAAAAAAGCAATAATTTTGTACTCGTACGAGATTGTTCACACAGCTTTAAAATCTTGGCAAACACCCAAATGTAAGCTTGATTAAATTACAACATAGTAGGTACAGTATAATGAAGCTATTGTAGTTCTACTTTATACGTATTGTTTGAATACATGAAATGAAATAAACCTCATTTAAAAGCGTTTATTAGTAGAATCTATACTAATATTATTAGTTTGTTTGTTTGTTCGTTTGAACGCGCTTACCTCAGGAACTACCGGTCCGATTTGAAAAATTATTTCGGTGCTAGTGATAGCCCATTCATCGGGGAAGGTTATAACTTATAGGCTATAATATTATATCATCACGCTAAGACCAACAAGAGCAGAGCCACGCGGGTAAAACCGCGGAGCGCAGCTAGTAAAATCATATTATTATAACTTGGTAGGTACTTCAACATTCTCCGAATGAAAACGATATAATAACAAAAGGTTTCAAAATTAATACTAAAATTATGCTCTACAATTATTATATTTTCAGAAGAAAAATGTTTTCCAGCCCCGACACTTGTATGTTTTCACCACCCACTTCAATGCTAATACTTTATCATTTGTTAAGTATACATAATACATAACATCATTAACTAATTATATGTATTTGATTTTACCATTCATAAATATAATAAACACGAAAAATGAATCTGAATTTTATCACTACGAATAACTAGATAATATTCATGTATAAAATATGTGGGCCTCTTTGTATTTTATCGATATTTAGTTAATAAATTCGTTCTTATTCTAACATTAGATGCCTACTACTTGAATAATTAATACCTTAGTCTATGTTTTCAAGAATCACACCTGAATCTTTGTAGGTACATTAGTTTCTTCTTCTAATCTTTCTATCATTGCTTTCTTATTTCACAGATTTTGATGTTGTTAGAATGTCGTCTTTTGTGAGTGAACGTGAGTCACTTTTCTTATGTGCATTATTTATTTTAATAACGTATTAAAGTTATATAACCTCTCAGCAGTTTTTCACAGCAGATAAACCTACCTATATATAGATATCACGTGGGTGTCACTTATAATATAGAAAATCCACATTCGAAATGAACTGCATTGTTTGAAATGGTTAACGTATTCCCATTTATCATATTATAAGTGTGTACTGTGATAATCAAGTTTAATTTATACCATACTGGTCAGTTGGCCAGATTGCAAGCGGTGTGACCCAGTTATTAAAGGCCAACAACAAATGTGCAGCCATCATTTAAAACTGCATATCATTTTGGAACAGCTTATGTGGTGCATTTTGATATAAGATATTACTTTGTTGAGTTTTATTTTTAAAGTGAAACTTTTATTACATCGTCTCAAAATTTTTGGTCTGTGTAGCGCATGTCGCGTGTATCGCGGCTGCCGAGTAGGTATACCTACTCGGCAGCCGACCGTCACGCGACATGCGCTACACAAAGCAGTGTTCGGAACCGTTCGAACAGTTTCACTTTTACCGTGGTTTCATAAAACCACACAACATTTTTTTATTTGAAATTTATAGTTTCAATTAATCTCTGCGTATCATACGCTACTATTAAAAACTGGTTACATTTACTTGGTTTATTAGATCAGATAAAAAATTAGGTATATAGTCTGTAGTAGAGCATTTAAATTTAAGACATAAAATTTAACACAAAGATTACAAGTTTTCCCTATATAAAAGGTGCGGGTAAATTGATTTATAAGGTTAATTACTTAATAACCGTTTAATAGGTACGTAATTGGCTACAAATGTCGTAGTATATCGGCAAATCGATGTATATCTTTATAAGTATTAATAAAATACAAATTCTTGATGTCCTTCTGCATTTTATATATAAACGACCACTGCGACAAATTATTATACTTTCTTAAAAGTATTGGTGTGATACAGATATCACTATGAAGGCTTTCTTGTTTTTATGTATTGTGATTTTGGCTTGTGGCGCCAACGCTCATGTAAGTAACCTTACGTACCCAATTTCTATTATAGATTGAATGTTATTTTATAATATTTTCTTTTTTAATTACAAGAGCGCTATTCAAAAGATTTTTGACTTTCAGAATGTGCATTTATCATCAGATCAAAAGGAAAAAGTACAAAAATACACAGCGGAATGTGTGAAAGAATCAGGTGTAAAACCGGAAATAATTGCAGAAGCGAAGAAGGGACAGGTCAGCGAAGATGAGGGTTTCAAGAAATTTATTTTGTGTTTTTTCCAAAAGTCAGGAATTATATCGTCAGAAGGAAAACTTAATATGGACGTGGCGTTGTCAAAATTACCACCAGGTATTGATAAGGCAGCTGCTTCTAAGTTACTAGAGGAGTGTAAAAATAAGAAGGGCAAAGATCTTGTAGACACTACCTTCGAGATTTTTAAGTGCTACTATGTGAACACTAAGCAACACGTGATCTTTCTTTAGAATATAAAAACATGTAATTTATTTATATTATTGTAAAAATTTGGTCGAATTATATTATTAGGAATATATGAATAAGTAGTAATTAAAACATCGTTTATAATATGAAAGAAATATTTTATTTTATAAACTTATACTAACGTACTTATCTACATACATAATCATCCCATATACAATTTACATTGCTTTTGAGTAGCAATAATGCAAGAGAACTCATTTCACGTTACATGGTTTATTCTGAATGCCTATTTTTTATTTACACCAGTTAGTCTGTTACATAATAATGCTCCTTTTAACATACCTACACTCAATCACTCATTACAGTAACTAGTATAATCAATTTATTTTATTATTATTTAGGTACATTATTTTAATCTAGCATTTAGTATCTAGTTCTTCAAGATCTGAAGACGTGCTACTGTATTGGTGTCTTGTAGCTCCGTTACAATTCGGAATTTCTTTATTCCCTGCCTTTTCTTCGCTATTTCTTCTTATATCTTCATGGTCGCTATAATCTGTTGATAGATCTTCTGATTGTTGCGAATAGGCGTCATAAGAATCTTCTAAAGAAGTATCACTCATTATTGTATTTCTAGCACTAAAGATTTGATGTACACTTTGCCGCTTGTAATAGGCTTCACAATATTCTTTTTTCACTAAGTTGAAATCTTCGTCAAGGGGCACAAAATAGGTTTTAACATAACCAGCACCTTTGACAAACGTCTCTCCACGGTATGTTGTTAGAATGCCACATTCATCCAAAATAATTGCAGTATTTTCGGTAACCTAAAAAGAAATACCTCGTTAGCATTGTGGATAATTTAACCCAGTTAAAGGGGTATTTTTAGTTTTACCTGAATACATCCAGCTTTGCCTGTGGAATCCATTCTGGAAGCCATGTTAACAGCGTTGCCCCAAATATCATACAATGGCTTGAGGGAACCAACTACTCCCGCGGCTACTTCACCATTCGATATACCTAGGAGGGCGAAATTGATGTTATTTTCCAAATATTTCAAAGATAATAACTATTTTGTCTTATAACTTTTAAATGTATATAATATGATGATTTAGCGGCCATTTAGTGAACATGCTCTTATTTTTCATTTTTAATCTATTTTTATTGTTTATAGTGTACTTGTATGGTATGTACAGGTACTTGATGGCACAAAAAATAAACGTTTGAATTGAATTTCATTTCATTAAATTGAAAGTAGATAAAAATCTCACCAATTCGAAGATTGAGTCCTTCAAAACTTTGAAAAGATCCACGATTGAAATTTTGTAATTGCATCATCATTGCTGCAGCGAATTCGACCATTGTTACTACTATAGCTTTGTTGTATGGACTGTTTTGTTTCTTATCCACTATAGAACAATACGATGAAGAATCAAATGATCCTCTTCTATTGGGGTCTAAGCCACATGCAGCCATATATGTCCAACCGGCAACTTTAATTTTCTCCACCTTGTATACTGAAGCTCCTGTGAGTAAAAGCTGAAAAAAGTAAAAGAGAATTAATAAAGATTGATTGATAATGAACTTTAAAAAATATTGAATAAGATACATCTTTGAATATCAAGAGTGATCACATACCCTGTCGAAATCAGATATAACCTCATCAAGAATACTCAATATGAGTTTGTCAGTAAAGTCCGAATCACTTTCGATACCCAGTTTGTAGTCTGTGAGAGACGCAAACATTACTGCCACATTGTCGTATTTCTCGTAATATAACTCGTCTATCGATCTATTAAGGTCCAAATAAACTTGTACTGAAAACATAAATTGGAAGCCATTATGTAACAATCATTTACAGTAATCATACCTTAACGAAATACGATATTTTATTAAATTAACGCTCACCTACATGAGCTGGCAAAATGTTTTCCAACAGCATGTTATTTACTTTCAACATCGTTTCGGCTTCTTCTTGCTCTTCGCTCAGTTGTATTTGCCACAAATGATCCAAACGGTTCCTATACTCGGTTGTTCTATCGATCCAATACAATGTTATGGTGATAAAGATGACAGAGAGTGTATGGGATATTCGTGCGTCTAGACCGATGTTCCAAGTCACGTCGACGGCAAAGAAGGATGTCTTCACCTCCCATACGACCCAAAGGTAAAACACGGTCATACCACAAGCTACGATCCACTTGAATATGAAGAAAACCCGACTAAATAGGAAGTTCAGTAAGAGAGCGAGACTCCAGCATTGGGTCACGTGCTGTAAACAAATTAAAACTAATTATTTTTATGTACAATCACATTACCAAGTAAGCGTTATAAAAGATAAAGTGATTACCCACGACGAAACGCAGTTCGATAAAACTGTTTCAACAGATGGTTCGACTGCGACCTCGTTACAACTTATTACATTCAGAATGGACGTAGCGGCCAGGCCTAAGCTAATCATCAAATATATGGACGTCCTTATTTTGGTAGATTTTATCATGGCCACGGAAATATCGTATACGAATCTTAGAATCGGATGTCTCGGTTCATCGACGCCTTTATATTTAGTCCATAGAAATTGAAACCAAGTCAATGGCTGTAGAGCAACTAATACGAGTAATAATATTCCATACGTCATCCAAACGTACCATCCAAAATTGTCTACCCTAAAAATAAAACAACGTGTTAAATAGTTTTAAATACAATATACAAACATTCATATTTTAGCGTTTCATGTGCCTTTTATGAAGCCCATTTGAATGAGCATTAATATATTGAGTTTGTGTAAACTTACCACCTCGTTGTTAAAGTATTCACCACTATAATTAGAATTAAGATCACAAGGCAACATGTTATGTAATATTTAAATAATGGATCGGGCAGTTGAAGAAAGGATTTCTCCAATTTTATATTCTTGTACATTAAAGTGAATCTATTCAGCCTTGATTCTTGTTTGAAATGTTCCCTGAAAATTATAAAATTTTACAAATTAAATACTATAAAGAGTTACGTTAATCAACCAAACAAAATAATGCATTGCATTTCTTTTTATATTGTTGATCTAACTTACTTTGCCATTTCTACCTTTATTTATAGGTATGCGAATACGTACTCGTATACTTTTAAAACGTACTAAAATATTAGGATCTGTGCAAAAAAGTTCTATCGGTTTATTAAAATTAAAGCACAGTTAAATTACCACTTTTATAAACATACCCTTACCTAAAATAGTTACATAAGCGGTAGATAATCTCATGAATACTCACTTGCCATTAGTCATGTCTTCAATTTCCTTTGCCATTTGTGCATCAGCCGCTTTCAACATTTGTTGGTACTCGACCAAATTCTCATCCATGAACGCTGTGGTTCTGCGATAGTTATTGGAATTTCTATTTTCCGATCGCTACTAGAAATACGAAGAATAATAATACATCGTTATGGGACTTTTGTTGAATTATTATTTTTAATATTATTTATGTAATAGTATTTTGTTAATTATTGTTGTTTTGTATTGTAAATATATAAGTGGCTGCCTAGATCATTGAAATTCCTTTAAAAATGCAGTGATCCTTTCTGACTGGTTATGAATAATCTTCAATTTACTTACTCTATTTCTCGAACGCGGATTTATAATTTTAGTCAAACCCACTGACGCTCTACGGAATGGCTTGTAATCAGTCATAGGCTGAAAAACAAATAATAATTCAACAAAAATAATTATGCAATATAAAATCACATTGTTGCCACATATATTCGAATAACTGTTATTTCGTTATAATAATAATCATGAATATTAATCAAAATTCATATTTACCCTCGGCGGCCTCGTAATTAAATACGTTTCTAATTTATTTTTCACAATAAACGGATCATTCTGAGATTCAAAGAAGGGCTCGATTATATATTCCCTCGCATACTCCGATAGCAATTCCAAAGTTTGTTTTGTAACGTGTACTTTTCTAAAATAAACAAATAGATTAAAGGATTTATATGGGTTTTTAAAATCCGCTTTTACGCTAGTTGTATTTAAAATGCTTTCGGGTTTAAAATACTGCGCTGCAATTCAGATTGTGCTGGTGGGTTCTAAAAAATAAATTTATTTATTCAATTAGAGCGCAGCGCGCTACAAATCAAGTTCGTTCATTCTGATGCATGCAGATAATCAATCTCTGTATGCACGTCACTGTTCCTACCGAAATTGCATAACTATTGTATTACCTTCGATACACTGCATATCACTTGCTGAAAAGCTTTTTGAATTTAACGGGTTTGTGAATTTGATAGCGTAGAAATGTTGAACTTGTTTAAAATATTTATCCATTTGTAACATAATTTCTGTCATACTAATAGAGTTCAGTTAGGTACTTCTCCATAAATCGGTATTCATTCAAATAATTTATGGTATTTTATGGATTCTAATTTTCCGTATTGTTTTCAGCAAAATTAGGGAGTAGGTACCTAATACATATTATGTTTGTTATCATTATAAAATCTATTTTGTAACAAAAATATCACCCCGATTCCTTTTCTTACCCCGATTTGCCGGTGGATTCCATTTTGTTAGCAATGGTCACATCTTTGGACCAAATGTCAAACTGCCATTTTCGAATGCCGATTAAACCGCACAATATCTTCCCAGAATGTACTCCGATTCTCATATCAATGTTCAATGATCGTTTCTCCCTATAAATAAAGTTAAAATACAGAGGAAACCAAACAATTTTAATACTGGATAATCTTAATTCGATAAAAAATAATTATAACTGTGTGTTTCATTAATTATCAACTTAACCAGATATAATTTCATTTTAACCACATGATCATTCCAATCAAAAATATGCTATGATTTTGCAGCTTATTGATACACTACTTGCATTCGTATTTTAATTGAATAATTATATTTTGTGTAAGATAACCCAGTTCTCTTGTTATTTATTTAATAGCAATCGACTACATGTATCAATAAGTAGAAATAATTGAGTATTTGAATAAAAAAAAATTATTGATTTTTTTTATGTATTTTGAAACTTTATTATCAATAATATTGATATTTAATGAAAATAACTTCAAAAATAATTTTTTTCCGTTAATTATAAGCAATTAAAAATTGATGAAATTTAAATTAGAATCACGTGACTACAAACGCGCCATGACTGCAGGTCACCATAGTCGTGACGTCATAATGTTATAGCTATTAAGTACATAGCGTTTACGGCTATTACACGTGACTAGACAATAATATTGAAAATTTATTGCTAAGATGCGATTTGTTTGTTGGTTCCGAATTAGTTAGTTAGTTACGAAAATAATATTCTTGATGTTGATATATTTATGATCACCGATTTTTGTCAGGAGTTGCCTTTGTAGTATTCGTACAAAATGGTACAAAACGATAACTTTTGAGGTTCGCCATTTTTAATATAAATTTAAATAATATAATTAACAATTAATATAATTAATATGTAATTTAATAATGACAACAAAATTAAATAGATCAAAACACTGTATTTATTATTAACACGCTTTTATTAGCTTCACCGGTATGTTTGTATATAACCGACTCCTTTCGAAGTTTCGACCCGATTTTGACCCACAAATTTTGAACACTTATCAAGGTCCGATGACAATACAATAATATCATAAATTTTATCCTTTTATACTGATAAGGATCGCCAGGATCAGCTTAAAACCATGGCTTAAAACATATGTTTGTAAGTAACCAATTCTCCTTTCGATTAGATTTAGACCCACTATAAACCGACGGATTTAATTTAAATTTTGTATACTTATAAAAACCCGGTAACAATACAATAATTTCATGCATTTATCTTATTATCCTGTTTAGTTTTTCAAACTATATTTATTTTTCTATCAACTGCAATGAGTGAAAACTAACATTATGACGTCACACGCGCTCGGGTGACGCTTCGCGAGTTGTCGGCGTGTCTTCGGTACTGGATTCAAAGACTCATTTTTATTTTGAAATAACTTTTGAATTATTGCAAAAAAATAAAAATAAAAACAGTTTTGTTATAAAACTAATATATAATCTTTCCATTTATCACAAAAAAAATTTTCATTCAAATACTCAATTACTTATTTCTAGCAAGAGTTACGTAAGTCTACATGACTTTATTTTTTTCTCAGGAAAATTCCTTATTAAGAATATTAATCATATTTATTTTTCGCAAAAATATTCTTACATAGAAAATCGCGAAGCTTTTCTTTTATTTGGGTCGTAAAACCGGTTCAGGCATTCCTAATTATACCTTTATTTTGATTAAAATAATTAACATACCTAACATCTTTGATAATGTGAATCATTTCTAGGCCAAGATCGACGCAGTTTTTAGCATGCTGCTCCGTAGGCTGCGGGATACCACTCACACAGTAGTAGCAATCGCCTAAAAACTTTATTCTGAGTACATCGTGCTCCTGTAAGTTTAATTAAAATTATTATTGTTGCTCTCCTTTAGTTATAGTTATAGGTTAGCTTTAAGATAATTTGGAAAATATTTTCTAGAAATATTCTAGAATAATAATCCAGATATTATATTTAAAACTAGCTTTTATCCGCGGTTTTACCCGCATTGCTCAGCTCCTGTTTGTTTTAGCGTGATGATATTTTAGCTTTCCTCGATAAATGGGCTATCTAAAACTGAAAAAAAAATTCCAAATCGGACTAGTAGTTCCTGAGATTAGCGCGTTCAAACAAACAAACAAACTCTTCAGCTTTACAACATTAGGATAGATTACTTTCTTTACCTCTGAAGGATATAAGAAGCATAAATTATGTTATTATCTAAAGCATGGTGGTAATCTAGATTGATCTTAATTGTAAAAATGTGAATCTAATTTCAAATCTTTAATTAATTGATAGATAACATTATACCTATTATTTCATTCAAAATAATTGATAGTCATAAATGTATACATAGAATAGAATTAAAATATGACTTACTTCTGAGGCTTCATCGAATCTCCCGAATAATTCATTGAGTAGCTCCACCATTCTCATAGGCGATAATGTTGTAGATATCTTGGTGTAATTAACAACATCCGCATATAGGATGGACACATTATCATGTTCTTCTACGTATAGCTGGCTGAATACAAGAACAAAAAATAAAACAATATTTAAAGATACTTAAAAATCATTATTTATAGAAAAAAGAGCGTGTGTGCCGAGCACATGTGTCAGAAGTGAAACTTCTTTGGCAAGATTCAAAGATTCCAAAATCGTCGCCTTACTCTATGACGTGAGGGTATTGCCATGACCTGAAATTTTACCCTCAACGCGCCTAAAAAAGTTTCACTTCAGTATGTTGTCGTGACTTGAGCTTTTGCAAAGCTTTGGTATATTTTATAAAAATTCTATGTAATTTAACGGAAAAATAATTGAATAAATCTTGGGCACTTTGGCACACAATGTCTTAATAAATCAAAATATTCAATTGTCGATAAACCATTCTAAGCAAGATTATATAACAATCTGTACAACAATACTATCATATCAGTGCCATATCTTTTTATCATCTACTACTAAGTTACATTGTTTTGTTTCGATAAAATTTCATTTTAATTCCCCGGTTGCGAATTCCGAAAGCATTTATCGCAACGACTTTGAGTTTACGTATCTATCTAATATCAAACCATTTCCTCTTGCAATTTATAAAGTGCATATTTCAAAATAGATAAAAACCAAACTTAATAATACATAGACTAGGTTTATATGATTTTTATTGGAGTGTACTATTTGTTTTGTATATTTTCGACGTTGCGTTCATATTGTGATAGTGTTTAGAATGTGTAAAATGCTTTTAATGAGCTAGACATAGTATGTATAGAATTTCTGATATTAAAAAAATGGTTTTCATAAATGCGTTAGGGCTACTGTGAATGTAGAATTATTTCTAAAGTTGGTAATTTTCACTTTTTAAAATGACGTAGTTTCTTAGAAAAAAATGTTCGCTATTTGGAATTATCCAAGTACATGACGTACTAACATAGAGCAATATTTTGTTTCATACCTATGTTTGTTTAATACCAGGAAAACGTATATATTGCAAATTATAATATAATTTCTACAGTTGAACTTACCTGAATGATCTCATATTGTGGCTGTAGCTTTGCGAGCGAATGTTCATGAACATGTTCCTAATGTCTTGTCTAACTTTTGACATAATATGCTCAGGCAAGATGCTTAACATCAATCGTTCCTGAAATGTTACATTTTAGTTTATATATTTTCATTCATGGCTAATTTAATGGAACTTGAATTTGATATTTTGGTTTTATGGCTGACAAACGCATTATAAATATAATTTTTTAAAGAATAGATAATAATCGATCACGGGATTCGAATCCGCGTCTTTCCGCCAATCCGGGGCGACGCCTGACCTCGGTAGGCGTTAAAAAAAGTAATAAATAAAAGTAAACCAAGTTCAATTTGAATTTAGTTAAAACAATTAGGATATACAAAGTTTTGAATTTAAAATAATAATTAAAAATCACATTACCTCTTGATCCTTAACAAATTTGAGACGTAGAGTACTTTCAACACAAGCTCTTCTATCCAAAAAGGATCGACGCGTGACGATTTCATTCATCAAACGGAAATAAATTCCCATAAGATTCACTCCAATAAGATAAATCACATCTGATGACACCTAAAATGTTTAAATAATGTGTTTTTACATGGTTTTTACCAACACACGTAGAAATTAAAACATCCACAATTTTTGTGTAATAAAATTCATATTGGAATTAAGTATGTAGATATAAGAACTTTTCATTTTTTTTAATGAAAAACCATAGTATTCAAATATATATTTAGTAAACACTTTAATAATATATTTTTTATGTGTACACAAAAGTGCCTTTAACAGATATAATTTATGTTTCATCATAATGTAATTTATTGGTAAAAGTGATCTCTTTGAAATTAAACATTCCATTGTGACAAACTTAGTGACAAAATATTTATAAAGGTACAATTTTAAAACAATGTAGGTAGTTTGAGCTTTAATTTGATTGATTGTATAATGTACATTGCAAATCGATTTTGTACGATTATGTGCCATAATCCATTCAAATGGATTATTTTATCCATCCAGACATATTTGAGACACGTGCGTCTGATAATTTGGCAATCCTTTAAAATATTTCACCTGTGACTGATTAGACATTATTAATCACAATTGTAATATTATTTATTGTGATAATTATTTTTTAGAAAATTATTATCCTATAATCCTATTTGTTATATTATATCAGATTCCTAGTGTATTTGAGACAATCCGTTGCTGATATATCTATGCAAGGTTCTATAATTAATCTATTTTTATATCAATCATATCAAAAATACTCATAAAAGTGTTGCTTTCTCGGTAATAATAATAATATACAGATATCATAAATTTGATTATTTCGATACCGGTGATTGATAAGTAATAGACCGGGAGATACTGACACAAAATTTCGAGTCATTTGTAACAAGGATGGCGGTTCTACAGGGGTCTTAGTACGCAATGACAAAAAGAAAAATGATGGTGTGAACGCTGGTACCGGTGGCTTAGTCGCGTGGGCGTTTGTCGAACTCGTCGGAAAAATAGCGAAAGTCAAACGATTTGTAACACAAAAATTTTAGAATTTGCCGATAGCCCATAAAAAAGTAGTAGGCGGTAGTGTCATGCCATACTTTTCCGGTGTGACTTACAGCCCGCCATACCGACGCGAATGTGTTGATTTAAATAAAACAATCATTCAACCATTTGTACCAGGCTAACTTTTGCACAGGTAACTATCGTCGTGCAGCCATTTACGAAAATCGCCATGCCATACTTTTCGGACGATTCCAAATGGTCGCCATACCGCCGAAAATCTGCAAAAAAATTTTATTTCGCCAAACTTTTTGTACCAGTATTGCATTTGGATTTTTGGAGAGTATTTGATAAAATGTGACCATTATTATATTTGCCATACTTCTAGTAGGGGGAAAAAGTGCTGTCATACTTGAAAACTTAATTTATTATTAATTTATATAAGTGAAGATTTCCAACACATAGATCTTTGAAATTTTGTATTTATATTTGTTGATCCTCAAACTTACAGGAAAAATAAGTGCCATACTGTTACAAATCGTTTGACTTTCGCTATTTTCCGACGAGTTCGACTAACGCCCACGCGACTAAGCCGCCGGTACCAGCGTTCACGCCATCGTTTTTCTTTTTGTCATTGCGTACTAAGACCCCTGTAGAACCGCCATCCTGTTACAAATGACTCGAAATTTTGTGTCAGTATCTCCCGGTCTATAACAACATTCTTGAAGAATGTACTAATTAAAAACTTTAAAATAGGAATTACGATGACGTCACATGATAAAAAATTAAAAGCGTTCTAACCCTTACCACCGCCTGCACTTGTGGGTCCTCGTTATATGTGAAAAATGCTATAACAAAAACATAGCTTGCGCTCACAATCACGCCAAGGATGATTGCCAGGAAATTATTTCTCATGGGCAAAAATATATACACTGAGAGCAGTGCCATTGTGCTGTACGCTGGTCGGAGAGACATGCCTTCGTATGACGTAAATATTGGGACTGCAACGTCTAAAACAAAGATGTAATAAAATATAGGTAAGTGTATTGGTAGCGCTTAATCCCGAGAGACGACAAATCGATGAGAATTTTAACTGTTAGACTAATGTCGTTATACTGAAAGTTTATTTCAATTTTTTTATCAATGTTAAAAACATACTTTGTAAATATTACAATCAATATCATCTATAAAATGACTTTAGTTTCAAAAGCAATAGGCAATATATTGTACTTGCACAAAAAAATGTAGAGCTCTACAACATGCTTGCCTTTTTATGAAATCTTCTTAGCTCAATAGAAGTAAGTTAACTAATGAACATAAAAAGATAACATAATCAATATAAGAAATCTTTTATTTTCTTGTTTAGTTGCAGAATGCGAAGTCATTGTATTTATTGAGAACTAGCTTTCCACCCGCAGCTTCACCCGCGCAGTCAAAGAAAAACCCGTATAGTTCCCGTTCCTGTGGGATTTCCGGGATAAAACCTATCCTATTTCCCGGGATAAAAAGTAGCCTATGTCCTTTCTCAGATATCAAAATATCTCTATACCAAATTTCATGCAAATTGGTTCAGTAGTTAAGGCGTGATTGAGTAACAGACAGACAGACAGAGTTACTTTCGCATTTATAATATTAGTATGGATGGTTGACTCTATAAAGGTTGACTCATACAAGCTTATCAAGCTTTATAGTTTTATTTATTAAGTTCAAGATATAATTAGATGTTCTTTAAATAATATTGATAGTTATTTCAAATATACTTTACCTGATACCACTAAATCGAGTGTGAGAATGAATGTCGTCACTATGGGCACACAGAACCATTTTTTCTTCAAAGGATTGTAAATACATTTCCAAAAGGAAAGCACCGGTACTCCTATTCTCAAGATATACATCCCCATGGATAGGTACGTTGATTTCCATTGAATTTGCTGAAAATGTAATCATTTTATTTCTGCCTTGCGATTGAATGAACATAATTACGTTCGTAATCATAAATAAAAATACCTGAACTTTCATATTTTTAGTGGTTTTAATACTAATTGATTTATACAATACGTCATTGCGTAGGTTGGTAATATTTTGTGAAAAGCATATTAAAGGTTAAACATATTTTTTAAATTACTATATATCCCAAGTTTATGTTTACATTATTTGACCCTCATTAAAAATTAAAGGTTAAATATGACAAGAGGGAATAGCGACTTTTGATTTGAGCTACTTACTATATAAGAATTATATTCATGTCTTTGTTAATTGAGTACCATAAACAATAACTTATATGTAACTCACCTCGTCAAACGTGCTTGCTACTACAGAAATGATGTGTATAGTTGAGAAAAACACAAGCAGAGATACATAAATATAAATGAGGGTCTCCCGAAGCTTATCGTCATACTTTCTATATAATCCTTCCAAATCTTTTTGATAGAACTGGTCCTGTGATAAAAAGTATTAGTCATTTTTTTAATTTTGCAAGCTCATTATTACTTGGATGTTATAGTTTGAGATTGTTTCGTAATATTTCATTATTTTGGTATTATTAACGATTCAAATATTTAATTGATTGGATAGAAGAAGAACGAACAACATGAAAAAACAAGCTTGTCTTGCCTCAGAACTGACTAACTGCAATCAGAACAATTTACGAAAATAAATTGTGTGAGGGAAAAAGCTTCTTTTGTAGAGTACTAGAGACATAACAATAAAAAGACATAGTATTAAGAAACTGTATTCATTTTTAGAACAATATTTTGATTTGATATCATATTGAATAGACAAGCCAGCTGTTTGACCCCGTTTTTTAGAAAATAAAATCAACTTAATAAACATTGACCTGATTGGCATATTGAATATAGACTGTTGAATCAAACCACACACCAATTTAGTATCTAGAAGCTGAGTACCTACTTAGCCAGTAAGTGTTATCATATCTATGCCGTTATGCACCATATGAACAACGTTTGTATTGCGTCTATACTTAAATTCATCCAAATATTATTTAAATTTTTAAAACGAATAGTTCTAGCGAGAAGTTATAGACTTTCACGGATTTTAAACGCGATTTATTAATAACTTAAATTAACCGGACGTTTCCTTAGGACGTTTCGCACACAATGAATAAATCGTGTTTTAAATTCGTTAAAATCTATTCTTAAGGAAAATTAAACACCAGAAGGTTCTGGAGAGTTCTACTATTGTTTTACCCTCAAATATTTCCAGTTCCATTGCTTCCCGCCAGACTGTTCGACCTCCTGGCTTCGGAACTCATGGAGCGATGAAAGCATGCTCGTCGCCCGACCGGAGTTCATGGAGTACCGAGCGAGGAGCTCCAGAGCCCCCACTTGGAGTACCACGGACCCGGTGGTACGCGACAGCGTGTCATCCTGCTGTAGGAACAGTGAAAAGTATGAAAAATTGGAAAGGATTGATAAATTCGTATATTATTACAGGTTGGTAAGGATATAACGTAGTTTTTGGAGGCAGAAAAGCAGTTACGTGACCGAAACATGATGCGATGAATATTATTAAAAACATACTTACCATTTTTAAGTTAATGGAATATTTAGAACTGAACTTTGCAAGTATTTAGGATGTAAGTCGGAGTTTGTTTGACTTGAAAGTATTGAGATTTCTATGTAAAAGTTTAATCAATATGTTCCCAAGCTACTATATCTAATCGTTTCTAATGTTAGCATAAGATAGATTTATTTCGCGATAACATAGGATGGGTTCTTTTTTAAAAACCAATAAAATAAAATAAATTTTAATTAATTAAAAGCATTAATTTATGTAGAGTAGGTGTAATTTCTTCGCATTATATGATTTACAAAGGGTATAAAAATAACTTCTAAGTAATCTTAGAGTTAAATAAGAATAAACTGAGTTAAGGTTATTGAAATTGCAAAATTCTATTATCTGTACTTATTATCTAAAGGGTATTTACCGCAATAGATACGTATTTGTGACTCATAAAGGAAGACCTCACCATACTGTAACATTGCAATTTATAGATAAACTACTTGAAAACAATGCTTTGCTTATCTTTATATGTATATATTCTTTGAAAAAACTAATCGGTCGTTTTAATAGGTATTTCGTAATAAGTATTTTTCTTTTTATTTGATTACATTAAAGAGGTATTTCATAGATATGTTAATGAGGTTTCTTTGGCCTTAATATAAAACAAAGCATTTAACATCTGGACGTTTATGTTTAATTTCCGTTGCCCTATTATTGCTATATTAATTAATAGAAGTTACTCCTCAAATTATAATAAAATCTATATCTCTGACTTCCGAATTACATCGTGTGTTTTGATTAATTATCGAATATCGATACTCAGTAGTCGTTACTACAGACATAATAGAGAGATATTTAATTATACTATAATTTTGTCATTCAGATCTAATGAATGATAGAATAAGGTATAAACATTTGAAATATTTTTACTTTTTATTCTATAACTTATCATTATTTAGGTATTTCTATAAGGATTTCCGTTAAGATTCCATCTGATCGTCATTTATTATCAGAGATCTTCAAAAATCATATATTACAAAGTATAAAAAAAATGTTTTTTTAAAAGCGTATCTTCCAATATTTATAAATTGCATTAAATGTTGAAAAACTGTAAATAAAAAATAAACTTTAATTTCGTCCTATGCTACCAATTACTTCGTTAGATGGTAATAGATTTGACATTATTGAAAGTGCTCTTAAAATGTTTATCATCACATAATAATACACAAAACATACCTATCTATTAATTGTTATAACATATTTATTAAAAAATAATAAAAAAATGAATATCATTGTACTCTATCACGCGTTTTGATCAATCAATTCTGAAAATAATTAAATATGACATAATCAATGAATTATTATCCAAAGAAATCCGACTTCGTCAAATCACGTACAGATTAAGTTGTACTTACAATGTATTTAGATAAATTTATGAATAAGATAACATTCAAAATAAACACTCAAACAAATAAACAGCATAAAAATAACCTGAAGATTAATTGAACACAAAATACAATTATAAAGTTATTAGGTACCTACTAATTTCGACGAAGTATTATATTTAATGGTGGTCGTCCCTGGTCGAAATTAGACTAGAACTACAAAAATATGCACATCTCTGTCCATGTGAGTCAAATGTATTATTATAATTATGTAATGTGATTTTTTTATGTAATGTATTTTTTATGCAGAGAAAAAAAATAAGGTAGAGAAAAAAAATGCATTCGACACTTCTCTATGTACCTAAACTATCATAATTGCTTCACATAATTTTTTTTAATCTTTGTACCGCACAAAGTATTTGCTTTACGTATTGATAAGACTTTCCTATTGTCTAATTCTAAATGGAAAAATGTTACCTTAAAACCATATTCGGGCGGGTTATTTTTATCAAATGGAATGTGACAACAAAAATTCCAAAGCACAGATTAAAAACACTTAAATCAATTTGGTAAGTGAATGAATTTTATCAAGAGATTTATCGAAGCGATTATCTACTTCGATTAGAATAAAGCCTGCACTTACCATGTCTGTCAAAAGCTGGGCATAATCACATGAGCAAAAAACTTTTAACGCACGTTTATTTCACACTTATTTCTATCAACGAGTATCGATTACTGAACAAGGAGCTTAGGTATACACTGTTTCTGATAATTGCCTGATAAGCGCCACTTGTATGACTAAGGAATTAACAGATTACGATAGTATACTTATCACCTTTTGTTACAATCAGTTGTGTTAATGAATTACCTGTAACTGAATTTGGACAAATTCATTTGACATTGATAAAGTTCGATTGAAATTTCAGCGGATTAATGTTTATATAAATTTAATGTTTGTTTGAAAACAAAAAATGCGACTATTTAGCAAGCAATAATTGAAGCACAGATTTGATTTTTGTTCAATGTAATTCAATAATAACTAATTTTTCCACAGGTAAGATACAACAGACGCGTAGCGATGTGTTATTGCACGCCTCATAAGCGAAGCGTTGAGGTGGGTACTACTGTCACTTCGCGCAAAACATCTGATTTTTCAAACTTAAAATGTCTTTATGATTCATACATTGCACTTGTAAGATAATATATACACACACATATTAAGAAAAAACACTATTTTTAACGTTCATGATATTTTTGATGTCATTTTTGTTATTTAAACTAGTTAAAAAACAGTTTAAAAAAGTTCTGTCTTGGACGTCCGTGTGTCTGTATGTGCGGATCCTTTTTCTTGTTAACACGATAGCGACCGAAATACTTTACTAATCGAGTCTTTTTTTTTCTCTTACGCTTGAGTATGCTCAGGAATAGAACCCTTTCATTTTTCAGGGTCTGATTCGATGTGGTTTAATTGTTATTAAATAAACAAAAATAATAATTAATAAATATTTATTAAAAAAAAATTATGAGGCGTGCACTTTTGGATTTTCCAAATTATTTGGAGTTTTTAAACGAAACACAACATTCTAAGAATAACGTTTGGGATGTAATCTTGAAACAATATGACCTTCTACGCTACTTTTAAGGTTCCTTATGAATTCAGTATTTGGCATGCTTACCTATATATGTGGTTTTTTTTTAATTTGTCGATTGGCAGTTATTGCATTACCTATATAAAATATTGTTTTTATTATTTAATTATAACACAATTTTTTTATATTACCTTTATTTATTTTAGGTTGCAAAATAAGGTTGCGTAATTTAAAAGCGATAGCATAGTTTGATTTCAATATAGAAATCAAACTATGAAGAAGAAAACAATGTGCGTAGTATTATTATTAAAATGACACACAGATAATATTCATCTAATAAATAAAATAAATAAACTCATACATTTCAAAATATTATGTAGTTTCAACGATGAAAAACGTGTGAGAATCAAACGTTTACAAATTATATAGTCAATTCTAATTGGTTCACAAATTCATTAGTTGTTTAAAATAAGCTTATACTATTGATTGATTCAAGGCAAGGCACAAGGCTTCTTTGAGGTGACTAACGAAATATGTGTACAAATTTTTATGAAATTTGTTTGTAGACGCTTTTTTGTTTCAATAAAAATTTGTCTTTTCCTTTTGTATAATATTCAGAGAAAAATTGTGAAAAGCAATGTCGCATTATTAGTTTAAAAATACAGATAGATACAATAGAAATTACATAAAATACATCGTAATTTATTCAAAGTTAACGACAAAAGGGAGTTTAGCCTTAATTATAAGGTGTGTTTATCAACAAGAATGTAGAGACGATAAAATTAAATATCTTTTTATTTCAATTTTATAATTATGTACCTAATACGTTAAATATGATTATTAATTTAATATTATCAAAAGCACTAGGGGAGCATTATTTTTTAAACTAATAACAACGCTCTCTATGAGATAGAGCTATAACTGCAATTCATGTGCTCGTGTTCATTTTAAAGGTTCCCGATAGATGTCGTACGCTAAAAATGTATGTAAACGTACCGGCTTTATGTGCTATTATATTGTATAGCTACTATTATGACGTATTATGTACCTATACCACAGAATACGTCATGATAGTGTAGCTACCTATACTTCAAAAACTAACTGCCTCCTATGAGGTAAATTTTTATATGATACTAGAGGTCCGCCCCGGCTTCGCCCGTGGTACATATTTCGCAATAAAAGGTAGCCTATGTCCTTTCTCGGGTATCAAAATATCTCCATACCAAATTTCATGCAAATTGGTTCTGTAGTTTAGGCGTGATTGAGTAACAGACAGACAGACAGAGTTACTTTCGCATTTATAATATTAGTATGGATAGAAACTGCTCTCAAAACTCAAACATTATTTTTATAATTTTTTTTTGTTATTGTTTACCGGAGACATCTAATGTTGCATGTAGACAATGAAGTGTGTCTTGGTAAAAAGACAAGTTCTATTTGTATTTAATAACATAATACTATTTCCTAGTTTTAGGATACATGTACTGTATTTTTACAAGTTAATTAATTCGTGTCTTCACCATGGCTGTATGGTGATCCTGGACAAAAAGTAACATAACATTATGTGTTTCCGCAACCTATATGTTTCTGATTTAAGGTTGCGTTTGCGGTAACAACTACATTTCTACTTGATTCCATCCGAATTAAGTCATCCGTTTTTTTGTAAAAATTCGTGCAAAGATGAAAAACTGTTTTTTTCATAAATTTGATACCTACTTAATAAAAATATTATTATCTCAACAGTTGTAATATTTCTTAGTTCAGTTTATTTCCTAATTTTGATACTGTTTACGAAAAGTTTTAATGAATTCAAAACAACACAGCAAAAAATATAAAAATCAAACGAAAAAGTTGTTTCAAAGAAAATATTGTTTTATGTATTGTGATACGACACGAAGATTTACTTCGCCCAATCTAACTTCGTAATAGAATAATTATGTTAACTATTTTTAGACAGAAATTAAATTATATCTGTATTTTAGGAATAAAAAAATGAGGGAAACAGGGTAATTATGGGTATTATTAATTTAGGAAAAGGCATAAAAATTTTTGCCTATTTCATATTACAAAAGAGAAATTCTACTGCATCGATTTTTTTTACAAAATATTATGATGGTACTTTCAAAAATATAGTTTTAGTTGCATTTAGTTTGCATGACATTTGTAATCATACCAATGGTTCTTTTTTAACAAGTTGAATTCGCCGAGATTATATTATTTCGTTTATTACCAACCTAACAATAATGAACAAAATAATAATGTAATTTGATTAGATTTATTTAAAGATTGAACTGCACCTGTGGACTGATGCTTATTAATTATCATTTGAGCACTTTATATACGTTTTTTTACAATTTACATCTACTTAATCAGAAATCGTGTAAATGTTAAAAATAAATATGAATGATATTCTATCAAGAATAATAATTATAGAAACCAGTAGCGCTTGATATGATTAAGACAAGACAACGTGATGCGCTTTACTGCCAAAATGAATTATATAAAAACATTAAATTGATAAAACTCGTGTACCTACACTAGATAGTAAATCTTTAAGATTTAAACATCTAGTTAGTTATACATTTACATAATTATATAGTCATTCAAAAGTCATCAGCCATCTGGTTTCCATAACACAAGCGAAAGCTTATGGGATCAAACTCAAACAAACTCAAACATTTATTTATTAAATTAGACTTCTTCGAGAAGCACTTTTGAAACGTCATATTTTTACATATTTTTAACATTTACCACCGATTCGATCAGATCGTGCGGTGTCTAGTCTAATTTAATAAATAAATGTTTGAGTTGAGTTTGAATCGTCAGAAAGTATTGTAATGTAAGTTAAGTGGAAAGGTAAAACTGTTTCTAAAGAGACTTTTTCGTCTGTAATATTAGCTAGTTTTTACTCTTTAAAGATTTATTTTAATTGCCGTTTTCGTTGATAAAAGAAATGAATAAACTAATAGCTTTTAAGTATCGCTTTATACTCAAAAGTATTCAATAAAGAGAAATTTGAGATTTTTATTGAAAGAAGTAAGTTACAAACATTTTACAAAACCCTTGAGGTAAAAACATCATTGATATTTTAAAATATTTGAATAGTTTCTGTTCAATATTGAAGAAGAATAATTTCATAAAAGAAATGTTTACAAAATATCAGAAAAAGGCGTGCTTTAGAAACAGAACATGGCACAACTTGGCGACTTTACACATCAGTTGCGCTATGTCTACTTACATACAATATAGGAATCAAATTATGAATTACTAGGTTTCCGCTCGCGGCTTCGCCCGCGCAGGTCAAAGAAAAACCCGCATGGTTCCCGTTCCCGTGGGATTTCCGGGATGCGTCATTTTCCCGGGATAAAAAGTAGCCTATGTCCTTTCTCGGGTATCAAAATATCTCCATACCAAATTTCATGAAAATTGGTTCAGTAGTTTAGGCGTGATTGAGTAACAGACAGACAGACAGAGTTACTTTCGCATTTATAATATTAGTATGGATTAATGGGTATATTAGTAGACTGTAGATGTATTAGAAAATAAAATAAAAACATTTAGTAGAGTTACCAAAGTTTATTAGATATAAATCAATATTTACATTAAAAGGTTTACATTCTTTCAATTAATATTTAATCTATACTAATATTATAAAGAGTTTGTTTGTTTCAAACGCGCTAACCATGAGGTTAGCGTGTTCATGAGAACAACTGGTCCGATTTGAAAAATTCTTTCAGTGTTAGATAAGTAGCCTATTTATCAAGGAAGGCTATAGGCTATAATATCATCACGCTAAGACCAATAGACCAACAGGAGCGGAGCAATGCGGGTGAAACTGCGCGGCACAGCTAGTTAGGTGTAAAATTGTATACACTTCCAATGTTTTATAATATAGACTAACATAAAATGCAGATCCGGCAATACGTCTTACATTTCATATTAAAAATGCAAACTTATCTAGCAAGTATTCCTGCTTCCGAAGCTTCATGTTTCAATTTAGATTACTGTTTAGTAAGTTGTCACGGTGTTTCATCCCTATGCTACCTAAGTTTCGAATAATTTTAAAGCTCCGTATACAAAAGACAACGCCCATAAGTTATTATTACGTTCAAAGGAAGGACGGATGTTTACAAAGACACGATGACAGATGTAATACGAAAAGGTGTAAAGACTTCATCTAGCACCCCGCTATGGTCGGCAAAAAAGATCGCATGTCATTGTATAGCGCCTTTACAAAATAGGCTATATATCACGTGATTTAACTGCCCTTTCCTTGAAATGTATTATCGTTACACGCCCAGATATTTTATTGCTATCAAAAGAAAACGCCTTTGAATGTTTCCAAGGATTATGATATGTATTTTTTGTTGGAGTATCTAATCTTCAGCTTCTCTTGGGATTGCTCTTTCTGAGATAGCGTATACAGAATGCGTATGGTTTTCCAAAGTACATTATCAATCATTGAGATTCCGGAAGGATTTTGAAAGTATTTTTATATTTTACCATACATATGTAATAAATTATATTTAGATACCTACAATAAGAAGAAAATAAGTTACCTATATATATTTCCTTGGCCATGAGTGGGGTATAGGGCAGATAAATTCAGATCGATTTTTATTAGCAGGCAAAATGATGATCAGCCATTCATTATGCTCTATTAGATTAAGTCATTATTTATTAGTCTTCCCTGGGGAACGAACCCGAGACCTTTCGTCTCTACTCTCATGCGTTAACAAAGGAGTAGGCGGACTTTGGTGACTTGCTTGAAAAATATTTTGATATTTGAGTCAATTATTTACAGATATGCTATGTATCTCTACATAGCATATCTGTAAATAATTGACTCGATTCGATTGATCGAAATGTAAAAACTAGTTATGTAGTTTGAATATGAACATTATTACTAACTAGCTGCTCCGCGCGGTTTCACTCACTTGGCTCCGCTCCTGTTGGTCTTAGCGTGATGATATATAGCTTATAGCCTTCCTGGATAAATGGACTATCTAAATCTATCTAAATTCGAAATAATTTTTCAAATTGGACCAGTAGTTCCCGAGATTAGCACGTTCAAAGAAACAAACTCTTCAGCTTTAAAATATTAGTATAGATTAATTTGTTTAAAAGGCAACGTATGTTTAAATTTTCTTATTAAAATATATAAAAAAAATATTGGTAGTATAAAATTTATGAAGATATAGCACAATATACAATTTACGAACCTCGCTTATTTTTATATTGCTCATCCATTTTAGTAGGTCCATAATCATCGTAAAACATTGATGAAACTGAATCTTCTTCTAAAAATATTTAAAAAATAATTTATTTTCAGTTTTTGTTTTAATTTAGAAATGTAGAGACGAGAGAGATTTTAAAACGACTTTTTAATATTCACATTTGCATGACTATTTTAATATATATTTTTCTAAGCATCTATTTAAAATTAAGGTCTAATCATGACCTCTAAACAAATTACATCCCTTTAAAAGGGACTATCACGGATAATATTAAAATATCATGCCTTTCATACTTACATTCAATCGCAATCAACGGCAAATAAAATTAATAAAAGCGTCGTTAATTTAAAACGTGTTTAATGAATGCCGAATTAGCTGAAGGTAATTCAATTACGTCGTATGCACCAAAAGCGCCGGCTGAGCACCAGCAAAAACAGATTTTGACAGCGTGGCTTTGGGGCTTAAGCGAAAATTTATAGAAAATTGCATGGTACATGCGTTGCGCTTGTAGGGTGCGCGGAAAGCCGTCGGGGGGTGTATATTTAGAAAAGCGTAGTCGTAGATCGCCAGTCTACGTTCGAGTTGCGAGCGGAGCGCATGTCCCTCGTCCCTCTCCCCGACTACACACGATCGCGTATTACACACGGAAAATTAATAACAATCGGAGCTTGTGTTCTGTGATCCGAACTGGATTTTCGGCGTTCTAGTGCTGCTGTGGATTATACGTACAAGTGACTGTTGAGCAATTTTGAAACAAATTCAATTTCGAAGCACATGAATGGACTTTAACTTAAATTGCATCTGATATTCCGAGAATAAGGTATGTTGTAGATTTTCTGACTGAGAACATATTGAAAACATTTCTCTCTACATTTTGAAACATGAAAACATTTATGCGGTTTTATTTAAATTGAAAAACAGCGAATTTTTCAAAGTCGTGAGAAAGCTTAAATCGAAAGCATAGAGTCGCGCTTAAATTACCCATTTTTCATACTTAGCAAATTTCCTTCAATACACAACAAAACAAAAGTTTTTAAAGTATTGTAGGTACGGTCGTTAATAAATTAGTTGAGACAGGATACACGATACGGAGAAAGTTGGGAAACGTATTCAAAGTGAGCTTTCAAGAGCAGTTTGATTAATGGGATATTAAGTTATAGGGACGTATCGCGAATGTGACGTATGAAATATTTATTGGCGTATCTTTTTCGTGTTGAAACATTAGATCCCGGTCAGTGAACGGGTCCGGTGAAGCGAGGCATGCGTGGAATTTCCACTTTACGAACATCGCTCTACGTTGAGTCGCCTTGAGATCCTTTACCAAAACATCTATTACTTGACTTTCATATATAAAGTACCTTTTATTTTGGAACTGAATCATTGCTTACAGTTGTTTTGGACGTTTAAAGTTAGCGAATAAGATCCTTGATATTCATTATTCAGTAGCATAGTAGCAATAGTTAATTGATACTATCGCAATTCGCAACTATAATATTTATACTAGTAATATTTCTAGGCATCTTATTATTTTCTCTATAAGTTCTCTGTATTGTATGTTATTAAGTTACAAAGTTTCAGAGAGTTTCTAAGAAACTGTTATGTTCAAAACATTGACATAAAGGTAAAGCATTGTTCGGTATTAAGTCTACATCAAAGATGAATACGAATGTAAATATGTGGAAAATATAATGAGATCTCCTTTGACGAGGAAATTTTTTGGTATAATTATTGTTTATTATTTCAAAGAATATTTGAAGGAATCGTTCAATCTCTTCGTCCTTCGAGTATCTTATTTTATGTGAGTAAATTACTGTGTCAGATTCCTTTCACGGGAGTTTTTCAAGCAAAAAGTCTTTAGATGTGTATCATATTATCTGCTGACGACGTCTTGTGAGGCCGGCTTCTGTTCAACATTTCTTGCGCTCTGGGTTAGAAATTATCGTGGAAATTTTGGCAGACTCGTGATTTTTTATTTCAGCTGATTTATTGAATGTTTCCTTTAATCCAATTATGGGTAGAGTTCGATTAAAATGAAGGCTTTCATAGATTTTTTACAAACAACTAGCTGTTTATTTGATTCAAAGTAACTCTACAAATTAAAAAAGGAGCTTTATTCTTTTGAACATTCGCTGTTAGTTTTTTAAATTGCATCTGGAATCTTAGAGTAAAAATTCCAATCATGGTTCATTAATAAATAGATAAAAATCTTTATTGTTGTATGTAACTATTTTATCAAGGAATTAAATAATGTAGAGTCCCAGTTAAAAGTTAATTGCAATATTGTATTATTATATATTATATTATAAAATAAAACCTTTCTAGTTAACGATATGTAATTGGATTCATATGCTAATTGCTTTATGCAAATAATAAAAAAAAAATTGGCCAATCACATAAAAACATCCTTACACTTGAATTATTACTAACGTAACTCAAAACCAATTTTTTGTATCACTGACCATCAAAACATTGACGTTAATTGAGGGCGAAATGCTGGACATCAGTTTAAAATGCCGACAGTATAGCAATTCCAATTCGTATACTATTACTACCAATTAGTCGGATCTTGGCGGCTTACTTTGATAGCCAGTAGAAATAAACAGAAAATTGATCTCCGACCGCCCTGGCGAAGGGACATTGGTCGAATACTTACAACCGTTTTCTTTAATCGATTTCACCTGACCATCTAACCAGTTTTAACTAATGAAAAGTATGAACGATTTAACAAATACGTGTGATTACTCAAGAATTTATTGTATGCCATTCCACGAATATATTCGTCATTTTATTAGCCTATATTTTGATCTTAGTTGAAATCAAACGTTACCTTATTATTTAACGAATCAATTAGTTGCCGACTTATGTTTGTACTCAGCATGAATTATGGATTCAGGATTGGGAGACGTAACTATACAGATATAGCTTTGATTAAAACTAGGTTTATTCGGATTAAATTATGCTAATTAAGCTGAGAAATAATTTAGTGTTTGAAACTGAAATTAAGGAAAATATTTATTTAAGACAATGTAATTTGTATGTTTAGAAATTAACATACTCTTTGAAACTAAGTAGATAGATTCTACAAAAAATAATACTCTTTGAGAATGCCGTTATCTCAATGTCGCAACTTCTAAAACCCACTTGAAAAATCGTACATGATAATGCTGTGGTACACCTGCCCATAAATCTCTATTTTTTTACTTTGAAAAATAGGCGTATAGTTTAAAGGCTCAACGAATGTTTTACACACAAGCTTTAACTATATATATTGCATGCAACTCTATATAGTTTATTTTACAACTAATAAAACTTCAAGGATATCCCATATATTAAAATCGCAGGTTTTGATAAATAATATAAGTCATTTAAACACAAAGCAGGAACCATAAAAAAGTTACACGCTTTATTGCGCAGTCATGCAAAGAAAGAATGAACTGTATTTAAGAAAATACATAAAGTGCCAGTAAAAATTTCAATAAGCCGATTAAAAAAAATTGAAAAGAGATTTTTATTTAACAACCATTGGTGTTTGACCTAACGCAGTTCCCATGTAATCCTCATTCCGCGAAAAGGCGTTAAAAGTTCGCCAACAAACTTGGAAGTTTCTTACATTCATAAACATTTTACTTTGCCAAGTCTCGGTACTGTCCGCTTAATATTTTACACTTAAATGTTGCCAATGTTTCTTTTTGTAATGCTTTATTTCTACAAACGCTTTAAAATATTAAGAAATGACACAACGTTCACAATGCTTTTTAATATTGAAAGCTCAATCGGAAGACACCGTCCGGCACTTTATTTCTATAATTTTTGTTTCCATTATTCTAATTATCTATATATTTTTATTAGAATATATCTATACTCTAAATTATCAAGTTATACACTTACAAAATCCTTAAAAAAACAATAGTAGTTGCATTATAAAATTTATTGGAAATATTACTTCACAATACTAAATTAGTCTCTACTACATTGAAGGGTGTATACTGTATAGTTAATGTCAGCAATGTATAAAGCAAATAATGAAGAAAAATTATAGAATACGGCAAATTATATTGGCAGGTAATGAATACACAGCGCTGGATACGTGTGTCCATGAATAACTTATAATATGATGACTGCTATGTAAACTCTAGAGTCAGTTGAAAGAAACCTTTTTGCGAGTAAAGCATCAAATAATATCCCAATATAAAAAGTACTTGAACTTTTATTTTTATTCGCTTCCCTTTTAGAGTTTCAAAAATGCGTAAATAATAAAAATATGATGAAGGGTTCTTTGTTGTATTTTAGTATGTTCTTGTGTTCGATTGTACGAGAAAATGTTCGTTTCGAAGAAATTGCGTTTTTAATTCGTAATAATTGTTCTTCAAATGAAATAATTATAAACAAAAAAATAAACAAATATTGATTTCTAAATATTTTGTCGTTGATAATGTCTATGTAGATTCCCTATCAGATGAAACAACTATCAGAACAAATGTTAAGTGCTGTGTAAATAATCTGATACGATATGTTCTAACCGGTTCAATATATAAATGGGTTGCAACGTTAGCTAAACGCACCGAAGGGTTTCTATCACAGCATACATTATAGCACATTATAACTCATTCGAGCTCTATAAAGCAAACGATGTAGGTTATACCGACGTCACATTTCCCACGGTGGAAATGAGCTTTTCTACCTATTTAAGTCACACACGTTTTTATAGGGTATTTAGTTGATTAGTAGAATAATTCGTTATTATTTTTTAAATAGATAGAAGATACGTTTAATTGTTATAATAAGTATTTATTTATATGCTGTATAATATGGTTTTATTTATAAATACATATATGTGCATATAAAAAGTAGAGGTCTTAAAGAAGAGCTTCGCGTTTTTTCGCTGACATGAATTATTATTTTAGAATTAGGTATTAGAAACTGCTTTTCAATGCCATAAAATGTTTTGCATTATTTAATACATTTTTGCCTACCTGCGACGAAATAAAATTATTGATTGATAAATGTAGAAACATTATTTCTGGTCGCTACATCGTCCAAACGAAAATTGTTCATTCAATATAGAACCGGTAATTGCTTTGGGATAAATCGCTGAAATTATTTTTGGACAGAAACAATTGAATAATCGACGTTTATCCCTTCATCGTATGAGGCTGGGTACAACCGATACGTCAGGGTTAAGAGTTGGCGATCAATATTCAATATCCGGAGAGAATTCGCTTCTTCCGATCTCCGTTGTACATATACTTGTTATTATCCGGATACTCGGCTTTTGGTTTGATTTGTAATGATTGAATAGTTCAATAACGCTTCAATTAAGCAATGGTTTATTTTGGTAACCGCGCAGACAAATTTATTTTAACTAAAGTGCATATCGCCACGGACGGAGTGCATATCGATACTAGTATCTATCGCTTATACATATTATGAAACGATTACATTAATAAGTAATAATTTTAAGTAATGGATACCTTCATGATTAAAATACGATGATTTTAAATAAACATTCATCAATAAGTTTCGTCGAATCAATATCAGATTTAGCAAAAACTACTGAAGCGAAAAATTCGAAACCAAAATGAGTTACGGTCTGGCAAATCCACCTGTTAGATATTTATGTAGCCACAGATTAAATAAACTCTTTTAATAAATTTTATTTATAAAATAACGGCATCTCATTGGAGATAATAGAGACGATATGAGATAGAGCGCTATTTTCTGAAAAAAAAATTAGTAAAATTAGTACAAAAATTATTATTTTGATTAAATCAAAAAAGAGGAATGATATTATTCGTAAAAACATTTAATATAATTTGATATGTATTTAATGAATTTGATATTTTAAACGATGGTTTATTAAATTTAATACTGAACATTTAAATACGTGGGTCAATGAAATATCACCCAATTAATTTTCATGGCTATTGTAATGGCCTGTTCATGTTTCCTTGTATCTGTAATAAGTTATGATGCCTTGGTATTGTGGTTAACACGTGAGTGTAAAAGCAAGGGGTTTGATTCCTTGGGCAAAAAATGTATTGTTAAGGTATGCGAGAGTGATCGCTTTCTTATTCAACTAGAATATTGATCAGTGAAACAGAAAATAACCCGTTAAAAAGCAATATATTTTTCATGTGTTTGAGTAAAATTTTTACCATACATTATACTAGTTTTTTAAGTAAAGTTTTAATTTGATAATTTAGTGGGTCGTCAAAATTTGTGGTCGTAGATCAATTAACTTTATAGTCGATAATTTTGTTACAGAAAAAAATTAATAAGCTTGATGTTATATCAATGTTAATTAGCAATAACACACGTTCTTACTACAACTCTTCTACCGTAGTTAACATTTTCATAGATATAACCTAAGGATAACATGTACTACAGCGTGAACACTGTTAGTTAAGTTGTTTCTGGTAATTATAGTTCCTAGATCGCTTCAATTGATTTTCGCTTCGCGTGCGTTTTCACGGGATTTGCAAATGTTTGTTTTATTTTGCTTTGGCTGTTTAATGGATATTACGTTCAAGCGGTTTCGTGCTTTGCAATCTGCCTTTTAATCATAGGGACAGTTTAGAGCTTAGCAGAGAAACATAGACCGGAGAAAACAGCTGTATATTGAACTGATTTTTAGTAATGTGTTTACTCTTATTTGTGTTTTAAAATAACGCGAATGTATCGTATTTTAGTGCTTTTTTCGAAGCTTTTATAAAAAAAAAACCTAAGAGAATTTAGTATTTTATAATGAACATAGCTTTATGAATAATAACTAATAACTTAGTTATAGATAGGTATTAAAAGCAATAATATTTACAACAGTCGTGGTCACGATTGTCGGATCGTAGTCAGGATATTCGTGTTGAAGCGCATGTCTTGATTCAATATAATTAATGAATAATTTAATATTACTCACTAATAAAAAGGGTTTCGGTATAATCATATTAAAATGATACCTAAAAGGACTTGAATATTTAATCCCTTTAATCCTTTTATTTGAAATTTGATATTAGTCTACAGAGTACAGACAATCAAAATTTATCTCGGTTTTAAAAATGGGTTCGATGTCCTTGCGATCCCATCTCAGCCCGTCCGACCACGCCGCAGGTGCATCGCGAACACCTGCCGACCCGCCAACTTACCATAAAATGCGACTCTAACTACCCCGACAGAAACAATGCGCTATCCCGCTCTCACCCTCACAGCCAACCGAGACAACGTCACAATCACGACCGGCAAACTCAATATACGGCCAAGGAACGCAGCCGAAGGAATATCGCTTTTTATGAACGCAAAAACTATCGGAATCTCAAGTCTGCGTCAGCGGCTGTAATCACCCGGCCCGGACTTAAAACAATATCCCTGCTTATTTCATCGGGCAGGTGCTTATAAAGAACCCATCTTTTTCTTCGAAATTCTGATTTTTCACCCGCTTGCATTGCCCCTAGCGTTTATCGTGTTTGAAGAGTTTTATTTTTCTTCTGTCTACGGTTCGTCTTGCGTCTGTAGCGGTGTTTGCTTTGAGTTTAGATTGGATTTTTCTTTTAACTCGAAGGATCCCAATGCTCTTGGCTATTGAAAGTTTTAGCGGGAAATCCTAACATTTTCGAAATTTCAAAATTTAGACATGCGAACTGTGTTCTTTGAATGAGTTTGAATGTATACAAAAAGATGTAGCGATGCAATTAAATGAGCAATTTCGACTGGTAATAAAAAAAACGGTCCAAGTCATTGTCAGAAATTAATAGACACTCAAATGGAACGCAATATCAAAACAACGAATCAATAAGCAAAGGCTATTCAAAGAATAACGGTACGCTGTTTATAATCTAGAACATTTATTATTCGTGCAATTAAGCGCTTTTGTCCCTTTCAAAAATGTGTAAAATACAGTTGAAATAATCTACATCTGTGTGGTTTAAATTTTTAACATAACGTTTTTGTTTAATTTTGAGGACGCGTATCTAATAGAGTTAATATGGCATGTTATTTAACATTTTGAAAATATTTTATTACGTATTTCAACATAAATAAGCTACATACAAAATTTGGCATGACAAGCGTTCATTTCATTCATACAGGGAGGGCGGAAGTTATGTTACGTTCTGAATATGAACCCCACAAAAGCGGCAAATTTTAAAAGTCATGCCTGGGTACTTGGAACAATACGTCTTAATTTAATGTTCACCGTCAGACGTGCACCGTTCTACATACCATATATATAATTATAGGCGTTACCGAGGCATTCGATCAATAAAGCCGACACAGTTCTAGATTTGCTGAAGTAGAGGAATCAAAAGGACTTTGCAGGTGCAGACATATAAATAAAGAATGAGCGCGGCTTAACGACGTCGTATAAAGCGAAAGAGGACCAGATTAAAATAAATGTTACCAACGGGACGGCCACAGAGCAGTTCCAACGACGTAGAACATTAACACTCGGTAGTGCGGTTCCTAAAGCAAATATGTCTTGTACAAATGGTATTATAAACGCTATGTAGTGACTTTCGTATAACAGTTTTGTCCATATTCATGCAAAGAATTTTTAGCTTCAAAGCACAATGGCATTAACTAATTGGTTCCATTAGCAAATACGACAATGTACAATTTGAATTTATTGCATTGAAATCTCCTTAAGTTGAAAGCCAAGATATTTATCGTTTAATTATATTTTGTAATTGCAGTGGGATAAATCCGAACGTCGGTAGTTCACGGAGAATTTACGATGGCATATCACGCCAACAATAGGCCGCCTGCAGTCTTGTAACTAAAGTCAGATCTTAGAGCATTCGTTTTGGTTTCACCACGTTCCTCTCAGTCTAGACGTTATATTTTCCAAGGCACTATAATAGGCAGAGACGTATCGCCTTGTGTTTCTATTACGTTCTAACGAAGGAGCTCGCAAGAAAGGTTATGCATCAGGGGGTGCAAAGACAAGTCATTGTGCATTTTTTGCGAAAGAAAATTTCTATCAAAGAAGCATCGCTAATTATGTTGTCAAAGGTATAAATCTTTGACAACAGAGGCAGTGTTGACATAGAAATAACGGTACCAGTAAGCATAATCTTATAACAAACGCTCCGAAATTCGTCTTTAAACGACGCAATATACTGAATTTCGAACAAAATATTGCCCTCCATTTCCAATTCCAGTGAGAATGTTGCTGCAGCGGCGCCCCGCTCCTTAATATTCACGAAGCGGCCGCGCGCGGTAGGTGTATTTAATTTGAATTATCTCCAACTGACTGACAGAATGTCTAAACGAACTCAGAAAAAACAATAGCTAAGGGTAACGTAAAAAGTATCAAAGGAACTGCCAGATCTGCGGTGAATATTAAAATAGCTTTGCGATTTATCATGTCAAAGCACCGCACATGAATCGCAAATATAAAGCACCCAAGCGATTAAAAGAAAGATTTCGGACAGGATGACAGAAGCACGTGATTTCGTGAAATAAAGCTGCTCGTATGAACGGATATTATAACATCGTGATGGGAAGAGCTGGCGCTTTAATGCATACAAATTAAGGTGTTTATGTTTAGTCCCGAATAAATTATTATTTAATAGAAAATGTACCTTACATGATTTATTGCTTCTAATCGAATATAATCGCTTAAAATTTATTGAAACAATGGACCAAAAACATAACCAACTTAAGTTTTAAAGGGCAGTGAGATTATAAGAGTGACTATTGGAATTAAACGGATCATTACAACAAAGGCGGTTAACGAAGTATCTTCCCCTAGTATTCGCCTCATAACGGAAAGGCTCAGTTTCTCCGAATAAGACTGTCGACCGCAATCATTAACGCAGTACTGTCGTTAGCAGAAGACGATTTGGTGTCTACATTTAATTACGGTCTCTAGGGTAATGATCGTATCGAACATTTTATCCCCTTATATTACTTGGGTTACAAACTAAAACAAACTAGTTATTGTAGTCCGGTTGTTTATGGTACTAATAAAAGAACAGCATCTTTAAGCGCGTGTGGTTTCGTGTGACGGTACACCTTGCTCCGTATCTAATCTAGTCTCAAGTACTTTTCTAAATATAGAGCGGAATTGCGAGATGATTGCACCGTGAGCGAGTTTGCGGTTTGTTTGCAGGCTGCGGTTGTGTACTTTTTATCCACACCTGCGGTTAGCATCAGTTAGGTGACACATAGTTGTTCAACCGCACTCTAAATCCAAAAAGATTACTTTATTTTCATTACATTCTTGGCAATTTGAGATGCGTATCAATAAGTCATAGCAATGACGATGTTTAACCTGCTTAGATGTGAAGATAAGTAAGTACGTACGACTGTATCTATTAACCTTTCGTAAAACTAATGCCGAATTTGTAAAGTTCTGTCGTAAATCATTAGTATCAAACACGCTCCCTGTACTTTTAACAAACAGTGTCGAATTTGACGCCTTCATCTCTAACTTTTAAGCTACTCAATATAGGCTGCCATTCAGAAAGTTTTCGGTAAACATAACGTGGAATTAGCCATAAATTCCAATGAAAAATAACGCTCCCGTGATAGATATTAAAGCTAACAATAGAAATACGGAGACATCGTTCTATGAAGATGTTCACTTGGACGTTTTGTTAGGTACAACAATAGCTTTATTTAACATCGAGCCCACGCTGCCCACACGCCTCGCCTAATGGTCAGAATTGTATGAAGATGTAAAAATGAATAAGCTCACTTTATAAAGGGCCAATGATTTCTCAGGCGGCTGCATCGGGGCTATTGTACAGATTTTTTTAGTATATCGAAGAGTCATAATGGGGTAGGTGTCAATCGTGGGTAGGGCAGGTGTAGAGGCCGGTCGAGGGATAAAAATGCTCATAATTTCATTCTGCAGCTGCCCGTCAAGCGTCGATGCGAGCTCGGACCGCGTCGTCCTTTTGTAATTCGAATTCCAGAAAAATATAACCGACAGTCATTATATCTAATTCAAGTTCGGTTACGCTCTGCGTGTGTCGTAATTAAGAGATATTTTCTTGCGTAACGCCGAATTATCTTACTTGTATTATTAATGTATGTATACTAACGTCTTTGGAAAGCTTTTGACGTGCGTAATTTATGTTTCACCTTTCGATCAATATTATGTACTTTATTTGATTGGAAAATATGGCAATAAGACAAAATGAATGTGATTCTTGAAAATATAGTATTTTGAAGGAGTAGAAATAATATAGGTTTTATTAAGAAGGTCTCATTAAATTGTGTATTTTCATTGCACCTCATTTAAATAAAAATAATAATAGTTGTTAACATTTTTCTCCTTATAAAACCAATAACAATATTGTCTACACAAAGCTGTTTCCAAAAGATTTTAAATTAAATACTTCCAGAATACATTCTTTCATGTCATAATTATGTTAATTACTAATAACAATGTCTTCCGTCTAGTGTCGTATACTCACACATACGTAATCTCGTCGCTTCAATTAAACGCGCCCACGTACACATAAAGTATACAGCTTTCTACCCCGATCAATTTGTTTTATCTATCGTTGCTCCTTATCAACGAATAAAGTATTTACAGCATAATAAAAGTCGTCCCCCAAATAATAAGTCTCATAACTTGATAATGAACGATTTCTCAACGTTGGAACTCGGACCATTGGTCTTCCAGGTTTATCATCTAATTCAATGCCGGATACTTCGTGTAATTAATTAATAGCTTCGGTATTTTAATTTGTTTATACTATGCATTCGTTTTAACTTTTAAGATATCGCTGTTTATTGTTCGAACGCTTTTAAGGAAGTGAGTGTGATTGGAAAGCTTTTGTTTACAGATTAATTTCCTTTGAATATTTATAATTGTGTTTTGGATTCCGTTTGACGCTGACGTGGTAAATATTTGTTTTGTGTTTATTTATGAATAAGTACATGTTAAGTTTGAATATACACGATGATAATTTATTGAATACGGTTTATAACGAGCAACACAAACACTGTCTATTAAATGTGCAAAATATAGAAAGGTTACTAGAATATTGTAAATTGTGATTCAAAATTTACATCGATAAATGCGAGTTTATCTTAAGGGGGCGCATAAAGCAAAATAACCAATCTTCTATTAGATGATACGTGTAATATGCAAGACCAAATCTATAAAATAAAATATATATCAAACTAGATGATATGTTCAACGATTCTGTTTAATCAAAAACATAAAATATTAAAATTTACTCGATAAAAAAAAATCACCAAGTTAGCTCTAATTTTCACACTTTTACGTTTTCTACTTGACATGGTAATACTTATTATGATTTTTTTTTCATAAACAATTATATTAAAACATTTGCAAGATATTTGTCAGAGCATTTTGTGTAATTACTTTTAGTTTTGGTTTTATCTGCGATAAACCACTTTTATCGTGACAAAATCAAACGTTTATCTCGAGAAAAAAAGAGCGCCAAAAGTGGTTTATCGCAGATAAAACCAAAACTAAAAGTAATTACACAAAATGCTCTGACAAATATCTTGCAAATGTTTTAATATAATTGTTTATGAAAAAAAAATCATAATAAGTATTACCATGTCAAGTAGAAAACGTAAAAGTGTGAAAATTAGAGCTAACTTGGTGATTTTTTTTTATCGAGTAAATTTTAATATTTTATGTTTTTGATTAAACAGAATCGTTGAACATATCATCTAGTTTGATATATATTTTATTTTTTAGATTTGGTCTTGCATATTACACGTATCATCTAATAGAAGATTGGTTATTTTGCTTTATGCGCCCCCTTAATAGAAGTAGGCAGTGCATTTCACGAGGCAGTAGGCGTTGCAGCCCCGAGTCGGACGAGGGTGGCCTACAATCTAATGCGCTTTGTTTGCTGAACGTTTCCTGCCTCGCAAACTATTCAAACTATTATGAAAGGTTAATTTCATGTAAATATGAAATAACGACCGGCCCACTCCCGGTTCTATTTCCATTATGACAATAAAAGGCCGTGTAGGAAGATATCCGAGCTACCGTCATGATACATTTAACGCTTCTCGTAATATGTCTCATAAATTATGAACATGTATTTTGCGAATATCTGTATCGCGTAATTATTGAGACAGTTTCATGATTATTTATTTATAAATAGATACGTATTTGGCAAACTCAGCTTGTATTAATCTATTCATAAAACCGATTCTACATAATACGTAGGTTCATTGAATGTTAAACATGAAAGATAATAATTATTCGTAAACGTTTCGTGTGTATCATAACCAAACATTTCCTTTCTTAATACTTTAAACGGTCACGGGAATATCTCATAAACCATCTATAATTTATGCGAAGAATTTATTCCGAGTCACTCCATAATTGTAA